>NC_091950.1:337246188-337846188 GCF_031021105.1 Erythrolamprus reginae | reverse complement strand
ATGAAACATGAACATTCAATTTTATTTCTATAATTAATGATATGCTGAAATCAATTTTCAGTGATATCTCAACTATAAGACATTTAAAGGAGACATCAAACAAGACCTCAACTTATTAACTAAGAACACTTGTCAATTTCAGTGGAAAGCCAATCTATTTGTTCTGATGGACTAGGTCCACCAAATTATAGATGAGCTATGCATGTGGGCCATCAGAAAACAAACAGATCTACAGCCACAAAATCAACAGAAAGAAATGTAAAGTCCACGTAGGAGATACTTTGGTGGATTCTATTTCATTTATATTTAAATGGCATATTTGTAATATTGCAATAACTTGAGTTCATAACAAGTGACATAACATTTTCCCAGATGTTCATCATATAATCTACTGCTCCAGTGTTTTTATAACAAAAAAGACAAACAATAGGGTCAGTTAAGCACATTCCCAAATACAACCAACAGAAGGCTGCAAAATGCTGAGTTCTGTTTACAATATCATATACTGTATTATAAATATTCATTCTTTACATAATGCACATCAAATTGACCTACATGCATTGACAGAAGAATCCTCTCTCAGCAACTGAATAAATTTGATTGCTTTTAGAATTGTGTATTTATGTATGGGTGAAGAAGACAGAGGTATGCTAATGATTAATCATTTTAATTATTTTAACTAAATGTTTAACTTTTCAATAAAACAAAACAATACAGGTTCACTATGCCCAAGTTCACTATGCCCATGAACAAATATGCCCAAGTTCACTGAGTGGCTGGAATATGTTCTGATATGAAAGAAGATACTTCTTAATACAAATATTTGTGTAGCAGATAGCACATCATTACTGCCAAACTGAATTTAAAGCAAAAATACTGTACATTTATCAAATTATAATCTGAAACTAATCAAATTTGAAAATGCTAAAAATCTGAGCAATCAGCTTTTAATTTTTCAAACAGAACTGTGACAAACAATAGGAACCTTTGTTCACAGATACTCTTATTAAGCAATTAATAAATAAGCATTCATTTCTGCAGGATTTCCTCAAAATAAATATTTTGAAAGAGTCAGTATTTGTCAGCAGTATGCATCAATACACATATTTACAATTAATTTCAAATGATATCTTAAGTCATTGCACATTATAATCTTGGTACTATTTCCAAATGGAATCAAAACATTTTAATATACTATTTTGTAACAACAACAACCAAACCCAGTTCATTTGATAAAAGAGAATATTAGTTGCCATAATGGATATATTATGCCAGCATTTACTTACGCAACCCTCAAAGTCTCCAGTCGCCAAAGAGAACGAGCATGAATTGACACAGCACCACCTTCATAATGGACAGTTCTACAACATAAAAGACATTTTCTAAGGGATTTTTTTAAGATATTTGTGATAAAAACCAATTGTTTTCCCCAGGGAAATGTATTTGACCAGTGCAGAAATTGGTTAAAATAAATATTACATCTACAATAACCAAAACAATGTGTACACACTCATAAACTATTTCAAAATTCACAATTTTAATCCCAGATAACCTTTCTCAAAGCAATAAAAGAGTGTGGGTGGCGAATTCATGTCTTTGCTTAACTTTTAAAAATTCAGAGTTATATAAAAGCTGCATTAATAAATTAGTTTAGAAGATGTCTCTTTCCTTCAGAATTTCTTGGAAGGACAAGGCCATGTCATGTTGCATAGCCATATACTCATTACCAGAAGTGCTGGAGAGAGATAGAAGATTTAAATTGGGAAGTGGGTGAAAGTAGGAAGAAAGAGTGCTTGATTATAGAGATGCAGGTTTCACTTGAGACATATTATACATACTTATCAATTAAGAATTGTAAGAACTCTAATATATTAAAAACTCGTTATGTTCACTGAGACATTCTGAGATTGCCTAGAATTTTTCTGATGTATGTATCTTCAGCAATCTCTCACTCAAGATACTACTAATTCTTGCTTGCCAAAGCGACACATGGTTGTCTGCCATACAATATCCTGATTCCTTTGATTTTTTTTTTGCCACTATAGACATATCCTGCTCTTCTTCAAAAATATCCAGCAGATATATTGTGCTTCCTAAATAGCCAGTTAATTGGTATAAGTAAACCAACTCTTTATCATTATATATTTCTACATCAAATAAATTATTTCCTTTCCAAGCTGTGGACTAAATTAGTTCTTATAAAGAAATTACAATTATGCCTAACATTATTTATTAGACTAGACTGGAGCAAGTTTAAAGATGCCATGGAGATTATTTTATTATAGTGGCTGTCTTTACAAATTGTAACCACTTAGGAAAAAAATGAACTATGTGCAAAACTATAGTTATGTTTTTTTTAAAAGTACCAAAGGCAGAACACATCTGAAAATAAATATTCAACTGGGGAAAGTAAAAAAGTTCACGTGAAGAAGGGTTTCTGAAAAATACACTCACAAATCTCCCACCAAGGACCTTTCTACGGAGCCTTCAACTTTTGGGTACTTCAGTTCTATGGCTATAAAATATACTGCATTTAATGATAACATTTTGAAAATTCAATGATCTCTCTCCTTAGGCAAAATCTATTTGAATGATGCAGGTATTCAATGTAATGGTAAGCAGCATTCTCAAAAGATATATATTTCTACTCTGGATAATATTTTTCCAGCAAAAAATGTAGTGACACAAGATAATTACTTTTCCTTCTGAGTTCAGCTAAGAGATGAGCTACTACATTATTTTGTATCTCTCACAAATGCTAAGGTGTGAGGCCCTGAGGCAAGCCCTAGGAATTTTAGGTAGTAACAGGAAAATAAGAAGATTTTAAAATATTATTTCTACTTTCAATAAATGAAGATAACAAATTGAATAGTTCTGTAGGCCATGGGCTAACTCAAATTTAATTCATTTCAGACTAGCCCTTTTCCATGAACTAACGTACTTACTTACTTACTTACTTACTTACTTACTTACTTACTTACTTACTTACTTACTTATTAGATTTGTATGCCGCCCCTCTCCGTAGACTCGGAACTTGTATGGATCAAGTTATACTGATAAAATGTTCCTATAAAATTCAACATTTGTCTAACTACCTACTTACCTACTTATGTACTACCTACCTACTTATCTTTATTTTTTAGTAGGATTCTAACTAGATGCGGATACAGTGACAGCTGGTACGCGAGTTAGAGAAGAGCACGTAACACTGATAGCTCTCTCTATTTATACTTTCCAGCCCGGCAACAGGAGCCGCTTGACAGCGATACAATTTTGGCGCCAAGCCGCGGAAACCAATAGGAACCAGGTAAACAACTTCAATTGAATACAATGCATTCTGCTTAACAACTGCATTACTTAACTTTTGCCAGACAACAGAACATTCCAGACATAATACTACCTACTTACCTACTTATGTACTACCTACCTACTTATGTACTTACTTACTTATTTGATTTTTATGCTGCCCAACTCCCTAGGAACTTATTGCCAATACTTTTCTCATAAAAAGACCTCTCAGAGTCAAAAACCATTTCATTACTTTTAATTTTAAATAATGTTTCATTTATAACTGGGAAAGGGGTTATATGAATTTTGTTAAGAATGTATTATCTATTCTTATCAAGTTTACTAACATCTTGGACACAGTCCTTGGTCAAGTTTGCTATCAAACATTTTTTTCAATATAATTTATAGGAATACATTTTTCATCTTACAAATTATATACTTTAATACTAATTCAATTTAATTCACTCCAATGTTAAATTTCTTAAGATACTTCAGAAAAATTCGCAACACCAGTTTTGGAGATACAGTGATCCCTCGGGTTTCGCAAGGGTTCCGTTCCAAGACCCCTCGCGAAACTCGATTTTTTCGCGATATAGCGGTGCGGAAGTAAAAACACCATCTGCGCATGTGCGCCCTTTTTTCATGGCCGCACATGCGCAGATGGTGGAGTTTGCATGTGGGCAGCAGGGAAGAGCCAGGGAAGGTTCCTTCGGCCGCCCAACAGCTGATCTGCTCCGCAGCGCGGCAGCAGCGAGGAGCCGAAGATGGGTCTTCCCGCTGCCCAGGCAAAGGGGAAACCCCAAGATCGCTTGCCGCTTGCCCGTTCACCCGCCCGCCCGGCCGCTCCGCTTGCCCGTTCGCCCGCCCGCCCGGCTGCTCGCTTGCCCGTTCACCCGCCCGCCCGGCTGCTCGCTTGCCCGTTCACCCGCCCGCCCGGCCCGCTTGCCCGTTCGCCCGCCCGGCCGCTCTGCTTGCCCGTTCACCCGGCCGGCCGCTCCGCTTGCCCGTTCACCCACCCGCCCGGCTGCTCGCTTGCCGCTCGAGAGCAAGAGGGGGAGAGATAGAGAAAGAGAGAGAAGGAAAGAGATGAGAGAGGGAGGAAGAGAGTGTGAGAGAGGAAGAAGCAAGATAGAGAAAGAGAGAGAGAAAGAAAGATGAGAAAGGAAGGGAGTGACGTCATCGGGTGGAAAAATCGCGATATAGCGTTTCGCAAAGATCGAGATCGCGAAACTCGGGGGATCGCTGTACTATGTTTCAGGAAAATGACACCCTGAATCCTACGGGATTGGGCGGCATAGAAGTCGAATAAATTAAATTAAATGTATTATTTTCATTAAAGTTTACCTTATTCAAGAGGACAATCCTGTCAAATATAGATAGCCTTCAACTTATTATCAAAATTGACGTCAGAATTATGGTCACAGGTCCTTGCAGTCATAAGTTGAGGACCCAATTTTTTGACCATTTTTGCAGCAGTCATTAAGTAAAGGCAACAGTATTTAAGGGAATAAATTTTCCACAATGGAAGCTTTTTGCCAGAAACTAGAAGTAATTGCTAAGACTAACAAAAAATGTCATAAATTATGTGACTTTGAGACACCACAAATGTAATAAAGTGAACAAGTTGCCAAGCATCCAAAATGCAATAATGTGACCATGAGACAGGCTATAGTAACTTCAAAAATGGATCTCAAGTAGCTGGAGGGATGGGGGTTTGCAACATTCATCATTAAGCTTTTGTTTGTTTGTTTGTTTGTTTGTTTGCTTGCTTGCTTGCTTGCTTGCTTGCTTGCTTGCTTGCTTGCTTGCTTGCTTGCTTGTTTGTTTGTTTGTTTGTTTGTTTGTTTGTTTGTTTGTTTGATTGATTTTTTTATGCCGCCCTTCTCCTTAGACTTAGGGCAGCTTACAATATGTTAGCAATAGTACTTAGTCATAAGTCAAGGACTACCTATATTAGAAAGGATGTTATACAAAACCTATCTTCACGTATTTTAAAGTGCAGGATGGAACAATGGATTGAAGTTATCAGAAGGCACATTCAGGTTGTTAAGGGGAGGGGGAAGGATTCTTCCTAACAGTAAGAGCAATTTAATAGCACAATCAATAACCTGACAAAATGATAGCTCCCTTCACCTCTCTCAGAGATCTTTTCATTTGTGCTTCTGCATGGAGCCAGGGGCTGCATACAATGACCTAATCCAGGAGTAGGCAAAGTTGGCTCTTCTATGACAGGTGGACTTCAACTCCCAGAATTCCTGAGCTAGCATGATTGGCTTGGGAATTCTGGGAGTTGAAGTCCACAAGTCACAGAAGAGTCCACTTTGCCTACCCTGACCTAAACAATCCTTTTATCCAATATGATTTGGTGAAAATTAAATTTCTAGTTCTACAATATTCATTATACAGTAATACCTTGTCTTACGAACTTAATTGGTTCCGGGACGAGGTTGGTAAGGTGAAAAGTTCGTAAGATGAAACAATGTTTCCCATAGGAATCAATGGAAAAGCTATTAATGCGTGCAAGCCCAAAACTCACCCCTTTTGCCAGACGAAGTGTCCATTTTTGCTCTGCTGGGATTCCCCTGAGGCTCCCCTCCATGGGAAACCCCACCTCCAGACTTCCGTTGCCAGCGAAGCACCTGTTTTTGCGCTGCTGGGATTCCCCTGCTGGGATTTCCCTGCAGCATTGCAAAAACATGGAAGTCCGGAGGTGGGGTTTCCTAGCGAGGGGAGCCTTCATCTGGCAATGGAAGTCCGGAGGCGGAGCATCCCAGCAGAGGCGGCTTGGGTTCGTAAGGTGAAAATAGTTCAGAAGAAGAGGCAAAAAAGTCTTAAACCCTGGGTTCGTATCTCGAAAAGTTCGTACAACAAGGGGTTCGTAAGATGAGGTATCACTGTATTTTATAGCCAGGTTAAACATTTGCAAGTTTCTCCTCTTCAGATTCTGATAGGATTATAGAAAATCCTGACAACTGCACATCTAGAAAATCATGTGGCTATATTTTTCATAGGGAGGATTTTCTACAATTATTTTTTTATATTAGAATTAGATTAAATATTAACATTCAAAAACCAATCATCTAAACCTTCTTTTAATTAACGTTAAATAAATTGCTACTGCTTGACTACCATAAAGCTATATGTAATCATTTTAGAGCTGTGCACACTTGACATTTGGAAAGCATGAAAGAGATCTCACTATTGTTCATTAAAATATAGTATAAGTTTTTATTTTTTTATGAAAAAATAAACATGCTTTAATTGTTAGCAGACAACTGATAGTGTTTACATGAGACCAAAAGCAGTTCTTCTAAATCAGTTTCAAACCATGTACAGTCCTAATTTCTATTGTGAAATCCTTTGTTTTGAAGGGCATTACAAAACTGCATTTATGGTAATATTAAGGAATTGATCTTTGAGAAATTTTGGCTCACAATGTCCAAGTGTACATGGATGTATATCTATTTAAGTCGGTTCTCTTAATCGCCTTTGCTTTGTTTAACAAACATTTACCTTCTCTGCTCTTCTCCATGTTCTCCTGAAGGAACCGTCAGGCATTCATCCATGTGACCATGTAATAACCTCAGTACGTCACCTCCTATTAGATAGCCTATAATGCAGAGCAAATGAAAGGTTGTATATTTTAAGATAAATCTTATCTCCCTATAATTTTTCATCAACTTCTAATTATTCTTGATATTACTTCAGTTTCTCAGTTTTCTATTTAATTTCCAAAAGACTTCACTAGGACAAATGGAAATGATAGTTTCAGAAAAGCATGTATTGCCATCTAATGATTCAATTTCATGCACCATGAGGTCTTCCTCATTAAATGCTATGAAAACTTCATTGCTTTCAAAGCATAGTTTCTACAGGCATGCTGTACAATACAAGACTTTTGTAAATACCATCTGAAGTCTGCTTGGAAGAATACATATAATTCACTTGCCAAAACAGATTTTTATGCATTAATTATATTTTAATTTTCCTTTATACACTCAGATTATCTCTATTATCTATAAAGTGTGATGCAAAATGTGGCTTTAACAATAGAAATTTATTCAATTATGAATAAACCCTGAATAAAATAGACTTCATATTTTGTTCATGTCCTATTCAATAATTAATTTCAAATGATAACAGATACTATCATTACAGAGATTAATAATGGTTACAGAAGAAAACTGCATTATTCAACAAAATTAATTAATTATCTAAGAATTTTTTCTGCATGATAGAATAAAGAAAATAATGTTTTTGATAGAAATATGTTGAAGGGCTGAACTATACTTCTAAAATGGTGACGCCTCTATGATAAATTGAAAACTTTTTTTTATATTCTTGGAAAAATTAAATATTCTTGGAAAAATTGCCAAGCCAGTGCAAAAGAAACTTTTTTATACACTAAAAATTTCAATATAGTTTTATTAATAAGCACATAAAAGAGAGCCAGTTTGGTGTAGTGGTTTTGGCACCAGCTAGAAAATGGGAGACAGTGAGTTCTACTCCTGCCTTAGGCGTGAAACCAGATGAATAACCTTAAGCCATCACTCTTTTTCAGTCTTTGGAAGAAGGTAATGGCAAACCACTTCTGGAAAACTTCGCCAAGAAAACTTCAGTTACCAGTCCAAGAGGTTGCCAGGAGTCAATATACTCAAAGGCTTCAGAAAAATTAAAAGTAGCACAGAAAAGGTGGGGAAAATTTTCTGCAGCAAAATTTAAAAACAGCTTCACTTTCACAAAGCTATTTTATGCCAAATGTATAAAAGTTTCTTATTTTCAATTAATAGTTATTAGTTGTTTGACAACATGACACTTTGGCATTGTTTTGTTTTATGGTGAAAATATTTATATACAAAAAAAAAAGCGAAGTCAAGTCACCCCCAATGCAACCTCTCTAAATATAGTTTTTATGATGTGCAAAAGAACAGGTAGATTATAAAAGGTTTTATAGTACTGTAGGTGGCTAAGAGAACTCTAAAAATAAACACCCACTTTCCTTCCCTTTCATATTTATTATGAATTCAGATTTAAGTTTCCTGAGTAAAGCTAATTTTATAACAAGCAGGACTAACTTCTGCCTTAATTTTTTTTCATAAATGGACTAATATAAGAATCTGAAGAATACTTATTTTGCATTGCAATTCTTTACAGGGGATTTTAATCATTGTCATATTACAGAAATAAGCACAATGATTATTATTATTTTAACAGTGGTACCTTGAGCTACTTCACTTCCAGAACTGATTGGGGCAACACTCCAAAGTGTTTGCTGGAAAGCTGCATCCACACGCAAACTGCTGTTGCCATAGGATAAATGCTACAATCATTGGATACAGAAATCAAATAAAGGAAAGGTCTGTCATTAGATTTATATAACAATACATAACAATCACCCTGCAGTTACATTTGTTAAATATTTTAGCAGTCTTTGCGAAAATTAAATTAGCTGGATAGCCAAAAGTATAGCACTGTGTTCTATGAAATTTTAGTTGAAGTCCAACCTGTTCAAGTTTCTCAACTCCTAAGTAATATTTAGAATTTTAGCATCTCTAAACCAGATGAGAACTAGCACTAAAAGACCAGTACAGCAGATAAAATGAATGATCCAGAATTAATTCAAAGCAAGTTAATTAAACCACAAGCACCCTCCAAATTCCCTTGTCCATTTCCAAAGTACTTAATAGTCTTTCCCTGAAATTCAGAATGGAAATATTGTCAATGTAAAATAGCAACTACAACAAAAATGGTGGAGGGTAGCTAATCTGCAAAAAAAAATTGGTTTTGATTGAACATACAATCCCAGCCATTATTATTTCTTTTCAAAGAAACATTTATATTATTTAGAAATGAAAATAGCACATTTATTTAACTTTAGTTAGCAAAGTAAACATAATAGAATTCTTTATTGGCCAAGTGTGATTGGACACACTTTGAGTGTCAAGAATTTGTCTTGGTGCATATGCTCTCAGTGTACATAAAAGAAAAGCTATATTTGTCAAGAATCATGAGTTACAACACTTAATATTATAGGGGTCAAATAAGCAATGAGGAAACAATCAATATTAATAAAAATCTTAAAGATACAAGCAACAAGTTACAGTCATACAGTCTTTAGTGGGAGGAAATGGATGATAGGAAAGATGAAAAAAAACCTAGTATTAATGGTAGTGCAGACGTATTAAATTGAGTGATGGTATTCAGGGGGAAACTGTTCTTGGGTCTAGTTGTCTTGGTGTGCAGTGCTCTGTAGCGACGTTTTGAGGATAGGAGTTGAAACAGTTTATGTCCAGGATGCGAGGGGTCAGTAAATATTTTCACAGCCCTCTAAAGTAATAGTTACTTACCGGTACTCTAAAGCAGTGTTTTTCAACCAGTGTGCCGTGGCACACTAGTGTGCCGCGAGACATGGCCAGGTGTGCCGCGAAGCTCAGAGAGAAAGAAAGCAAGAGAGAGAGAAAGAAAGAGAGAAAGAAAGAGAGAGAGAGAGAAAGAGAACAAGAGAGAAAGAAAGAGAGAGAGAGAGAACAAGAGAAAGAAAGAGAGAAAGAGAGAGAGAGAGCAAGAGAGAGAAAGAAAGCAAGAGAGAGAGAGAAAGACATAGAGGGAGGTAGGGAGGGAGAGAGAAAGAGAGCAAAAAAGAGAGGAAAGAAGGAAGAGAAAGAAAGGGATGGAGAGAGAGAGAAAGAAAGAGGAAGGAGAGAGAAAGAAAGAGGAAGGGAGAGAAAGAGGGATGGAGAAAGAAATAGAGTGAAAGGGAGGAAGAGAGAGAGAGAGAATTATTTTGTCCAAACTTTTTTTAGTCCCCCCCCCACCACTCAATGTGCCCCAGGGTTTCATAAATGTAAAAAATGTTCCGCGGCTCAAAAAAGGTTGAAAATCACTGCTCTAAAGTATGCTGCATTTTCTACTATTTTAGAATAGTCAACGAATATAAAACTTTATTAATACGATACCTAAATGCAAAATATCTTAACAAATGTAACAGTTTTATAAACTAAAATACAATAAATGTTACTACCCAAGTTTATTTATTTATTTAAATTTAGAAGCCACCCTTCTCCTCGTGGACTCGGGGCAATTCCTTCATTCAGGCTAACATATTCTGAATTAGCTATTATTTCCAGCCAATTCCAAAAAAAGTATATTATAATCTCTAGATGTGATGTTATGACTGCGTAGATTATAACTATCAGACTAGACTCATCCAAGAAAAGTACAAACAAATCAAAGTTATTAATAATACTCCTAGATATTAAGGTTATTTGAACTTAAATAATGAATTAAAAACATGCAAAATTCATAATTCGTTTTTTGGAGAAAGCACATGCAGCACAAGCAAATTTCAAATTCCTATTATTATTTATTAATTGGATTTGTATGCCGCCCCTTCCCGAGGACAAGGAGCGGCTCACAGCATATCAAAAAACATAGCAATATATCTTTTAAAAAATCCAATTAATATGATTAAAAGACTTGAAAAAAACTCCAATATAATTTAAAAGCATTCTATCCTCAGGATGCTTTATCTTTCGTAGCCCTTAACTTCAGTTTATTGGCATTCATCCAATCACACATTACATTCTGGGTCCAGTCCAGACAAATACAACTGAATATCATAAGCAAGTTGATGACACCATTCTCCAAAATTCCAGATGATTGACCCCATCAGTTTCATATACCGTATCAGGCCACAAGTAAAGAATGACATGTGATGTTCTGCCAAGTGGAGTTCTTTATTTTTCTCACATTAGACAAAAAGCTTCCATTATTAATCTCTGTATTTACAATATACTCTTGTAACCTATAAGGGAGGGGCTGTCTTCACCATTTCTGTCAAAGGTAATATCTAGATTGAGTTGCATTTACTTCTCTGGAATGCCCCCTCTCCTTCCTAGGAATCCAACTCCATTACAAGCAATGGAGACTACCGTATTTTTCAGAGTATAAGATGCACCTTAATTTTTGGAGAGGAAAATAGGGAAAAGAGTCTGCTTGCCAGGTATTCATCTGGCTAGCATCCTTAGTCTGGTCAGCTTCAGCACATTATTTTATCCCCTGGTTAGGGTTTTAAGAGAGTAATAATGAAAAAGCTTGCAAGCCAGTAAGAGCACCTGGAAAGAAACATTTGTAGCCAGGCGCAATGGAAAAAACCTGCAAAGACTTAGGATTTGGAAAACATTCTTCGCAGAGAGTAACAATGAAAGAGCTTGCAAGCCGGTAAGAGCTGGGAACATCATTAGCACTTAGTTAGGCTGGAAAGAAACTTATTTGGAGCAAGTTAGAACAATGAAACACACACACACACACCGCCGCCGCAAAGACTTAGGGCTTGGAAAACATCCTTTGCAGAGAGAAACAAGGAAAGAGCCTGTAAGATAAGAGCTGGGAAAATAATTAGCAGTTAGTTAGGGCTGGAGGAAAAAAGCTATATTCAGAGTATAAGACGCACCCAAATTATCAGCCTCATTTAGGGAGGAAAAAGGTGCATCTTATACTCCGAAAAATATGGTAATCAGTATTTTGTGGCATTTTATCCTCATGGGTTCAACAGCATACAATGCCATTGCGCTAAGTATGGAATCACTATAACACTGTTATCCCAACTCCAACAAATGACCCTGTAAAGAATCACAGTTCAAAACCACACAAAAAAACCCCCGACAAGAAGTATGTGTCCTCCAGATGATTTTCGGTTGGATAAATATAGGTGCTCCTTCAGGTACGAACATCCATTCAATGATCATTCAAAATTAAAATAGTATTGAATGAATGGTACATATACAGTAGATTGTTGCCCAAATTATGGCCACTGAAGCACTGAGCTATGTGATTAAAATGTGAGTACTTGGCAGCCCACAACTAATATCAGCTGTCCCAGCAGGGCGTGCACAGCTTGGGCAGTTGGATTTTGTGCTGAGGTAGTTCCCATGGCACAGGACATGATGATGGTAACACTATGCCTGAAGTTGAAGCACAGGGGTGGGGGCAGCTGGCTGAGAATGTCAAAAGCTCCAGGCATCTACTTCAATCCCAATGGTGGAGTTTCGTTAATGATGGCAATTGGGCTTGCTGGGATTGCTGCCTCTATATTTTGCATGTTTTATGAAGTTTTGCCTAACAAACACATTGCTTGGTGGCACTAATTCCAAGTGCAACTACTATTACGACTTGAAGACTACCTGTAGCACCTTTCCAAGCACCCTGTACTCAAAGAAATACTTGTATCTGAATCATAATAAATAAAAACAAATGAATATAGGAAGAACCTTTCCAAGAGTGAACACATAACTGACTCATTTATTTTTATAATTTCATTTATATTTGCTATCAAGATAGATTTCTGTATAACAATAAATCTATTGACAAAAAAGTTCATACTTCTACAGCTATTCTTAATAATACTATTTTTATCACCTAAACATTTATTCCATTTTGAAAAGAAATGATATAAATATCTATTCTCACAGAAGAAGTCTATCAGATAGTCTTGATTTCACCTCGTTCCTGTGATGACTTACAGGAACAAAAAGACCTCACACCTTCTGGCCTGGAAGAATTTTAATACCTCTCAAACTTTATTTAAAACACAGTATTTCTCAAAACACTGTAAGCATACCGTACTAGCAGTCCCCAAGTATATCTGATAGTCTCACATAATGGCAATGTGGAGTAAAAAAACTAAACAATGTGATCATGTGACATAATATTTATTGATTGATTGATTGATTGACTGACTGACTGACTTACTGATTGATTGAATGAATGATTGATTGATTGATTGATTGATTAGACTTCTATGCTGCCCCGCTCCGAAGACATGGGGCAGCTCACAACATATAAAAGCAATACAACATCATAATCCAATTCATTTAAAAACAATTAATCTAAAACCCCAATAATATCAAAATCAGTCACTACCATTTACACAGTGAACATACATTACATTTGTTTAGCCAGGGACTAGGATCTAATGGCCCCAAGCCTGGCGGCATAGATGAGTCTTTATAGACTCTTACAGAAGGCAAAGAGGGTAGGAGCAGTACAGATCTCCGGAGGGAGCTGATTCCAGAGGGCCATGGCCCCCACAGAGAAGGGTCTTCTCCTAGGCCCCACTAAGCAACATTGTCTAGTTGACAGGAGCTGGAGAAAGCCAACTCTGTGGGACCTCACCAGTCACTGGGATTCATGTGGCAGGAGGCGGTCCCACAAGTAATCTGGCCCAATGCCATGTAGGGCTTTTAGTTTGCAACTTCATTGCTTTACAACAGAAACACCGGTTCCAACTACCATCGTTATGCAAGGACTACCTATACGTAAAGGGCCTTTTTAATCTTCTGAACAAAAAAAATATAATGAGAGAAAAATAAATATATTAAATAAATAAACAAACAAATAAATAAATAAAACTATGTATTTACAATTACAAAATGAATTAATATTCTTTTTAATTTCTTACATCTATCTTTTTTATACTTTAAACTTACTTTAAAATTGAACTTTTTTGGGAAAAATTGCTTTATACTGTACATAAAGATTTCACTGCCAGCATGGATTGGATAAAAGTATCACTGAAACATATCATGTATATATATATATTACCTATTTTTTCAGTCACTTTTTGACTTTTTAAAGTTTTATTACATAACATATTAGTATACTTCTTCATCACTTATAGTTATAGTTTATTAGATTTGTATGCCGCCCCTCTCCGAAGACTCGGACAAGTATCTTACCAAGACTTACCAAGTATCTTTCTGAAGAGACACTGACAAGGATCAGATCATCCCCAACACGCACTTTTTCTCCTTCTGAACGCTGTTTGGAAGCAGGATGTATGGTCCACCAACAGGCTTCTCCTACAGGGAAACATACTGTTTCATTTTGCATCTAAAATTGTGAATATAACCACTGGTTTAATAATAATAGCCATCTACAACAATGAAATACTAACAGTCCAGGCTAAACCACCATTGCTTTGTCTTAAGATGCTTCCACATAAGGTTCAAAGGGGGTCATTTCCACTTCCTAATCAGTCACTGTTATTATCTTTATTTTTCCTAACTTAATATGCTATAAATAGCAATAGCACTTAGATTTATATACCACTTCACAGTGCTTTCCAGCCCTCTGTAAGCAGTTTACAGGGTAAGCATATTTCTCCCAACAATCTGGGTCCTCATTTTACCCATCTCGGAAGCATGGAAAGCTGAGTCAACCTTCACCCTGGTGAGATTCACTGTGCCACTATGGTTCCTACTGGCACTACCAGTTAGTTTTCGCATTGGCTAACCAATATTGAATTTTATTTATTGTTCTTTAAAATTATTAAAATAAATTGCAGCAGCATCCTTGCTTTCAGTATATGCATATAATTGGTATTATGCAAAACAAACCATATACCATGTAGCTACTATGAGGGGAATCTTTCTCGCTTTAAAGTTACATTTCCTTCTTTTTAAAGTTTTTTACAAACAATTATGCTGGAAAGAAAGTACATTAGCAGCTTTCCCAGTTAACTAACCATAGTTCCATTAATCAAAGAAGGAAATATATTGTAAACATTAAGGAAAACTCTGAGTAGGGAAGAGACAGATGAAATGATAATGCAAGAGTGTTTTTAATAGGAAAATGAACACAAGAACAAGGGGACACAATCTGAAGTTAGTTGGGGGAAAGATCAAAAGCAACTTGAGAAAATATTATTTTACTGAAAGAGTAGTAGATCCTTGGAACAAACGTCCAGCAGACATAGTTGGTAAATCCACATTAACTGAATTTAAACATGCCTGGGATAAACATATATCCATCCTAAGATAAAATTTAGGAAATAGTATACGGGCAGATTAGATGGACCATGAGGTCTTTTTCTGCCGTCAATCTTCTATGTTTCTATGTTTCTAAGAGCTTCCTCTGGTAGAAAACAGATCACCCATAGGCTGTGCAAGGTCACAATATTCTAAAGTAGAAGCAGTTGTGCTATAGTTTTAAATAAAATAATACAAAAACCACAGAGCTCCCCAAATCAGCCTATTTCATGAGTTAGATGTGGAGTTAATTCTGTAGAAATCCAGAATTATTATTAGAACTCCCTTTAGGTAAATTTCATCTGTCAACTTTCCACTGTTCTTTTTCCCTTTGGGCCAAAGTTATTTTAACAATTTCAAAACATTATAAATGACATGAATATCAGGCCAGGTCTATTCATATACTTCAACTGTTGGACCCTGTATTTTACAGTTGATAATGGTCCACTCCACATCAATTACAGGGAGATATTAGTGTGATATTAGATATTAGTCTAGAAGATTGCGTCTGCAAACAAAAAACAAAACAAGCAAGAAATAACCTTGCAACTGACATTGATAAATGCTGTTGTTTCTGCATTTGTCCCAGAGAGTTGCATGGTCTGCTTGTTTTTGCAGCGGGCTAATCTAGTTCTTACAGTGAAACTATCAGTATATGAACACACAGGTATAATCTTGAAAAATCTATAATCCTAATTTTGACTTTATAGAAAATCAAATCTTTGTCATCCTGCTCTACACCCCAGATATGTGCCAGCAGACTGGGCAGATAAAATAAGAAGATATGCTCCACTAGAAAATATTGGAAGAATTGTAAATAGAGTGCAGTGCCATTTTAGCCCCACAGCACACCTTTAGAGGAGTGTGATAAGAGAAAATTAGCACTAATTTATCCAATGATCTATCCAATGATATCATTACCATGAATGAATCTAATATGGAGCTCTCTTTAAGGATAGAATAGAAAGTGGCTGTTCTGTGACCTACCTCTTTCTTTGAGAGTCAAGCAACATTGCCCCAAGATGCATACAATTACACAACCCATTATACTGCCAACCTACCAAACCCAAACAAAAAGCTGGACTTCTCTCAGAAATATAAGTTAGTAAATCTCAAAGGGGCCGATGACGCTAAAATGTGCAATAAATAAGGTTGATATTCCTGGAGGCGTTTGTAATATGGCAAATGATTTAGCTTTAATAGATAAATGGTCAAAGCAATGGAAACTG
This sequence comes from Erythrolamprus reginae, assembly GCF_031021105.1. NCBI lineage: Eukaryota > Metazoa > Chordata > Lepidosauria > Squamata > Dipsadidae > Erythrolamprus > Erythrolamprus reginae. The sequence goes on along the minus strand of NC_091950.1, from coordinate 337,829,864 downwards.
CAGTTTAATGTTTCCAAATGTAAAATGCACTTGGGGAAAAGGAATCCTCAATCTGAGTATCGTATTGGCAGTTCTGTGTTAGCAAAAATTTCAGAAGAGAAGGATTTAGGGGTAGTGATTTCTGACAGTCTCAAAATGGGTGAACAGTGTGGTCAGGCGGTAGGGAAAGCAAGTAGAATGCTTGGCTGAATAGCCAGAGGTATAACAAGCAGGAAGAGGGGAGATTGTGATCCCGCTGTTGATGAGACCACATTTGGAATACTGTGTTCAGTTCTGGAGACCTCACCTACAAAAAGATATTGACAAAATTGAGCAGGTCCAAAGATGGGCTACAAAACTGGTGGAAGGTCTTAAGCATAAAACTCATCAGGAAAGACTTCATGAACTCAATCTGTATAGTCTGGAGGACAGAAGGGAAAGGGGGGACATGATCGAAACATTTAAATATGTTAAAGGGCTAAATAAGGTTCAGGACGGAAGTGTTTTTAATAGGAAAGTGAACACAAGAACAAGGGGGCACAATCTGAGGTTAGTTGGAGAAAAGATCAGAAGCAACACGAGAAAATATTATTTTCCTGAAAGAATAGTAGATGCTTGGAACAAACTTCCAGCAGATGTGGTTGGTAAATCCACAGTAACTGAATTTAAACATGCTGGGATAAACATATATCCATCCTAAGATAAAATACAGGAAATAGTATAAGGGCAGAGTAGATGGACCATGATTTTTTTTCCTGCCGCCAATCTTTTATGTTTCTAATATAAAAAATGAAGGCTATTTTTACAAGTAGTCACCTGTGGTATCTTCTTGCAAACCTACATCAAAAGCCAATTTATCCATTGATGTTCGTGATGTGGAAAGACAACACAGATACTAAGAAAAAGAAAGAAAGAAGTGTCTTAGGTGTTTAAAATAATATAATTTATATTCCACCATTCTATTCAGGGAACTCACATACAATCATATATAAATAGCTGCAAAACTTTAAATACACACACAAACTCAAATACACAGAGAGACATACACATATACACACACTGTATATATTTCTACAGCATAAGCATTAACTAAAATTAGACATAAATAGCTTTAAGGCAAGATACTCTTCCATAAAATGTCTACATTTCTTATCATCATACTTCAACATTCCAAAAATGAAATATTATAAAGAAATAAAGTATTTGGAGCTTGGAAAATATTGAAGAAGGACAAAAAACAGATTTACCAAAATAGCTACCAAAACTCTACATTTTAGATGGGGTACACATTGAAAGTAAAATAAACATGCATTTTTCAGGCAATCTATCCAATATCATGTTGAATAAATATTAAACAAATAAGTATCAAAAAATGTACAAAGTTGAAATGCAGCCATAATATAAGCCTAATGTTGAACTATATTGATCCTGGTACATAAAAGAGAAACATTGCAACACTATAAATATTGTGGATACGGTTATACATACCATGCCACTGTAAGAATGGCGTAGTAATATTGCATGTCCGTAGAGGAGCGTTCTATGACCACCACCTTGCGCAGTCTATGTGAATTAAAAGAACAATTAGTAACATTTTGGAGTAAAGTGGTTTCTTTAAATTAGAGAAAAAAACTATTTGTCCAATGTTTACATTCTCACTGACCAAATCATAGAAATGTCTCTGCAAACAATGATCCCACTAAATTATATATTGGAATGGCAAGTAGAACTCTTAATATGATAATCAGTAATCTCTTTACAGTCCCGGGAGTATCCTAAAGCAGGTGGAGGCAAAAATCCAGCCGTTTTTGTAAATATTATGGCAAATCCTGAGTGACAGTACTTAATAACCAATTTTTAAAAATTCTATAAAAACTGAACAGCCTGTTGCAGAATATCTAAAAAGGCTCTCTGCTGACCAAAAAATAAGCCTGTTTCATTTATTCTCACTGACTTTTTCCATCATACTGTATATACTGTATACTGTATATCACTCCTATTGGATTCAACAATCAACCTTCAGTACTTGTTTGCACAAAACATTCTATTTAATTTATTGTATCAGACACTTTTTCTTAATAAATGTACAATAAACTTCCCCTCTTATGGTTTATAAGATGGTTTATAAGATTTCTCAGATGTACTTGTTAGCAAACATTGTCTCCTGCCCAAGCAGGGGGTTGCACTAGAAGATCTCCAAGGTCCCTTCCAACTCTGTTGTTGTTGTTGTTGTTGTTGTTGTTGTTGTTTGTCCTACTCTGCCCCAATTTAGCTTACTGGTGCTCCTCATTTTCTTTCAATCAGAATTCTATAAACTCCCCCATATAGAATCCTTCTATAGTTTTTTTTTTAATTTCCTCTTTTGGGGGGGGGGATTATAACAGATTTGTTTTAATCTTCAGACCCAGGTGGAGTTTTCATAAACACGTTAAACCAAAAACAAACCACATGCAGTTTATACCAGTTATATCTGCAGCCTTAACATGTTTTAAACATACTACAACTAATTCGCACTCCAAAAATCATGATGAATATATTTTTTAATCTGTTGCTTAGTGGGCATAATTTAAACTGTTAGCTATTCATCTTAAAGTCTTCAACAAATTAGGATGACTATTTGAATAACTTCAAACTATCTAAACTATAAACCTATATGTGCAATATTTCTATGTTAGTTTACTGAGCCAATATAAATGAGTTTTTTGTAGCCTCCATTAAGTGGTCAGAATGTTTCCTCAGAATTACATCTAGATCCCACTCTTCCTGACTTTTATCATATTTATAACTATTTTCTGCATAATTTGTTTTTTAGCTTCTATTTTATAATTTGCATTTTAACTGTTATTAGTTACATAGGATGCCTGATCAAATAGAAAAGCGAGTGCCACCCACTATGTATTTATTTGCTGTCTTTATAAACATGGTCTCCTGGCAATGTGCAATATAGAAACAGAATAATTATAACAATACCTTAAAATCTCCAACCCTATGATCAAAATCAATACATATCTTATCTAAATGCTCTTTGGAAAAGCTCAGTTGTAAAGTCTTTATTTTTAAAGATCTTGGCAAGAAACATTAGGTTTAAAGTGAAGTTATAACATTGGTAAGGGAAACATGTTTCAACCAATATTTATCCAGAATCAGAACAATATGGGACAAAATAACTCTAGATTAATCTTTCTTAGGTGAGAACATATGGCATTATCTAACTCATAATTAATATAAGATTTTTTAAAGTTGTTCTACAAACTTGCATTCATTTGCGGTTTGTCATATTCCCCAAAATTTTGGTACATGATGCACATTCATGAAATCAAAATTCATGTTCACCATTTCATATCTTTAATGTTGATATAAACACTTAAATCAGTTATAATCACAGGTAGTAAATGTAGAGAACAGCCTTGAAGGTCAGAGGCAACTATCAGCTAAATGAGGCCTGAGCCCAGTCCAACACAGTAGTTTACAAAAATATCTCAGACAGACCCCCAGCTAATTCACATTAAGATAAAGAGAAAAGAAGGGAACTACATTAAGATATCTGTGCAGCATTCTGTTATTATAGCTGTTCCAGTAAGAATAGCTTTAGATCAATGGTCCCCAAGCATTTTTTGGCCATGCCCCACTTAAGCAACTCTAAAATTCTGATGCATATGCACACGCGCACACACACACGTGATATAATTCTTACTATTCAAAAAGTGAACTCCTACTCACATGAGTGAAGCCTAAAAGGCCATTAACCTGGTTTAAACAAGGTTCCAGTTGCCCCAATTTAAAATCAAATTGCCCCCCTTTGGGGCATGGACCCCCCCCCCCCACATTGGGAACCATTTCTTTAGATCTACATGATGTCTGTTTCTTATAGGACTGATATCACATTTGAGTTAAATATATGTTTTGTTGACTTTTATGAGCTTAAAACACATACTTTTAAGGCATACTTAGTCTAGAATAAATTGCTACACTGTTATTAAACATAATCTTTTTTGTTGTTGCTATATAAACATATTGTCCAGAGACTTCTCTTAAGTGCAAATGATCTTGTAAATTTTAAGTGTAAATGATCTTGTAAAACTTGTAAAGTGTTTCTCCATCATAGAATAAGATATCTATACATATTAGGGATATGTATTGTTGTAACATAGCATGCAGTGAAGGGCTACCAAAATTTTTACTACCACACTGTGGGTGTGGCTTATGCATTTTCTTTCAACATCTTTCAGTGCAAATTGGGTACTCTGGGGTGGAGCTCCATTTTTGCTACCACACTGCGTTTCCCCCATCCGGGCAGTAGCCCATCCGATAGTATGTATACATAAGCTTGTTAGAATGAACTGAAATAATTGTTTTCAAGCTTACCTTCATCATAAATTTCTGAAGCACCATTAAAAAGAGAAAGAAAAAAATTATTACACTTTAGTCAGTCTGCAATTTATGTAATATTGATTGTTTGAGAAAATTATTTATTACATTTACATCACTATTATGTAGAAAATATACATATGCATATATAACAGTTATGTAAAAAAATTAATAGGTGTGATAATAAAAGAACAATTTTATGAGAAAACCATTAGGAAATAATGTATACACTTATTTATGCAGCTTTGCAGTGGGACTGCATTAATCTTTTCTAAACAGTTCATAAAAATATCTTTTTAATTCCCTATTGTGTAGTATTGATTTCAATGTTTTGGAGGTTCTAAATCACAACCGAGTAAAATTGTCATAACAAAACAGAATACCAAACTTATAAATTAGCTTGCTTCAAAATACATTATTAAATGACAATGTTTATAGTTGCCACACTAGGAAGCATGCCCTGTAAGTGCCTGTAACAATCTGTGATCCACTAAAATGCTTCCCATCTCCATTATAAGTCTGGCATTCAATACCCTGTTAATTGGAAGTGATAAATTGATATGTGACGCTAATATAATAATTCTACTGGCAGAAAAGCTATTGCATCCTAATTATTAGTGGTGATACTGTAGTATTTTGATTAGCTAATATGCCTTATGACACAGATATATTTGGATGTGCTAGAGAACATGAATAATTACATTTGCCATTACATTTGTGTTTTAAAATGGGGCTGCTGTAACAAAATGCTGGACTATATATCATTTTTAAACTGGGTCCATTAGAGCTTTTTTAATGCTGTCATCAATGACTTTTCCACATCTAAAAACTAGTGTATAATTGAACAGAATTGGTCTAACAAATGTTTTGCAAGCTCTGGTTAGCAGTGTAATATTTCCAGAGAAGAACCTACATAAGATTAGATTAACAACTCTTTTTGGCAATACTGTTAGTGGGCTCTAACACTTAGATCATTGGACATGAGTACTCCAAGGTTTTGAAAGCGTGAGGGTCATCTACAAGTTTGTTTCCTCCAAGTTTGTATTTTGTGGATGAAATTACCCAAATGGCAGTAAAGGGAGATATTGTGGTTATGGGTGATTTCAACATGCCTGATGTTGACTGGAATATCCCCAGTGCCCTTACATGCAAAAGTAAGAATATAGTGGAGGCCTTTACAGGAGCAGCTCTGGCACAGCTGGTTAAGACACCGACTAGAGGGGAGAATATTCTAGATTTAGTCTTTACGAATGGGAATTGGGTTTCAGAGGTTAAGGTGGGAGAAAATTTAGGTTGCAGTGACCATCTATGTTTGTGGTTTGATGTAAAAACTGATTGTGAGCAATCCTATACTGCAACCAAAGTATTGGATTTCAGAAAAACAAATTTTAATGCAATGGGGGAATATTTAGATAATGAATTAAAGGGGAGGGATAAAATGGCAGGAGCGAGCACCCAGTAGACTGTATTAAAAAAGGCCATCTTAAAAGCCACTGGACTGTATGTAAGGCAAATAACTAAAGGTAAAAGGAAGAAGTTTAGCAATGATGTAAGGGCTATAATCAATGAAAAAAAGGCTGCCTATAGGAGGTATAAAGAGTCTGGAAGAATAGCTGATAGAGAGGTGTATAAAATGAGACAGAAGGAGGCGAAACAGATAATACATGCTGCTAAAGTCTCAAAAGAGGAAGAAATTGCCAAATCTGTAAAGAAGGGGGATAAAACCTTCTTCAGTTATATTAGTGATAAGAAGAAGAAAACTGCAGCATCACGAAGCTTAGTACCGGGAATAATACATACATTGATGGGAATAAGGAGATCGCTGACCATTTCAATAGATACTTCTGTTCAGTTTTCTCAAAAGACACCTTACAATATAATATTATAGATGGATATAGCATTGCTTCCAGCTGTACGGATTCAGCTCCAGTGATCTTAGAAGCCGATGTCTTAGAAGAACTTGAACGATTAAAGATAAATAAGGCAATGGGTCCAGATGGCATCCACCACAGAGTTCTTAAAGAACTCAGATTTGTCATTGCTACCCCCCTGACTGATTTGTTTAACCAATCCCTATTAACAGGAGATGTTCCTGAGGATTGGAGAATGGCCAGTGTTGTGCCTATCCACAAGAAGGGCAGTAGAGAAGAAGCTGGTAACTACAGGCCAGTTAGCTTGACATCAGTTATAGGTTACAGGTTATAGGTTACAAGCGGTGTGCCACAAGGGTTTGTTCTGGGTCCTATTCTTTTTAATATGTTTGTGGGTGACATAGGGGAAGGTTTGGTAGGGAATGTTTGCCTATTTGCCGATGACTCTAAAGTGTGCAATAGGGTTGATATTCCTGGAAGCGTCTGTAATATGGTAAATGATTTAGCTTTACTAGATAAATGGTCAAAGCAATGGAAACTGCAGTTTAATGTTTCCAAATTTAAAATAATGCACTTGGGGAAAAGGAATCCTCAATCTGAGTATTGTATTGGCAGTTCTGTGTTAGCAAAAACTTCAGAAGAGAAGGTTTTAGGGGTAGTGATTTCTGACAGTCTCAAAGTGGGTGAGCAGTATGGTCGGGCGGTAGGAAAAGCAAGTAGGATGCTTGGCTGCATAGCTAGAGGTATAACAAGCAGGAAGAGGGAGATTGTGATCCTGCTATATAGAGCGCTGGTGAGACCACATTTGGAATATTGTGTTCAGTTCTGGAGACCTCACCTACAAAAAGATGTTGACAAAATTGAACGGGTCCAAAGAAGGGCTACAAGAATGGTGGAAGGTCTTAAGCATAAAACGTATCAGGAAAGACTTAATGAACTCAATCTGTATAATCCAGAGGACAGAAGGAAAAAGGGGGACATGATCGAAACATTTAAATATGTCAAAGGGTTAAATAACATTCAGGAGGGAAGTGTTTTTAATAGGAAAGTGAACACAAGAACAAGGGGACACAATCTGAAGTTAGTTGGGGGAAAGATCAAAAGCAACATGAGAAAATATTATTTTACTGAAAGAGTAGTAGATCCTTGGAACAAACTTCCAGCAGACATGGTTGGTAAATCCACAGTATCTGAATTTAAACATGCCTGGGATAAACATATATCCACCCTAAGATAAAATACAAAAAATAGTATAAGGGCCGACTAGATGGATCATGAGGTCTTTTTCGGCCGTCAGTCTTCTATGTTTCTATGTTTGTATTCTGATTCTTTTTGCCAATATGTAAGACAGAGCATTTATTGGTTGAGATTTGAAGTTGCCAGTTGTTTGACCATTCTGTTACATGATAAAGATCTTTTTGAAGGGTAGCAGCATTGCCGATGGTGTTAAATAGCTTAACAACATCAGCAAAGGGAATGCAGTTGCTTATAATATGATCACAAAGATTGTTTATATAAAATGTGAAGAGTGTTGGTCCTGGAACACTGCCTTGAGGGACACCACTGTTGGCAGGAGCAGGATTTGATATGGCACTTCCAATTTTGACCACTTGTTGTCTGTTGGAAACGAATGTGGTTATCCAATCATGTAGTGGCCAGGAAATGCCATAGAATTTTAGTTTAGTCTGACAAAGTTCCAGTGTTTCCCGTTTAGCACAGGCAATCATCCCATTGCATTAACAGTTAATTCTGGCAATTGCCATGATTCTGCTGCTCTTCTCCCATTTTTCCAAAGTGCTTTTACACTGGGGTTTCCCCCCACTTACTCCTTCTCTTTCATCTGCTGCTTCTGTAAGATATCGATGGAAATGGTGTTATTCACTTTCTCACTGTGATGGATGTGTTGTTGTTGCTCATGTAGAGGCAATAGACTTGTATTTTATCAAGAAAAATTGAGTGGCGGCCAAAGGGGATGGATTATATGATGCAATCAATCTAACACTGCTCCAACACACTACAATATGGGGTGGGGGGAAATAGGTGAGTTTGGAGAAGGAGAAATCAATCTAATCTAATGCAGAACCAACAGACTGTCTATTTACTAGCCACAGGCATTCCTTGGAGCTTTGTGTGCAGAAAGATATAATAGCTGAGCTATATCTGAGAGTTTCTTTAATACATTTTTCTCTGCATAGCACAAATATATATTTAGTGAGCTCAACAACTGCAGAACTGCACCCTGAAGTAAACAAATTTTAATGATTTTTAAAGAATTTTTACTGCCCAAACCAACATACACAGGCTTGAGAAAAGTAATTTCCTCAGGATTCGACTGAATTTTGAATGCTGTTGCAAAAAACACCACCAATATTTGTCTGTTAAAAGCTATGAATTAAAAGCTATGAAGGTGAACTGTGTAAATATTTTAATAGGAGATACATTGGTTAAAATATATATGCAGAGTTAAGTATAACCGTATCGCTTTTTCTTCTACTTCTAATAATATATTAATACTTGTAGCAATAGACTATAGTAGCATCCTGCTCATACTACATCATGATGACTGATTGTTAACCTATCAGATTGTTAACCGATCAGAAAAATAAAATTAATAGAAAGGTAGAGTTCAAGACAGCTTGATTTGCTATTTTTTAAAAGCAAAAATTAAATATTGCTATTTGTGTGTATGACTGTAGTGTATGACTGTATGAGTGTGTATGACTGTGTAGTAAATAAGTTTTTATAATGTATTTTTAAATTAGTTTTTTCAATTTTTTAACATTAGATTTGTATCTATATTGTATTGCTATTGTGTTGTGAGCCGCCCCGAGTCTTCGGAGAGGGGTGGCATACAAATCTAATAAATTATTATGATGATTATGATTATGATTATGATTATTATTTATTTCCAATAGATCAAATTGGTGTTAAAAATGCAGCATGCAAAATTTGCACAAAAGCTGGTAATTATACTGTAGATTCAGCACAAAAATTATATATATAATCTATTTAAGTCTAAGTGACTCTTTCTCAGTCAAGAAAGACAGAAACCTAGTGGGAGTTAAATTCTATTTAATCCAACAGCACTTGAAAAGTATAACTTGAATTTACCGCATGTGTTTTTAAATCCAATGTCAATAAATACAATAAATACAACTAATCACTCTGGCTCATATGCTGTCCGAAATTTGTACCCTATCTATCTATCTATCTATCTATCTATCTATCTATCTATCTATCTATCTATCTATCTATCTATCTATCTATCTATTTATCTAGACAGATAGCTAGCTAGCTAGCTATCCATCTAGATAGATAGATAGGTAGGTAGGTTGGTAGGTAGGTAGGTAGGTAGGTAGATAGATAGATAGATAGATAGATAGATAGATAGATAGATAGATAGATAGATAGATAGATAGATAGATAGATAGACAGATAGTTAAACACCTACTGGATATGGTAAAGATAGTCCTTGATTTACGATCACAATTGAGCCCAAAATTTATGTTAGTAAGTGAAACATTGTTAAGTGAATGTGCCCATTTTATCACTTTTCTTGCCTCAGTTAGTGAGTGAATAATGGCATTTGTTAAATTAGTAATGTGATTGGTAAGTGAATATGAATTTCCCATTGATTTTGCTTGTCAGAAAGTCCCAAAAGCTGATCACATAACACTGCAGATGCATAAATATGAACCAGTTACCAAGCATATTAATTCTGATCATGTGACCATGGAAATGCTATAACAGTCATAAGTGTGAAAAATAGTTACTGTGTAAGATATTTTCCCATTGCTGTTGTGACTTTGCATAGTCACTAAGTGAACTGTGCTAAACCGAGGAGTACCTCTATTATGTTATAATGATTGATTGACTGGTTCAAGAAAACTAAATAAAGAAAACGTAAATCTGTCAGTGCTTATTTTATTTGGTTTCATGAAAGAAAAGACTACATGTTCTACTAGAATTGTGAATCCAGGACTGAAGTTTGAAATCAATAGAAACATAATATAAAAATACATAGAAAGGATTTCAGATTTCAGGACCAGATGAACTGCATCCTAGAGTTCAGAAAGAACTATGTGATATTCTGTATTATTTTTAATTTTTAAAAAGTCTTTGTGTCAGTGCTGACTCCTGGCAACAGCTTGGAGCTTTCTTGGCAGAGTTTTTTAGAAGTGGTTTGCCATTGTCTTTAACTAAGCTCATTAATCCTGCTGTCACATCTACTATTCATTTGTACTGTTTTGGGTGTTGTAACAAAATGTAACAATCAGTATGTAGCAAAAAGTAAACAGAATGGAAAAAAAAAACCACACTCATAGTAAGAACCCGCAAATAAGGAAAAGTCAATTAATCACAAGTTTCAGATCTGGATGACAAATAATCTACAGGGCTTCAAATTTCATTTCGCGTTATATAGACCTGAGTATAGGAGCAGGGTTAAGGAAGGACTGGTACGCTGAGAAAAGCTACACAGTAAGATAAACAAAAGCCAGATAATATTTGGTTTTAAGCCTAAGCCTGTGGGACAAAGGACAAAAGGTTGGACATATACTCCTTTTGCTGGACATCTGGCAGCCTTCATTTAGCATGTTTACCCTTAAGAAAGATTTGTGAGAGAGGAACTAAAAGAAATCGTCATAAAAATTGAGACTGTAGAAAATACAACTTCAGCAACCAAGTAGTTAATGCTTGGAACTCTCTACCTGACTCTGTAATTTTGTCACCAAACCTCCAAAACTTTACCTTTAGACTATCCATTGTTGACCTCATCTAGTCCCTAAGAGGTCAGTAAGGGACGTGCATAAGTGCACCAGCTTGCCTACCATCCCTGTCCTAATGTTTCCCTCTTATAAGTACCCATCTCATGTATATAAACAGCCTTATATCTATGTATACTACCAATACGTACCTGACAAAATAAAATAAATAAATAAAATAAAATAAAATAAATATTCTCTCTTATTCCAAAATATAGGCTAAATAATAATGGGGATATGTTATAGGAAGACAGATTCTAATCAAAAACTTCACGTTCTTCTAACAATCAGAACAATTCAACAATGGAGTCAGTTAGCCAGAGAGGTGATGTGTTCCTTTTCATGGGATGCATTTTCATGGGGATGATACAACTGCTGTGATCCAAAGCAGGAAAGGTGCTTCAAAAGGTTGTCTACCTTTTACAGGATGGATCTGTGACTCAAGGAAAATGTATTTCAGTTAAGGAGGCCTACACCTCCATGTGCAACTACCAGATTAACTCAGGTGAAAAGACAGCTTTTTAAAAAGTTGTCGTCACATGTAGCAAATCCTTGCATTTCAGGTCTGAAACACCATCTGGCTTTAGATCAAAATAGTTCTAGTCCCAAAGCAAAAGCTGGATAGTTATTTGTCTGGGTGCTTTAATTTTGATTACTACATTGAACAGAGAGTTGGCCCTTCCAACATTTTAATTCCATTATGCTACTTGTCTAGAATTCTTACTTCAAAACAAAATGTTATATTAGCAGACCCACTGTAAGTATCTGAAAAATATTTTAGTCAATAATTTTGGTGACATGTCTAATAAAGATATAGAATGTAGCTCTTTCAGAAATTCCAATAAAAAGATAATAGAGGGATGCAAACATAAATACATATACTACTGTAATTCATTGTAATATAGACATACCAAGCAGGATTTTTAATCTACAGAGTTGATAATAAAAATTAAAACTATATAGACATGCAGACCTGGAGATTTCAAGCAGATTTACCTGGTAGATTTTTTAGAAATGCTAACACTTGAATGTACATAATAAGAATTATATATTTTCTTTTTCTTGTATATACAGTATATGTTATTTTACATTGTTTACATAAATATGTTATTTTACATTGACAGTATACGTGCATAAGACATCAATTTATTTTCAAAAAATTTCAAAGCAAACGTTACAGATTTTTAAATATTTTAAATGAATGCATACACTGAATTATGACAGTTTTTTTAATATTTTAAAGTAAGTATGCATTTAGATTCAAAATTAAGAGAAATCTGGAACCTGCTTTGTTTATGGTATACAGTACACTCTTTGGCAAATTGTCATTATATTGAACAATTCCATGTGTTCCAAATTTGGTAAACAAAGCAAATCTTCAATATCATATGTAAAAGTTTATGATATCACATACATTATTTCATTATGATATACATTTAATAAGAGATATTATACCAACTACACACTTAGAAGATGTACTTTAAAAAAGTTGAAATTTTAAGTATAATTCCTTTATTGCAGGAATAATATTCTGTATTATTTAATAGGATACGAAACACTTATGGATGCACCAGTACTAGCTACCAAAGCATTATAAAAGTATCCCCCTCCCCCCAAAAAAGTCTGTTATGAGCTTAGCAAAGCAATCATACAGGATTCATAATAATGTGGAAATTTGATTTTCTAATAAACCAGGATTATATTGCATCAAGAGAGTTCAGACATACCCATTTTTCCACATCAACTAGCTGTAAAAAGAAAGAAAAAAGAATATTGTTACAACCATTATATTTTGTAATATAGTTTTCACAATTTGATATAAAGACCTTTGTTAACATAATTATTTAACACTTTCTTAAAAATCTAAAATCTGATAAAGATATATTTTAAAGACAATTTTAACAAAGATTATACTGAAAGATAAAACTGATCCTACCTTCAGTTTCAGTCATGGGCATAATATGAAGGGGGGGGGAGTAAAATGAAAGAGAAGCAAATATAAATTTAAGTTTTAATATATTTAAAATGAAATGGATATTATGATATATTTATTATTTAATTCCTCAGCAAAAATACATTTCATGCAATATATACATGCAATGTCCAACAGCTTCATGGCTTAACATTTTACCACTTATAGATGGATGCTGTAACATAATAGAAAGGAGCACTTTGAATACTGCATGTAAAATGTTAAACTCTCCTGACTGTCATAAAAATGCCATTAACAATTCTCACTCCTTGCTGTGTTTCAAGCAGTTAAGAGTATGTGCATTCAAAGAAAATAAGAGCTGAAATTTCTTGAAGCTATAATAATACATCTTTACTTTACATGAGAAATGACACACTTAAAACAGGGTTTGTGTTGCTGCTGTTCCTTTTACCTCACTGTTACCACTTCAGAATCCACACTAGATCTCCTTTCACAACATGATTTAGATGTTATTATGAGTTTTACAAACTGAAATTGATTGCATGGAAAATCTGGAACTTCCATGTGACAATAAAATCCTTGAGTCCAATTCCCTAGCGGTAAAAATTTTGCATATACTCTGGGGCAGTGATGGCGAACCTATGGCACGGGTGCCACAGGTGGCACACGGAGCCATATCTGCCGGCACACAAGCTGAGCCCTAGCTCAGCACCAGCACACATGAGCGAGCCGGCCAGCTGATTTTCAACTCTCACGGAAGCTCTGGGAGGGCAATTTCGGCTTCCATAGGGCCTCCAGGGGGAGGGGTGTCACGCTGTATATTGACAGCCCCTCAGAGACATTTAGTAATGAAACAGTTAACTAGTGTGTCTTATTGGATCCTCCTCTTATGTCGCAATATCCTGCCAACTTTCTTCTCTCCTTCCTTCTTCCTAACCTCCATGATGTAAGATGTATATTTTCTCCTGTCCCTCGAGAGAGTCTTTTATTTGTTTATTTCAGTTTTTTAAATAAATATATCTTGTTTAAAAATGATTGAGGCTTCTATCCATCAACCTCCAGAGTTAAGGTCCTAACAGACTTTAATTTCCGTGACAAGGGGGAGGGCGTTTTTGCCCTCCATAGGCTCCAGGGAAGCCTCTGGAACCTGGGGAGGGTGAAAACGGGCCTACCAGGCCCACCAGAATTTGGGGAATGGGCTGTTTCTGGCCACTAGAGGGCCTCTGGAGGGGCAAGGGAGGCAATTTTTGCCCCCCCCCAGGCATTGAATAATGAGTGTGGGCACTCACACAGGTGTTATAGTGTCTGCGCATGTGCTTTCGGTATTGGGAAGGGGGGAAGGTTCACCATCACTGCTCTAGGGGGGAAAAGCTGCATTTGTGCAGAATCATAATTTGAAGTACCGTATTTTTCGGAGCATAAAACGCACCAGATTATAAAACGCACCTTAGTTTTTGGGGAGGAAAATAGGGAAAATAATCAGTATTCATCTGGCTAGCATCCTTAGCTAGCACATTATTTTATCCCCATGTTAGGGCTTTAAAAAAAACTTTATTTGGAGAGAGTAACAATGAAACAGCTTGCAAGCCAAGACCTGGAACATCATTAGCACTTGGAAAGAAGCATTCTGAGCAAATAAAGCAATGGAAAAAACCCTGCAAAGACTTAGGCTTGGAAAACATTCTTTGCAGAGAATAACAATTAATGAGCGTGCAAGCCAGTAAGAGCTGGGAACATTGTTAGCACCTGGTTAGACCTGGAAAGAAACATTCAGAGCAAGTAGATAATGGAAAAAAACCCCTACAAAGACAGGATTTGGAAAACATTCTTTGCAGAGGGTAACAATGAAAGAGCCTGCAAGGTAAGAGCTTGGAAGATCGTAGCAGCTAGTTAGGGCTGGGGAGAGGGAGCTACATTCAGAGTATAAGATGCACCCCAATTATCAGCCTCTTTTAGGGAGGAAAAAGGTGCGTCTTATACTCCGAAAAATATGGTAGGTTTTAGAACAACAAGAAGGAATCATGACTCTGTGACTGAGCATATATAGTTAGAACCTAGCAACTTCAGTTAAAAGAAGTAGGCTTTAAATGATGGAAACGTACCCATTAAACATTAAAATAGCTACACAATTAATCTTATCATAAAAGATTGCACTTATTCATTATTTCCTAGAGAATTAATGGAACTGAACTGTCTCTTTCATGATTCTTTTTTTCTCTATATTTATCATAGTAACCAGGAAAGCCAGTAAGACTTGTTTGTGATTATTTGAGAAACATACATTAATACATACCAGTATTATATATGTCAACGATGCAAATAGGGCAACAGTCAGGACCACCAGAAGTGTACTGTGACATGCCTGCTAATTTGGACTTTTTTCAGCTGTAATTGCTATGCCAATAAAACAAGTGCAAAGTGGGACGAAACTAGAGACACTACCTAGTACATTAACCATGCTTTTAAGAAACGAATACAAGGAAACCTCTCAACAAGAAATTGGTTAGACACATCTGGAAAAACATACTGACTGCTGTAATAGAGGTCAAAAGACAACTATCTCATTGTCATCTGGAATGATCTACTCTCCTGGGAATCCAGACTACCTTCCACCACCACAACTGAGTAAGAACTTTTTCCTCCTACGGGAGAACAAGCAAAACATGCCACATTGTTCCTCCGTGGTTTAGACCAGTGTTTTCTCAACATAGACAACTTTAAAACGTGTGGATTTCATCTCCCACAATCCCCCACCCAGCAAGGCGGCTGGGATTCCTGACAGTTCAAGTCCACACATTTTAAAAGTTGCCAAGATTGAGAAACATTGGTTTAGACTGCTTCCAGGAAGAATCTGCACAAATTCACAATCCGTTGCTCAGGCAGCAAATGCAAGAGAGAAAATGAGTATCTCTCACTAATGAAAGCAGTACTATATTAGTAAATTTTGAAGTACAGGCACTCATGATGGCACAGCAAGGGAGAGTGTATCAGAAAGAGCACATAGACACAATTATGAATAGCAATACATTTCACACTCCAATGTATTTAGGGAAGATTACAGTCATATAATAATGTGTTGGCAAATGCAGAATGTTATTATGATAGACTGAATTCCTAGTCTATTTGGGACTTCTAAACAAACATCTAAGTATAGTCAACCTCACAGGATCTTTATGAGCATAAGGGTTGTTAATAAGAGAGGGGATAAACCTACCCTGCACAAAATACCATGAATAAAATGAGATAATTATGCAAAGATAACAGGAAGTATAAGATGTATGAGGAAAAGGCTTTTCTGCTGTTTAAAGCAGGTTATAGAAGTAATGGGTTACATTACTTTTAGCCTATTTAATTCTGATAGACAACACAAACATACTGTCCAAGATATAGAAAACAGAAATTTCTTCCAACAATATGCAGCAAAATCCTTAATAAAGAATTCAAATACAAACAAGTCTCCTTAGATATATCAGCCCATACATTGTTTCTCAATGGTTCAACATAAATGAGGAATCCTACTTTCCTTCTCAGTTCTGCTGTTTTGTACATAAAAGATAGAAAGTTGGAATGAGCAAAGACAACTCCTATTGGGATTGCTAATTATCCACAGAATTGATACCAGAGAGTCTGGAAACCTCATGGTAATAGGCAGATATACAGATACATACAGACATGCACATGTATCAGGGATGGGCTACTGCCTGGACGGGGGGGGGGGGTGACACGCAATGGGGTAGCAAAAATGGAGCTCCACCCCAGAGTACCCAATTTGCACTGAAATATGTTGAAAGAAAATGCAGGCATCCTGCATAAGCCATGCCCACAAAATTTTGGTAGCCCTTCACTGGCATGTACATATATAAACATAATATAAAATTTTATCTATTGCACCTATTTTTCTTACTCCCTGCTTTTGGCTGTCTTTTGTTTTGTTTTTGACAATTAACTTGTATAAAAGGGAATTGGACTGACTAGGATACAAACTAAAATGGAAATTACAGATAGTAATTTTCCAACACTTTTTACCCCCTCCCCTCCATTAGCTGAGAGCACATGGCCAAAAAACCCATTCAGAACTCCTTCATAGTCACATAAGGCAGAAAAGACAATACAGACAGCCAACAAAAAGAGATGAGAAAAGAGGAAGACTAGCTTGCAGAAGGTTATATATGCACCAATATTAAGGAAAACTCTGCATTCAGTTCTACAAATTCTTTTCAGCCAGAACATTTTTTTAAATCATCTTGGGCTCATTCAAAACCAAGCCACCTGAAAATATTTTGCATTACAATAGGTAGCTCCCAGAAAAATACTGCTGCTAGAAAAATCCATATGCTCTGCCTTATCTAAAGAGAAGATTGCAGCAAAATGCAGAGGGATGCCTGAAGGCAATGCAGATGATGTCATTATTCCTGCTCTTTTAAAAAAATCAACAATTCCCTAGCACTACATCTGTGAATACAAGATATGTATCCAAGTCAATATTGTTGGGAAGTGTCTTTTTCCCCACAAGAGGCTAATTTAATGTGATTTCCCTTTAATTATTTAACTTTTTAAATTTAGCTTCCAACTAGATTTCACAATAAAGTCAGAAACAGCATTATAAAAGGGATAACTTTAAAAATGAATAAAATGTAAGTTATGTGCCTGATTCTGGATCCAATCATAGAGGAACAAATACTTCAAAGCAAACTGTGGATGATACCAAAATGCATTTCTATAATTATATCTGACAAGTTTACACAAGCCTAGCACACACTCATTTCCAATTATAGTCTCACCAAAATGCATTAAACAAAAATGATTTAGCTTAAAGGGGGGGAAAGAGATGAGAGACTGTTGATTGATATCATGCAGTCGTTCATGCAAAATGCTAGAAAACAGCAACGTATAATGCTTTAAGTACGACATGCTTTTCAAGCAGCTGGGGCAATCCACTTTGGGTAAAATTGCATTGCAGAAAGGAGATATAAATTCTGTAATTCTTTACTATGTCCAAGGTCGATACTCTTTTGGTAATAAAATTACAAATAGTTTAAAAAAACTGTGTGCCACAAGTTGCAAGCTAAATAAATGATGATATCAAAAAGCAAAACTAAGGAGTAGCCATGTAGAAGTTAACATCCAAAATCCCATTATTTTATTACCTTAGAAAAGGCTTAATTTTTGTTCTTTTTTTTTCAACCACCAGAATCCTTTTTTTCCCTTTCCTTTCTGAATTTGACTTGACCACAAAAGATTTAATGGAATTTTGAAATCTCTTTACAGTATTTCAATGCAGCTTTAGTGGAAATTTAATAATCTAAGTCTTAACCAAGATTCTAAGAATTATTAAAAGTATCTCAGTACAATATAGAGTCGCAATTGTTATCAATGATTAATAAAAATATAATATTGCAAAAGCTGCCCTATATAACTGACTTGGATTTTCCTGGGAGAAAATCTGAATGTTACAAAAGGGTATAATTTATCCTTAATTCAAAATGCCATTCCACTTGTAACACATCACAACTTACCCCTTCTGCTTTCTCCTCTGTGTTAGCCAGCATTTCTTGGAGAGCTCTGACTGACAATGATTGCTCCAGAACAAAAGTACAGATGGAGAGATCCGGAGGAACATTCTAATTGGGGGGAAAAAGAAATTATGAAAAGAGCATTGAACAAGGCATTCTCCTCATACTTTATCACAATCCTCTATATCTGAAATCTATACATGTCCAATTTGAACAATTATATGTACACCTGAGCAATGGAAACAAGAAAACAAGGAATAAAGAAATGGAAGATAAAATTAATAAAATAATATGAGCCCAATAGGATATTGCTGCACATTTTATTTCAATGCCAGGAGTGTTTTAAAGTAAGATATATATTCAGTCTAATCCTCTCTCTTTTAACAAATTTAATTAAGTTCTTTCTTCTGTGAAGTTCAAGCTTCCAGGAATTAAATGGTTTAACTATATGCACATTGGTTTTAAAAACTGGTGTCATTTTGTTTGTGATGCCAATCACTTAAAACTTGTAAGAGATCATTGCGCTTACTACAGAAGAAGCCTCAATCAGCCAGACGATAAACAATCCAAGGGAACAATTAAAAGCAAATGA
Organism: Erythrolamprus reginae; assembly: GCF_031021105.1. NCBI lineage: Eukaryota > Metazoa > Chordata > Lepidosauria > Squamata > Dipsadidae > Erythrolamprus > Erythrolamprus reginae. The sequence goes on along the minus strand of NC_091950.1, from coordinate 337,810,845 downwards.
GTAAACTGAAGCAGTTTACTGATGTTGTAATTACATATGCATAATGCAGACTGTAAGTTTTATTTATGACCTAATGCAAAGAAAGGACAAGTCTAAAATTATATTGTTTCATTTTTCACACAGAATTATTTTATTTCTTAGTACAAATTTCCTTTTTAATACATTAAGGTATTCTTTTATATGCTTTATGAGAGATTTCTAAAGAGAGTTATATACAATGGTAATGATGCTTTCACTGTATGTGCTTTACTGCTGACTGAGTTTGCTTTTATGTAAGTCTATTTGAGAGCCTTCTCTGCTGAAGGGTACAATAAAATAGTTTAAATGAATGGTGTTCTAAAAGCGGCTTATGATATGCATCTGCTTATACAACATACACACAACACAAGAGTACATAAAAAAATGGGAAAAGCTGATTCAAATCTTCAAAAATATGCTTCATTTGCACATTATATTTTGGGTGTAAATACAACTGTTCATAAAAAAATACCTTTGATTATTCATTTATACAATCTTATTTTTTTGGCTTTTATTCATAAGAGAAAGAACATATTAAAATATAAGTTAAAGGCAGAATTACATGAACGTTTCAATAGGCAGTGCTGGCAGTCTTTGGGTCCCCTAAAATGGCCCATGTCATATTACTATTCCACAAGTTACACTGACTTCTGGTTTTCTCTAGGTGTAATTCAAGGTGTTGATTCAATTACAGTACATATAAAGCCTTGCATAACATGAGTCCAGGACATGAGGGACCCAATGGGACAGGCCTACTTCACCCATGACAACAGAGGAAGCATGCTGTATATACTATTGGTTAAGTAATTCTGGCTGGCAGGATCCAGACCTCTGCTATGGCTACAGCCCTTTGGAACATTTTGGCCCCAGGATGAGATCTTTCCCCACCCTCCTGACTTCCTGCAAGGGCCTGAAGACTTGACGTAGGGTCCCAATGGGGATGGGTGGATGGATGGATGGATGGATGGATGGATGGATGGATGGATGGAAGGAAGGAAGGAAGGAAGGAAGGAAGGAAGGAAGGAAGGAAGGAAGGAAGGAAGGAAGGAAGGAAGGAAGGAGGGAAGGAGGGAAGGAGGGAAGGTGGGATGGATGGATGGATGGATGGATAGATAGATAGATAGATAGATAGATAGATAGATAGATAGATAGATAGATAGATAGATAGATATTGTCTCAATCCATATATTTACATAGCAAATAAATTTAGTAAATAAAGGTAACATACTGTATATATAATAAATTTCCAAATAATTTCCAAATGTAACTTTATCATGAGGCATTTGTTTCCCCAGATATGGTAGATACAATTTCTCACCACTTGAGGGCATATTCAAACAATGTAACCAAAGAATATACTGTAACTACTAATACAAAACAAACCATTCCCTGGCATTTTCCTATTCACAAGAAACTATAAAATGATGGATTTTTTTCTACATCAAGGAATTCAAGAGGGAAGGGGACTTAGCTAGGAGAAACCATGTGTTATTTAAAGTGTGTGTGTGTGTGTGTGTGTAGGCTTACAAATCTCTATCTAGATTGATTCTATTTCTTGGAGTAATTTAAAAGTGGTACAAGTAGATCCTTGTAGATAAAAAATACATTTAGATCAGCTCTATCACTTTTTTTCTTTTCAGGCTATCATCCAAGTTACAAATTTCATGTGGCAGTTGGTGATTTTGCTATTATCTTCTCATCTTTGATTCTATCACGGAGGAACAACTTTTCTTCTGACAGAATGATCTTAGTGGCTAAATTGCCAGATCAATTTCATCCAATATCACTTATACTGTGACACATTGTAATTTTGCTATAGTAATAGGCAAGCCACATTATCTTAATAAATAAAATTTCTTCCAGGCAAAACATATGGTCAGATGATGATTGTAGAACCAATCATAAACTGCCAATGTGCAAGTTCCAAGTTAAGCTTTAAAAAAAGCCTGTTTCCATGATAAAATCTTTAACACCTACCATTTTCAAAGAAAATATCAAGCACTTCTTTCAGGTCCTGAAACTCACCGATAGAGGACCAAAAGAATCATGGAACAAACTTAAAGAGGTTATTAAGGATAAATGTGAAAAGAAACTGCCAAAAATGAAGAAACAGAAGAAAGGAAATTAGATGTCAGAAGAAACCATGAAAATTCACAAGAGAAGAGAAACCAAAGCCAAGAAAGATAAAAATTTCACAAGGAAGCATAACAAAGAGCTTCAGAGAGCTATTAAAAGTGGAAAAAGTGATGCCAGATGTTCAAATTGGTTTAGAAAGTCTAAAGAACACAAACATTATTCCTAAACATGCCAGATAATTGAAAAAGCTAAATAATACCCAAAACAAGTCAATATGTGCTTCACTGATTATGTCAATCACATCGATCTGTGGAAAGTGCTCAGAAAAATGGGAATCCCAGAACAATTCGATGGCTTGATAAGAAATTTTTATACAGGCCAGAAAGCCATAGTACAGACAGAAAGAACATGGCAAAACAGAAAGGCTCACGCACATGATTATGAAGACTATTAAAAATTGTTTCCATAAGATCTTACAGAATCATCAAAACAAATGCTATTACAAATACAGTGATACCTTGTCTTACAAACTTAATTGGTTCTGGGACGAGGTTCTTAAGGTGAAACGTTTGTAAGACGAAACAATGTTTCCCATAGGAATCAATGGAAAAATGATTAATGTGTGCAAGCCCAAAATTCATCCCTTTTGCCAGCCGAAGCGCCCGCTTTTGCACTGCTGGGATTCCCCTGAGGCTCCCCTCCATGGGAAACCCCACCTCTAGACTTCTGTGTTTTTGTGATGCTGCAGGGGAATCCTTGCCAGCGAAGGGCCCATTTTTGTGCTGCTGGCATTCCCCTGCTGGGATTCCCCTGCAGCATCACAAAAACACGGAAGTCCAGAGGTGGGGTTTCCCATGGAGGGGAGCCTCATGGGAATCCCAGCAGCAAAAAAAGGGGGGTTCGCTGGCAATGGAAGTCCGGAGGAGGGGCATCCCAGCAGTGGCAGTGGGTTTGTAAGGTGAAAATAGTTTGTAAGAAGAGGCAAAAAAATCTTAAACCGCGGGTTTGTATCTCGAAAAGTTTGTATGACGAGGCGTTTGTAAGATGAGGTATCACTGTAATTGCCCAAAATCTTTAAGGACAAAAACTTCGTAACAATATGTTTTTCTTAAATTATATTTATTTGTTAAACAAATATCTTTTTGGAATAGAATAGAATAGAATAGAATAGAATTCTTTATTGGCCAAGTGTGATTGGATGCACAAGAAATTTGTCTTTGGTGCATATGCTCTCAGTGTACATAAAAGAAAAGATACATTTGTCAAAAATCAAAAACAAACATTTAATGATTGTCATAGGGTACAAATAAGCAATCAATTCTTTTATTATAGAACCATACTTCAATTCTGTTACATTTTTTTAGGATTGTTCAGTTACAAGGGAACAGGATAGATGAATCCATCAAGATCAGTGTTATTGTAATGAATATTTAACATTCCAATTAATTTTTATGATGATGAATAATACTTTGAAAATGATGAGCTGCTGAAAATAAAACATTTAGTCTGTGCCATATAGGGAGTAATATGTTTAATTAAAATAATATTAAGGAAAACATTGGAGGAAAAAATTGCCTGAATTCACCTTCTTTTGAAGATTGTATATTCAGAATTTTAAAAATATATTCAAATCTCTTATCAACATATCTAACTTATCTAACTTTACCAAAAGAAAATATTAGTAGCTAAAACTAGTTCAAAAACATAGCTAGAAAAAAACTTTTTAAAAAAAGAAATCAAAATAATCCCTGCCATGCAAATATGTCATCAAATAGAATAGAGAATTAAAAATACACTAGAATCTAACTATATACAATACAGGTATATGTTATATATTTTATGTTTAATCACTGCCCTGTTTCATGATTTTCTGAAGCACAACAGCACTGAAAAAGTAACTATGATCAGTTCTTACAACTTTATATTTATATATCACATTTAAAAACTTAACTTTGCTCCTGATTTTGCTTTAACTGTAGTTTCCAGACCACAATAATAGCTATCCCAAAGAGAACACAATGAATCTATCAAGATACCAGGTTATCAACTTATTTATTAACAGCCATTTCTGTCCATGATGACATTCTTGGTATTGCAGCCACTTTGTCACTCATGACTCTAATGTTTTCTAAATCCCATTCTTCCCACAAAAGCTCTGTACAGATTTCTAGTAAATTTAATCTTTCATTAAATTGCTTTTTTTTTATAAAATTGGATGCATTTAAGAATGTACTCTGAGATATAACTGAAGAGAGGGATAAATATAATATTATATATATTATAAAATATAATTCTATACAATAATAAAATATACTCATAGCTGCTGTGAAGAATATCAGAAGCTATTTGTATCTTTTTTTCTTTCTTTTCTATTTTTCTTTAACTTTTTTCTCTCTGCACTTTTTTGTTTTTTAAATTTTGTTTCTTTTTCTCTTTTCTTCTTTATATTTAGTTTGTATTACTTTTTAATCTTATTTTTTAAAGGTAAAAAAGAATGTTGTCTCAAGAGCACCTCTTTAATATTTTAAAATTTCAGAAACTGTTTTATATCACAGATAAACATAGCTGTCTCACAAGGATGCTAAATATACCTCCATGTATGAATGCATATACTATATTATGCAAGGCTACTGAAACTGCCGCAAGAGCAGGCTTTCTTGTCAGTAAAACCTCATGTTGCTGTTTATATGCAATGTTACAGCTCATTCTCCCTTGCAGCCCACTGTTCTCTTGGCATCTGATATGGTTCGTGAAGCAGAATCAGTAATATCTAAAACAGCATTAGAACAAGACAGCTTGATGTACCTTGGAATTTGAAGTTGATTCCAAGAAGCAGAGCCTGTTGCCAAACCCTTCTGCAGCAAGACACAATTTCTGTTGTTCCTTGTGAACAGTAGCAGTACACTGCAGAACCACTTCATCATCCTATTAAAAATAAAGAGAGAGAGAGAGAGAGAGAGAATGACAAGATTAAGTCCTTTAGATTGCAGGTCTTTGGGATGTATTTCCAAATATAGCTGAAGTCAAAATTAATCCTAGGACAGTTGTTTATTTATTTCACTGACATAAATCCTGTCATCACTGAATGAGAAGAAATAAGCACAGCAGGACAATCACATACCATACTCACAATTAAACCAAAAAAGTCTTTTCCAACTGGAAATATTTTTGATTTACTTATTTATATACAGTATGTCGTTTAAAAAACTTATCTTTCTAAGTGATTTCAAGATAATGTGTAACCACTTTGCACTTTGTATTTTTGATATATCTGTATGGCAACCTCATTTCAAGAATTTAAGCTAACATTTTAATTTCAAATATAATCATAATATTAGCTGCAGCAATTAAGGTGATTGCTAAGCTGAGTATCGCTAGCCAAGGATGACCCATGGTTTTCATTAGTAAACAATAACTCAAAGGCACCAAAATCACAAACTTCTGATTTATTATACTAAATTTATATACTGCCCATCTCACTTTTTAACACTAAAGGAGTGCCTAGCACTAAAGGATTGTCAAGCACCTGAAATGGGATCACATCATCATGGGAATGGTACAGCAGTTATAACTTCAAAGACAAATTGTAAATAACTTTTTTCAAGTCTGTTGTAACTTTAAATTTTTAAGTGTTGTAATTCAAGAAATACCTATACACACTCCATTCCTACTGTATTCAATTTTTTTTGACATATCCAACTCTCATTTCCATGCAATAAAGGTAGTCCTCAACTTACGACTGCAATTGAATCCCAAATTTATGTTGCTATGTATGATATTTGTTAAGTGAGTTTTGGCCCATTTTACAACCTTTCTTGTCACAATTGTTCGGTAAATCATTGCAATTGTTAAGTTAGAAACATGTTACGTGAGTTTGATTTCCCCATTGACTTTGCTTGTCAGATAGTTGTAAAATATGATCACCGGTCCATAGGATATTCCAAATATCATAATTATGAGTCAGTTGCCACAATCTGAATTTAGATCATATGACCATGGGGATGATGTAATGGTTATAAGTGAAAAATGATCATAAGCCACTTTTTCCAGTGATGATATAACTTTGAACAGTCACTAAGTGAACTGTTGATAAATCAAGGACTATCTGTAATCTCACAAGTGTACTCTTACATAGCCATTTTTATTCTTTTTTATATTCTTTCTTCACAAGGACAATATACTATCCACTCCCTTTCTACCAGCATTTGAATGTCGTAAATTTTCTCCATCTAAATTCCCAACTTTAGTAAACATTCAACCAGGGTGATTAAATTCATCAGTTTGCTCTAATTCTTCACTATTTATTTATGCATTTCTTGGAACAGTTCAGTTTATTTTCCTTGTGAAATACAGTGATCCCCCGGTTATTGCGTTCCCGACCATTGCGAACAGGCTAATTTGCGATTTTTGAACCCGGAAGTCAAAACACCATCTGCGGCTTCCCTGGGTCTTCCCCCTCTTGCTGGCGGGAGGGCGAAGCCCCCCCAGCACCCGCTCGCCCGCCGTTCGCCCGGCCACCCACCGTTCGCCGCTCGCCCGCCGTTCGCCCGGCCACCCGCCGTTCGCCCGCCGCTCGCCCGCCCTTCGCCCTTCGCCCGGGAAGTTCGCCAGGAGTGAGCGGAGAAGCCGCGCGCCTGTTTTAAAACGATCAGAGCCGGCCTGGGGGGGCTTTCCAGCAACCCCCGAGCCCCCAACCCGGGCTCGGGGGTTGCTGGAAAGCCCCCCCCAGGCCGGCTACGACGTTTTAAAACACGCGCGCCGCTTCGCAGCTGTCTCCTGAAGCCGAACGCTAACTTCCGCGTTCGGCTTCAGGAGACAGCTGCGAAGCGGCGCGGGTGTTTTAAAACGTCGCAGCCGGCCTGGGGGGCTCGGGGGCTTGCCCCCGAGCCCCCCAGGCTGGCTGCGACGTTTTAAAAACACGTGCGCGGCTTCTCCGCTGACTCCTGGCGAAATTCCCCGCTTTAGGAGTCAGCGGAGAAGCGGCGCACCTGTTTTAAAACGATCGGAGCCGGCCTGGGGGGGCTTTCCAGCAACCCCCGAGCCCCCAACCCGGGCTCGGGGGTTGCTGGAAAGCCCCCCCCCAGGCCGGCTCCGATCGTTTTAAAACAGGTGCGCCGCTTCTCCGCTGACTCCTAAAGCGGGGAAGTTCGCCAGGAGTCAGCGGAGAAGCCTCGCTGCTGCGGCGGAAGTAAAAACACCATCTGCACATGCGCAGATGGTGTTTTTACCTCCGCAGTGCTACTTCGCGAAAACCCGCTCATTGCGGGGGGTCCTGGAACGGAACCCTCGCAATGATCGGGGGATCACTGTATAACTACAATTTTAAAAAATCCAAAACTTTAAGGCTTAAAAAAAAAAGAACGACTCTGAGGCGGCGAGGAAGAGAATGCGCCTCCCATACACCCGGGCGCGAGGCTGCCTCCCATACACTGCGCCAGAGAGAGAAACTCAGGGGAAATGGCAGGAAACTGGCCAGGCCTTCATGCTGCTCTCAAATTTCCTGGGAAATTTTTCCTGGCTCGGGTTCTTAAGTAGAAAATGGTTCTTAATGGGCAAAAAAATCTTGAACACCCGGTTCTTATCTAGAAAAGTTCTTAAATAGAGGACCACCGTATAGTACACTTTCCAAACTTTGCTTACTGTTGTTTCTTGGACTCTTTCCAAAACTTCTACCAAGCACCTTCTCAAAGAATAATCCCCTCTAATATTTACATTTACCTGGTTACCTATGGTTACCTTTCCTTGATCAAAAGTACATAGTCACAAATGGAATACTAACTAGCATTTAACTGAAAAATGTCGAAGATTTTTATCTTTTAATTATAGGAAAGCCATCTCTACCTTAATATTTAATAACAATCTGCTTCTTTAAGAATATTATCATTGCTGTGATAATACCAAAGTTATTCAGCTGTTCTAATTCCCATCTGGAATGCAAATTGAGATGAGATGATATGATGGAAGGCATGCCTTTTTAAAAATATGGGCAAAAAGAACCAAGAATTCAATCTTATTATGCCCATCATCTTGACTTTTTCTACCCTTTCTCTGCAGACATCCTCAGGTCAGGTGTCCTACAACAAAATATTATGAATTCAACTACAATAGTGAATATTTTAGTTGCTTTCATCTTTGCTAGCTAACTCAAGGGGACAAAAATACTGTGGCTGGATGCACATGATTGTCAATCTTTCTCATCATTAAGAATCTTCCCTATAAAAGCAAGTCTTATAGGACAAATCCCTCATTAAAAGGCCTCATAAATTAACATTTTAATTTATTCGAAATCTGTACAACACAACTAGAGAAATTATTTGAAGTATCTACCAATTAGAGTTAGAAATATAGAAGATTGACGGCATAAAAGATAGAAGACATAGAAGATCTTCCTTTCGAAGATACACATTAAAATAAAGGTATAGTGAAGATAAAGGAATAGCAAACTACTGTACATGTTTTTCTCAGAGCCAGGAGAAACCTGGGAATACACAAGCATAAAAACACATGTGGAAAGAATAAGAAGTAGAATTCAAGTGAAAATTCATTTTGGGCAAAATAAATTTTAGATTCAGTGTTTCTAGAATGAAATGTAACAGTACACCTTTTAATACTCTGCAAATCAAATGCAATGAAATAGCATATTTTATAACTATGAAAAAATAGAAAATGCAAGCATTTTTAAATGTTAAAAAGTTCAACGTATAAAAAATAGCTACCAGGATATGAAAGGAGGCAGCAAATAAATTTTGTACTTTCCTTGGCAACTGATACGTTAACAGCATACTAACATAATCAAATGAAAAATTCTATTACAAATCATAATGTTCTCTGGTAACTCATAAATTATGCATTTTATTTCAATACCAGTCCAGACTTAAAACATTTTCTGCTGATATTTTTTGCTATCCCATTTTATAAAAAAGAACAAGCTGAATACTAGCTGCTGTAATCTGGCAAATCACAATTTAATGTTTGCTTTGGAAAATACGTGCATTAATGAAATGATTCCTACACTACTAGTTGCATCTCATTGTGTCATTTCACATACAAAAAAAAATATCTCCCAAATGAAACCAAATCTCATGAGGTTACTCTGCCCTTCATACCTTTTGGAGCACACTTTTTGGAGCAAAAACATGTGATACACGAGATATGAAGGACAATCTAATTAAAATCCATCTGCGTAGGTATCTAGACCTGTTTCCTTTATCATTACTCTGTGTGATGGAATTTCTCCGTCCACCCCACCCACCCCAAAAAAAGAGTACAATATAGATGAATAAAAAATGCCCAGCAACCACAATAACCTATATTGCATTATTCTTTTTGTTTTGACCTATTTCTATATATTCAGGGGTGGGCTACTGCCCGGACAGGGGGAATGTACACTGTTTTATTGTCGCTGTTAGCAAGTCTCTGGAGAGGGGCGGCATACAAATCCAATAAATAAATAAATAAATAAATAAATGCAGTGAGGTAGCGAAAATGGAGCTCCATGCCAGAGCACCCAATTTACACTGAAAAATGTTGAAAGAAAAATGCAGGGCATCCTGCATAAGCCACACCCACAGTGTGGTAGTAAAAATTTCGGTAGCCCTTCACTGCATATATTCCATACAGAAACCCCTAAATCACAGGTAATACAATTTTTATAAACCACTGTTACTTTTGGAAGAATATTTTACAATTGGGAAATAAGATACAATGGACGATTGAAGACCATCTCTGTTCATATAAGATGGAGGAATAATGATCCTGGTTCTTTGTGGAATACTGTAACTCAATTTAGGGATTTTAGAAAGACTGTCGTCAAGATTCCCCATGCTTGAAACATATATATTATTCATATTCTCAATTTGAGTAGCAGTATAGATTATTTGAGTCTATGGTAATCTATTGGTGTTGATTAGTATCAATATTATTATTATTATTATTATTATTATTATTATTATTATTATTATGTCAATACAACACAGCAAACGAGATCACTATGCTGGATTTCGTATTTCATCACCAGTCGGGCGCTTCCCAAGCACCTAGAACTGCGTGATGTAGCGGCGAATTATGTTTGCCGATCCCAGTAAAGCAGCCTTTTGCAATTGACAGATGGAGATTTTGTCAATTCCAATGGTTTTCAAATGCCTGCTGAGATCCTTTGGTACTGCGCCCAGCATGCCAAGTACCACTGGGACCACTTTCACTGGCTTATGCCAGAGTCGTTGCAGCTCGATTTTTAGATCTTCATATTTCACTAATTTCTCTAGCTGCTTCTCCTCAATTCTGCTGTCTCCTGGGATTGCGATGTCGATGATCCATACTTTCTTTTTCTCCACGATCACAATTATTATTATTATTATTATTATTATTATTATTATTATTATTATTATTTATTAGATTTGTATGCCACCCCTCTCCCAAGACTCGGGGCGACTCACAACAGTGATAAAACAATATACAATAACAAATCTAATATTAAAAGTCTAAATAACAATTTAACATTAAAAACCTAAAAACCCCATTATTTAAAAAGCATACACACAAACATACCATACATAAAACTACATAGGCAAGGGGAGATGTCTCAGTTCCCCCATGCCTGACAGCAGAGATGGGTTTTAAGAAGTTTAGGAAAGGCAAGGAGGATGCCTGCATATCTTCCAATCCCCATCTCACTTTTGGGTGGGAGTGTGTTAATTGAGCACACTACCATGCAGCCATTGTAATAATTAGCAATCCTCCCCATGAAAACTATAGCATTTAAGATATGGTCTCAAAATTCTAGAGTTTGGGAAAGAAGGAACTGATGAGCAATTCTGCTCTTGGGGAGTTGCTTACATTAAACAAATTAAAACACTAGAATACATACATGCTTGGTAATGCCCAAAGTTTTACAGGAAAACCCAAACTTTTTGTGTTGTTTTCTGTTGAAGTTCTAAATCCATTGCTATTGATCTATAAGCTCTTCATGACCTATTGAGTACAAGGGAATAATAGGATACAGATAGAAACTAACTCTAAATTCCCTCTTTGTCACTTTGCTTGCTCTTTGTTTAAGAGATCACTAATCTGAGGTCAAATTCCTTATGTGTCCAATCACACTTGGCTAATAAAAGAGTGTTGGAGGATGTTGGAGAGTCAAGATAGAAGCTATTACAATTACACACATAACTAATACTAAACAAATGAGGGATTTTAAGACAGTAAAATATTTGTTTTAATAAAGCAGTGTGATACAATATACTAGTGAGAATATCATTTATAAATTAGCATGTATGTAAGAGAATGTGTGTCTCTTTCATAGACCTTTAAATGACCTTTCCCTCATTTTCCACAGTACTTTACTATGGCTTCTTCTTTCCTCCTTATCTCAATTACTGATATTGGAATGTCTGAGTTTTCTCCTGCCTAAAAACCTTTTAACACAGAAGGTTCTTCTGTGTCCAGTACTGTCCAGTACTATTTTAATCTTCTTACCCAACACAGTCTGTCCTCCTGGTTTTTTCCACATTTCCACAAACCGCTCCAGGATTGAAAAATCCGCTCCACGATTTTTCTCCCCGTTTTTCTCCTAGTCCCAAGGCTGTAATGTCTGGGCCCATTCCTCCACTTCACTCGATATTAACCAGATGACATCCTCTCAGGCAGTATATCTTGCAGCCTCTGAAATATAGCAGGCTTCCCACTTTCTCTGTTGACTCTTTTTATATTGGATATCTAAGGCATGTACATGTCACTTTACAGGTGACTTCTAGCATTTCTCCCCCTTTCTACCTATGTGTTTTAGTCATATGCTGACTAAAACACAAAATATCTTCCCAAAAAAGATATCTAGTATAAACTGAGATACTTTTCTTGAGGCAGGCATTTCACTCTGTCACAATGTTCTTTTGATAGTAGGATGCAGTTAGCTAGGTGCTAGACGTGTATTTGCAGTCTGCTGAAGCAAGGTAGAAAAGCAAAACCTATCCAAATTCTCCTTCTTTCTTTAATGTACAGTACTGAAACGCCTGCTATAAGGTATAAAGCTTGCAACATTATCTAAAGCTTTGACTTTTCACTGATTTCAAGTTTCAGCTACCAAATTCAGAGCAGTGGGGGAAGAACCAGATGGTAAAACTGAAGTACAGATAGTCTTTGCCCAATGATGTTAATTGGGTCTGGCAACTTCATTGCTAAGCCATGCAACTGAAAAGCATGAAGTCACATGACTGGACCAATTTCCAATGTGTTATGAGTGGAGTCAAATTACTCTCACCCAAAAAAGTCCTTGAATACGGCAGCGTGTCAAAACAAAAGAGCAGATGAGAACGGCTGTAAATCTCCACAGCCACCCACGCCAGAAACCCCCCAAGAGTTATTTAACTATGAAGTGTCCAAAGTTCAGTAGATGTCCTTGAATACAAACTGTAGTAATGTTCTTTTAGGAGTCTTTTTCTCAAATGGATAAATGCCCACACGTACACTCCCCAACACCCATAATTTATCACAAAACACATTAACATAATTACCCCTTGAACATGTGTGCTCACTTATCTTCTGAGACGCCTGCGCAACTGGTCCCTTCTTGCCATAAGCCTGCGCACATGGGCATCCACAAGTGGGTCCTCCTCTGATTCTGATGACTCACTAATTGGAGCACTGACTGCACCCATCTCCTCGTCTGATTCTTCTCCCCAACTATCTGTCCCTGGCTGTGAATCAATTTCACTGGCTGATTCTGCTGGCAATAAAACAGGTCTCTGATAACCCGAGGATTCCCCTAAATCAACAGCCAAATTCCTCACTGCAGGAGGTGGTCCAGAGCCAACCACAATACAATGGCAATTGCAGCAACTCTAGCTGCTATTCTGAGATGTATTTCACGCAGTTGCAACAATCCTGTCACATGGATGTGATTGTATCCTATGACCATTTGCAACCTGTCAGCTTTCCCATAAACTTTGCTTGTCAGAAGCTAGCACTGAAGGCTAAAAATGGTAACCATGTGACATTAGGACACCGATATTGCAATAGTGAGTGAATTGCCAAGCGCCCTAATTGTGGTAGGAAAGCTTGAACAGCCACAATAAGGAAACATCGCTAACTACCTTTCATTTAGAACTACTATAACTTTGAATGGTCACTGAATGAGTGGACGTTCAATGAGTACTACCTGTGTTATGTCTCTCTTTCCAACTGTGGCAATGGCATATTCTTAGACAATTGTCAAGAAACAAAAGTAGAAGAACTAGGTTATATATTAAGGGGAGCTTGGCATTGAGCAAACCTGGTGTATAATCAAATATTCCATGAACAAAATATCAGACTTCTTGCAACATGGCATTGGGCCAGATTACTTACGGAACCGCCTTCTGCCGTATGAATCCCAGCGGCCAGTTAGGTCCCACAGAGTTGGCCTTCTCCAAGTCCCTTCAACCAGACAATGTCATTTAATGGGGCCTAGGGGAAGACCCTTCTCTGTGGAGCCCCGGGCCCTCTGGAATCAGCTCCCCCCAGGGATTCGTACTGCCCCCCCTCCTCACCTTTTGCACGAGTCTCAAGACTCACTTATGTCACCAGGCTTGGGACAATTAGATCTAGACCCCCTGGCCAATAAATGTGATGTATGGCTGTGAATGAATTGTTCAATTGATTTTAATATACTGGGTTTTTAGCTTATGTAGTTTTTTAATTAAGTAGATCTGTTTTGTATTCACTGTTTTATATTGTATCCTGTGAGCCACCCCGAGTCTTCAGAGAGGGGTGGCATACAAATCTAATAAATAATAATAATAATAATTTTATTTATGTACGTACATACGTACGTACAGGCGTATTTATTTATTTATTTATTTATTTATTTATTTATTTATTTATTTATTTATTTATTTATTTATTATTAGATTTGTATGCCGCCCCTCTCTGAGGACTCGGAGCGACTCACAACATAATAACTGATCTCACAAATCAGAAGCCTCGTAGGCAAGGATGAAACTCTTTACTCCAAGGATTAAGATATCTGTTAAATCAAGCAATCACCAATTATGAAATACAAATGCAATTATAATAGAAGCAAGATTCAATTTTGGTGCCTCTTCTGCCAATGTACCACGATCAGCTTTGAATTATGGAGCTGGACAGGAGAGATGATTTGTATCTGTGCATTGCTATGATAACAAATAATATGATCTACAGCATTTGTCTCTGACCTTGCTAACTGTACAGTTCATAATAAGTTTGGGAAATGCTGCACTATTCTAATTGAATGGTTATTAGGTCTAACACCAACTTAAATAAAAAAACACAGAGAAACCAAATGTAATGATACAGCAGAGGCTTTGGAATTGCCCTCAACAGGGTAAATTCTTCTATTAAAACACAGTATTTTTATTTAAATTTAGATTTAAGGATATACATTCACCTTTTCTAAAGAATGCAAATCCTTCTGTCTTTGTGACAATAGGGTTTCCATTTGGGGGGCAATTTAGACCCTGCTAAAAAAGACACTCAAAAATACTATATATCATTATTTATTTTGTCAAGCATGTATAAGGTGACATATAGAAGAAAAAACATGATTACGAGTACAGGAAATGGTTACAAATAAATGGGGGACAGTAGGACAGGGACGGTAGGCACATTGGTGTGCTTATACATGCCCCTTACAGACCTCTTAGGAATGGGGTGAGGTCAACAGTAAACAGTCTAAAATTAAAGTTATAGGGGTTTGGGGATGAAACCACAGAAACAAGTAGTACATTCCAGGCACTGACCACTCTGTCGTGGTGCAGGAAGCTGACTAGGCCGCACCCACCATGGCCACAGTCATCCAGCAACTAGACAGAGAACCCCTTGCTAATTTTTTTTAAGCCCACCCCTGATTATATTCCTAAAATAGTTCAACCATAGAACGAATACCCCAAATACCATACATTTCACTTCTCTTCCTCTTGAATAAAATGAAGTTGGGATTGCAAAAATTATTGCAGTAGTCACTGTTGATCATAAAGTTAACTGCATGCAAATATCAAACACCCTATCTTTCTTAGTTCCTTTTTAGGTAAAGCAATTCTTGTATTAACTGACTTACTGCTCTTACACAGAATCTGCAAATCCTATCTCTTCAACTGAGTGATCAGTGACATGTCATGCAACCTTTGTTTACTTTGGCACAAATACACTTGATGACATTTTGTTGAAGCAATACAGAATGGCTTTCCTGGACGGGTGCTACAAATTCTGCACTTTATCAGCTTACTTTGTTAAAGTATTTTGATATTTGTAAAAGGAGTTTCTGAAGTTTGTAAAGTTCAGTTGCCCCAACTAGGCTGCATTTATTTCAATAAAATACTCCCTTGGAATTACACTTAAGTAGTCTTTGTTCTACATCATTTCACTCAAAGTGCATGTACAGGATATATTAAAATCCCAGTAAAAGGGAATATTTATAGTTCAGGTTGAAATGAGGGGTCTTGTTAAAATCAATTGTTGTGAAAAGTGTAGATGCAAAATCCTATATCTTATCTCCTGCATTCCTTTAAAGTAGGAAGGAGCCCTACGCTCCTTTCCTCCATTCCTTTAAATTGGGTATGGAGTGGGGTAGAAATAACTGCTTCAGGCAAGTAACTTGTGTAAAAGGACCCAGACAACAATTTAGAATAGAATAGAATAGAATAGAAGTTATGACTGGTCCATTAAAGCAGATTGTAATTTAGTGTGAAAATTCCAACATTATGAAGAGCAACTCCATATTTATTATTACATATTACTCATTTGATTCCTTTTTTCTAAATCAAATACTGCCTCCCATATTTCATCAGTCCATTGTAATCTGTCCTAATCTAAATTAAACATCTCAATTTAATTTTAAAATTGCATCAATTGGCATCTCGTTCAGATATTTCATCCAAAAGGGGTTCAAGAAGTCACTTCAAGCTGCTCAGAATCACCTGAAAACAGACACACATACACGAGGGAGAGTTAGAAAAAGCAGCCAACAAAAAAGAACACTATTAGATCACAGGTCCTCAACCCCAGTCTGGGATCCCCAACCCCTTATACTGTATTTGTAAATATTGAAAATAAGCCTAATAAAGAATTTAATAATGTATAAATCATCCATCTGGAAGCACCAACAGTCAAAGCAAAAAATACTTTGTAATAGTCTCTAAACAGATTACTTGACATAAATAATTCAGATTAAACAAAGACAGAAATTATTCATTGAGTAGCTATTACTTTTTCTTTTTAACAGCACAGCAACAATGTTAATGTATTTCTGGCATCTTCACATTATCTTTAATTCTATCTTTTAAATTCTGCTTTGTGCTTTTCTCTACCTTTTTAAATTTTATTAAATCCTAATTGAAAATTCTTAATGTTGTATTACATTATGTTGCATTATGCTTTTGTTTGTGTAGTTTTCATCTTCCAGTTATTTTAGAAATTGCTGAAGATCTTTTGTTACAAGGCCATGTAATAAAACATACCGAAGAAAATTACCCAGTCTACTTTGATAAATTCAAAAATGTCACACCAATAATTAACAAATCAGTCAAAGATGTCTAAAACAACATCCATCCCTAATAAATATCTACATTCAGTGGAATGGCATCAGTGTAACCAGGTTCTTTAGACAGCAAAATCTTATGCATATTTAATCAAATTTAAATTTCATACTGTGTTTCCCCAAAATTAATACCCTTATACTTTCTGAACTCCGAAATAAGTGCTTGACCTTATTGTGATGAAGTCTTCTTATTTTGGGATACGTGGAGCAAGACTGGCTCCTCTTGCCATCTTAGCTGATTTCCAGCTCTGTCTCCCTAACCCTTGTTGGGTTTAACCACTCTACTACATGCTTGCACTGTCTTGTAAACATATCTCTATGGTCAGGTCGCAATTAACTGACCAGCGTGTCACCTTTTGATGACCAAAAGGGGTAGGTACTCTACAGACTATATAAGTTTAGTTTAGTTTAGTTTAGTTTAGTTTATTAGATTTGTATGCCGCCCCTCTCCGAAGACTCGGGGCTCACAGCAGAATAGTAATACAATATACAGTGGTACCTCGGTACTCGAACGCTTCCTTTCTCGTACATTTCGGATAACGAACAAAATTTTCGGCAAAAATTTGCTTCGGTATCTGAACAAAAATTCAGATACCGAACAGCCAGAGAAAATTTTGTTCATTATCCGAAATGTAATCCCGGCAGCTTCAGGGGGGCTGAGGAGCTCTCTAAGAGCTCCAAGCTGCAGGAAGGGTGGGGGCTGCTGAAATCTTGGCAGCTTCTGGGGGCTCCTTTCCTCATTGCTTCCTCTTATTACCTGTAAGCAGCTTCAAAAACTTTCTCCTTCCCTGTGGCTCCAACACGCGGCGATTTCCCTTCCAGTAGCAAGAGCGCCGGGAAGTCACGTAATGAAGGAGCTGCTGGAGAGGCAGCAATTGCTGAGATGGCTCCGTCGGCTTCCCTTCACCACATGACGTTCTCGGCGCTCTTGCTACTGAAATCGGCGATTTCCCTTCCAGTAGCAAGAGCGCCGGGAACGTCACGTGGTGAAGGGAAGCCAACGCTTCTTTTTGATGACACTTCTTTTTCACCTCCTTCTATCTCCTGTGTGCTCCATTGTCCTCAGCTGAGGACACATGTGTGAGATGAAATCCAAAGCCATCCTCACACATGGGACCATCCAGAAGTTATTAATATGGACTGGAATATAAACTTATCTGCCTGCAATCTGTAATTGCATGAATCAACAGAATTGTAAGTAAATATTATACTTTTCATCTTTATGAAGGAGTGGTCATTCATTGCTAACAAATGGGATTCTGAGCCATGTGTTGATTTCTTGCCATGCTAAATCCGCTGTAAATTAAACCAGCTGAAGTCGGCTAATACTAATAATATTAATAGTAATCAAAATACCCAACAACCCTAACCAGAAGAAATGGCGGGGACTAGCTGTGCATGCGTATATTTTCAGGGAGGGCTTATTTTGGGGGGAGGGTTTATTTTTTGGAGAACGGTTTATTTTGTGGGGGATGTCTTATTTTCAGGGAAACACAGCATTATTCAAAAGACTTTACTGTAGGCAAATAAATATACAATTTCTGTTTAAGTCATTTTAATTCAAAGCATAATGAAGAAAAATCATCTCTTATTCAGTAAGATTCTGATCTGCTAATATCTACAAAATAAAAATGCTGAAAGTTAAAATATCTGCTTAATCAAATCACACACTCTTAGCTTAATCCTGTTGACTGTACAACCAATCGTGAAAGAATGACAATACCAAGAATTGAGAAATGATTACATTATTCACTTAACAGACATTCCTTTTCTCTATAAGTCAGGGGTCTCCAGCCTTTTGGACCTCAGGGATCACTAAATTCATAATTTTAAATCCCAAGGACCACTGGGTGGGAGGTCAGCTACCTTTTAGGCTTCTGTCTGCTTCTGTGAGGCCCCCAGGTGGAAGGCCCGAGAGAAAGCACCTGGTCCAGGCACATAGCCTGTAAATCTCTTTTGTGTTCCTTCTCTCAAGAAGTTTGGTCAATCGGAGTGAAGGAAAATGAAGATGGGGCAGACTGACTGTAGCCTGTTGATGTTATTGGGAAAGTCACCCCCATATTCCAGAACTGTAGCTGTAGTCTCCCCTCCCCTTCTCGGCCTACCTGCCAGCCCACGCCCTTTGGCCATTTTCAGCCTCCATGTGTCACATTTTCAGACTCCACATAACCCGTTTTTGGCCTCCATGCATAGCATTTTGGCCAGTTTCAGGCGGCGGGGATCAGTGGTAGCAAATGGAGTGGTGGCGAATGGGCTGCGGGAGTGACAAACAGGTAGCAGCAAACAGGAGGCAGAAAATGGGCCACACCAAATGAACCAAGGTGAACGGGCAGCGGCAAACAGACCGTGCTGAATGGGCAGTGGCAGCACTGAATGGACCATAGTGAATGGGCCAGATAAATACCGCATGGATGCTGGAAGGCAAAAACAGATTTTTTTCTTATTTGCCTCCCCCAAAAAGGTAGGTGCATCTTATAGTCTGGAGCATCCTATACTCCCAAAAATATGGTATTTTATATAACAACAACCTAGACCAGTGATGGCGAACCTATGACACGCGTGTCAGCACTGACACGCGTAGCCATTTTTGGTGACACGCGGCCGCCGGAGAAACAGGGAGCTTTAGGGAGTGCAATTGCAACCGCAATTATTATTATTATTATTTTTCCTCTCCCCTTAATTAAGAGGCCGGGCGATTTTCACCCGGCCGATATTTGTGATGGCTGGGAGGGGCGAGAACATCGCCTCCCAGCTGGGCGCGCCTGCACAGAGCGCAGGCTCGCCCACACGCTGCCTTTGGCAGCACAAGCATGCCTGTCCGGCAGGGGGAAGAATCACCCCGGCCGGACGTCAGTTTCAGCTGGGGGGGGGGCGCCGCCTCCCAGCTGATTGGCGCGGCGCCAAGCGTCGGAGCCCACCACGAACGGTGGTTGGCTCGCAGGGGCCGCTGGGAGCGAGGGGAGGGGTTGCAGGCCTATTTCAGGGTCTGCACCCCTCGCCCTCGCCCCTCTGCTCCCTGCTCGCCTTCCAGAACAGTGTTATA
Organism: Erythrolamprus reginae; assembly: GCF_031021105.1. Classification (NCBI taxonomy): domain Eukaryota; kingdom Metazoa; phylum Chordata; class Lepidosauria; order Squamata; family Dipsadidae; genus Erythrolamprus; species Erythrolamprus reginae. Next base: position 337,791,160 of record NC_091950.1, on the reverse strand, counting down.
AAGGGAGAGAGGGAGAAAGAGAGGGAGGGGAAGAGGGGAAGGAAGGAAAAGAGAGAGAGAAAGAAAAAAGTGGAAGGAAGAGAAAGAAAGGAAGGGAGAGAGAGAGAAAGTGAAAAAAGTGGAAGGAAGGGACAAGGAAAGAAAGGAAGGGAGAGAGAGAAAGAGTGAGAGAGAGAAGATAGGAAGAGAGAGAGAGAGAAATGATAGAATAAAGGGGAGAAAAAAAAGAGTAATGAGAAAATGTTTGAGGCAGAGAATGACAGGAAAGAGAGATAAATAGAGAGAGAAGTGACTCTTGATTTAAAGCATATGGTAAAAGCACTTAAATAATAACAGAGAAAAAAAACCCCAACCCTCACCTGTTTTTATTAATAGTTATGTTTTTGAATTTGCTGGTTGTTTTAGTTTTAATAGTAATAGAGTTTGGTTTTGTTTTATTATTAATTTCTTTTAATAAAAAAGAAGGGATTTATTATTTATTTATATTTATATTTATTTGTTTGTTTGTTTATCTACCTATCTACAAAATACCAACCTTCAATTGAAGATTTAGCCAATGAAATTCAGCAACAAAAAAGTCACTAAATCAGTGATGGCGAACCTGTGGCAGTCCAGCTGGACTGCCACAGGTTCGCCATCACTGGAAGAATTCCCCCTCTCCCTCACTTATCTTAGTTCATGGCACTCCACACAAGTTAAATAACAGCAAGACCAACGAAAGAAACCAACTGACAGATTAACAAAGAAGTCACTAAGTAGGTAAGTTAAATAATTATGCACATTTGTTATTTAAACTATAAATATCACAAAATTATGTTTTTTTCTCAAGGTGACACACCACCCGAGTTATGCTCAGTTTTTTGGCGAATTTTGACACACCAAGCTCAAAAGGTTGCCCATCACTGACCTAGACTAACTTATTCAACTTTTACCATAACAGTTTGAAAACTGGGCCACAACAATGACAATCTTTTAATACATTTTAATGATCATAATACAAAATTCATTTTAGAAGAGAAAAAGTCTGAATTTGTGAGTATTGGAGAGGAGAATCATTCTAACGCAACAAAACTGGTTCATCTGGATAACGCAATAAACTGAAGTTCCATGTCTTGCATTTGATATCTATTTTTAATTGTGCTTTTTTTCACCTTAGAGATAAAGCAAAATTGTTCACTTGATTCTGTCTCAATAAAAACAGGCAGAGAAATGAGAACCACCTCTGCCTTTGGCAACCTTTCACATTTTTCATATTTCCACAGTACCTCTAGATTTATTTATATTTAAAGTCTGTTTTTTCTCCAGAAGCTCAAGGGGACTTCAAGAAAGATCTCCCTTTACTCTATCCTCATAGCAACTAGCCTATAACTTGAGGCGACAGACCCACTGACCCATTTCCATGGCTGCGGGTGAGTCCTATTACACTGGAGAAGTGGACTCAGCAGCACCTGCAATCTCTATGTCATATGAGAAGAGCACATCTTCCTTTCCTTGCCCTCATCACTTTCCTTAGAAGGACGATAGAAAACATCCCATCATAGTGTATTACTGTTTCGTTTGGAAGTACAGTGTTCCCTCGATTTCCGCGGGGGATGCGTTCCGAGACCACCCGCGAAAGTCGAATTTCCGCGAAGTAGAGATGCGGAAGTAAATACACCATTTTTGGCTATGGACAGTATCACAAGCCTTCCCTTAACACTTTAAACCCCTAAATTGTGATTTCCCATTCCCTTAACAACCATTTACTCACCATTATTACGGGTACTCACCATTGAATAAGACACTTAGTGATCCTGATATTTATAAACATAATTATTTATTAACAATAATTAATTTTTTTGTTATTTATTTGCAAAAATTATTAGTTTGGCAATGACGTGTGACATCATTGTGTGGGAAAAACCATGGTATAGGGGAAAAAACCGCGAAGTATTTTTTAATTAATATTTTTTGAAAAACCGTGGTATAGGCTATTCGCGAAGTTCGAACCCGCGAAAATTGAGGGAACACTGTACTACTATTTTGGACAGGAATGCTGTGCAGAGAGTGGTGAGGTTGGCAGAAATGTTTATTGGAAGTTCACTTCCTTCTATCCAGGCCATGGCATATAAGGCATATAAGGTCTGCAGAGTAGTCAGGGACACTAGACAACATCTCCATTACTGGTTTTCTTTGTTACTTTCTGGGAGGAGTCTTTGTGGTATCCAAAGCAGAACAACTAGATTTTGTAGTAGCTTTGGACCATATAGTATCAACCTTGTAGACTCTCAAGACTTCTTTCAAAGTGTATTCAGAGTGAACAGTGATTAATTGTGTGTTTGAGTGTACGTGTGTGTGTGCAGCATAGGTGTGTGTGTATGTATATTTTCTTTTGAGAGAAGAATGTGCCTATGTGTACACAGAAAAAGTGATAACAAACGTTATCTTATCACATCATATAGCCTCCTGAAGTAAACCAGTAATTACAAACAGTAATATATGTGTACATGCATATGTATTTCTAATTATTTGTCATGCCCCCATAAGTCTGAATCTGTAGGGGAAGATGAACTGGAACAAGAGCTGACAGAGATTGAGAGGGCGGCTCCATTGGTCCTGGAGTAAACTGGGGATCTGTCCAGGCAGAGCTTTACTGAATTAGTAAGGCCTGCAGAAAGAGAGACACCGGATCTCAGAAGAAGAGCAAGGATTACTCCCTCCTGTTCCAAGAACAAGGAGGGGAGAAAGAAGGCGAGATCAAAGCAGATTGTGCCAGCTACAAGGGAGGACAGTGCCCCACCCCCTTTCACAAGGCACACCTGGGGACTGAGATGTAAGAAAGTGCCAGTGGGAGGGGCATTTGTCAGGAACAATGAATCCGTGGAGTCTCATGTGCACTTGCCAAAACTTGGAGATTGCTGTACTCTATCTTGTAGGGCTTACCTGGTTTGCCTGCTTCACTGAACTTCTTGCTCTGATTACTGTTTGGCTAACCTTGCTTACTGGATTACGCGCAGCCAGAGGCTTCTGGAGGTGGATGGGAGAGCTTTGCTCCAGGACTTGTAGTGAATGTTGGATCATTTGGGGGCACAGTTGGAACAATAAAAGGGAGTTAGACCTGTTCTTTGGTTGTGTTGCTTTTGTGCGAGACCCTGAGTCACCACATTATTCTTTAAAAATAAAATGTTTTACTAATTAATTTCCTTTTTTGTTTCTACTGATTACAGTGAATAATACAGGAATATTATCCAGTTATTCAGCATAGACACCACAATGTTACAATAACACAGACACATACACACACACATCGTCCTCACGCAAATTGTATACCCTTTTCATCTTTTAGACAGTCTATCTATAGAGCCTGTATAGACTACCTGAGTTTGGAGTCTAATATTTAAAAATATTTTTCAATAGGTCCAACATTAAAATATTTTGTTTCAGTGTGCAATTGTAAATTGAGTTTGAGTGTTCTTTTTAATAGAAAAACGTCCAAAAAAAGTTTTAATCATCACTTTGTTCCTTTGTTTTAGTTTTTAAACTTGTAATTAAAATGAATTTAGCTAAGATGGAAGGAAACTCACTTAGTGCTGTAAAAGTTGTTAATCCAAAAAATAGAAATGAAAGTATGAAGTTTATTTTCTTTTCAAAGATGCCAAATATGAGCAAGATGGTTATTCTCTCATCTTCCAAAGCTCTAAACCTGCTGGAGAGCAATATCATGTGGTCTCCTCATGAGGAGCTGGTGACTGTAGCACTTGTGGGAGATCTCAACTCTACTCCTTGCTGGAATTATTTAAAAGACAATTTACTTGCCAGATCTTCATTCCATTGCATTTGTCAACATTTTTCACCAAGCAATCTTCAAACTGCCATTTCTTCCTCAGAAGTCATTTCAAACTAATATCTGTTTCCCATCCAACAAAGGTTAAGCATACTACAAGGCATCCTAGAGTCATCATCATTAACCCCAGCCAGTGCTACCGAATTACTTGACACGCTTTGTTGAGAATGCATATTAGGCCAGAATCATGATGCAGTTGTTCTGTTCAGGAGGTACAATCACAAGTAACAAATAGAAAACAGGAATGTGAAGCCAAATGTCTAGCATTCTACCGTAGACATGTGCAATTGTGTCATAGTGAGCAAAAACTTGATGTAGCACTTCTTATCTGACCGTCTAATAGTTGATATATGAACCCATCACCCTTCAAGCATCAAATAAATCTTAATACCTTATCTAGATGATACCTGGGTTTCTTCCAGTATTAATAAATAACACTATTATGTTCCTGTTACCATGTTTTTAAAAAGGCATTCAAAAAACAGGAAAAACTCAAACTACATAAGTAAATGAAGTACAGTATCATCATCTCATATTAGTTCCACTAAATCTCTCTATTGGGGATAAGAGCAAAGAAAATGTATAAATAAAATTACATATTCATGATGCTGTATGCATCCCATTGTACACTTCCTTGTCTTGGCAACTTCAAATATTTTAATCCCTAAAGTAAATTAATTACATTTGAAAAAGCAAGCTAAACATGGAATCAAAGTCATCTCCCTTAAAAAGAATTTCAAAACACTAAAGATTTTACACTTTTCAATTGCAGCATGCAATAAAATTAAACCAAAATCAATGAGTCATTCTCTAAACATCTTGACTTCCCACCTCACATCCACCTTTTAAATCATGACTATATATAATTCTCAAGGTACAGTTTCTTTATTAAAATATATGTGTATAATTCAATGTCCTAATGCTAGAATTAGAACTCCTAACAAGCTCTATGGATGGCTGCATGTTCACCTTCCCTTGAAATGCTTCCATTTCAGTATCATTTTCTGATTTACAAAAAAAAAAAATAGTTCATTTCTTATATTCTCGTCCTTATGCCTGCACCATGCAAAGAATCGAAAATGATACAGCATGTTCTATATTACTCTTATGCTTCTCCCTTGATTCATTGTTCCTTTAATATTTTCATTAGCTGCCTCACTTTTTCTGCTCTTCTAGTAATTAAATCACAGCCACACCAGCCTTGCTACTTAATTATCAAATCCCTTCCATTACCAAATTTCTAGCTTTTTAATTTATCAAATGGATGACATTAAAACATTATTTAAAAAATTTCCTAATCACTCTGGGATTTTCTCTTTAGACTAAAAAAGATCTATAAAAAATGCAGGATGAGTTCAAATATAATAAAATGTTTTGCTATTATATATACAAGGCATATGCTTACTGTAAGTACTTGCTGAGTTGATGCTGTTAGAGCAATTGCCATACTTGTTCAAATACAACAAACTACTGTTACAAAAACCATAAAAGTCCTGTGAAAATAATCCAAAAGTAAAAAGAGAGAACATCCAAATTCAAGGTTCCTTTTGAGGGGCAAGTAATAATGCAGTATTCAGGTTGTCCAGGGCGGAAAGCATTTTGAAACTCCCTGATGTTTCCCTGACATTTCCCTGTAACTTATGATCTAGTTAAGGTGTGGTCGTAGATGATGTCATACCAAACGGCTAAGCCGTGGAGAAATATCGGTAGCTGAGGAAGCAAGTTGTTGCCACAGTTATGCTTATTTTTGCTTGACTCGGCCAAGTAACACAGTTTGGTTTTTTTCCCTGATTTATTCCGTTTTTTTCACAAATTCCCTGATAATTCCCTGATATTTCCCAAACTGCTGATTTCCCTGATAATTCCCTGATTTCCCTGTTTTCCAGATTTGCTGGACACCTTGAGTATTAGGTCTGAATTTATTTATTGTAATTTTGATTGGATTTAAAAAATTTCCTTACTTTCTAAATCATAAATTCCTGTTTTAATTGATATGTGTGTGTGTGTGTGTGTGTGTGTGTGAGAGAGAGAGAGAGAGAGAGAGAGAGAGAGAGAGAGAGAGAGACCATCTTGGTATATTCGGGCTTCTTCCCGTGTAGGATTTAGAAATTTCTGGCGACGTTTCAACGAGGTCTCACTCGTCATCTTCAGGCTGGTGCTTCTGTCCTTGTTCTAGGCCAAACAGTGTTATATATATGTTTTCGTAGATTTTCACGGGTATATGTATGTAGATTGTTCTGAGTTCGGGTTTTGCCCTGTGTAATATTTTGAATGTCTATGCGACGTTTTGGTGAAATCACATTCACCATCATCAGGCTGAAGTTGTAAGCTTCGTGCTGCTGTAAATATGTAAACTATTAACTTCTGTTCTACCAGTATTCGTACATCTTTAAAGTTCTCCATCTTTCCTTTAATTTTCTTTTTTCGAGCAAACAAAACACTGTAATGTAATTCTTTTAACTCTGTTTCAAACAGCTTCCGCATTCATTTTTCTTACATCCATTTTCCATCCATTTTCTTTGAAGATTAATATTTATTTAATATTTTTTCATATATAATTCAATTTTTCTCTTCTACCCATTCTAGTTTCTTTCACTTTTCTTCCATTTCTTGTTTGAAGATCTCCTTTTGACAATACTGAATAGTCTCATATGCAGAACCTCCTATAATTCTTCTAAGCATCTCTAATTTTCTCAGTCTTTTCCCAGACAATAAAATCATTCATGCTTTTAGAATCATATTCTTTTGTCATAGGGATGAACAGACCTACAGTTAAACTACACATTTGAAATAGGCTTTTTTATTAAGCAGATCATTCATTAAATAGTCACCATACTCATTCATTTACAGATGTCTAAATGGACCAATTTTTCTATAAGGTTTCTTCTAGTGAGTTTACATCCATTCGTGTCATTTAATAAGCTTTTTTCCCCTCAATTGTATTCATTTGGAAATAGGTACAATTTTTCCCCAAAGTCGTCCTTTGTTCTTCAGTGATCACCATTCATTGGAGTATAATATGCCATTATTACTAGTTTACAATTTTCTATTTTGATGTGAATCCTCTGCAATACGAATGATAAAAATTAAACTTTATGGATTACAATTTTGTCTTTTTGTTCATAATTAAATCTATATGTATACTTTCCTTCATTAATTTTACTCCACAAATCAGATCACATTCATTCATTCAGATCCATTACATCTTTCCACTTTCCCGTAGAAGAAATGTATTTTTCTTTCACTGACTTCATTTATTACATTTTTCCCCATTTACTATTCTGACGTTACAAATTACACTTGTTCATATGACATAAAGTATGATGGAGAATTCCAATGCATATACATGGGAATACATTTGTGGATAACTTGCACTTAAAACATGAGCACTACAATAGCCTGCTTGTTAGCCAACTTTTCTTTCTACATGCATATGACATCTGTACTGTGTGGACCTGTATTCTGCTTTTCATCTGTAAATTTGTAGATACAGTAATTCGGCATCTAGAAACCTACAAAACTGATTTCTGCATCTGCTATCAACCCATATGATTCATTCACTAAGTTTTGTGAAATGAGGGGGACAAAATCTACAACATACAGTATTGTTTTCTGTAATGGCTCTGATATTAAGGAACAACTTTATTGATAAATCAGATTCCTGTTAGTTACAGCTTTTCAGAAACTGGTGAATGGGGTGGTCTTCTGAAGAACATTGTTTGACAAATATAGCTGACATTATATATTCTGTTGTATGATGCTTCGGTAACAATTTTTTAAATTATTGGATGGACCAACAAAATTTGATCTCTCCTGACCATTATGAGTTTAGTCAATCAAAGCTTTTTTTAATAGCACTGTAAGAGGAAGACTTTATTTATTTATTAGATTTGTATGCCGCCCCACTCCGAAGACTGAAAAAACTAAACTTTTTTGCCTGTCTGAGCTGCATCTATGTTATATAGTATATATCTACTAATGCTAAGGACAATACCGCCAGATATGCTGGCCAATGTGCCACAAGCACACATCAAAGTCTGGCTCTATAGCAAACATCCCCATGCTACTCCATGCAAGCCAAGATCTCTAATCTACAAACTATCTTGCAAGCTTAGATACTGTTCCCTTCATCTCTTCAACTAGTCACATCCACAGGATGCTTTTAGATTTTGGACACAGACATTTTTCCTAACTATAAGATCTGAAATAAAAATGCACGAATGAGCTGTTTGAAGTGGCAGTCTGAATTAAAACATGTTTTAAATTTTTATTCAACATTGTATTGTAAAACAACACAAAATCAAATGAATAATATTAACATTGATGTTTTGTCTATGGAATGATGGGAGTAATGTAATTTCTATCCGAGATTGCTCATAACAACTTAATAAAGTTTATAAAAGTGAGGATAATTTATATGTAACAAATATTCTTCCTTTTGATGCAAGTTAATTTAAATATTCTCATAAGGAGCACAGTGGTTCACATAGTTAGGATGTGAGGTTAGCAAGCCCATGTTTGAGACCCGGGTGCTGCCATGGGGTGTGGGTTGAACTCCTGTCCTTCACTCCAGCTCCTGCTGGGGAAATGAAAGGAGACCTCAACTAGGCATCCCCCTCCCCTGGGCAACAGTGATGTCACTGGTTATCCTTTCAACCTGGAAGTACCTCAGTGCTTCAGGCAAGCAAGTACTCTCATTCGCCTGTTGTTATATTTTTATTTTTATTTTAAGTTTTATTTTAATTTTTAATTACAATAAAAAAGAACAATATCTCAATAATCACATGCAGATTGTTACCCGTTTCCAATTCAATTTGTAAAAGTCTTATGTCTAATTTGATTACATTCATCAATAAGAAGAAAGATAGGAAAGATAGGAAATTTTATCTTGAATAAAAAAGAATTTTGAAATTTTCGTATCACAAACTCAGGATTTATTTTTAGTTATAAAATGTTTTACTCATTTTCCCAATAAGCCATTCTCATAGACTTCCAGTCCAAGTTAAAAATACAAATACTTATAACAAAGTTAAAATACTAAAACAATCCATATCAACATTAAAATATAGAGAAATAGAAAAGCAGACATACCTATGTTGTCCGAGTTTGCTCTAAAAATAACAATAAATTTATTTAATACATTACATTCCAATTCAATATCTTTCAGAAAATACTGAAGCCATCTTACATTCACATTACATCAAGGCTCAATATATGCTAATGCTTTGCCAGCAGAAACTGCCATATCTAATGCACATTCACATGGAAGCCACAAGAAACATGACACATTTGATTTCTGTAAAAATTCTACAATAGCACATCAACTAGGAAATGTGCCAGTAACGATGCTTACATGGAGTGAGCCAGTGAACCTACAAACTATTGGGAGGAAATCTTAGTAGTAATATAGATTTCCAAAGAACTCCTGGCAAATTTTCAACACTGGAAATGTCACAACACACATTACAACAACAGCAACTGCCATTAGCCCATTCCAAAAAGTATGTAATAAAAACATAAGGTAAGCAACATTATGGGGACCTATTTCCCACTCAACATCTGCATGCTTTGTCCCAAAAAATATAGCAGTCATCTTCTGGACACAAAAGAGCAATTTCCAAGAACTCCAGATCGTGCAGAACGCAGCCGCAAGAGCCATCGTGGGGCTTCCCAGATTCGCCCACGTATCTACAACACTCCGTGGCCTGCATTGGCTGCCGATCAATTTCCGGTCAGAATTCAAAGTGTTGGTCATGACCTTTAAAGCCCTACATGGCATTGGACCAGAATACCTCCAGAACCGCCTGCTACCGCACAAATCCTAGCAGCCGATAAGGTCCCACAGAGTTGGCCGTCTCCGGGTCCCATTGACTAAACAATGTCGTCTGGCGGGCCCCAAGGGAAGAGCCTTCTCTGTGGTGGCCCCGGCCCTCTGGAATCAACTCCCCCCGGAGATTAGAACTGCTCCCACCCTCCTTGTCTTCTGTAAACTACTTAAGACCCACCTATACCGCCAGGCATGGGGGATCTGAGACACCTTTACCCCAGGCTTATTATAATTTATGTTTGGTATGTATGTGCTGTTTGGTTTTTAATTATGATAGGGTTTTTAGTTTGTTTGTTTTTTTAATATTAGATTTGTGCCTGTATAATATTGTTTTTATCATTGTTGTGAGCCGCCCCGAGTCTTCGAAGAGGGGCGGCATACAAATCTAATAAATAATAATAGTAATAGTAATAATAATAATTATAATAATAATAATTATTATTATTATTATCATTATTATCATTATTATTATTAATTCTAATTCACAATTCAAGCCCCAGCTTCCACCTTCCTAACTACATACCATCATTCACAGTAAGCAATCAAATATAGTATATGGAATCTGATACTACACAAACATGTCCCATTCACAACATCCAATAAGTATCACAAGCCCAGGGGCTGTAGAAAGAAATCTAGTGAAATAAAACTCTTCACATATATGTTTTGGGAAATTCAGGTTATAATTTCATGTTAGACAAAATAAGAAAGATCACGTAAATGAATTATTGCTGATATAGACACTTTTCATCTCCCTTTCTTATCAAATCTATGTCACCAATACCCTTTTATTTCATCTACTATTTTGCTCAGCAGGCCACCCCTAGCAGAAGCTTTTCAACATGACTTCTAGGTTACATACACATTTCTATTACTTCCTTTGCATCACATAAATATACTGATTTATTCCACCTGGGAATGAACAGAAAACCAACCATTGAGTCTCAGCCCATTAATATTGGCTTCCTTCAAATCCTCAAAAGTTATATTCCATAGCCAATTGAAGCCAAACCATTGTGATAGTTACCTCATGCTGATAAAAGGAGTGTCACAGCAGTGAACAAATGCAAACTACCATACTTCACAAAAGAAATTGCTAAGCCCACTACATATAAAAATGAAGAAAAAACAAGTTAGTGTTTTGCCACTTTAAAATTACATATATGCATATTTGCAAATGCCGTGACAATGGTGCCCACACGTCTGCCCAACATTTTGTGCCCATATAGGCCTTACCAGCCACCTGTGAACACATAGTGGACAGCCCACAACCTGTTAGATGTCAAGGTCCTCTTCGAACATGAAGGACAAACAACATCATATATGTATGTACAGTATATGTATTTGCTTGTGTGTGTATTCTGGAATAGTAACTTTTACCTTCTAAACATTCTTAGTGAGTATTTTCTAACTCTTATTCCTCTGGAGTCTCTATTTTCCCTCCAGACTGCAAAGAAGAAAAGTTGATGGTTATATCTGTTAGAGGAAAGAGCACAATTTTCCATTATTTCACCTATCAGCAGTTGCTATTATAGTGCCAACTTTCTACAGATTTTTTTTTAAAGTGGGCTAATTAAATTTAATAGACAGAACTGTAGGCAATGTCTATAGAAATGCAACCCAACAAGACCAACACAGACTTCAAAGGATAATCAGAACTGCAGAAAAAACAATTGCTGCCAACCTGCCTTCCATTGACGACCTGTATACTGCACGAGTCAAAAAGAGGGTGGGGAAAATAGTTACTGACCCCCCCCCTCGCATCCTGGACATAAACTGTTTCAATTCCTACCCTCAAAACGTCGCTACAGAACACTGCACACCAAGACAATTAGACACAAGAACATTTTTTCCCTGAACGCCATCACTCTACTAAACAATTCCCTCAACACTGTCATACTTTTTACTAATCTGCACTTCTATTTCTACTAGATTTTTCTCATCATTCCTATCATCCTTTTCTTCCCACTTAGGACTGTATGACTGTAACTTGTTGCTTGTATCCTAAGATTTTTATTAATATTGATTGTTTCTTCATTGCTTATTTGTCCCCTATGATAATCATTAAGTGTTGTACCACATGTTTCTTGACAAATTTATATTTTCTTTTACATGTACACTGAGAGCATAAGCACCAAGACAAATTCCTTGTGTGACCAATCACACTTGGCCAATAAAGAATTCTATTCTATTCTGAATTCCTCTGGTCTATTCTTCATCTTATTCTATTCTATTCTTCTATTCTATTCTTCCTCTTATTTCATGTATCTTTTTGTAATCCATCTCAAAAAAATTTATACCCCTCTTTCCATTTTTTTAGTTTGTCTCTTATTATTTCTTTTCCCCAAATAAGTCAATAAGTTTATAATGAAGTATTTTATTTCTTATTTTCTCTGAAAAAGAATACCAGTTCTTTCTCCATAGTTCGTTGAAATTACTTTTCATTTAATATTGTTTGATTTAATGTCCATCTTACTGTCTTTTTTTGACCCTTCCATGTAACTTTAATCGGATTATGGTCTGCCCATGTGCTTGCTTCAATATTTATGTCTTGTATATTGGCTAATAGATCAGTTGACATCCACATCACGTCTATTCTAAAATGACATATGTCTATTTGAATAAAATGTGTATTGTTTTCCCCTTGAATATCATTCTTTCTAAGCATCTTGAATAGTAAACTCCTCTACAATACTGAAGAAAGCTTTCCTAGAATTCTTATTTTTCTTTGTAGTTGTATAGTTCAAGTCTGCTTCTATTATTGCATTATAGTCACCTATCATGCATGTATTTTCATATTCAAATTATTTTAGTTTCCTGTATGATTTTCCATAAAAGTCTTCTTGGTTATCATTAGAGGCATAGTATATTTCCACTAAAAGTACTTGTCTGTAGTCGATTATTACTTCCACCATTAAAATTCTCCCTTCTTCATCGGCAAATATTTGTGTAGATTCTATTGTGTTTGTGATGTAAAGTACTACTCCTATCTTGCTTTGATGTGTCAACATAGTGTATAATTCTGTTCTTGTCTATCCTTGATCTTTAATCTTCTTTGCCCTTGACCCTTCTATCATTTATTTTTCTTCTTGTCCCTTTACCCTCTCTCTTGTTTGTTTATCTTTCTCTACTATAAGTTCTTCCTAGTATCTACTTTTTCTTTCCTCCCTTGGTCTTTCTTCCTCTTGTGACCCCAAGCATTGATCATAAAACAATTCTAATATATGTCCTTGTTCCTGCTAATTCACCAATATTCCTTCTCCTATAAGCCACCTGAAATTCATCCCTTTTTTAATTAAGCATTTTGTCAAAAACTGATATTCTTTTCTCAAATCTCTAACTCTTCGTAGTATTTGTTTCAGAACCACGTTCTTTTCCCTTTGTATTATATTGGATTATTCCTTGCTATCCTTTTCTCTGAAAAAGAATACCAGTTCTTTCTCCATAGTTCGTTGAAATTACTTTTCATTTAATATTGTTTGATTTAAGAGAGGGGAGGCATACAAATCCAATAAATAAATAAATAAATAAGTAAGTAAGTAAGTAAGTAAGTAAGTAAGTAAATAAATAAATAAATAAATAAATAAATAAATATCTCTGGAATCTGTTCTTATTGCTTGCTTGGTAAATCTTACATGAACCTATATAGATAAATTGTATTTCATTGTATAATTAGTGAATATCTCATCAATCTCATTTAATATCTTCTTATCATCACTTCCTTCCTACTAAGTGAGCATGCTAGCCATACTATCTTTAAGATAATATCCTGATTGGTTTTTCTCCCTATCATTCAGCTTGCTCAGCATTTTATCTTAAAAGCTTGCTTTAAACAATCCACATATCTAAGTGGGGAATATCTTATAAATTTGATATAGAATGTAGCCCTCAGATGTAGGAGTATTGTTGATTACTACATAATTCTTTTATTAAGGGAAGTAAGGCTGGAAGCAAAATTGGTATATCTGAAGATGCCTTTGTCATGTAACTAATTTTAACTGATGGACCTGGGGGACATACATACTCTATTTATGGCTTACTGATAGATGAGAATATTTGTAACCCCAGGGTCCTTAGAGATCTCTGGACTTGGTTGCTTTCTTGAAACACTTCATTGCCCAAAGTAGCTAATATCATCCATGCTAGTAGGGAGTGCGGTTTGCTCTAGTTTTATATTCTAGTGGCTGCCCTGTCAATGTTGGTAGGAGTGGTCTTGGTACTCTTTGGTTGGGCTGTTTACTGTTAGCTTGTTTGGCACCTCCTTGGTTAGGGTATTGTTTAATTCTTGATGTTTACCTTGGTGCTAATCTCTATGTTTATTGCCAATTTCTGTGTCTTTCTGTGCTTTAATTATATTTAATCCTTGACTGGAAATATTTAAAATTTAATTAAATGTGTGTTTAGTTTTACTGTTTTGTTTTCTAGATCTCCCAGAGCTCCACCCATTGATGGAAAAGTGAGATAGCGCTTCTGAAAATAAATACAATAGGAAAATAGTGCCATTTTGATGCTTATGGTGCTAATGGTAAGAAATTAATTTTAAAATGACACCTTCTTTTGTTTAATTAAAAGATAAGTCTACCCTTTCTAGTCTCTTGGTGTGTTGTGATATTCAGCTCCCACAATTGTGCACAAGTTTAGCCAATAGTTGGGAATTCTGGGAAGACCTAGTATATCTTGCTGTAAAGTATCTTGTATTGGCAATTCTATGCTAGCAAAAACTTCAGAAAAGAAGAATTTAGGGGTAGTGATTTCTGACAGTCTCAAAATGGGTGAATAGTGCAGTCAGGCGGTAGGCAACGTAAGTAGAATGCTTGGCTGCATAGCTAGAGGTATAACAAGCAGGAAGAGGGAGGTTGTGATCTCGCTGTATAGAGCGCTGGTGAGACTACATTTGGAATACTGTGTTCAGTTCTGGAGACATCACCTCCAAAAAGATATTGATAAAATTGAACGGGTTCAAAGACGGGCTACAAGAATGGTGGAAGGTCTTAAGCATAACACTTTTGAGGAAAGACTTAATGAACTCAATTCTGTATAGTCTGGAGGACAGAAGGGAAAGGGGGGACACAATCGAAACATTTAAATATGTTAAAAGGTTAAATAAGGTTCAGGATAGAAATGTTTTTAATAGGAAAGTGAACACAAGAACAAGGGGGCACAATTTGAGGCTAGTTGGGAATAAGATTAGAAGTAATGAGAGAAAATATTATTTTACTGAAAGAGTAGTAGATGCTTGGAACAAACTTCCAGGAGACGTGGTTGGTAAATCCACAGTAACTGAATTTAAACATGCCTGGGATAAACATATATCCATCGTAAGATAAAATACAGGAAATAGTATAAGGGCAGACTAGATGGACCATGAGGTCTTTTTCTGCCATCAATCTTCTATGTTTCTATGTTTCTATCTGGCAGGCTGGAAAAGATTGTAATAGCCACTCATGATTGTAATAGAATGAAGACTTCAGTAAACCCAATATCAACCAGGAATAATTTATTAGGAAGCAGTAAAAGCTGAGTATTCTTACTAACATAATTGCACTTGTGCCCATTTATCTTGAAGTGGTTTAGACTCATGGGAATGTTCCCGTAGATGGTAACATAAAAGGATCAGATGTTTCATGTATGAGATGCACTTTTAATTGAAGGAAAAAAGGAGGTAATGTGATTTATAGGCATTAGAAACATGGATTCTATTCCCCCCCCCCCAGACCCTTTAATAGAATGTTTGAATTGATATGTTGGGGAAAGGAAAAATTGAAGACTAAGGAAAGTAATGTCAAATAGAAATATTATATTTGACAATTGTGCCAGGTGTGAAGTTTCCAAAAGATGCCCTAATTAAATTGCCACTAGGTTCTATTCAATACACAACTCATTTGTCCACTCTTTCCACAGCATTTTCTGTGGAATGCATGGAAAATTTCTATTCTGTAAACAACTTCAATTTACTGGTAAGAAACTTTCCAATAATATGTGCACTGGATAGAAAAGAGACTTGGCTTTCAGTCAACAACTGAGTAATAACTGTGTATAGTGCACCATAAAATATGAATCTGGAAGAATCCCTAATGAAGCCCTTTGGTATCTAAACTCAGTGTTAACAATGTACATTCACTTTTTTGCACATTTTAAATTTTGATTTATAAATTTTGGGGGGTAAAAAATCAGTACCCCGTTAATTGAAATTTTATGTGCTAGTAAAATGTCAGAAATCAGAAGAACAAATGATTAAGATACTTGAACGAAGACAAAGATCTAACAAAAAACTTACTCTTTCTTGAAAAAATCCTATTTGCAAAGAATAAAATATTTTCTGTCTAGATAACAGAAATTACTATATTTTTAGAATATTTTTAGAATAATTCTTTAGTGCAAAATATGTCAGCCATGTTATTTAATCACATATGATTTTGACAAGAATGTTAAAATTGGAGTTTTAAAAGATTAGGACAAGAGAAATATTAATTATTATTATTATTAAATATTAATTCACTAATTTATCTATCAGCTGTTTATGTGGAGCCTTTGATATGGTTCCACATAAAGAGCCGATAGATAAATTAGTGAAGATTGGACTTAATCCCTGGATAGTTCAGTGGATTTCAAGCTGGCTGAAGAATAGACATCAGAGAGTTATTGTTAATGGCGAGTATTCTGAGCAGAGACAGGTTACAAGCGGTGTGCCACAAGGGTCTGTTCTGGGTCCTATTCTTTTTAATATGTTTGTGAGTGACATAGGGGAAGGTCTGGTAGGGAAGGTTTGCCTATTTGCCGATGACTAAAGTGTGCAATAGGGTTGATATTCCTGGAGGGGTCTGTAATATGGTAAATGATTTAGCTTTACTAGATGAATGGTCAAAGCAATGGAAACTGCAGTTTAATGTTTCCAAATGTAAAATAATGCACTTGGGGAAAAGGAATCCTCAATCTGAGTATTGCATTGGCAGTTCTGTATTAGCAAAAACTTCAGAAGAGAAGGATTTAGGGGTAGTGATTTCTGACAGTCTCAAAATGGGTGAGCAGTGTGGTCGGGCGGTAGGAAAAGCAAGTAGGATGCTTGGCTGCATAGCTAGAGGTATAACAAGCAGGAAGAGGGAGATTGTGATCCCCTTATATAGAGCGCTGGTGAGACCACATTTGGAGTACTGTGTTCAGTTCTGGAGACCTCACCTACAAAAAGATATTGACAAAATTGAACGGGTCCAAAGATGGGCTACAAGAATGGTGGAAGGTCTTAAGTATAAAACGTATCAGGAAAGACTTAATGAACTCAATCTGTATAGTCTGGAGGACAGAAGGAAAAGGGGGGACATGATCGAAACATTTAAATATGTTAAAGGGTTAAATAGGGTTCAGGAGGGAAGTGTTTTTAATAGGAAACTGAACACAAAAACAAGGGGACACAATCTGAAGTTAGTTGGAGGAAAGATCAAAGGCAACATGAGAAAATATTATTTTACTGAAAGAGTAGTAGATCCTTGGAACAAACTTCCAGCAGACGTGGTTGGTAAATCCACAGTAACCGAATTTAAACATGCCTGGGATAAACATATATCCATTGTAAGATAAAATACAGGAAATAGTATAAGGGCAGACTAGATGGATCATGAGGTCTTTTTCTGCCTTCAGTCTTCTATGTTTCTATGTTTCTATTAAACCATGGTTTTAAGTGTTGTGAATTTTAAGTATTTAAGATAGTGTTATTTTGTAGCAACCATTTCATAGGTGCCCTGCTAAATTTTAATTCACTTCGCTGGTATATAAAAGGGATGGCCAATATTTTGAAGAAAACTGAACATAATTGTTTACTCCTGTTTCTGGTACCCTGAGAGACATCTCGTTATGCTACTTCAGTGAATTTCAACCTTTCAAACTGATTCATGGTAACATAGTGGATGCAGAGAGGGAAATAATAGGTGAAAATGTCAGCTATTCTTATAGTACTGTGCAAAGTACACCCCAAAAGGACAGTGCCGGGAACCACTAAAGCAGTGTGAAAAATTTAAAACAGTCCTTCCCCTTTAAGAAAGTCAAAATCCAAAAATGAAAGGCCTAGCTGAGCAGGTGACAAGAGCAGGAGCTTAGGCTAATTGAAAGTCTGGGCATGCTGCCAAAGCCAATAAAGGCTGTTATAAGAAATAATAAAACCTGACCACAAGAGCAGCCTTGGAAACACTTGTATAGAGCAATAAAGAACTCCTTTTTCTTAGGATAGAAAAATAACAAAAGACACAGGACCAGGATTAACCCATTAAAGCAGGAAAAATAAAACCCGGGGCAATAGCTATAGGCATATCAAAACCCATCAAACTTCAGGAGCTTCAAAGGAAAATTAAGTATAAAAAGGCACTATACGAATTTGCTAGCTAGCCAGGAACTCTTGAGTTGAGTCACTTTGTCCTCTTGTCTTCCTGAATTAAATGATTCTGCTTTCTGGCATCTTGCTTCAGTGTCTATTTCTTCTCAGCTTAGGTGACTGTTTCCCAGCTGGGAACGAACCCAGGAGGTGTTTTTTTTCAACAGTACAAAATACGGATCTGGTTGATATATTTTTATGGAATGGCCCATAGTCAATATGTGATTTTGCTGTTTCTTTCCCATTACTGGGTTTCAGTTTCTTCACAGAAAAATTAAGATGTATGGAATATAGCTGCTTTCCATTAATTCTTCATGCTAAAGAGACACAAGAAAGAACATTGCTAGGAGCAATTATGTTGGCAATTGCAAGAATGATAGTGGGGAAGGGGTTTTAATTTAATTTAATTTATTAGATTTGTATGCCGCCCCTCTCCAGAGACTCGCCTTGCTAAGCATGTTGAATGAATGATGCAATTGTACACCTAAAAATTGGGTTAATGCTACTTTGCTTTCAAGGCTAAGAGGCGCTGTGCTTACCTTGCCTGAGGGAAAGTGACATCCTGGATTTTACCATATTTCCTATGCTCAGAAGATACTAAGTTGGGGAGAAGGATCTGTGAAATTTAGTGCCCATTAGAGAAGAAAGACTTGCCTCTAGTTATGCAAAGCTTTATAGGTCATAATCAAACTTTACAACAATCAGTGAAACTGATATTATAAGGGGCTCATATGGTTCCTAAAACCAACTGTACTCAATTATTTATCCACAGACATTTTCTGGTGGCTTCCACCAGTTTTGAGGGACAGTTGTCCAGAGCCTTTTACATCTATTGGAAGTCAACCTCCACCTCAACACATTAATCATCATTCTGAAAATCACACGTGCCTAATGTCATATTCAAGGCCGAGTTCAGAAATACATCCAATACATCCAAACTCGAAATCTTAATTTCAAGAAAATAGAACTCTGCAAAACAGGTGGGATCAAAAGATCTTAGTCTTTGGGATTATGCTTCAACAGTTTGCCTTCGTTCAGTCCATAACCAACATCAGAAAGTGATTTAAAACTTGAATTGTTGCCTTGACCAAAAAGTGAATCCATTAGCATACTGATGGCATTAAGGTCCCAAACTCCAAGATAACTATCTCAGTAGTTCCATATATATGCTAAACAGTACAGCAGACAAGATAGATCACAAAAAATATCAAACTGCACCCCCATGAATTAAAAAGAAGTCCCACAGCATCTTCTGAAACCAGTATATTTCCCCCCCCCAATATTTTTCCAAATAGGCCTTTTGTTACACACTAAATTGAGGAGCATTTTATTTTCTATATGTTCTATCACAATATAATTTTAATTTAATTTTAATCTATTTTGTTCCCAAACAGAAGTGGAGGAAAAATCTGTAGTGAAGCATCTCCAGAAAATAACATGTATGCACAACCTAAATATAAGATTAGCACCAGATATTATGCTGTTATATGCTATACAAAATTAATGCACTGCTTTCATACATACAGTACCTGTTAAAAAATACAAAGATGAACCCTAATCAAAGAAAAATTAAAAAATGAAGAAGTGTGTGTGTGTGTGTGTGTGTGTGTGTGTATAGGTAGGTAGGTAGGTAGGTAGGTAGGTAGGTAGATAGATAGATAGATAGATAATTCAAAAATATAAAATAAAGACTATGAGAAAATAAAAAAGAAAAGAAACTAAGAAAAAATTATTTTTTTAATTTATAAAGCTATTCATCTCACAATGAAAAAGTGACTGGATTATACATAACAAAGTCAATGATTTCTTCCTTTAGCACAATTTTACTGATTTATTACCTTCTATTAAATGCAACAAATAATTTCTTCTCATATTCTATTTCTTATTAATAAACAAATCCTTAAAATCTTATTCATCAGTCCTGGTCATCAAGTCTATTAAGGGCTAATAGAGACAATAACAGTATCCAAATAAATTGTCCAATATAATATATTTATATTCCTTCCTTTCACCGTTAACAATATTGATTTTAATCCCTTAAATAATTTCCTAAATAATTGTTTTCATTTTTCTTGTCCCTTATAAATTCTAATCACATCTGTTTATAGTGCAGATGTTCCTAAAATTATCTTCTGAGTATAGTGTTCACAAATATTCCACAATAAATCTAATTTTTATTTTAAAAAAATTAAATTTTATTGAAGAGGGAGATAGTGATCCCGCTATATAGAGCGCTGGTGAGACCACATTTGGAATACTGTGTTCAGTTCTGGAGACCTCACCTACAAAAAGATATTGACAAAATTGAACGGATCCAAAGATGGGCTACAAGAATGGTGGAAGGTCTTAAGCATAAAACGTATCAGGAAAGACTTAATGAACTCAATCTGTATAGTCTGGAGGGCAGAAGGAAAAGAGGGGACATGATCGAAACATTTAAATATGTCAAAGGGTAAAATAAGATTTAGGAGGGAAGTGTTTTTAATAGGAAAGTGAACACAAGAACAAGGGGACACAATCTGAAGTTAGTTGGGGGAAAGATCAAAAGCAACATGAGAAAATATTATTTCACTGAAAGAGTAGTAGATCCTTGGAACAAACTTCCAGCAGACGTGGTTGGTAAATCCACAGTAACTGAATTTAAACATGCCTGGGATAAACATATATCCATCCTAAGATAAAATACAAAAAATAGTATAAGGGCAGACTAGATGGATCATGAGATCTTTTTCTGCCGTCAGTCTTCTATGTGTCTATTTTAAGGTAATTTGCTTCATCCTGTATTAGAAAATCAAATTTAAACCTTTTTCTCCTTTAATTGTAATCTTTAGATTCTTTTGGTTCCTTCTAGTATCCAACCTTCAAAGTCTCATCATAGTTTTATTTTAAGAATCCAAAAGAACAGCTTTTTCCCATGAGGAGGATTCTTATAATTAATTTCAAAATCTTATTTCAAATCCATCTGGATCCTTTAGTGCATTTGTAACTTTCTGGAATCAATATTCTAAACGCCTTTTTCCTTTTTGAGAGAGAGGGGAGAAGAGAATTCAACCTGTAATTAAAATTTCTTTTGTGAAGGATCAAAGGGGACACAAGTCACTTATCCAATGTTATAAAAATGTGTTGGTCCAAAAATTTTAAATAAATTAAAAACAATTAATAACTGATTTCAGTTTTGAGTGTTCCCTGTCAGTCTTTGGAAATGTCAGATTCAGAGGAAGAAGAAGACACAGAAGCTGCAATTTACCCTGATTTAAGAGAAGTGGAGGAGGGGAGTGAGGATGAAATTAGTAGAAAATCCAGTGCTTCTTCAGACAATGGGGGAGTAGAAAATAGCCTTTGGTTAAGTGCCAGATTTAACAGGTTATAGAAAAGAAAAGATGAGCTTTTGTGAAAGATGTTTTGAATCTACTTTTTAGAATGTGTAAATTAATTAATACTTCACAACCGGAAATGTCCGGAAAGAACCGTTGTACCTACCTGAACGGTCTTCTCGATGCACTGGAAGGAGAGTCCAACATGGGTAATTCTCTAGTCCTATTGGTAGAGACTGAGTTTAAATTTACATAATGAGTAGGCACCGCCCCTTGCCTGCCCCCGTGAGCTCAGTTTAAAAAAACTCAGTCTAAAGTGTAGAGGCGTTGAGTTTTTCTCCTTAAGAAATAACGTTTTTAAAATAACTCATTAATGGTTTTTCTCTTTTCCCTTCCTTTTTGTTTTTCAGATAACATGCAGAGGAGCAGTTATGAGGTCTCTGCCCTCCGCGGGCACCACCTCCCTCGTTACCTCCTTATAGGGCCTCTTCCCTCAGAGGGAGAAGAACAGCCATGAGTCACTGGCCTCAGTGGCCATACCCGGCTACCTGGGAGGCTGGGGAAACCCCTCTGAGGTTCCCAGAAGATTACGGAGTTTCGCGGAGATCGTGGACTCCCGGAGGAGAGCGGCGTCTGTCAGCATAAGACAGCTGATGGGCGCTGAAGCCACCGCCGCCGCCGTATCCACTGCGGCCACCAAGGATCGGCTTGTATCCATCTGGTGAAGGTGGCTGTCAGTACAGTAATATAATCCCCATCCTCCTGGCTTTCCAGAAGGCTGAAAAAATATGGCTTTTCCAGCAGGCCTGGAGCCGGTGAATGGTTCCTGTTGGTATGTCTCGGTGTAGCTAGTCTACACGATCTTTGACATACGCTGAGCAGAGATTAAGGAAGAGTGTGGATGTGCGATACAGCCAATAATGACACAGACTTAGTATGCTGAATAAGTATTACAGTGATCCCTCGATTTTCGCGATCTCGATCTTCGCGAAACGCTATATCGCGATTTTTCAAAAAATAATAAATTAAAAATACGTGCGCAGGTTTTTTTCTACACCAAGGAGGGAAGGAGGGAGGGAAGGAGAGAAGGGAAGGAGGGAAGGAAGGAGGGAGGGAGGGAAGGAGGGAGGGAAGGAGAGATGGGAAGGAAGGAGAGAAGGAGGGAGGGAAGGAGAGAAGGGAAGGAAGGAGGGAAGGAAGGAAGGCGGGAAGGAGGGAAGGAGGGAGGGAGGGAAGGAGAGAAGGGAAGGAAGGAGGGAAGGAAGGAAGGTGGGAAGGAGGGAGGGAGGGAGGGAAGGAGAGAAGGGAGGGAAGGAGGGAGGGAGGGAAGGAAGGAAGGAGGGAAGGAAGGAGGGAGGGAAGGAAGGAGGGAGGGAAGGAGGGAGGGAAGGAAGGAAGGAGGCGGGCATTCTAAAAGCCGAGAAGCCGTTGCCACAAGCGCTGCTGAAGGAGGACTCGTGCCCCAAGAAAGCCGGTGAGAGGGGCGAATCGGGCGGGCGGGGGGTAGCGGCGAGGAGCCCGGAGGCGCTGGGGGGGGTGGCCGGCATGAAAAACAACCATTGCCAGCCTCCGAACTTTCATCGCTCCACCATCTGCGCATGCGCGGCCATGGAAAAAGGGCACGCATGCGCAGATGGTGTTTTTACTTCCGCACCGCTATATCATGAAAAATCGATTATCGCGAGAGGTCTTGGAACGGAACCCTCGCGATAATCGAGGGATCACTGTATTTACATATATACATAAAGCAGAAATAATCTACAAACCGCACATAGCAAGCACTAAGCAAAATAATCTACAAACCGCACATAGTCTTCGGAGAGGGGCGGCACACAAATCTAAATAATAATAATAATAATAATAATAATAATAATAATAATAATAATAATAATAATAGCAAGCACTAAGCAAAATACACTCTCCCCTGAAGGTAAAGGTAAAAGGTGAATGAGCAATCCAGCATCATCATCAGGAGAGAGTACTGGCCTCCTCTTATGGCTAACCAGCCAAGATCCTTAAAGTGATATTACAACTGTAAATGTATTAACTACAATAGCCAGTTTAACAGACATGGCAAACCCAACTAACAGTATGTACCATGTACTAACAGTTACATCTTACCCTGGCCATATGGATGATGTTTTATAATTGTTTTATTGCTGTTTTATATTACTGAATGGATGTTTGTTTTAAATTAAAGATTTTATAATTGTTTTTAATTGTTTTACATTGCTATTTTTATTGTTTCATATTGCAGTTAGCCACCCAGATTCCATGTGAAGTTGGACTGCATACAAGTTGCAGAAATAAACAAACAAACTTTTTTTTTTGCTTACTACCATGTTATGGATTTTTTAAAATCTGGTATCAGTCAGCAATTACAAATACATGTATTAATTTTGATAAGTAATTAAGATATGGTTCCACACTGTATCTGAAACCCTCCAAGCTACATCATTATCACTTTGCATCTGTTACAGGAAATAATCAGAATACCCAGCATTAGCATACCATAAAATAATCAACAAGAGTTTATTATGCTTACAGTTATAGAGTTAGCATATACCGATATTCTATTTCCAGATATGAAGAAAAAACACTCAATGTTATGTAGCAATGTGGGAGCAAACAAGCAAAATTATATCAGCAGTTTCAGGGGGAATTCAGAGTTTTCACTAAATTACACAACCACAAATTTATTTATTTACTTACTTACTTACTTACTTACTTACTTACTTACTTACTTACTTACTTACTTACTTACTTACTTACTTACTTATGCTGCCTATTCCATCAGGACTCAGGGCAATAAAAAGTGCAATGGTAATAAAACAACAATACTATAATATACATAAAAACTTTAAAAACCCCATATGTACAAACAATCATCGCTAATTCCAGGCTGGTCAGAAAATCCAGGTCTTAACAGCTTTCCGGAAGACCGGTATGGTGGAGATAGTACAGACCTCTGGAAGCAGTTGATTCCAAGGGGTCAAAGCCGCCACAGAGAAGCCTCTTCCCAAGGCCCCGCTAACCGACATTGTTTGGTGGATGGGATCTAGATAAGGCCGACCCTGTGGGCCCTTACTGGTCCCAGTGAGGTATGAGGCAGGAAGCAGTCCCATAAATAGTCTGGCCCTGAGCCATTTAGGGCTTTAAAGGTGATAACCAAGACCTTGAATTGCATCCAGAGACCAACTGGTAACCAAAGCAGCTTGTGTAAGGTTGGAGTGATATGGGCATCCCTTGGTATGCTATTTATTTATTGGTTGGTTGGTTGGTTTTTATTTATTTATTTAATTTTTTGATTTCTGTGCTGCCCTTCTCAAAGCGACTAAGGCCATTGCACATGCCACTGCATTTTTCACCAGCCGAAGTCTCCGAACACTCTTCAAGGGTAGCCCCATGTAGAGCGCATTGCAATAATCAAGGCAAGAGGTAATGAGGGCATGAGTGACTGTGCGGAGTGCCTCCTAGTCAAGATAGGGTCGCAACTGGTAGACAAGTCTGACTTGCGCAAAAGCCCTCCTAGTTACAACTGAGAGATTTTGCTCTAGCCTCAGCTGTGGATCTAGGACACCCAAGTTGCAGAGTCCTATCTGAGGGGGAAATTTCTTTCTCCCCCCAGCACCAAAAATGGACGGATGGAATAACCCTTAGGAGGGAGGACCTACAGCTACTCAGTCTTGTCAAGGTTGAGTTTTAGCCTATTGACTCCCATCCAGACCCTCATGGCTTCCAGACACCAGCACATTACTTCCACCGCTTCACTGAACTGATATGGGGTGGAAATGTATAGCTGAGTATCATCAGCGTACTGTTGGTAACTCACCCAATGTCGTCGGACATTGGTTTTATATAGATATTGAATAGGAGAGAGGACTGACCCCTGAGGCACCCCACAAAGGAGGAGCCTAGGGATCGACCTCTGTCCTCCCACTAACACCGACTACGATCGGCCAGATTGCGTTTTTTTCCTTGGATGCCCAAAGAGTATGGGTGCACGCTATCATGAATGTGCGAGTGCCCACACCCATAATTCAATGCCTGGGGAAGGCAAAAACAGATCCCCCCCCCTCCGGAAGCCCTCTGGAGGCTGCAAATGGCCTGTTTCCCAACTACTAGTGGGCCCAGTAGGCTTGTGTTTCGCCCTCTCCAGACTCCAAAGGCTTTCCTGGGGGAGGGGAAAATCATCCTCTTCCATCCCCCTGGAGGCTCTCTGGAAGCCAAAAAATTCTCAGAATCTCTGTGCAAGCTAAAAATCAGCTGGCTGGCACAAACATACACATTGGAGCTGAACTAGGGCAACAGCTTGCGTGCCAGCAGATATGGCTTCGTGTGCCACCTTTGGCACCCGTGCCATAGGTTCGCCATCACTGGTCTAGATGATAAACTGGTCTAGATAATAAACTGACATTATGGAGATTTTGCTCCATCTAAGGTTATAAAAGCTTCATTTGATCTATGACACAGGCATAAGGCAGTGAGGAGGGGTTGATTGGGAGTGGTAATCAATGATAAATCATTTGTACCAAATACTTATAACTGGCATCAGTGTACAAGTAGAAACTGGGCAAGGTTTGAGTTGTGATATTGCAATTCATGTTTCTTTGTTACTTTTTTCTTTTCAATCATATCTATCAGTAGACACTTAAGGTCAACACAACTATGTCCTGCCTTTGGGGAACATTCTGATTTCCCTTTTGTTCCAGAAATAGTCCAGGTCTCAACCTTCCCATTTCATCACTGCCAATCTTGTTCCTGATTACACAACCACACAGCTTCTGCCTGAATGGAACCCACAGATGGAAATAGCAGCTGCTGCATATGGCCTGGATGAACAGCAAGCACTAAGAACATGTTAATTATATAGGCCTGCTTCTCCAATTTTGCCTTCTCTGGCCTTCCCTACCTCTGCATCAATGTGATCTTCATATTCCTTCAAAAATATTAAATGGAGGCTTATCAAATTGCTCACAGAAACTCGTGGTTAACTGAATAAGCCACACTACATCATAAACTGTGATTTATAAACCACAATTTCTGGCTTCATAAATCCCATTGAATCAAAGCTAAATAATCTATATCATGACATAGAACATTGTGATAATCCAGGCCAGATACAAAAACTGTATGTAATGATACGTTGTTTATATCATTCAGACATCAAAAATATCTAGGACCATTTCTACACAACGTATCCTCAGAATGTTCATGATTAATGCTTCAAAATAGTCTTCTAATGCTTCAATGGCTTTATTACTTGATTCACTGCTGGTCGCTGTGATGTAGGTTTCCCTAAATTATGTTTACTGTATAAATCTCTCAAACAACAGCAGTCTGAATCCATAACTCTTTGTGGCTACTTGGCTGAACCTCTCTTTGTAGCAGTCTTTAGAAGGGTATCAAACACGTCAATTTATTATAGAACATTGTATAGATGAAAAGTTTGCATTGGATTTCCTAAAGGATCACCATATTTCCATCTGGTAATCAGCATTGGCATGAAAAATAAAACTATCAAACAAGGAAGAAGTGTCGTCAGACATTATAAGGGAAGGACAAAATGTCTGAAATCAAACTGGAAATCATCACTACTCAGACTCCCGGAGCCCATAAAATAGGATGCCAAAAAGGCAAATAAAATTCACTGCAAAATGCTGCAATATGGAGTGCTGTTGTAAAACCCATTAGACAATCCCTCTTCTAAGATATTCTCTCTTCAGGATATTCTCTCTTCAAATACCTTCAGCATGTTTCAAACACTAAATTATAAAAGTCTCCTATTGTTTCTAATTATCATAAGGTGGGGTTTTTACCGAAATGGGGGGAGAGGAGGAAAGTTTTTAATTTCAAACACATTTCAGCAAAGCGAATAAAAAGGCAACTGACAGAACACTCTATAACCACAAAACATGAAATGCAGAAAAACACAATGCCCGAGGTCACCAACTGATCCACAAAAGGCACTTGACAAAGATGGATCTACAGCAAAATATTCTGCACTTGTTTGTAACAGCAATCTTTATTTTGCTGATCTCATTACAGCGACATAGAGCTTGGGGTCCCCCCCCCCTAATTTACAAATGAGGTGGCACTGCAGTGCATACACCTTGCCACAATTCATTGTATTTGGAGATCGTATCTAAAGGCAGTGCCATGGGTCAATCTCATTAATATTTGCATTGCACTTTTGGAGAAGAGCTAGGAGGAGGAGACAAAACTACAAGGCTACAAAGAAAGGCTTGCTCATCCTTTCAATTGCTCAGCAAAGAGCCACACCTTTCATTTCTGTTTTTCAACAGAAGATGACTGTGACAGCCGGGTTTTCTGTTTTATTGTTTTACTCTAATCTGCTTTTCTTTGCAGGTGGCAAAGGAAAGGTTATAGCCAGGAGCTAATGTGGAGGTTTTTCCACATATGATAAATCAATATGGTTTTAGTGTCTGATAACTTCTGTGATTTTTCTCTTGATTGTGTGGGAATTTATTAATTAATTAGTATTGAAATATGGGACATGTTTAGATATGATATGAATCAGAACTTTCCAGCTTACCGTAAAAAAATATGATTTCCTCCCCTTTTGGATATTTCTATCAGTAGAATGAAGATACCAAAGATGGTCCTTCCACAACTTTTTCAATGTCATATGCAAACTGGGAACATTGACCTGCTGTCCCTAAGAAACTAGAATTGAAAACTAAAACCAAATCATAACGTAGATTTATATAAAAGAATTCAAGAATTACAGCCCATCTATGGTATTTTTTTAGAATTCTTCAAGACAATGTGCAGAAAAGTGACTACATTTCTAATACAGAGGAATCATTGAGTCTATCATCTGCACCTCTATAACTTTCTGGTTTGGTTCTGCAACCCAACAAGACCAACACAGACTTCAAAGGATAATCAGAACTGCAGAAAAAAACATTGCTGCCAACCTGCCTTCCCACTGAGGATCTTGTATACTGCACGAGTCAGAAAGAGGGAAGTGAAAATATTTACTGACCCCTCATATCCTGGACATAAACTGTTTCAACTCCTACCCTCAAAACATCACTGCAGAACCCTGCACACCAAGACAACTACACACAAGAATATGCTGCAATATGCTGGCTCTGTTAAAAAGTGCTATTGCTAACATGTTTTAAGTCGCCCTGAGTCTAAGGAGAAGGACGGCATAAAAATTGAATAAATAAATAAATAAATAGTATTTGTGGGGGGAAATTAAAAACATTCCTCTGAACTTTGTTGTTGTTAGTTGCAAAGTCATGTTTGACCCATCGCAGCCCCATGGACAATGTTCCTCCAGGCATTTCTGTCTTCTACCATCCCTGAGTCCATTTAAGCTCATGCCAATTGCTTCAGTGAGTCCATCCAGTCATCTCATTCTCTGTCGTCACGTTCTTCTTTTGCCCTCAATCTTTCCCAGCATTAGACTCTTCTCCAGTGAGTCCTTCCTTCTCATTAGGTGGCCAAAGTATTTGAGTTTTATCTTCAGGATCTGGTTTTCTAAAGAGCAATCAGGGTTGATCTTCTCTGGGACTGACAGGTTTGATTGCCTTACAGTCCAACAGATTTGCAAGAGTCTTCTCCAGCACCATAGTTTAAAGGCCTAAATTCTTTGGCGCTCAGCCTTTCTTATGGTCCAACTTTCACAGACATACATTGAAACTGGGAAAACCATAGTCTTGACTATACACACTTTTGTTGGCAGAGTGATGTCTCTGCTGTCTAGATTTGCCATAGTTTTCCTCCCCAGGAGTAAGCCTCTTTTAATTTCTTGGCTCTAGTTTGGTGGTGCTGCGCCGCTGGCAGGCCGCTCACGACTCTTAGCCGAATGACTAGAAAGACCTCGGACAACTGCTTTCTCGGGATGAGGGCCCCGATTGTGGCTCGGGGGGCCTCTTTTATTGAGCATAGAAAATAGAAGGCAGGCTTATGTGAAGTTACATGTCACATGATTGACCAAGTCCAATACAAAGTTACAGCATGGTAAGCATCATACATAACAACCAATCCAAAGTTACAGCATGTCCTTAAAGCTATACGTAAGGAAAAGGGAGGAGACAGGGAGGTGCTTAGCCACACCCGGCTCGCATTGCATGGTTCCTGGAAGTCTTAAGGCAAGGCTGGAAAGTCCCAATAGCACCATATAGAGTGATATTGCTTAACTTCTGCATACATGCTGCAGCCATTTCAGCGGCCTTGCATGTACACCAGTTCATGATTCCAACAATAGTCACCATCTGCGATGATCTTCGAGCCCAGGAAAATAAAATATGTCACTACCTCCATTTCTTCCCCATCTATTTGCCAGGAATTGAAAGGTCTGGATACCATGATCTTAGTTTTCTTAATCTTGCGTTTCAAGCCAACTTTTGCACTCTCCTTCTTCACCCGTAGCAAGATGCTCTTTAGTTCCTCTTCACTTTCTGCCATTAGAGTGGCATCATCTGCATATATGAGGTTGTTGATATTACTCTGGGCAATCTTAATTCCAATTTGTCCCGCCTTTCTCATGATGTGCTCTGCATATAAGTTAAATAGACAGGATGACCACATACAGCCTTGCTGAACTCTTTTCACAATTTTGAACCGATCAGTGGTTCCGTGTCCAGTTCTCACTGTTGCTTCCTCTGAACTTATAAATCTCTTATTTCATACTGGACCTTCACACCCAACAAAAGTACATTATCGTTATCCCATAAATGTTTTTATCACTTTAAAAATATATAAACTTTCACAGAAAAGCTATTTTCCTAAACTTGTTTTAACAAGCCTGGAAAATTATAACATCCATTTATTACAATACTGAATAAATCAAACACAAATGGAAATTGTGATTCTCTGAAAATTACATTGCTTTCTGTATCCCGTTGTAACACCGTTATGCCAAGTAACAGTTTTAGAAGTAAAGAAGTTTATAAAGAAACTTGATGTTTGTTAAATCCACATTACTCATCAACATAAATCTTGCATTGCAGGAGGGTAAAATGGAAAAAGGCAGCATTTAAATTGCCTACATACCTGTCCTAAGAAAATGGGGAAATAATGGCTATCAAAACTATTATAGTAGATAATTACGCCAAGCAGGACTCTTGTGTAATAGCACCAGTTACCCATATGATGCTGTATCTACTGCTATATTGAATGACGGGTCTTTGCTATGTGCCATTCTGAGTCATTCGTACACAGCCAGATTTTTATTCGGAGGGAATTTTAACTTACTAATTAAATAGCAGGGTTTCTCGTGGGCTGCCTTACAGGAGGTCATATCCGAAAAGCAATTCTTCCCATTTCAATATTTAATGCATTGCTTTCTTCTTTCACTTTAGATCTTACCACTGCAATTGCCCAGAAAGACAGCCTTCGCCCACACTGCAAGCAGTAATTCATGTGGAAATATACTGCAGAGATCTAGAGTTTACTCTACTAAAAATGCAACAACCAAAGAAATAATTTTCCTACAACTTTTTAATCAGGCTCCAGCCTCACTATTCTTCATATGAATTTTAATCACTTTTTTATGAGAACAAAGAAAAAATACTTTTGACCAAACTGATCTCCTCTGAAGCTGAATTCTTACGGTTGATTTTATTCAAACTTATTAAGTGTAGATAATAAAATCCAGAAGTGAGAAATTCCACCTAATTCAATAATTAAATATTTAATAACTGAAACAAGCATCAAACATATGTTCCTTGAAATGAGCTGAAAATAGATTCTCTCAAATTTTTATAGCTGGACTCACTATGAACATAATAGAAGACATAAAATCTCCACAGAATTGTGTCAAAACACATTGCTTTTTTTCTGGTTATATTTCCATTTTTCTCTGTGGAAAGATATCACAAGTATTGCCAAATTTAAAAGTTTATTTTTAAGTTTATTACAGTAAATTGTGCTTTTAACACAATAGGTTCTTTCAGAAAAGAAGTATTTCCCTTTCTAAGCTGTATTATTTATTGTCACAATGTTTTCTTTCCCTAATAAAAAGAATCCAAAAATGTCCATTTTAAATCTTGGATAAAGATTTTTTGAACTATCCTAAATGTAAAAATAGAAGACAATATTTAAAAATATTTTGAAGAAAATAAAGTGGGGAAAATCTGTGAAGAAAAAAGACCATGCTCAGAATGGTTGCAAATGTGGAGAACCTGTAAAAAAAATGGAGGCCAATTCTCATTCTCTATAGAATTTTCCAAGACATTCTTTTTTTTAAAAAATGAAGTTAGATTTACATAGAATTTGTTTAACTTTGGTGCCTCCCACAGAATAAACTCTTTTGCTTCTTTCCTCATTCATTCATTCATTCATGCCTTAGGGTTAATTGCCTGGATGAGTCCTGCTGCTTTCTTGACAACATTTTCAGAAGTGATTTGTCAGTGATTTCTTCCTAAGGCTGAGATTGAGCAACTTGCCCCCAGTCACCCAGCTGTCTTCACACCTAAAGTAGGAATATGAACCACTATCTTTCAGTTTCCAGCCAAGTGCTTTTAACCATTACACCACTGGTGTCAAACTTGCAGGGTCATGACATTTTGTGATGATTTTCTCCTTTGCGGAGCTGGAGTGGCCATGGCCTGCGCATGACACATTTGGCCCATGGGCTGCCAGTTTGACGCCCCTGCATTACGTCAAACTGCCTCTCATCCCTGATGATTATTATTACTAATTACATTCCTTTGATATTTTCCGCCTTATAATGTATTTGATTATCATTCATATTACATCTCTATTAATTGGCAACACAATTGAGATTCAGCTAAATTAACTAACTTACATGGACAGTATACGACCAAACAGACTGGTAACCATATACTGTATTTTTCAAAGTATAAGACACACCAGAGTATAAGACGCACCTTAGTTTTTGGAAGGAAAATAGGGGAAAGAATTTCAAGTGAACTTTTGCAATGTATAGAAATTGAACCTGATTATTTGGACAACGTCATCACTGGTGATGAAACATGGGTTTTTAAATACAATCCAGAAACAAAACGCCAAAGCTCTGAGTGGCACACCGACCGAAAAGCCCAGAAAGGCAAGAATGAGCAAATCAAAACTGAAAACAATGCTCATTGTCTTTTTCGACAGTAAAGCAGTGGTCCATAAGGAATTTGTTCCTCAAGGACAGACAGTTAACGCTGCCTACTATGTGGATGTCCAAAAAAGCATCATCAGGATGAGAAAAGACATCTCTACTACCTGGCAACTCCATCACGACAACATGCCTTGCCACAAGGCGCTATGAGTCCGCGAGTTCCTGGACAAACACCAGGTGCCAATGTTGCCCCACCCACCCTATAGTCCTGATGTCGCCCCAGCAGACTTCTTTTTGTTAAGGCAGTCCTGAAAGGAACCCGTTTTTCTTCCATAGAAGAGATCCAATCAGCCATGACTAAGACTTTGCAATAGGTCCCCGAAGACGCCTTCCAAGGCGCATACCAGTCATGGCAGATTCGCTGGAAAAAATGTGTAGAGGCCCAAGGACAGTACTTTGAAGAATTTTAAGTGTTTGTGCAAATCTGTAAATTACTTTTAAAAAGATAATTGCATTACTTTTGGAACGCACCCACTGCACCCTTTCAGACAGTGCCTTGATATTGTTCCCGGGATCTGTTACTGTCTCAGCTTAGAAGTCACAATCCCAAATGCTCCTATCACTACTTGGGGCCACTTTTCCACATCTTCCCTAGTTCTTCCTTCAGACCCCGCTACTTATTTCTTCAGCTTCTCATAATCTCCCTTCATGATATTGCTATGACTTGGCATTGCTATATCTACAACCAACACTGTCTTCTCAAATCATGATTCTAACCAGTACTTGCTTGATTGTCTCATAGGACCTGTTAGTCGCCATAACGTTCTGTGTAATCTCACATTTGGACTTCTTTGACATGTGGACTTCAACTCCCAGAATTCCTGAGCTAGCATGATTGGCTCAGGAATTCTGGAAGTTGAAGTCCATTTGTCATAGAAGAGCCAACTTTGCCTACCCCTGGCCTATCCTATAAACTCTTGATGGCAAATCCATGGCATGCATGCCACGGTGGCACACAGAGCCATAGCTGCTGGCACACAAACCATTGCCCTAGCTCAGTTCCAGTACGCATGTGAGTCCCCCCCCAGCTGATTTTTTTGCTTGTATGGAGGCTCTGGGAGGGCAGTTTTGGCCTCCGGTGGGTTTCCAGGGGGTCAGGGGAGGGCATTTTTCCCTCCCCAAGCTTCAAGAAAGCCTCTGGAGGTGAAAAATGGGTCTACCATGCCCACCGGAAGTCAGGAAATTGGGGGGGGGGGGGAATGGGGTCATATTGAATATGGGGGTGGACACATGCATGGATGCGATAGCATGCACGTACGCTCTTTCGGCACCCGAGGGAAAAAAAGGTTTGCCATCACTGCTATAGATTGTACACAATGCCAACTATGTGGTTGTACTGTTTAATATGTTTTTCATGCCTGCATTTTACACCCTGCCGCTATGTGTTGGGATGTCTTTGAGTCTCTTTGCACAGTCTGCATCTCAGATTCTCTCTAATGTGGTAAATCCATCTATGGATCTGGTACTTAGTGCCTATTTTGTGCTGCTATGATCAATGCCTCCATGATGTCTTTTAGTCTAGCCCTTTCCCACTCACTGGTAAGATTTCTCAATGCCATCCACTTCATCTACCTGTCAATGCTACATTCCATGCAGGGTGTTACCTTGCCATGGCACTTCCTCTGCTTCATCTTTCGCCCATGTTTGCTGCTGCCTCAGGCATTTTCTCAGCAGATCATTACTGAGTGCCGGTTTACTGATAGACTTGAATAGAATTCTTTTTTAGCCAAGTGCGACTGGACACACAAGGAATTTTGTCTCCAGTACGTAAACTCTCAGTATACATATAAGCAGCAACAAGTAATAAATCATAATCATAAATACAATCATCATAAATTATAAGATATAACACTCGGTGTTAGTCATAGGATACTAAATAGCAATCAGCATAAATCATAATAGGATATTAAATAGAAATAATCAACATAATTGTAAGATATAAACAAATCATAAGATAAAAAGATACTAAATAGAAGCCATCAACATAAATCATAAGATACAAACAACAAAGTTATAGTTATAAGAAGGAAATAAGTAACAGGAAAGATGGGAAGGATAATAGTACTTGGATGGTAATAGTACTCACCTACATCCAAGGGCATAAGGCAGTGTTGTAGAAATTAGTTGTTTAGCAGAGATATAGCACAGGGGAAAAATCTGTCTTTGTATCTGGTATCTGGTGCAATACCCTGTAGTGTTGTCTTGAGGGATAAAGTTGAAAGAGTTTATGTCCAGAATGTGAAGAGTCTGTAGGTATTTTATAGCTCTCTTTCTAATTTGTGCAGTATACAGGTCTTCAATGGAAGGCAGGCTGGTTACAATCGTTTTTCCTGCAGTCCTAACTGTCTGTTGAAGTCAGTGTCTGCCTTGTTTGGCTGCTGTACCAAACCAAACAGTTACAGAAGTGCAAGTCACAGATCGAATAAATCCACTGAAAAACTGTACCAGTAGCTCCTTGGGCAGTCTGAGAAGTACTGATGTAGTTCAGAATGTTCTTGATTTCATCCAGGATGGTGGGTTAACCATTTACCAGACACCATCACCCTCATTCCAGCTGGTGTACAGTGAATGGGTGTTGGATATGGGGTAGGAACCTAATTACATTGTAAGGAGCTTATTTTGGCATCCTCCTTCTGCTTACTCACTATACCAGCAGAGTATCCTATGATTGACAAGGTATACGTGTTGATGGCCTCTTCAGCACTTGTCTTATCTTTTGATTTTTCTTAAATGTTTCTATCTTTTTGTCTCTTTGTCATGGTTCCTATGATCATGGTACACCAAAGTATTTGTATTTGGTGTGGATGCCTGCTATGACATATAGTTCCACCCCATCAATCTTAAATATCTTCTCTCATTTTACTACCATTTGACAATATTTCTCTAATCCAAATGATATTCCAATGCTTTTGAATAGATAAAATGATGGCTTTTTGCTCATATTGTTTGGTAATCTGGAAATAATAATCCCAAAACATTTATTCCAAAACTTTTAGACATTTCCTTAAACCAGTAATTTTCAATCTTTTCTCAGCATGGACGCCATTTAAATACCTTTGGTGGACATGGAACTTGGCCCTAACCCCCAAGACTTAATTGAATCATAACATTTCTTCAAGCCTTCACAAACTCATGGCATGGGATGACATTGCGCCCTAAACATTTACACTTTTACCAGAGATATTACGCTTTCTCGTTATGATAATTTAATATTCTCTATTATTTATTGTTATTTATTTATCTATATATTAGAGTTACATGTAGAAATGAAAGAAAATAGCTAATTAAAATACTATTATAAATTTTCAACAATTATAAGATATAGAAGTAAAATTGTCCATCTTTTCCTCCTATTTATTATTAACTTTTTATTCTTTTAGAATTTTATAGGGTTGATTTCCTGAGATGCAATTCCTATCTCAGTTATACATTTTGCTACTTTCCCCCCTCTTTTATCTCTTCTACTTAGTAATGATATTACTCAAATTCATCTCTTGGCCTTACTCTTCTTTTTCCCATGTCAATATTATTCAGTATCTCTGTTTTAAGATCCTTTTCCCTGATTCTGTATCTAGTTTCCTACCCCTGTGTATCAACACATCTCTAATGTGCCTTCTATTTCTACATGACCACAGAATTATATCATGTGACATATCAGTATATTTAGACTCTGGAAAGAGAAAAGCAGCAAAAATGATTAGGGGGCTGGAGGCTAAAACACACGAAAAACAGTTATAGTCCAGTTATTGTCTAGTCCAGGGGTCGGCAACCTTAAACCCTCAAAGAGCCACAAAGGTCCTAACTGGAAGCCCCGTTCAATTCTGGAGCTGACCGGAAGGTCTAGTTCCCACCACCATAGAGTCTCCTCCTAGTGTGGTGTCCTTTTTCCACTACTTGTCCTAACCGAAATCCCTATCAATTGTGGAGCTGACCGAAAAATCTGCCCTTTGCCATAGAGTTTCCTCCTAGCTTGCCCTGCTTCCCCCACTCCTCAAGCGGAAGCTCCTCTCAAAATTGTGGTGCCAACCAGTGACAGGGAGCCACAGCAGAGGGGTGAAAGAGCTGCATATGGCTCCAGAGCCACGGGTTGCTGACTCCTGGTCTAGTCTACTAAAAAGAAGGACTGGGGAGGGGAGCATGCTAGCACTGTTCCAATATTTGAGGAGCTCCTAAAAAGGGGGAGGGGTCAAACTATTTTCCAAACCACCAAATAGTAAGATGAGAAACAATGGATGGAAGCTAACCAAGGAGGGAAGCAATCTAGAACTAAGGAGAAATTTGCTAATGGGGAGAGCAATCAACCAAATGAACAGCAATGCTCCATCACTGGAGGAGTTCAAAAAGAAACTGAACAACCATTTATCTGCAATGGTGCAGGGCAGGCATGTCAAACTCGTAGCCCACGGGCTAGATGTGGCCCATGCATGCCACGCCCATCCCAGCTCCACAAAGGCAAAAAAGTCCCAATATGTCACAATACGGCCTGTGATGAAATTAGGTTTGACACCCCTAGTATAGGGTCTCCTGCTTAAGCAAGGAGTTGGACTAGAAGACCTCCAAGGAAGGGGGATTTTATTTAAATCAAGTTATTTAAATAATGATTTCAATCACTAGTAAAAAAGCTTAATTTTAAACAACTTGATTTACAGTAAATCATAATTTTTTAAAGAGCAACTGTCATCGCTGTCCGGCAGTAGTAGCTCCTTCTCTGATCCGCTATTGACTCCCCGACAGTCCCAATATTGCATAATATACAGCCTTATCATAACTAAACTCTATTTTATGCTGAATAAGCTAAATTATAAATATATCTTAAATAGAAAACTACCTTTAGATAATTTTTTACTCCAAAAGCATTTTATTAAAATTTGATACAAATTTTAAAAAAATCCAATTTAAATTTAAAAAATGATTTAAATTTTTAAAAACTGTTCTTTTAAATAAAAAAAAAACGATCAATTTTTATCCACCCTGACACCAAGTTTCCTTCCAACCTATTACTTTATGTTATATGAAATGTTTCAAAAGCAGTCTCTGGTTATTATACTGGTTATTTTTGTCACCAGTATTTGCTCCATATACTGGTGAGGTCAAATTCTCATCTTCCTCTTTACATAGTAACATTTAATAACACTTTCGATCAGCTCTGCACATAAATAACATGTAATGACATTTTAAATTCAGCTGGGTTTTGTAACACTATAATATTACAAAAATATTACTACATGGTATTTTAATTCAATTTTATCTTCAACCAGTTCTGCTTAAAGATTACTTTCCTATGTTCTAATACATCCCTTAAAATATAGTTTGCTAGTTATTCTTGCTTCGTGGTGTTTTTTTTCTCCATTTCCCAACAGAATAGAATTATTTATATTGGTTGGTTGTTTTATTTTTGCTGACAGATTTCTCCCCTTGATGTTTTTTTCCTTACAGTTGATATTATTATTTTGCCTTCTGCATTGTCATGTTTTTTTTTAAAAGAAACTTCTCCTTAAAACAAAATTCTGGAAAGCGCTCCCTTCAAGTTAGACGTTAGTGAAAAAAATGTTGCATATGCTAGCAGCGGTGTCTAATATTTGGGAAGAGAACTGGGAGGATTTCAAAAAGACAAAGGCTGACAAACAGTGGATGGAAACAAACAGAAATAGGAATTTAACAGAAAGAAATGTAAAGTTATGCATCTAAGTAAAAAAACAACACATACAATACAGGGAAAATCTAGCTCAAGAATAGCACATTCAATAAGGATTTGGGTGTTCTAGTCTAGTGGATCATAATTGTCAACATCTCCTAACAATGCAATATACTGTATCTGCAAAGAAATCCAACATCTTGAAAAGTATCAAAAACTATTTTTAAAAAAATATGATAAGTTTGAGATACTAAAGGTTGCACAGTATAGGAAACCAGAAGGAACTACAGATAGTTCTCAACTTATGACCACAATTGAGCACTTCTAAAAAGGCAGTTGTTAACTGAGTTTTGCCGTTTTGCAACCTTTCTTGCTACAGTTGTCAAGTAAATGACAGCAGTTTAGTAACACATTTGTTAAATGAATCCCTATTACTTTGCAAAAAGTGGTCACATGACCTCAGGCCATTGCAATTGTAATAAATACATGCCAGTTGCCAAGGGTCAAAATTTTGATCGTGACCACAGGGGTACTGCAATGATCATAAGTGTGAAAAATGGTCGTCACTTTTTTCCAGTGCCACTGTAACTTTCAATTTCTTGACAAATGTATATTTTCTTTTATGTGCACTAAGAGCATATGCACCAATGACAAATTCCTTGTGTGTCCAATCACACTTGGGCAATAAAGAATAAGGAATTCTATTCAGCAGTCACTAAACGAATGGCTGTAGGTCAAGGAGAAAAATAGTTTCTCCACAACTAAATATAAAGGTCTGTAAAATATTAAAGGGAGTATAAACCTGGAGTTTTTCTTATAATGCTAAGATTCTGTTTTAATTATAAGTGAATTTAATCACAGGACACTACAGCATTCGGGAACAGATGCTATGTTTTCATGGCCTTATTATTGCTCATCCAAATTAAATTACTTAAAAGAAGCCATGTTCCTTTGGGATTCGATAGAACACATATTCTATAGTAATTAAGCCAAAGTGGCACAGTGGGTAGAGTGCAGTACTGAAGGCCACTAAAGCTGACTGCTAGATCTGCAAGTCAGCGGTTCATATCTCATCACCGGCTCAAGGTTGACTCAGCCTTCCATCCTTCCGAGGTGAGTAAAATGAGAACCCAGATTATGGGGGCAATATGCTGGCTCTGCTAAAAAGTACTATTGCTAAGATGTTGTAAGCCACCCTGAGTCTAAGGAGGGCGGCATAAAAACATTGAATAAATAAATAATGGTAAAAAAAAAATCTGCCCATCCATCTTAGAAAGGGGCAAAACCAGAAACAAAGTTAGGTGTTAGAGAAAGATACATTGGATGAAAGACAGCACAAACTTGTATACAAGGGGAAATGTCTGTTTATAAAATGGGTGTTTTGTATAAGTCACTATTCCGGAGTATGCCTTTGACTGGGGGCAACAAAATTAAACTAAGGGGAGACTAAGCGGATGTGCATATGTGAAAAATACAAACCTGTATAAAGAAATTAGTGATTTAGCTAGGTGTATCTTCAGGGGGTAGGCTCCTCCTTGTTCAGATCAGATCAGCCAAACCATTAGCGACCCGCTGGTGATATGACAATGGCATCACAGATCCGATTGGGTCAGTGCCAGTCCATGCACACCGCCACCTTTTTTTCAGAATTTTTGGTGAATTTTTCTGTGTTTGGATGACTTCACATCCTCTGCTTAGAAAAAAGCCTACCCACCCGCCCCAGGATTAATATTTACCTTTATTTCTTCACCCCAAGCACAGTTGATCAGCTTCTCAGCTGTGTTTTGGGCTGAATCCAACCTCTGAACATGCATGGAAGTGAAATCACACAATGCAATGCGTGCGTGCAAAAGGTCGCGATGTGAACTGGTGGCGAAGGTAAATGGAACCCACCCCTGTGTATCTTATGTGGTTTGAAAATAGGTAAGAAAAATATCTACTATAAAGACATTATATATGTTTTGGACCTCTGATTTATAATCTAACCCTGGAGATAATTTCTTGTCTTTTAGCATCAGCTGTGACATCCCCTTGTGACTCCACCCACAAACCTCACAAAATTCCAAATAAGTTCACCTGATCAAAGAGGCTACTACTACGCAATGGAAATTCCTATCCATATAACACGAAAGGATAAATTTTACTAAGAATGTCATTTCTATCCCCAAATCCCTAGTGAAATAGGCTTCAGCTAATAAAAGTCAATGTAAGGCGTGGGGGGGGGGGAATCCTAGGACCATTTTCTACCCAAAATCATTGAAACATAATGTGAACAGTTGCAATATTATTTTTGAAGAAAAACAAGAGAAACTGAGATGAGCTTAATTTCTTAAGTAACAACAATGAGCATACAGGATTTGAAACAATTAATAAAAATCTGAAGAAGGAAGGAAAGTTACAAAGATAATTATGAAAGGAACTGGTATCACCTGCCGCATTACAAAATAATCAGTAAATGGCCTACAAAACTGTGGGTTTGTGGCAGCTGAAAAAAGTAACCTTATCTAAACTCAGGGAGTATTGATTACCAGTTGTCCCCATGAAATAATTAACAGCATCCTCAGAACCTTACATCGAAATGATAAACACACTGTTGTGACTTAAGCTCTGCTCCTTTGGGGAATGTGTGTGTGATGCTTTGACACATGTAGAAAAGATGTGAAATTTGCACTGTGATTCTATTTTTATCAGATTGAACCTCTTTACATCCTTTGGCAGACACCACTGGATAAAATATTATTGCTTCAAATAATTGTTTCAAAGACTGTCCCTGTCAACTCTGTGCAGCTTTTCATAGCCACTACAGAATGCTTCACTGGTAATCCTGCTGAAAATAGTGCCAGTCTATGCACACACAACCTTTGAAGGCAACATTTTTCAAGGTCATATTTATCTAAATGCAACTACTTATATCTAACTAATCAGAGTATTATGAAATACTTTATCAAATGCTTTCTTAAGATCAATTATTTCTGAATCATTTTCACAATCTACTAAGGAAGCTGTCTGAAACATAATCTCTGACAAGATTATCCTTAACACATTCATATCATCTTCTAATAATAACTACATTCTTCTCAACATCAATATTTATGAATGGCTTTAGGATCTTTCTAATTACAGATGTCAGATTTACTGATCTATGACTGCTTGTAGCCTGGGTTTGGGTTTTTTTTCTGTTTTGAGGAGAGAAACATTTCTCTCTAATCTTATTTGATGGTGGGACGCAGTGGCTTACTGGCTAAGACACTGAGCTTGTCAATCAGCAGTTCAGCAGTCTGAAACTCCTAGTGCCACGTAATTGAGTGAGCTCCCATTACTTATCCAAGCTTCTGCCAACGTAGCAGTTTGAAAGCATATAAAAAATGCAAGTAGAAAAATAGGGACCACTTTGGTGGGAAGGTAACAGCGCTCCATGCACCTTCGGCATTTATTATGCCAGCTACATGACCATGGAGACATCTTCGGACAATGCAATGCTTGGAAACGTAGATGCGCACCGCCCCTAGAGCTGGAAATGACTAACACACACATGTGGAGGAACCTTTACCTTTTAGCCATTTGATAATTTGATAACTCAGAAAGTTCAGAATGCCCAAGGAGCAGCTGACAGAATTCTACAGAGGAATTATTGAGTCTGTCATTTGTACAAATAAGACATTTATACTGTCTGGTTTGGAACAACATCCACACAGGACAGGTACTGACTTCAACAGATCATTCGATCTGAGGAACAAACTACTGCAACC
The DNA here is from genome assembly GCF_031021105.1 of Erythrolamprus reginae. NCBI lineage: Eukaryota > Metazoa > Chordata > Lepidosauria > Squamata > Dipsadidae > Erythrolamprus > Erythrolamprus reginae. The sequence goes on along the minus strand of NC_091950.1, from coordinate 337,749,343 downwards.
AGCCTAGCTTCCACTGAAGACCTACATACTGCACAGGTCAGAGGGTTGAGAAAATATTTACTGACTCCTCATATCCCGGACATAAACTGTTTCAGCTCCTCCCCATCGGACACCACTACAAAGCATTGCATGCCAAAACAATTAGTTTTTTTCCCTTTCACTCTGCTAAACACTTTATTTCCAAAGTTCTGTCTTATATCTAAGTATATTATTACCATGTAATATGGCTATATTACTTTATCCTTATCATCTGTTCCACTTCCTTCTCTATTGATATCAATACTATTATTATTATCCTGCATTATTATTATTGTATTATTATTATTACTTTGTTGCTTTGTATGTACGCTGAGAGCTTATGCACCAGAGACATTTGGAAAATAAAATATTCTGCTCTACTCTACTCTGCTCTGCTCTGCCCTACCCTATTCCATGGTTTGTCAAAGTAAATGAATAGAATCTTACCATCAACAAATCATTGTCCTAGAATGCACTGAAGAGAAATAATTTGCCCTGGAAGCTTCAGATTATTTAAAATCAGTAAGACTTTCCCTTGATTCAAAGGTTCTACTTCTTTATCAGCTTATTACTGTTTTCTATATTGTATATAGCAGAGGTCTTCAAACTTGGCAACTTTTAAGACTTGTGGACTTCAACTCCCAGAATTCTCTAGCCAGTATAACTGGCTGGAGAATTTTGAGAGTTGAAGTCCACAAGTCTTAAAGTTGCCACGTTTGGAGACCCCTGGTATATACTTTACATATGGTAGAGCCAAAATAATTCTGACTTTTTTTCTGTTCCTTGTTACTTTCACTATCTTCACTGGGCAACTCACATATTATGTTTTCTTATTTAAAATTTATCTAATAAATCCCCTTTTCTTGTCCATTCACAATCTCCAGGCTTTAGACTTTTTTAATATATCATCTCCACAAATTTTGACTTCTAAATACTGTCAATTATCACTTACTCTTTCACTCTACATATATAAACTTCAGAAGTTTAGTAAGCTTCTTGTGTAGTCGCAGTAGATTATTTTGTTACATTCTTTTTTCTCTTACTCAGTTAAAATTAATGCATTTATAAACTTTTTAGGAACATCCACCTACCTTGGACTCATTTACAGATTACTTTTTTCCATCACAGAATCCTATTACTTATTATTCGTTTACCAAGATTCACTTTCCAGAAGTTCACAATATGGACATTTCATTTGATTATATTCAACTTTAATTTCCCTTAAAATGTAGAATTGCAACAGCACATGGTCACTTTCTTCCAAAGTTCCCATCTTTTCTAATTCCTGCTATATCTTTCTATATTTTGACAAGAAAAAAAAAATCAACAAAATTGGGAAGGAATGTCTTTCAATTATCTGAAAGGTCATATTTGGTAGACTTCATCTCCCAACAGACATCAAAATCATTAAAAATTCCCATTCCATTTCAAAGAAATTTGTTTGAAAGCTTTGTTTATTTTGGAGTAGTTCAATCATATTTTGTCTTTACTAAGTGCCAGTGGTAGACATCAATAATAGTACTGATTTTATACCTTTTTCATTTATTTCTGTCTCAATATTCTGAAGCATATCAGCAAGTTCATTCCCTTGAATTTCTTTGTAAATGAAATACACATAAAATTTTAATATACCACACTGTGTAACTCCAATTCAGTTGACTTTGTTCTTTTCAAACAACTTGCTTTGCTAAACTGATATACCAGCATAATCATATTTCATATTTCTCATCTTGTTTCATTCTTATATTGTGAATGAACAATGAAAGCTATTAACACTGAGTGGTTTAATAGAACTTAATATACTTAATATGTTTCTTATTCCAATAGGGCTCCAATCCCATAAGATGATGCTTTGAGTTGCTCTACCAACTTTGCCTATAATTAGAACACAAATGAGAATCAGGGGCTAAGGAGGCCTGGTTTAGAGAAAATGCAGATACATTATTCCTCAGCCATATACTTGTCACTGGACATGAATTACTGAACCTAAATGGATGAGACACATCATAAACTGGCAGAACTTTGACACATAGCAATCAATTACTGGCTACTACAACATTCCTCTTTAGCTTCTTGTATGTAGCAATTCTACACATTCTACTCTTCCGCCACTCCATTGTATTGCCTTCCGTTCATGCTTATCTCCTGTTCTTCCTTGAAAGACTTTAAGTTGCTTCTGTTTAAGAATCCAAAATCTATTTCTCAATTCTTGTACTGAAAAAAAATCTTCTAAATCTCTTGTTTCTAATTATAACTACTATCACTTGGCTTACTCCTCTATTGGTTATCTTTCTTAGCAAACTGTCTTCTCTGTCAGGGTCTTTGTTTAGTACAAGGATAACAACCTATTACTCCACTTTTACTTTTTCTCACAGCAGTGTTTACATTTTGTTGCAAATATATTTTATTCTTTTTAGGCATTAACATCTCCCTTTAAACTCTATCACCAAATCCCACTGCCAAAGCTCTAGTAGAGCACTTTATTTCCTTGCTTGATGAAATTGTTCCCGATAATTGGTTGTCTTTCATTTCTTGTATTGTCACTTTGGTATCTTCTGTTTACTCATCTGGATACAATATCTCTATAATTCACAATAGTAAATCACCAAATCTGAATGCACTGTTGCATCACAAGTCTCTTGTTTTTATTGATTTCTCCTGTTGGAAGTCCACCATCAACATCCTACTAGTTGTTGGTTTGCTTATTCAATGAACTTACTGCCTGAAAATGTATATATTTTGGTGTTTCAACTTATGTAACTATCATTATACATTTCTATATTATAAAGGTCATCAGGGTAAACTGGAAATCATACCATTTGGAAAGAATCAGATTGACATAGACTGGGTTATAGAGTTATTATACATGTTTATTAAACAGCATTTCACTCATACTTTCAACAATATAACCGGAATATTATTCTGATGCTTATTAAAAGACCCATTAAAAATGTTACATCTACCCCAAAATGTTTTTTGTACTATGTTATGACAGGCTTACTGGTTTTGTTTAAAACAGAAAAACCCAATAGACAACCATTAAGGGCATTTGGCAGGATTTTGGTATCGATTTATTGTTGTAAGAAAGACTAGCATGTCTATGGCAATGTACAGAAGCACTGGAAACAAGTGAGGATTACAAATTATTAAATTGTGTAGACATCCAGTTAATCTGAATGATTGATACATGGTAATTCCACACCACACTTCTTAGTATGCAAGCAATCAGATATGCTGTCTGAAGCACTTGGACAAAAAAAAAACCTCTTTTGAACACAATGGAATTCAGATACAAATATTTTTACAGATAGCAACATAGAAATGCATACAACAGTACAAATTCAAGTGTCATCAAGTGCTTAGCCTGCTTGGTGTTCATTTTCTTTAAAGTTTTATGTTCATAAATTATAAAGTGGTTCCTGATCAAACAATAGCCTTTTAAAAACATTACATGTTAAACATGGTAGCAAAGCAGTGACTGTTACAGATATATTTGACTGAAGCATTAACAATTTTGATAAAAGATCATTAATAACATGAAAGAAATCAGCTTTTTGCCTGTAAACAAATACATTTTATAGAAAGGGCCAAATGTTATACTTAAGCTGGTTTTTGCATCTTCATTACTCCATTTAATTATTATATTCAGTATTGCTATCATTTGGCTAGTTTAATGGTTAAAATTCTAATAGTTGTCCTCATTGGTGGTTCTAAGATTCCTTTCAACAGAAATAAATCTGAAATTGCAGAGGAAATCTTAGAAAACATGGAACCCTGAAAGCTATACGAAGTCCTTAAGATTCAAGATCGACCATGGTATCCTTCTGCGCCAGATGGAGGGGTTGGGAGTAAGAGGCACTGTTCTTCAGTGGTTCTCCTCCTACCTCTCCGGTCGGTGGCAGTCGGTGTTAGTGGGAGGTCAGAGGTCGACCTCTAGGCTTCTCCCTTGCGGGGTACCTCAGGGGTCGGTCCTCTCCCCCCTGCTATTTAATATCTACATGAAACCGCTGGGCGAGATCATCCAAGGCCATGGGGTGAGGTATCATCAGTACGCGGATGATTACCAGTTGTACATCTCCACCCCATGTCCAGTCAACGAAGCAGTGGATGTGATGTGCCGGTGCCTGGAGGCTGTCAGGGTCTGGATGGGCATCAACAGACTCAAACTCAACCCTGATAAGATGGAGTGGCTGTGGGTTTTGCCTCCCAGGGACAATTCCATCTGTCCCTCCATCATCCTGGGGGGGGATCATAGAACCCCTCAGAGAGGGTCCGCAACTTGGGCGTCCTCCTCAATCCACAGCTCACATTAGAGAAACATCTTTCAGCTGTGGCGAGGGGGGCGTTTGCCCAGGTTCGCCTGGTGCACCAGTTGCAGCCCTATTTGGACTGGGAGTCACTGCTCACAGTCACTCATGTCCTCATCGCCTCGAGGATCGACTACTGTAATGCTCTCTACATGGGGCTATCTTTGAAAAGTGTTCAGAAACTTCAGATCGTGCAGAATGCAGCTGCGAGAGCAATAATGAGCTTCCCTAAGTATGCCCATGTTACACCAACATTCTGCAGTCTGCATTGGTTGCCAATCAGTTTCCGGTCACAATTCAAAGTGTTGGTTATGACCTATAAAGCCCTTCATGGCATCGGACCAGAATATCTCCGGGACCGCCTTCTGCCACACGAATCCCAGCAACCAGTTAGGTTCCACAGAGATGGCCTTCTCCAGGTCCCATCGACTAAACAATGTTGTCTGGCGGGACCCAGGGGAAGAGCCTTCTCTGTGGCTGCCCCGACCCTCTGGAACCAGCTCCCCCCAGAAATCAGAATTGCCCCCACCCTCCTTGCCTTTTGTAAGCTCCTTAAAACCCACCTCTGTCGTCAGGCATGGGGGAATTGAGATATTCCTTTCCCCCCAGGCCTATACAATTTATGCATGGTATGTTTGTGTGTATATTTGGCTTTTAATAAAGGTTTTTAGCTATTTTAAATATTTTAAATATTAGATTTGTTATATGCCGTTTTATTATTGTTGTTAGCTGCCCCGAGCCTACGGAGAGGGGCGGCATACAAATCAAATCAAATCATAAAATAAAATAAATAAAATAAAATAAATAAATAAATAAATTCTAGTATGAGTGAGCAAATTTGACAGACTGTGAATGCACTTTTTATCATTATATTCTGGGGCATCTGAGGATCACAGTGATATACCAGTGATGCAATTAAATCCTAAATTGGATGGGCATATTCAACATAGAAATCTGAAACAAACACAGTGATGTCACATGCTCCAAGACATCATCACAGAACTGGTCTCAATTATACACATTCACTGTGGGATAACAGTTCAATTTAAAAAGTCTTGAGACTACAATAAATTAACTCCTCCATCCTACTAACTACCATAAGTTATTTGAAAAACATTCATGCATACAACTTGACTCACAAATGTCCTGCACAAAAGACCAGATTTAACCAATGAAATTGCTGTTAGCTTTTGCTGCATTAGCTTTGGTTAAGTAGGAAATATCAAGGGATAAAATTAATTCTCTTAAGATTTTTTTAAGCAAGAAAATTCGAAATGCAACAAAACAACTGGGATTGTCTTTCCTACAGAACAAAGGTAAAATGCAATTTAAGAAGAATGCACAAATCATTTATCCAGGACTGACGCACTAAACCATTCTAAATACACTACATGGATAATCTCTTCAGTAGTGTCACTGTAAAGGCTGCACTATATTAGCAGCTTGACAGTCTTTCCAAAGATCTGTGTAGTATTGTCTAGAAGGGTGCACTTACAGAACTCATATCAGTATAGGTTTTCTCACAAAATACAATATAGGCAGCTCTGTAGTGGTAGCAGAATTTCACTCTACTAGGCTTAGTGCACCCTTAAAAATCTAAATTATAAATAAATAAACTTCAGAGTTTATACCAACAGTAACAATTTATCAGTTCATTTAGAAAATAATAAACATTTCTAGAAAATTATGTTCAAGTTATTTCATGTTATACATTATAAAGTTTGTAAGCTGTTTATTTTATTAATAAAGAGAAAGACAATTCTTTAAATCAGCTTCATTCTGATATTATGATTTATTTTATAACATAAATCTATAGTTATTGCAAAGGCACTAGCAGTATAATTTTTCTGCATCATTCCCTCAATCCTCAGAATTATATGCAATCCTAACTAGATTATACGAGGAGGTGTCCAACTCACACAAGGGAGGGTATATTCCTCTTTTTCTTAAACTTATTCTAGAGAACTCTTCAATCTTCTGGATCCAATTAAATAAGTGTGCAATTACTTAGAAAACGAAATCAGACAGTGATTATATTTGATAAAATAACCTGAGTCACAAATCTGCACCTGGAATATCTATAGTTCACTGTATGCATTAAAAAAGAGATAACAATTTAAAAAATGGGGGAAATCAGAGGCTGAGACAGAGAATAATAGAGTGAATCAACTCCTCCATAACACAAAATGAGTATACTAACTATATGATGATGTTTGTACATTGTTTTTGAAGAGGACCTTGACATCTTGGGGAAATTTACAAATACTGAAAAAGTATTTTCAATATTCTTTCATTTATATAAAATATACTAAAATATACAAAAGTAATTTTAAGACTTTTATCTATTTTACTAGCTAACTGGTTTAGATGAGAAACAGAAGGGAGAAAAGCAGGTAAATATAATTCTTCAAAATTACTTTCTGCTTGGACAGTCAATTGCATGCATATGTAATATTGAGAACACATTCTAGAATAAAATTCTTGCCTAATAATTAAATTTGTTCACATAAAGTTAGTATCACTCTTTTATGAGCAACAAGCATTTTGTATTTTGAAATTCATATTCACTTAAGTGACTGGTTTTTAATCAGAATAGGGTTGTGGCTTAAAAATAAAAATGGCTAACTTATTCAACGCCAAAGGTAAATTAAAATTGAGAACCAGCTGATTAATCAAAGCTCCTAAAATTAAATCATGGATTTAGAATTTAAGAAACATACAAAAGGAAAATACAAACAATTTGCATTTTATTGCAGTGTTGTTCGCATGCTGATTTAAAATATTATATTATAATAATATAATAATAATATAACCATTATTTTCCTGATACATTTCAAAAAATGAATGGGACGCAGCAATAAACTGCAAGGTTAAAGAAAGGAAATAAACCAGCAGCCCTTCCATAACGTTTTGGGATTTACTTTTATACAGGCTATATCAAAATCTTCCCGTTTATAATTTGCCCTCTTCAAGGTCATTAATGTTGTCAATGAAAACAGTCTGAGGATTTTAAAAAGATAATCCCTGCCTAGGATTTCTAAACCTTTATTTCCAGAAAAATATGCATAATCTGAACAGTAGTTTACGTAACATGTTTTTACTCTCAAGTGCTATCGCTTCAAACATTGCTTTTATATGCTCAAGTCATTAGCTGTGACTTGAACATGACTATCTTATTCCCTGGTAAGAATTCAAATATTGTAACTCCATCTCAGGAATATTCTATTTATACTTAAATATTCTAGACACCAATTTTTGCATGAACTTTCCAGAACATTTAAGCAAATCAAAGTAACATAACTCGCCCTACATTTTTTTCTATAGGTTCAGCAAATTTCTAGGAGGAGTCATCTTTAGCTTGAGAAAAGTTTTTCATCTGATATTCATTCTGTTGATATTATACAATAACTTATGAGAAATAGCCTCCTGATCAAGCTGGTTTTATTAGTACCTGTAGTTACTGCAATATATTGAGAAAATCCAAACACCAATAAGATAGCTTTGAGAATGTGGGGGAGAGGGTCTTCTTTTTCATAGTTTTCTCACACCCACTTGTTAGGATCAGATCTTATTATATAAGAAATGCAATATTATTACACAAGGTGCTTCCAGTTGGGAATTGAATAGATTAATTGCACCACTTCATGCAGACATTTTTACATCCATCCATATTACTTCATCTTCCACTTGTAAATTGTTCATTTTCTCACTGCTCTATTGTTGTTATTTTACACACTCACAGACAAATACAAAAAAAAGAAAACTTTTCAAGGACAAAAAGGTGAAATAGCTGAATCTGTTCATACTATTATACTAGGGCATCCTTCTAAAAGCAACCCAAATTCCCAATGTCTCTATATCAATCATAAATTCCCTAACTATAAAAATATATTTATATATCTTCTAAAACATCCATTTCTACCACATTGTTAAGTTTACTGAAATCAAAATATCAACTCTGACTCTTTTTTGGTACAAAAACAGGTATTATTTAAACGCACATTCCCCAAAAGCATTGATGGTTTTCATTTTAAATGCTTTCAGTTGAAGAATTCAAATTGCTTAATATAGAACTAAAACTCATACACAAGATCTGAAAAGCTCCTCTTTACGTAAACCCTTCTATTATTTGCTTTTGTCAGGAGATGAGGTATTGTTGCAGCTTTTGGCTCAGCATTGCTGCTTTGGTAAAATATCTGCAGTACATAGAAGATTTTTTGATGGGGGGGTGGGGTGGAGAAGGAGAAGAAGATCCAAGGAAATATATTCAGTTGGGAGTCCACCTATGAAGCGATCTGTTCCTGGACAGCTGGCATACATTTTCACAGGTTTGTAAAGCACTTAAGGAGGTGAGAATGAAAAAGACCAGACACATGGAGGGGAGGCTTTCCAAAAGAACAGCTCCTTGCCCCTACCAATGGAAAGGCATTGTGAAAGCTATTTTTCCCTTCTTTCTCTCTCTCTTTTTAATATGTCTCTACCCACCCTCCCCAGTGTAAGGAAATGATACCAGACGTCCAGAAATCCCTGATGAAATCCCTGATAAAATCCCCACACGTGAGGCAGGATGACTGCAAAATTAAAGGAATGACTAGTTCAACCACTGGAAGCGTCCCAAGAAGACCTCAGGGCGGGAAGGGGGGAAAATAAACAGAGAGATACTGTCGCTTTGCCCCCTTGCAGCATCCTGATAAAAAGTACCATCCCGCTACCACATCATCACCACCACACCACCCTGAAGAGAGCGAGGGGTGCCATCCATGCCAAAACCTCGGGTGTGAAGGGCTTTTCTAGGCAGTCCAGGTTTTCTCAACGGGGAGGGGGACAGGGGACGGACCCGAGCGTGTGCTGACTGCTCTTCTGAGAGACATAGAGAAAAATATCTATTTCAGAAGCCCATGGTGGGGTGGGGGCAGCCCCAAAGCATCACCCCTAGGGGATGTTACTTCACGGAGGTCCCAACACCTGACAGACCAGAGTTTTGCTTCTTAATATTCAAGGTTGCCTCAGCCTTCCATCCTTCTGAGGCGGGTAAAATGAGGACCCAGGTCATTGGGAGGAGATAGGCTGACTCCGTAAACCGCTTATAGAGGGCTGTAAAAAGCACCACGAAGCGGTATATAAGTCTAAACGCTATTGCTATCCTACTCATCCGCCCCTGGTCACTCTTTTTAAGAACAGGTGACAGCAGGGGCCATTAAAAACTCCTCGGCCAGGTTTCCCCGCCCCCCACAATATTGTAGAGCCAGCCGGGGGGGAGGGAGAAGGGGCGGATGGGGGGAGGAGAGAGGTTTGCAGTTCCTCAGCCCGTCCCCGCTTCACTTCTCGAGGAATTCCAGAGCCGAGACGGAGCGTTTGCCTCAATTCGTGAACTCTCTTAATGCGGTACACACACATACACCTCCGATATATCCCCAGACGGTCTCGCTTCCCCACCCGGCCCGCCCACCGCACCCTCAGTCGTGGAGTCTCCCCGCTTAGCCACGGGCGGCCGCGCGAGCCATCTGTTCCTTCGCCTCCGCCGTCCCAGCCTAAGCAGCAAATGCGCGCGAAGTGTACACGGAGCCCCCCCCCCCCTACACACACACACACAAACACGAAAGGAAAAGAGAAGCGCTTTCGAGTGCTTACAGTTCGCAGGAACTGTATCTCGTCTTCCCCTTCGGCCGCTTCAGCCATGGCGCTTCTCCTTCTTCGCGCCTCCCGGGCGCTGCTGCTTGCTGCTGCCGCCTCCGGAGCCCGGGCTGGCAGGTGGTGAGGAACTGCAAGAGGAGAGGCGCTCCTGCGGGACGGAAGCGGGAGGAGGAGGAGAAGAAGGGAGTGGGGTGGGGAGGAGGATGCTGTCCGCAGCCGGGCGAGAGGCTCCCAAGCCGAACTGGACCTTTTTAGTAAGGGAAAGAAAGTGAGAGCGGCCAATGAGCCGTGTCGGTTAGCCCCGACCGCGTGTTGTCACTCCCTCTCTCTGCAGCAGAACGGCAGCTCAGCCGGGGCTCCTCGGTGCAAATGCATGGGGGAAGGAGAACTACAGCGAGGAACAGGGACAGCGGGGGTGGGTGGAGCTCCCAGTGGCTCCCCCACTACTGCAGGTGATCCGCAGCCGACTTCGTCCCTGCAAAAAAAAAAAAAGAGCAAACCTGAAGCGCGCAGCGCCGCTCGCTGGCCGGTCGGCTCGCGCAGGCGCGCGCTTGCTTCCAAAAAAGCCACTCCCTCCACACCCTGTGGCGCGCGCGCGCGCGCGCCGAAGGAGTGTGGAAGACAGACGCGCGCCAGGCGCATAGAAAGAACTGCATGTTGACGTGCGGCGGAGGACGACGACGAGGGGGACGGGCGGGCGGGCGGCGAGCCCGGCCACACTTTTGATGGAGTGGTCACCAAATCTCCTTAGGGAGGAGGAGGAGCCCCCAGGTGGGATGCCAAGAAGAGCCACACACACCCGATTAATTTAGGGGGGTTGTCATAAAGCGCCCCTCCACGACAGGTAGAAAACCGTCAGGTTAAAGCCGTATGCTGCTCACGGCCTTTTTCGCTTGGGTGGCACCAAAGGGACGAAGGTAGACTTGACTTTGGTCATTTGTTGAAATCTAGAAATCGCGGTCCGATGGATTTCCGACTGATGATACTGTGAGTAACACCACGTCTGCTACTAATAGCACTACGGTGCCAGGATAATGGCAGCAACAGCTGTTTGTTATTAGCCGTCCAGAGTCCACTGGAGTTGGATGGCCAAGACCTTTCAATAATAAGTGACCAAAAGAAGACCTATTCCAAAAGTAATAATGTGGCAAGACGATGCTGAAGTTGGTGATAAATTAAGGGCTAGCCACATTATCTATAGAAGATCTGATCTTTATGGGAACTAGGGAAGGGTGATTTTGGGAGGGCACATATGCAGCCACAAAAAATTATTTCGAGTGGTTCACCTTTATCTATCTATCTATCTATCTATCTATCTATCTATCTATCTATCTATCTATCTATCTACAATATCTATTAATTTTTTTTTATGCCGCCCTTCTCCTTAGACTCAGGGCAGCTTACAACATGTTAGCAATAGCACTTTTTAATAGAGCCAGCCTATTGCCCCCACAATCCGGGTCCTCATTTTACCCACCTCGGAAGGATGGAAAGTTGAGTCAACCTTGAGCCGTGATGAGATTTGAACCGCTGACCTGCAGATCTAGCAGTCAGCTTTAGTGGCCTGCAGTACTGCACTCTACCCACTGCGCCACCAGTGAAAGAAGGGTTGGCCACGCTGGCACAATCTGAGTGGGCAACATAACAAGTTTGTGGGTGGGGGACAAGGGATGTGAACTTTCAACACAGTGGGAAACTCAGATCCAGGTATCCCGGTGTAGGTGTCAGGATGGCTCTGGAAATAAATTGGAACTTTGAGGAGTACTTTGATTCCTATTCTGATTTAGTTTAGATGTTGCCTGGAACCTTGACACGATGCTTTGAGCTGCTTTTGGCTTCCAAAGTGTATCAGAACTGTAATGGTCACTTCTCCAAAATATTTTTTTTTTAAAAAATAGCAATTTTGGTGTAATGCTTAAATGGTTGGCTGGTAACCAGGTGACTTGGGTTTTAGTCCAATCCTAGGTATGAAATATCGGCTAGATGACCTTTGGGCCAGTCACTTGCCCAAAGTTCACCTCACCAGAGATGTTGTCAGAAAAATAGGAGGAAGTTAGATAGGTTTGCCCTATTGAGGTATAAATGGAAAAATGGGCAGGATATAAATCTTTAAAAAGCAAATTTCAAATGCATTTTTCTGGGAGGCTGTGCAGCTTCTCCTGGGGCAAAGCAAAGGCAGCCAGTTGTTTCATCACAGTCCGATTTTGAAGAAGGGAGATCACCAGATCCCAAAAAAGAAAGGCAGACTGCTATATAGGAGGGTGCTTCCCTCAAGTTCTTGCTTACTAGCCATTAGTCTTTGAAAATAAGCACCTTTCATTGTGCTTGAAAACAAGTACTTATGGCAGTGCTGCCCCATCAATCATTGTAATGCAATTCAACCTGGCCGCTCCATTTAACTTCTGTTAGCTATCCTGCATTCAGCAATATTTGAAGCTTCCAGGCTGCATTGTAGTGAAACACTAGTTTTATGCATTGCCATAATTCGGTAAGGAAATTACGAGTTTATTGTATAGATCATTGTTGCCAATCTTTGTCTAGGATGGAAGTAGGTGACAAAGACACTGTAAATGAGTCCTTCCAGGCTCAGCTAACTGCTTTTTTACTGAAATTGTACATTTTTCTCATCTAGTACATTTCAGCACCAGCCTAGCCTTACATGATTCTCATGATAATTAGCAAAATGGACATCATACTAAATTATAATCAAGAGTACACTTGGAGCTTCTAATATCTGGCTCTTCCAACAGACAGTGGGTTAGGTGGTTTATAATATGTTCCCCAGGTAAATTAGATTGTATTTTTAAATTGTTAGTAGATCTTGTTCTGGTGTCCGTGAGATTATTGTTTATGATTGTACAGTGGTACCTCTACTTACGAACTTAATTCATTCCGTGACAAGGTTCTTAAGTAGAAAAGTTTGTAAGAAGAAGCAATTTTCCCCATAGGAATCAATGTAAAAGCAAATAATGCGTGCAATTGGGGAAACCACAGGAAGGGTGGAGGCCCTGTTTCCTCCCAGGAGATTCCTAGAGAGGCCCCACGGAGACTTCTTCCTGCCTTTTTTGGTTACAATTTCGGAGGCTTGGGTTTGTAAGTAGAAAATAGTTCTTGAGAAGAGGCAAAAAAAATCTTGAACACCAGGTTGTATGTAGAAAAGTTCATAAGTAGAGGCAAGTTGTAATCATAGGTTTTTAGGCACTGAACTTTGGGATGGAATATTGCTGAAGGGTGATGTTTTAGCCTAATGGGTGCTGTATTAACCTTATTCTTCCTCTATCGAAAGGAAGCAAAATCCAGGCTGAGTAAGCAAGCTGCAGAATCCATGACCACATGGAAAATAATTAACTTGATATACAGCATGAAGAAAACGTATAGCTAACTTCCATATAAGGAAATATATGCCTTACTTTCATTCCTTTGCTAATCACCAGTAAACACACAATCCAGGAAAAAGCAATGAATGGAGCTTCCATTAATTATCTATAGGGAAGTCACGAGGAGGTTTCCTTATACAGCGCATGAGTGAATGATAGTTGGGGGATGGCTTAATGTATGTGGCGTTCGCGAATTGGTTATTCTGTACCACATCAGGAAAAGTGAAATACAATAAAAGGAGATATCTCAATACAATCAAGGTCGTCTCATTGAGAAAATTTTCTCCATTGCTTCATTTTGATGTGGCAATTATGGCACCCTGTGCCTCCCTGGAGGTCGGCCCACTGGGGGAGGGCTGTTTGCCTTCAGAGGCGTTCTTAGGTAGAGGTATCACTGTACTGTTATTTAACTCTCTGTTATAAGCTGCCTAGAGCAGTTATGGTGAACCTATGGCACAGGTGCCACAGGTGGCACGTGGTGCCATATTTGCTGGAACGTGAGCCGTTACCCTAGCTCAGCTCCAGCATGCATATGTGTGCCAGCCAGCTTCTTTTGCTCACATAGAAGCTTTGGTAGGGTGTTTTTGGCTTCCAGAGAGCCTCCGAGAGGATGGGGGAGGGTGTTTTTACCCTCCCCCAGCTCCAGGGAAGCCTTTGGAGCCTGGGGAGAGCGAAACACAAGCCTACTAGGTCCACCAGAAGTTGGGAAACAGGCCGTTTGTGACTTCCAGAGGGCCTCGAGGGGGTGGGGGTGGGAGAAGCTGTTTTCGCCCTCCGCAGGCGAAATTATGGTGTGGGCATTCACGCATGCACAATAGTGCATGCGCACGCTCTTTCGGCACCCAAGGAGAAAAGGTTCGCTATCATTGACCTAGAGTTAGTTTTTTGAATAAAGCAGAATACAAATTGATCAAATTTTAAGAATAAATAAAACGATGCATCATATTGTCACAGTGCAAACGGCACCGTTTTACTTGCATCTCAGTATTGGACACATCTGTGTGAATGACAGTTTGCATTGTGATAGATCTTTCATCCCTTCGGCCTGCCCTAGGATTGTTTATTAAATGTATAAAGCCACTCAATAGGATTGAGCTGTCAATGGTTATTGAATCTTGATGGCTGTTAGTTTGATGGCTGGAAGCTCAATTGGGATGTCTTTTATGCCAGCTGCTAATAGAGGAGGGATATCTTGTTCTGGTTTGTCACTGTAGGACACAGCATATTGAGTAAGATGGACAAATTGTCTTGTTCATCTCAGCTATTCATCTCAGCTATTATTCTTAAATATTACATGTGCTGCACACATGTAGGCCAGATGGGAATGGTATGGCAGGTGCACAAGCAGATGCTTTAGAATGGGGGAGGTACATGGGACCCATAGGCAGCCACCGGGGAGCATGGGCAGGCAAAAAACAGCAAGAGTGATTTCCTACCAGTTTCCCAATTGACTTGTTTGTGGGAAGCTCACATGGAACATCAAAAACTACATAGACCACAGCTTGCTACAAAATTGCAACTGAAGCCAGACATCGAGGGCCCAAATCACAGTCATGTGCTCAGAGGGATGTCCCCTCATGTCTCCTCCATTCAGTGCCATCACAACTTTGAACAGTCACTGAACAAGCGGTCATGCATGTGTTGAGTGCCATTTAACTCCAAATAGCAACAAAATTTTAAAACAATAATATAAAAAAGAAACATCCTCTTCTTGCAGTATAACCTGATGGTAGATTAATCCTCA
This sequence comes from Erythrolamprus reginae, assembly GCF_031021105.1. Taxonomy (NCBI): domain Eukaryota; kingdom Metazoa; phylum Chordata; class Lepidosauria; order Squamata; family Dipsadidae; genus Erythrolamprus; species Erythrolamprus reginae. The sequence continues at coordinate 337,734,263 of NC_091950.1, read as the reverse complement.
GTGTCCCCAGTGAAGGGCCTTCTCTTTAAAGCCCTTTGGAAGTCCAACAAGATTTTGGTTTTCCATCTTTTGAAAGTTACTCACTTCTTAAAACATCCTAAGAGAGGCAAAGACTAGGTATTCAAATGACTATTGTTGCAAATACATCCCTTTTCCTCTTAAATACCCATTGTAGGTGTGTTTTGAAAAAAATGAAAAATGTTTTTACTAAATGTCAGAAAATAGCAAATTACTTCAACTGATTTCTTTAATAATTGGACATTTTGTAAAGAAAATAGGAAATAGTATGCACAGTATACAATGGCATACATCATGTTGATGGCATAGATCTTGTTCTCCCCCTCATGGTTCCCATATGACTGTACCTAGGTTGTATGTCTGTGTGGTTACCATGTATGTCTGCTTGGTTCCTAAGCTGCTTGTACCTAGCCTAAATGTCGGCTATTTGACCCACTGGTAGTTCCCACCACATCAGCGACTTTCCCTCTTGACTTCTCCAGTCTCACTTCTCCAGTCCAAATTGTGTCCTTGCTGTAAATCTCTGTCTACTAGATCAGTGAATAGATCTATTATTTACTCTTACTTTGATAGAGGAGATATCTGGTGGTAGTTCCACTCTTGGATTTGTATCAATATCCACTCCTTGTAATTATATGGCTGAAGGGGCAAAACTTTGTTGCAAAAGGAGGCTGCATGTGCTGTTATCACCTTGCTTTATGCTGCACTTGTTGGCCACTTCTATGAGTTTCCATGAGTTGGCTTCTAGCGATGTCTTTCTCAGCTCCATTGAATTCTTGAGAAAGGTCCTCAGTGTCCTGTTGACTTTATATAGCACCAGGCATTCATAGATCCATGTGTGTGGCGTTAAGTTGAAGGCTTTTCTGTAGTCAATCTAAGGCCATGATGACGAACATATGGCATAAGTGCCGGACGTGGCATGCAGAACCATCTCTCTGGGCACTCCAGCCATCACCTGTTGCTCTTCCGTGCCAGCCAGCTGGTCTTTGTGTGCGCATGCACACTGGAAACTGGACGACCAGGTGACTAGCACGCATGCGCACGCCAGACAACAGAAGCTCAGTGCACCAGGAAACTGTTCTTCCGGTTTCTGGCGCTCCCACACACTTCACTTAGTGCCAAAAATGTTCTCCAACACTGATCTAGGATGTATCAGATTGGCCTATTTAGACTTTGAGTCTTGGTCAACTGCTCAAGTAATTGGTGTTTTGATCTCTGGTGTTTTTCCCAATACCCTTCTGAACTGTACTGTCCATATGATCATGTAGCTTAGCAACTAGAATGCCTGATAAGACATCTCAAGTTGTGGGGAAACAGGTTATTGGACAGTAATTGGCCAGTGCTGTTCCTTTATGGAGTGTCTTTCATGAACTATCCTTTGAGTTAGCCAGATTGGATGGGAACCTGCTGCTACGGTAGCATTTGGTTCATCTAGGCATTCATGCATTGTTGTAAATTTGACATTGATATTCTTGACTCACTGCTGGATATTTGCTGCTGATGGTGACAGGTTCTTGTTCTGGGAGGTTGCTGAAGCTTGTTCTCAGGTCCTGCAGTCACTTTCTACTAGTGTTAGGTGACTTCTCTTTTTCTCATATGCAATGCAATATTATTCAGTTTTTCTATTGATGGCTGTGCAGCAGTTGTTGGGTGAAACTTTAGAGAATAGGCTATTTATCATCTTGGCGTCTACCTCTAACTGGCCTAATAGCCAGTTCTGTAAGCATTTGTTTAGCAATCTCTAGGGCTTACGATGGAATCAGACCTTTGTATTTTTCCAGTAGCCAAGACATACCCTTAATGTTTACATCCTCCTGTAATTGTAAACTGATTAACCTCTCCCCAAGTTACCTTGATCTTATGCTCTAACCTCGCGTTCTGGAGGTGGTGGTGGTTATGTATTGCTGTTCTTGATCATATAGCCAAGTATACCCAGGATTATAGCAGCTGTACGATATACCAGTTTATGGTTTATGTTATGGTGGTGGTAGGGATTATTTTAAAGGCGTTATTGGCATTTTTTAGCATACTATCTAATGGTACTTCTCCACTGAGTCTTGCTAACTGGTATCAGAAGCTGTGCTCTGTAGCATAAAGGATGGTAGTGTCATTTTAGCTTCAGGTGTTGTCTGCACATCCAGTTGTTCTTCTGGCTCTCCTTGAATATGGAATGTAATATGTAGCTGGTGCAAAGTTGTGAGAGCAACTTCCTGTTTACTGTATTGAAACATTGTGTAAGTAGCTGTTTCTCAGTTACTGTAAATGCAAATCTTCTATACATCCATAAGTTTCCTCATAATTTTATATATCCTTTCTCATTAGGCCTGCTGTTGTATCACTCTATCATTCCCATGTATGATTTCTTCCAGTAGCCCACATACCCTCAGATGGTCCTGGTTCCCCAGCATCTTAGTCAGAGCTTGTAAATCTGCACGACAACCAAGTCAGCATGACTCTCCTAGTTCATGTCACTGTCATATTTGAGGTAGGCAAGTGAAGCATTTTGGGGTTATCGCCCAAGAAACCCTACTAGTAAGATTTGAACTGCAGTCTTCTGCATCTAAAGTGGCATTTTAACCACTACAATTTCTCTCTCCCTCTCTCTGTCTCAGAATAGTTTACTGTACTAAAGCTTTATTACTCTCAGAAAGCTTGGTATAAGATTGCAGACTTAATGGTACTAAGTGTACTAAAAGAAACTGAAATGGTGATTCATCATTTAAAAGCAGTTTATGTGGCAATTAGTTTCAGAGGGGGGGAAATTAATTCACCCACAGACAAGCAATGAATGATCTCTTAGAATCTGGAATATTGATCGATCACACAAATATAATAAGTTAGAGGAGGGAAGCTAACAGATCAATTAATAGAAAAGAGAAACCTCTTTATTATACATTGAAATGACAATAATATACTTCAACACAGTTCACTCAGTGTGATGAAATAAAATACGATTATTGTTACTCTTCATCAACATTAAAATTTTAGTTTTACAAATTTTGCTGATTACATTTATAAGAATACCCTATTACAATTTTTTTTAAAAAAACAGTAACATAATGAACTTTGCATAATGAATGTTTGTACAGGAGCTCTAAAAATAGGTAAGAATTTAATGAATTAATCTAAGAGCTGGTAAGTTTCATGCTGCATTTAAAGATAGTTCTGGGAAAAGATTTCAGATCTCTTAACTGTAGGAACCAGAGCAGAATAATGTCATTGCACATTAAGTCTGGAAAACCTGTTCTATCTCAAAAAATACTTTGAGGTAAAGTATCCTGAACCAGATGGCTATTGTAATAAGTATGCTTCATTAAAATTATATAATTAACATAAATTACATAAATTTCCCTTCATCAGAAACAACGGTGAATGCTTCAGCTTAATATGTTAAGGAATTGCAATACTTTTTACCTCCAAGTTAAATTATATCTGTACAGATAGTGCTTGATTCACTACCACAATTGACATCAAAATTTCTCTTGCTAAGCGAGATAGTTGTTAAGTTAATTTTGTCATATTTTACAATATTTCTTGCAACAATTGTTAAGTGAATCTCTGTAGTTGTTAGTAACACGGTTGTTAAGTGAATACATAAGAACATCAGAAGAGCCATGCTGAATCAGGCCAAAGCCCATCGAGTCCAGCATTCTGTGTCACACAGTGGCCCACCAATTGTACAAGGGGATACAAGGGAATACAAATCTAAATAAACAAATATTGAGCAGAAAGATAAGGCAAGACCCTCCCTTTCCCTTGACCCCCAACAAATGGTACTCAAGGGAATCCTGCCTGCCTCAACCAACATAGAAGCAGCATATGGACATCCGCTTTAATAACCACCAATACACTTGGCATCCATGAATCTGTCTAATCCTGCCTTGAAGCTATCAAGGCTGACTGCTGTCATAACCTCTTCTGGAAGTGAATTCCATAAACCACGACCCTCTGGGTGAAGAAATATTTCCCTTTATTTGCCCTCGCTTTCTTACCTATGAGCTTTAGGTAGTGCCTCCTCGTCCTAGTATTGTCTGAAAAGAATTTTTCTCTATCCACCTTTTCTATCCCATGCATGATTTTATACCCTTCGATCAAGTCACCCCTTAAACGCCATCTTTCAAGGCTGAAGAGACCAAGGCTTTGCAACCTGGTTTCAGAAGGGAGGTGTGGAATCTTGCTTCCCCATTGACTTTGTTTCCTAAGTGGTCACAAAAGATGATCACATGACTCCAGGACACTATAACTGTCATAAATATGAATCAGTTGATATCAGTTGGGGATATTTTTTTTTCCTTTACTTGCATTTGATCAAACCTGAAGAATGAAAAACAAATCAGTGGAAGCTATCTCCCTTCACACCCTAGGCACTTCATTTTATATTTTATATTTCTGCACTTACTACTTTTATAAATAATTCAAGGCAGTAAACATGTCTAATACATCTTCCTCCTCCTATTTTGCCCACAGTAACAACCCTGTGAGATGGGTTGATTTGGGTTAAGAATAACTAGCCCAAGGCTGCCCTGCTGGCTTTCATGGCTAAGTTGGAGCTTGTACTCCTGATCTTTTGCTTTCTAGCCTGGGGCCTTAACCACTAAACCAAACCTATCTCCTACCTTTACCTGGATGAACATATCAGTTATGTGTAATAGACATAAAATTATTTAAAAGCTTTTTTCCTAATTGATTTGACATTCAAAAGGGTCAGTGTCAATATTCAGATTACATTTTAATTATTATTCCTTTGAAGCATAGCCTCACACTGTTTTGATGTTTATTATTTATGGAGTGTGATTATCATGTATCATTTCTATTTCCTGCCAGAACTGCCAAAATCAGGAGGGCTCAGTATTGTCAGTGATTGCCTGTAGTTCTAAATGTGAATCATAATATATGTGCCAAGAGCATGAAACAAGTGATCCCCACAGTATTTAGAACAAAAGTGTATTTGCTTGTCCTTATAGTTGATACAGCTATTCCAAGCCAAAAAAAACCCAACCTGATTTTCAATTGTTGTCTGAGCAGGTGTACCCATTCTCTTCTGTATTTAAATTTCTCTCAAAGGAGCTGAGAGCTAGTGCTCTCCTGATCAATCTTTTTTCTCATTCCAGCCTGACTATCTTGTGAACTATTAACCACTATGCAAACAAAATGACAACAAAGAAAAAGGCATTAGTAGAAATTGGGAAATACTACAGTATGCTAGAATGCAACAAATTCTAAAAGTAGGGAAAATCCAAATAATACAAAGCAGGCTGCATTTGTTCCACGCCTGGGGAATGTTGACAAAAAATTAAAAGCAAATTAAATGAATGCCACAAGAGACAAAGAGGTACAATGATGTTCATCTACCCATTTACCCTGCAGTCAACACAACCAGCTTTTATTCATTCTCCTTCCGGATGATGTCCAGCCACTGTCTCTAACAAGAACTCTTAAGCCTTCTCCAACATATACTGCAGCCTTCCTTGTCCTGGGATAATAGTGAAAATGGTGTTACCCACATAGATGAATGTTATGCACTGTGTAAAATAATTTCATATTTTTCTAGCTATCATCAAGCATACACAGTAGCCCACAAACTTTGTATGGGAGACAAAATACAAAAGTGGGATTGGAATTGGAATTGAAATTTCAATTTTTTATTTCAGAAGAAAGCAGAACTGGTTACTACCGTCAAAACAGAATTACTCCATATTGCAATACATTTTTGCAGGTTCCATTAAGACATTGTGTATTGCTGTCTTTCCCATACTGTTCTAGTCCAGGCTTAATCAGATTGAAACAAAAGGCGAAAACCCACGTTTTAAGATTTGAATTACACTCTTTATATGAAAAGGGCACATTTACAAGCAAAAATCAGTCTCTGAAAGTTCATTGAAATCAGTTTTCATGGCTGCAGATAGGCCTCTGGGAAAGACGCCAGAATAAGGGTTAATTTCATTCTAGCAAGATAAACCAGGTGTGAATCAAAGGTAATGCAATTCAGCTCACCACATTCTGCAGGCAGGCATCTTCTATGATGTGAGTTTTGCAAAGCAGAAATCAGGTATTTCAGGGAACATTTCTGAAATCCCAGATCTCACAGTGTCCATGAAAGCAACGTTGAAACTCCACCCAGAATTACCCAGAAGGCTTCCCTTATATACCTGCTGAGAGTGGTCAGCAAACCCCTAGAGTTAAAACTACAAACTACTTCCTTTTACCATACAAATGTTGGTGTCTGCTTTGTAATCTCCTGAATCGAATATCTAAGAGTGGCTCATTATCTCTAATGTCCCCTTCGTTCTCTGATGCAGACCAATCCCTCATTGACATATCTGCCACCTTTCTTTTTCTTTGAAGATGCTCCACTTCACATCCAAGCAGGTTTTCCCTCTCTGACTGGATGGTGGGGAAAAGGAAGGGCTTATATTCCTCAGTCAGTTGGTAATTTGCATCATTTTAGAGAGTTATTGAGGCACTTGGAGGTTTATCTGTCTTCTCAGCCACCTGAGTAGTGCAAATAGGTGTGGAACTTTCTTGGCTACTGGATGTTTTCTGCCCTGTGTCTCTTCATTGTGAAGGCGTAGACTGTTAGGGATGAGTCTGTTGTCTGCATCTCAAACTGGAACACAAATGGTTCTTGTAGTCTGCAATTTTTCTGGAAATCCATTCATATTCATATCCCATTCGAAGAGTATTCATCCCAAAGTGCGTAGCTGAAAGCATCTGGAGATTTCTAATGTGTTGGCACTACAATTTCTAGTAAATGTATTTTGGAGTATTTCTTTCCAGTTCAGCCATAATCAGATAACAATGCCTATCACGTGTGAAAATGGCCCACCATGCAGTTAAGTGATTATGTAAATTTCCTATATGAACATTTCCCCCAAATTTAGCATCCCTTTTATCTCATATTTAGTTCAGTGTACTTTTAATACATTTTAACAATGTTTCTTTAAGTAAAACATTTTATAATGCTAACATCAGAATGTGTCATTAATATGTATTAATGCATTCAGTTCTAATCCAGTATCCAACATGATGGGGCAAATGACTGAACTCCAGGCTACCACCTTCATCTACTTTTGAAGAGTTCATTGATTTTGAAAGAACCAGTGGAATGGACTATGGAGATGTTAAATGGTTCAAAATTAGGAAAGGAGTGTATTATTATTATTATTATTATTATTATTATTATTATTATTATTATATACCATCAAGTTCTTAAATTATATGCAGAATATTTCATAAGATGTTGTGAACTAAAATACAATTGGAATTAAACTAAAATAAAACCCACCAATCTCTGAATAGTGAAGATAATCTTTTTGGAGAACTAAAACATGAAAGACTTAAGAAATATTTTGAAAAATTACAAAGACCAGTCTGTCTCTCAGTATTTTTTTTTTAAAACTTAAAATATGTCAACAGGCAAAACCAATGTAGCAACTAGAGAAGATAATAACTTAGTAACAGACTTTGTGTATCAAGGTCAAAAATTCACAAGAATAGTGATCATACCAATGATGTGAAGATAGTTCACAACTTGGAGGAAAAACAACAAACATAAACAAAATAGTAAGATGGCAGGAATTTTATATTGACAACATAATTACATAGCGTCAATGCCCTCTTTTCTCAATTGAACAATTTCTCCAGTTATTAAAATGACAGTGAAACATCATTTAAAAATATAAGCCTAACTTTGAAAAAGGCAGTAGCTAGTAAACAGGAGATTGTAATGATCTATGTAAATATCCAAATAGACCTTTTAACTTAAAGAATGCTGACATTTGACAAAATTGCATTTTAATATTCATGACCATTTTTTCCTAACTTTCTTTGAAATATTTACAACCATAAACATATAAGTATGCATTTATTTTTATATATTTCTGCATTATATTATATACCAGAATATAAATTTAAATTCAAGCCCAGGGTTTAAACAACTAATAATGCAATCCTAAACAAGCTAGATGCAATCAATATGGTTACCTATATATTATCAGACAGTATGTTTAGGCCTTCAGCCAGCAATATTAATAGAATACTAAGCAAGCATTTTTGATCTTGGGAATGTTTGCTTATGGGTAGACTATTATTTCTTTGAGATTTATTTTATACAGATATTATTGTACATGCCTAATAGGTACAATTATGTAAATTCTACCCAATCAGAAGTTCTTAGGTGCATATATCTTACTAAGAACTGCAAGACTACAAGGCATTAATTATTATTAACTCTTTTACATAATTTGTTTTTTTACTCAGGGCAGAAAATACACTATAATTATTTCTGAAATCTTGTCTGGGATTATGCAATAACTTGTAAAAATATCAGTAAGGATTATGTCTCACACTTAAAAAAGAAACTGATTGATAGAGATTATATAACCTCACTAATTATCATGTCAACCAAATCAGATTTTCCCACTTCTTCTGTGTGATATTAGTTATCTCAATGCAAATGAAATTAAGATATTTCAGATAATCAGCCTGGATATAATTTTTTTTTGCAATTCAGTGGAAATCATCCTGATTAATAAAACCACTTCTTGGTCAAGTCAATATTATTCCTGATTTTAAGCGCAGCACAAGAAATATAGCACCCATATTTTAAAAAAAAAAAATCAAGAAAAGGAAATAAGATATCTAAATTTGTTGAATGAAAAAACAGCACTTTTTATATCAGCACAATAGTTTTTTTAAAATTTTCATGTTTCATCATAACCTTAATTATGGCATGCTGGAATATACTGTTGACATGGATATCATACTGTTACTTTGTGCTGCTTGATCTTGATCTCTTTGGACAAATCCATTACTATTGTATGTAGGAACCAGACAGAGTGCATCTCCTTTTAAAAAAAAATAAAAATAGAAAATTATTTGGTATTTCAAAAACAGCAAAAGGACATACTGCTTCTCATAGTCATTTACTTTTAACTTGTATTTCTAGGCCAAATTATAGTGCTACTTTAGATTTTTAAAAGCCTGAATGGTTTTTTATCCTCCCAGACATGTAGAACATATTTGAAATTGTTTTAAATGTTTTCTTGCTCTTACATGAAAATAGAATGGACTTGTAAAAAAAAGAGAGGCATTATTGCAGCTTTGAAATATCCTTAGAAAGATCTACTTAATTTTGTCACTAACCTTACAGCAACTAGGGAGGCCTATTGAAAGGTAATTATATTTTCATTTGAATTCCCCTGGCCTTAGCAGTCATCTTCCACTTCCACTGATTATTGTGTTTATAGTGATGAACATTGTGGATTTAATTTGATAACTGATTTTTTAAAATTGTCTATTGGTTTTCCTGGCAGTCTTTCCAAATCAGAACTTAAGATTACAACATGACCTTTAATGGGCACACTTTGGCTTGGATAACTTTCTTAAGAACATAAGAAGAGCCATGCTGAATCAGGCCAGAGCCTATCGAGTCCAGGATTGTGTCAAAGAGTGGCCCACCAATTGTCCATGCAGATTTTGAGCAGAGAAGGCAAAACCCTCCCTTTCCCTTGACCCCCAACAAATGGTACCCAAGGGAATCCTGCCTGCCTCAACCAACATAGAGACGGCACTTGGACATCCGTTTCAATAACCACTGATACACTTGGCATCCATGAATCTGTCTAATCTTGCCTTGAAGCTATACAGGCTGACAGCTGTCATGACCTCTTCTGGAAGTGAATTCCATAAACCAATAACCCTCTGGGTGAAGAAATATTTCCCTTTATTTGTCCTCACTTTCTTACCAATGAGCTTTAGGGAGCGCACCCTCGTCCTAGTGTTGTGTGATAAATATTTTTTCTCTATCTACCTTTTCTATCCCATGCATGATTTTATCCACTTCAGTCAAGTGACCCCTTAAACACCATCTTTCAAGGCTGAAGAGACCAAGATATTGTAACCTGGTTTCATAAGGGAGGTGCTCCATTTCCTTGATCTTTCTTGTTGCCCTTTTTTGCACCTTTTCTTGTAGCTTCTGCTCTGCATTTAAGTGCCTTATGTGTGCAGATGTCACTGGATTCAGCATCCGGTACTGGTCAGTTACTTTGGTAACCAAGACTTGATCTCTGCCACATTCTACTCATTTGGCTGCACTTATATTATCTAATGGATATCTCATTGGGCTAATCAATGGATGTATAATGTGAAACAATTCAGCTTTATTGAAACACATCTTGATTTATGCACATAGTATAAGCATGTATTACAACTTATAAATTCATCGATGTCACCTTTTCAATTTCCATTAAAATCCAGAATGCAGTTAATAGACTTTCTGAAGCCATTGATTTCCATACAATATCATTCCATAGTTATCAGCGCTCCACACCAGCATTTTTGTACTACTTTCATACACAGATAACTTGGATACAAGCTTTTAAACAAGGCTAAGAGCCAAAATAGTATGAAAAGTAGAAACGCATTTTAGTTTCACATTCACAGATACTAATTGTGCATGAAATGTATGTTACACTCTGTAGATGTGTTAATTGGAGCTAATTATATACTTATTAATGTTTGTTGACATCTAATTTTCTCTATGGTTTCAGCCTCTAGAGATTATTAAAATGTAAGGCTGTCTAGTGACCTTAATATAAATATGTAACATAGCATAGCAATGTAACATCCAGTTAGAAATAATAGAATGAAATATTCCTCTGGATAAAAGGCAGGTGATATCATTTGCTTTCTCTTCCCTTCTGAGGTATTTGGGATCTCTAGTTTGGAAAAATGGGAGATCCTTCAGAAAAACAATGGGAATGAGTTTGTGGGTTGCAGGAGAGAAATTTGAGTTAAAATTGTCCACTGATCCCCACGTTCTGGTGGTGAGGAACAATTTAAAATGTCCAGCACAGTACACTAGAGCAAAGCAATGAACAGAGAAGCCTTTAATGGAAGGAAATGTATGACAACTTAACTGCACATAAAAATATGCTGTGATTACTTGGCAGATAGAAATTGCTAAGTAGAATGTCAGAAGTCTTCAAATAATTGCACCACTACCATACTACATAACATTAAAACATTTCAAGACATTCTCATTTTAAATCACTGTCCCGTTGACACTTTTAGTGTATATAAATCATAGCTAGACTACAGTATAGATTTGCTAGTTATTAAGGGAGAAGAGAAGCACTGATGGAGAATAGTGGGGTCTGAACTAAATACCAATGGACAAAATTTGATTAGTCTAGTTGAGAAACAGCTTGGCAAAAAGGGTTTGCAAAGCCAAATGGCTTTTTCAAGGCAACGGAGAACGTAAGATGCAAGTTAGCCTGGAGTTAGAATTTTAATGTGCTGACTTCACAGACAAAAATAGCATATTGAAATACTTGTGTGTGTTTCAGAATTAGTGAGACAAGGTACATTTTTAAAATTACATTTTCTAAAACTCATTCCAGGGATTAATATAGAAATAAATTGAAGGATAAATCTACCATATGGACAATCAATGACATTTATATGTAAAAGAAACTTAAATAAGAGCATCTCCTGCAATGCATTTTCTAAATCTGTGCTAAGAAGCATGTTAAAACTACAACTCCCATCGCCCAACTAGTCCTGCTAAGTATAGTTTCCAGGAATTGTAAAGTACAAGAGATTATAGAACACTGGTGTTTGAACACAGGTCTATTTATTAATTTGAAAGAAAACATTTTAATATAACACAACATTCCCTTCTACAAAGTAGAAGATTTCTTCCTATTATTAGAAACGATATACAAGTTAACATTATTATCACTGCCTTTCCCTCACTTTTAATTTCGATTTCAGGGAAGGAGATTAAAAAAATCATATCCATTCATCCATATTTTTTCCTAGAACTCACTTAATTCAAGCCATTTTAGAAAGAGGAGATGCAGCAACTATGGACTTGTTTATGTAATACATAGCTCTAGCAAAATAAAAAAGGTCCAGATTACTAATGGGTGCAATAATGCATAGCTTAGTAGCACTAGGCATGGGTTTTCCCTAGCGAATGATACATGCATTAACAAAGTATGCAAAAAATGCAAAACATAAATTGTAAAATTTTAAACGCTGGTTAGTTTTCCTTTAGAATTCACTCATTTTCTACTGAAAGTAGTTCTGCTGTTCCAAGAGTGTTCTAAGAACCCAACTCCATATGTATTTAATACTTGTCATGAGCTAAGTCTGTGAATCACGTACTTTCATCCATCAGGCTACAAGGCAGATCAATAACAGTGCTAAGGTTTAGTGATATTATTTGTTCTTAATCTTTCATTCAGACCTCAGAAGGATATACTAAGCCATTAACAGAGAAAATAACACCAGGTGCTATTTTATGCTATATAATAATTTTAAAATATACATTTAAGTCTTACACAATTAAACCACAAAAATAATGTGAAGGTATTTTAGAAGAAAACTAGATGGAATTTAGATACTTTTTATTATTTTATTTTTAGAAATGAATACATCCGTGTTTGATGAGGTGTGGCTGGCATTTGTGGGTGCTATTGCTAATTGCTTGACTGAATAAAGACTGAATTAGGAACTCCATAAGTCTCCCCATGACCCTCCCAGCACCAATTTTGCTATGCTCCAGAACTGCCCAGGATTGCTTCACTGGAATTCTGTAGCAAATTGCTAACTTTCAATGGTGATTGAAATCAATAAAGAGTTTTTCTTTCTTTCTTCCCTTCTCCACACAGCAGCATTTAGAGATTTTAAAAGAACAGTTGTGTTACCTTTCATGCTTTGATAACCAGGAACAGTTTCCACCATGTCAACTCCCTGGGAATTCCTTCTTTCTAATTTTATTAAACCTTCTGAACATTCTACAATTATGGAAATCCTTCTTGCAAGATAGAAATTCATCAAATCAAGCTAACTTCAATTTGGGTTAGAAGAACCAATTACTGTAAAGTAGCATTGGTAAGGGTAGCATATTTTTAATCCTGATTTTGGTTGTGCTAAAACATATTTTATCCCATGCATTTCACTCTTTTTCATGAATAATGTACATGGGATTAGTCTCTCAGCTAGGTTAGGCTGAGAGATGGCAATTCTTTTGATGATATTCAGTGAGTTTCATGACACAGAAAGAATTTAAATTGAGTTTTTAAAAATATACCACTCTATCTACAGCTTTTCAAATTGCATGAGAGAGAGTGTGTGTGTGTTTCTAATGAAGCTCATGTGCAATTCTCATTTCGTTTTTCTTGAAAGACCATCACAGAAATTTGAACAAGTCACTGGCAAATCCAATTTAATGGCATAATGTATTCAGAAATGTACTGCTAATATGTGAAAATGGGGGATCATGAAATCCCTCAAGAGTGGATCCCTGCAATCGTATCCAAATAATAGGATAATCAGGAATACTAGGGAAGATAGTTGGAGAATCTAATTTGAATTGTTGGATAAGAGTCAGGTCCATAAATCTTTATCTCCCAAAAGTACTACTTAAGGAAAGAGGTCCATCACAACCAGAAAGGAAAAGGCTAGTGATTAAGAACAGCTAAGGATAAAGCTCTGCAATTACACAAACAAAGGGTTTTCAACAAGCAACAAGGATAGCAAAGAAAACACAGCATCTTAACTGGTTCCTGACAATTAAGATTGCTAGAAAGAAAGCCTCAGACATCTTATTTACAACAGTGCTTCCCTGTAATTCTAAGTTAAAGATAGATCCCATTTCCTTAAAAAAAAGAATTAATGGAATGGGAGTTGCTATAAAGGAAAATGCAAAGCCCCAAGCATTCAATTTATTTTTCTCTGGCGCCCCAAAGAAAATTTAAAAAGTAAGTGGCAAAGAGACTGATTACCTTTTTTTTTTGCACTTGAGGGTTAAAAATAGATGAATTAAGTGTCTGCAAGTTTTAGCACATTTATTTTTAACCACTGAGCCAGTCTTCCCTTTAAAAATCAAAAAGAAAAAGTAAAAGTTGGGTTTTCCTCGCTCTGTCACAGGTTTTCTGCAATCCTTGAAAAACTAGGGAAAAACAGTGGTGGAAAAAAGTGCTAGCCTTCCTGCAAAAAAATATGGCCTCTTTACTCCACCCCAGATAGATATAAGGAAGAAAGCTTAGGAATTTGATTTTAACATCTAGTAGAGAGCTTGTTTGCTGAGGCACTTACCCTATCTGTTTTTTGCAGACACAAAACAAACAGCAAAATAATAAAAAAACATTGATGCAACCACCAGAGATCAAAATAACTTATGGATCTATAACACAGTGAACACTTGCTGATATTATATAAGGTATACAGGTTGTCAAAGAAGTTAACGAAAGAATCCCAAAGATTTACACTTTAGTAAGAGGTTTTATTTGAAATTTGGTGCTGATAAATCTGCCACAAGCCCAGTGGATGGAGCATAAAGAATATTAGCATTATTTAATGTGGTGAGAGGTCTGATGGGTTAATCATAATTTGACATAGAGATTGTGGGGGCAATAGGCTGGCTCTGTTAAAAAGTGCTATTGCTAACATGTTCTAAGCCGCCCTGAGTCTAAGGAGAAGGGCGGCATAAAAAGTGAATGAATGAATGAATAAATAAATAAATAATATCAAATCATGTAATATAGAATCTATATGAATAATAGTCCTTCAATTATAAACAGTGGCTAAGATCTCTAGGTACTGCCTTGCAAACCAAGAAACTCTTGCCTGCATAACACCAACTGGGATCCACGTGACACACTTGAGAATGGAGCATTAGGAATAAATATTAATAATGATAAGTGGTTTGGAAGAGAAGGAAAGATATGGTAAGAAGCTGTGACCTGGCTGTCACAGGGAAGGGATGCAGGCCACTAGTTGACTTCCATTCCTTTCAGCTGGTAACCTAAAGAAGAAAATTAACAATATACATGGTTTCCAGTTGGTTACAGTTTACTCAAAATTTGGGGCATGTGTCTACTTAAGAAGAAAGTGTTATAGGAACTATTTGTGATATTTCAGCAGGAGTTTTTCTTGAGGGGGACTTGACTTTTCAAAACTTCCCAGTTTACATATATTCATAAATCCCATTGTTTGAGATCTACAGAATGTGAGACTTCTATCTAAATGAATACTTCTGACTATAGAAATATAAATCTAATTTGGTTTTATCAAGACCCTAGAAAGCCTCTATCAAAGTCTACAAATGAATTGCAGTCTATCATTAATAAATATTTTTCTCAAGTTAAAATGGGAAAATAAAATTAAAACCCATTGTGAAAATATTAGCAGTACTAATTTAAATCCTCTCGCTGTCATACCAGAATACATGTAGTACTGATGAAGAATCCACACATCACAAAGGCCTGCAAAAAGGCAATTAGATGGCAAAAGGAAATAGAGATTTCAAGAAACTGACCTCCTTATGGCAGTGGCATAAGGTACTGTTCATGTAAAAATCTAAAGATTTACAATCTAATGTTTTGGCAGCTCTTGGTATGAAACACACCACAGAAATAACAGCACATTTCTGTAGTAACAGAACAGAAGGCTTAGCCACCTGTGAGTATAATTACAAACATATACTATAAAAGTTCCAAAAACAGCATGAATTTTCCAGGGCTTGCAAGAGTAAATAATTGAATTATTACAAACAATTGATTATAATGATCAATAAGCAATAAGCAATTGATTATAATGATCAATAAGCAATGATCAATAAGCCATAAGACATGTGAATACAGGAATAAGAAGAGGACACCCTGTGAACTTCAATCACCACAACTTAAGTGGAGAAGTCTGAAGAGTATTCTTAGGCTTATATGCAAATATGAACTCCGTAACATCTAGAACTGGTTATGTGAATGCATGAGCCGCCCCGAGTCTGCGGAGAGGGGCGGCATACAAATCTAAATAATAAATAAATAAATAAATACCATAGTCTTCTGAAGCTAGTCGATTATACTATTGTGGACCCTTTTCCCCATATTCCTTTACTATTCAGACATATTCATATTTTTAGGAGTATAAGATGCACCTTTTTACCCTCTAAAAGAGGGTGAAAAGTTGGGTGCGTCTTATACATCGAATGTGTATTCACCCACTCCCACCCTTTGACCTGTCTCCCAGCAATTTATCTCCTTGCAGCACAGTGCAGTGTCTTTTAAGCCAAGCAACTAATTATCAACTTCCTGACCCTGGGCTGATTTGAGGCTGCAGGTAGGCATGCTAAAAAGTAAAATTAAAGCTGCAAGGAGGCAAATTGCTGGGAGGGAGAGGCAGAATTTTATTTTCTTGTGCTTAATTAATTGCTGAAACCGGAAGCAAGGAGGTAACTCAATGTCTGTAGAATGTTCAAATGATTAGACTTATTTTTTAAAGACTGCTTTATTATTGTTCTAGACAACAAAATAAACTTTTTAAAATAAATGTTTGATATGAAGAGGCCCATTGCTATTGCATCTTCTTTTAAATAGCAAAGAATAATTATACTTCCAGAAAGCCACATCAGTTTTAACAGTGTCTGTACAAGTTTAGTCTGAAACGTAACACTGTCCTGTTTTGTATCAAGATAAAGCAGCTGAGTTAAACCCTGACTTAGTCATGTTTGGAGTAGATCTATTTAAATAATTGGGAGGAGTTAGTGTGATTACATTTAAGAAAACTTTCTGGCATTAATATACTACCATAATGTACATAATGTCTAATTCTTTGCTATTTCTTTAAGTCAGGCACACATGCACAGAAATATACAGCAAACAGTGTATATCATCTGTGCTGTTTGCTGTTTGGCAAATTGCTGGGAGGCAGAGGCCTTTTTTCCTTGTTTTTCTCCCCCAAAACTAAGTATGTCTTATACTCCAAAAATACAGTATATCCCAGTATACTAAGAAGGAATTAAGAATCAAGGCACTTACTAATCACTCACGTTCCTTTTAATTTATGAACCAATTTTCCAGTAAATATTAAAGGTATGCAATGCTTGAGGGATTCAATTAGGAAAAAGTATTTCAGAAAATATGGGCACCATAAAGGCAACTGATATACATCTCACAAAAACAACTAGGCTTTTTTTCTCCTGACCATATTTCTGAAAAGAGGTGACTGCTATGAATTGCAGAAAAGTGTTGCATTCACAGCCACAGTCATTCTGAAGCACCTGTTCCAAAGGAATTTAAAGTATTGGCACCATTATTAAATACACATACAATTTATTTATTTATTTATTTATTTATTTATTTATTTATTTATTTATTTATTTATTTGATTTTTATGCAGCCCTTCTCCTTAGACTTTGGGCAGATTACAACATGTTAGCAATAGCACTTTTTTTTTTAAACAGAGCTAGGCTATTGCCCCCACAATCCAGGTCCTCATTTTACCCACCTCAGAAGGATGGAAGGCTGAGTCAACCTTGAGCCGGTGATGAGATTTGAACCGCTGACCTTCAGATCTACAAGTCAGCTTCAGTGGCCTGCAGTGCGGCACTCTACCTGCTGGGCCACCCCGGCTCTTATTATATTAAATATCAGTAAGACTCCCAAATAGAGGGACATATCAGTGCAAATAGTTGCTGAGCTTTTTGTTATGGCTATAAAATAATGTCCAACAGCTATATTCTCAGAAGACAAAATTACAGATTACAGTATCAGTAGTGAATTACAGATTTAGTATAACATTTGCGTTAGTTTTCATGAAATATTCATATATTTGATTTTTTTATCTTGCCTTTTATTAAAACTATTCCATTAAAAAAGATGAATTTTAGACACCCGGGCAAAGAATATTTCATATACACACATATCAAAACCCCAAATACAATTAGAATGATCTTTAATTTAGAAAGAATAGAATATCTTTATTTTAAATAGCTCACGGTAACATGCATGTGCATGTGAATGGACAACATTTCCAGGGTAGGCAAAACTAAGAGATACCACTTCACATCTAAGAATTTTGGTTTAGCTTTGTTGTTTTGCAGCTTGTTGCAGGTTTGATGTAGTGTAGAGAATATTTTACAATTCAATATAATTTATTTTCACCGTGGCAGATAGCTACACTGAATAATCATTTCAAGGGTTACCCACGGAACAGCTGTTTCTTGTTTATTTAAAATTAATCAGAAAATGAGGATGGGCAGTTTTCTCCCACATTTGTTCCACAAGTTTGGCAGACTCTGCTAGACAGTATGAGATGGAGAAGCAATACTGCCCCCCCAAAACACACAAATCACATCCCTATTCTGCTTGTGAATGTTTTTTGTTATAGATATCAGCTGATTACCAACCGATCAATCAATCACCCCATTTTGTTACTCTGAATCATATCCAAGAATAGGTCCAAGCCATTTTTCAACTTCTGCCACAGGCATATTTTTTCTTAAGGCATAGTCTTCAACCTGTGGAACAAATAGGATGACTAATTAGCATTTTAAGTTTTAGATTTTACACTAATAAAAATATATGTTTCATATTTTTTTTCTGAATACAAAACTCTTCTGCTACAATTCTATGAAAGAGCACTCCTTCAGACCTTTTGAGTTATCTTTGGCATTTAATGTTATGACAGTTTCTTGGAGGTTCTAAGTTAACAAATGACAATTTATGCTTTTATTTATTTCACGAATACAGTCATTCAATATGCACTGGGTCAGCATAAAAAACTAATCCCCTCCTTAAACAACTTACTATATGACCTTTAACTGAAATCAGTCAGTCAATTTGCTTGGCTCATGGTCTTGTTTGAGCTTGCTTCTCTTTTGCAGACATATTACCAAGCTAGACAACATCATCGTTGCATGGGGGACTGCAGTTGTTGTTTATATGTAATAGCTTGTCCTATCATTGGGATATTGTTTGTCCCTTGACTACTTTTTGAGTGACATACTGCTTCATTACAATATAGGATGCAGAAGGATGTCTTCAGTATTGTTTGTCTCTTTCCATTATCTTTGCTTCCTTCCTTTCTTGAATGGTTTGTAGATGGAACTTATACCAACATGCCTGCTAATGACCAATTAATCAGAAACTGTAGAGATGAGAGTGGATTTTAGGAGGAACCTTCTATTGTACCACCTCTTAGTATATTTGACAGCACAGTATCAGCAGCAAAATTCTTCAAGTTTTGGGATTCTGTAATCTCCCAGGATTTGAAATGGATACTCAATGTTAGAACCTTCATTAAAAAGACACAACAAATGTTTTTTTCTGTGTCAATTCAGAAAATGTTGACTGCCCCAAGAAGCTGTTGATACAGCTTTAAAGAGGAATTATTGAATCTGTCATTTGAATGTCTATGACTGATTTGGTACAGCAATGAAACAGGACAGTTACAGAGTTGAATAGAGAAAGAAAGAAGACTGCCTCCATGGCAAATTAAATCCACTCAGGTGAAGTTCTAACATGATCTGCTCATTTCAGGTCCTATCATCAGGTCCTATCATAATACTTACATCAACTTTAGTTCTAGTCATTGACTTGGCCATTCCAAAATATTGAACTGTTCTTCATATAGTCTATAGTAAATTTAGATACATATTTGGAATTACAGTACTACTTTTAATGTGTATGCTTCACTTTTAGTTGATGGGAGTTGATGTGATATTATGTTATATCTTTGTATTATTATTTTTTTCTGATAGAAGCAGAATTTATGATTCCTTCACTGAAAGGAAGTTATCCTCCTCTATGCTATTACCACCCGAATTCTTGAGAGTTGGTATGAGGTTTATATTATGGAATATGGTGTTTGGTTTCTCCCAGAGATGAGGAGAATACTGTATATATAGTATGTAAAATTCTACATCTGAATGAAATCTGAAGGATTATCCAGGTTTTTTTTGTCAAACATGACACAACCACATTACAATGCCTTCTAATTCACTCCCCACCCATAAATTCAGTTTTTTATCAAATGATTTTCTGATGGTGAATTCATGAACGCTAATTTTAACCACAGTGTCAAAAGTCTGTACATCCTTGGGTATTTCCTGCGCTCTTGGTTGTGATGTTGATATACTTGACAAACAGAAGCCCAGATGTTTAGACATGTTTCATAGCCTTTTCAAAACTGACAGGCAATAGCAGCTTTTAAAAATAAATTATTCAGAAAGTAATTTTGTGAAAGGCGTGATTGTAGATTGCTGGTGTAAACTTTGCTATGAGAGGAGCCAAAATTTCTGAGAGGGAATGAGGGGTTAAATAAGGTCTAATTGTTTAAATTAAATATTCTCATTACTTGATTCCAATTATCTCTTTAACTGAATTGAATGAGTTGGGGGGAGAGATTAATATTTTTTCACATTGGCACATTTCTTCTTGAATATTTTTTACAAAGTAAAATATAACTTTGGACCAGGAGCGGATGAACCCGGTACGCCTGGGATCGCCATTCTGGTCGTGGAAATGGTAATGCGTGCGTATCTGCACATCCCCAACATGTGCATGTGCGCCCTGCGCAAGGTTTTGCTTCTGTGCATGCTTGGAAGCAAAGAAATCAGTGGAAATCGGTGAAATCTCTTGAACATGCACGATTTCGGTGATTTTTATCCTTTCTTTGCTTCTGCCCATGCACGGAAGCAAAATCTTGTGCAGGGGCGCACATGCACATGTTGAGGATGTGCAGATGTGCAAGAAGCAAACTCATGCGCACATGTGTGCGCACATGCGCCTGCGCCAGCCTCTGGCACCAATCTGGTAGGAAAAGGTAAGTGCAGCCCTTCACTGCTTTGGTCTTTCTTAGTTACTCACACTCCCTTTATATATCTATAGGCTTCACCAAACCACCAATACTCTAAAATTTGAGGTGGGTTTCATACAATTTGGATAAATAAATAAATTTAGAAAATCCAGATGGGATTCATTCTTAGTCACACAGCTAGCTATGTCCTCAGATTAAAAAATATATAAACTTCCAAAACGTTTAATTATGTTTGATATGACAAGCAATTGTAACACTTACTGCATCTAAAGCAACTTGATCAAGATTAGGATTTCAAACATTCTAAACCCAAATAACACTTTAGTAATTCTCTGCTAATATCAATAACCAACTTCCATGTTTGCAATATAACATAGTACAGTGGTACCTCAAGATATGAACCCCTCATCTTACGAACAACTCAAGATACGAACCCAGGGTTCAGAAAAAATTTGCCTCTTCTTACGAACTTTTTTCGTGTTACGAACGCCAAACCCGAACTTCCGGGTTTGGCGTTCGGAGGCTGCTGGGAAGCCGCGCGGCTGTTTTAAAAGGTGACAGCCGGGCTGGGGGGCTTCCCAGCAGCCTCCGAACGCCAAACCCAGAAGTTCGGGTTTGGCGTTCGTAACATGAAAAAAGTTCGTAAGAAGAGGCAAATTTTTTCTGAACCATTCGGAGGCTGCTGGGAAGCCGCGCGGCTGTTTTAAAAGGGGACAGCCAGGCGGCGGGGCTTCTCAGCAGCCTCAGAACGCGGAAGTTTGGGTTTGGCGTTCGGCTTCGGGAGACGGCTGGGAAGCTGCGCGGCTGTTTTAAAAGGTCACAGCCGGGCTGGGGGGGTTGCTGGGAAGCCCCACAGCCTGGCTGTGACCTTTTAAAACAGCCGCGCGGCTTTCCAGCAGCCTCCGAACGCCAAACACGGAAGTTTGCATTTGGCGTTCGGAGGCTGCTGGGAAGCCCCCCAGCCCGGCTGGGACCTTTTAAAACAGCCGCGCGGCTTCCCAGCCGTCTCCCGAAGCCGAACGCCAAACCCAAACTTCCGCGTTTGGCTTTCAGAGGCTGCTGGGAAGCCCCCCAGCCCGGCTGTCACCTTTTAAAACAGCCGCACGGCTTTCCAGCAGCCTCTGAACGCCAAACGCGGAAGTTTGGGTTTGGCGTTCGGCTTCGGGAGACGGCTGGGAAGCCGTGCGGCTGTTTTAAAAGGTCACAGCCGGGCGGCAGCGGTTTTTTTGTGGGGTTTTTTTGGGGTTGCACGGATTAATTGACTTTACATTGTTTCCTATGGGAAACAATATTTCGTCTTACGAACCTTTCGTCTTACAAACCTCCCCCTGGAACCAATTAGGTTCGTAAGACGAGGTATGACTGTATTTAGCTACAGGTTTCTAAACCTTGTCTGCCATTGGTTCAGTTTATAATATTACCGCATCTAAAGCAACTTGATCAAGATTAGGATTTCAAACATTCTAAACCCAAATAACACTTTAAATAATTCTCTGCTAATATCAATAACCAACTTCCATGTTTGCAATATAACATAGTATTTAGCTACAGGTTTCTAAACCTTGTCTGCCATTGGTTCAGTTTATAATATTGGACAAGAATTATTGGTACTGTTAATACATACAAAATAAATTTAGAGCTCCAACACCGTATTGAAGGTCCCTAACCTTTCTGGCTCCGGGGACTGCCGGTGGCAGAGCAGTGATATTGGAGAGAAGATGGTTTCCCGCGCACACAGCTTATGCAAATACAGTTTTGTGTGCTTGCATTGGGTCCCGGACTGGGCTTGGGGACCTTTAGTCTAAAGGGTATGTTATCAAAAGTAGCGTGTTTTTGCATACAATTCCCATTTCCATCTGTCTCTTTTTTAATGCAATTTCTGTAAAAGCAAAAAAGGCCTTACCTGATCTTTCAATATTTTCCCAACAGCAAAATATCTAGCAGCCGGATTGGAAAAGTAGAGACCAGATACAGCTGAAGCAGGGAGCATTGCTAGGGATTCAGTTAACTGAATACCTGTAAGAATCAAAGGAAAAGAATTGTGTTGGCTCTTTTGGAAGATAGGTTCTATTTTGATTTTAAAAACTGCTAAATTGCAGAATCTCTAACTCGTGTTGGAGAAAAACTCTTTGGGAGGTTGACTCATCCTTCCATCCATCCATCCAAGGTAGGTAAAATGAGGACTCAAATTGTTGGGGGTAGTATGCTGACTCTGTAAACCGCTTAGAGAGGATTGTAAAAGCACTGTGAAGCGGTACATAAGTGCTACTGCTATTGCCAATTTCCTGACAAATCCAGTCCAAATCACCCATTATAATTTGATGCTGTGCAATCAGTTAGCAAATTATGTATACACTGAATGTGATTTGGCAAATTTGTGAAAAAGAACGAGCCTTCTTCAAATACAGTGGAACCTCGGTTAGTCAACGCCTGGGGTAGTGAACAATTCAGTTAGCGGCCAAAGATTTTGCTAAAAATTTGCACCGGTCAGTGAACAAAATTTCCGATTGTCACCCCCACGCATCCCTGCATCTCAAACCAAGCATCATTCGCGCTCAAGACACAGTTACATTCGTTCAGTCGGTCATTATCTTTATTGTGCGGCCTCCTTTTGGGGTGATTCTAGTGCTTTATTTTATTTTATGCCAGTTGTTCTCATGGAGGGGGATTCCCCCTCCAAGCAGTAATTCCACCCCTTCCACCCCACACCTCCATCCAGTGTCTTATGTTTAAATGCTTTCTTTAATGTTTTTATGTTTATTTAACTCTTTATGTACTGTATTATAACTGTTCTCATTAAAAAAAACATACCTATATAACCGGTAACACTTATATATTAGCGAGTCAACAAGGGCTGGGAACCAATTATTTATATTTCCTTTATTTCTTATGGGGAAAATTATTTCGGATAGTGAACATTTCGGATTGGAACCAGCTTTCCGGAACGGATTGTGTTCACTAACCGAGGTTCCACTGTATACACTAAAAACAGATGATTATTTAATAGTCAACGGAAGATGGGACCAGGCATACAACGCTGGCCATATTCTGTCCCACCTGCACAACTCCTTCAGGAAGTCTGAAGAGGAGGTGAACTTCCTAACCAAACTTTGAAAGATACCTGTAGCTTCCTCAATATTGGCAAGTCTCCACATAGTGATTTTTTCAGTGTGGTCAGGTTGACATGGATAACCAGGTGCTGGCCGAATGCCGTCATATCTTATCCTACGCAGATCTGAAAACTCCAGCTCTTCATTTTTACAATAAGCCCAGAATTCTTTTCGAACTCGTTCATGAAGTTCTTCTGCAAATGCCTTGGAAATAAACAAAACCAAGCTCTAACTTTAACGATGTTTTGTCCAAATACCTAATTTATTACTGTGTGATGCTTTCAACTCAGTCCTCCTGAGGAATACACAGACTCTTGGTGACTACTCAGAGAAATCTAAGCAGTTTTCTTGGTATTTTTGGTAAAAATTGTTTGTCACTGCCTGTTTGTTGCAGCCAAATATCTCTTCATTAACTATAGCCTTGTTGCTGTGCTAGGACGTTTGAATTGATCCATTGACTTCCCACACTTGCACACATAAAAGCAAAATGTTTCTTTCATATTTCCATACCTCCTGCTTATGATCTACAGGATTCCCTTCCCCTCTGAAGCAGATTTGGTGGATACAGGAGAGAATGAACAATAAAAATTGATTCATTCTTTCAATTGCTGGTGGAGGTTTTCAAAGAATCAATAAGACCTCTATCGTAAAATGACATCATTGGATAAAACATTATGTAAGTTATCACAATACATTTGCTATACAGATAATAGTCTTCTACTTCCAAAGAAAGCAGGTTGGTCCTTCCTTTCCTTCCCCCCTCCCTTCCAATATATGAATTGAAACAAATAGAATCATGTAAAAAACAAAACTATAATATATTACCTCTGCTAACCGATCTGCTAGTGCTTTCACCATTATAATACTGTAGTCATCTGACAGTTTTTCATATTCTTTACATACTTCATCTACTCCAAAGCAGGCCACAGCAAAGAGCCCCAAATAGTCAGAAACACCAGATTCCAGGGGAGATATAAAATCAGACAGGCAATAATAGGGATCTGTGGAACCAGAGTCTTTTTCAACCTACAATGATAAATTGAACAAAATGTTAAATATAAAAAAACCTAACTATAATAAAAGACAACTGAACACATAGTGATTCTCCCAATATATAGTAATATAGACATTTGTGGGAGATAATCACAATGTTTTCCTCCCATGCTATTCATATTAATTCAAAACTAAGTCAAAGACATATCTAAATTGCACATAAAATTTCAAGTACAGAAACTTCAATCTCATATGGGTTAGATTCCACTTTGATTGCAGTATCTGATTCAGTATACGATTTTAAGGAGGATTCCGACTAGGTAGCAATTCCAGTGAAGAGATTTTGCAGAGACTGGAAATATACTAAGAGCATAACATTCTTCAAATTCCTGAATGTCACAGAAATAGTGAAGATATGTTTCTTATTGTGCAAGACATAAAATAATGGGCTTGTAATTCAGGAAGGCAGATTCTGTCAGAACATTAAAAAACATCCTTGAAGTAGGAATAATTCAACATAAGAACCAATTACTCAAAAAGGTGTTGAGGTCACCTCATGTGATGTGTTGAAGATTATCTCTCAAAAATGTGAATATATATATATATAATCCACAGAAGATTCACTTTCCAGGTTTTCTGTGCAGTATTTCCAAAGAAGATCCAAAATCCAAGTACTACAGTTCCCTTCTTTGTAAAATGACACTGTTTTACCTAATGTTACACTTCTTCATAAGCTTACAGAATACATCATTATCATTTTGCTAACTTTTAAAGACAATGATCTCCACACACATGCTGTGAAGGTTTATTACATAAATGCAATCATCTTTTCTTTAGCTTCTTATATAACTCTTCAATTTTTAACTGATTTTCAAGACAAGGTAGGAGGTTGAATTACTATACCTCAAACAAGCAGAGTTAATATAATGGTAAAGACTTTAATAGAGATATAGAGGAAAAGACAGATCATTTGACTTAAGATACAGCGGCTGCATAACAGGTTATATTTGCAAGTTCTTTAGCTGCAAAGCTGTATGTGTATTTCAGATTAAAAGCAACGCATTCAAGCTGGTAAAATACATTAAAAGTGAGGTTTTCACATCTCAAAGATGGAAGGAAACAGTCAGACAGGCATGCTTTAAATAAAACATTAAAAAATGAGTGTATAGTTTGTGACTCTCAGAGTCAACCAATCTTATCCCCTCCAAATACTTCTATGACAAACCATTCTGGAGGCTGGGATTTAGGAATTTTCTAGCAAAGCATTTGTGGATCCCAACTTGCTTGCTCGTAAATTATAATTAGGAAATACGTAAAGATTAGTTCAAGCTGACTGAAATAAGTAACATTTCATTTGAGTAGAATATCATCAAACCCTACCTGTTGTCGGAGGCCACAGAACTTAGCTATTGGTTCCAAATTTTGTAGCTTCTCTTGTGTATCATATAAGTAAATATCATCTTTAATGCTTCTAGCTGGCCAAAACCCAATCAAGCCTTTGGCTTTAAGCTTATTTTCTGTAATTAAACTTTTCAGCAGGTTTTGAGCTTCGTTGTAAACTTTTTTTGCCTCTTCTCCTAAACAAGGAGAAAATAATGGTAAGAATGGCTAGATAAATAATTTTAAGTAAACTACAGTGCTTGGGTTCACCCACAATACAAACGAAACCTAAACAAATCATATTATGGTCTACTGTGATTTATCTAACCAGTCATCAAAACCCACTGCTGATCCAAACATACAATTTTATCTTATTAAATTAGGAAAATATAAACAATCTTGTAAAACTTTCTATCCGCACACTGATTATAGGTGGCCCAAAATAATATCTTGCTATGGCAGAAGAAAATGATTTAATGAATGGCTAATCACAAGCCTTTTGAAAATGAAAGTTGGATTAATGGGATTAGTTGTGTTTACTATATACCAAGATAAAGACAACATTAATTTACTGTTTACATAATTCTTTTATGGATGATAAATCTATCGGCATCTCATCTGCATCACTAATTCCTTTGTATGTTTACACAACTACAGGCATTTTAAATAATAATTAACCTAGTTTTTACAACCTCCACTGGAGAAATGCTATTGTGCTTACTCACCCACTACTTTGTCATTGAAGATTTTAGGGAATCCCCGATTGGGATATCTGCCCCTAAGCTGCCAGACATCAAAAAATGGTTTCCAGTCTATATAGTCCACCAGCTTCTGTAAATCATAATCTTCAAAGATTCTAGTGCCAAGGAACTGTGGTTTAACTATGAAAATTCAACACACAATTTTGTACTTCAACGTATGTTTTTTACAACAGATTCAATTTTAATGTGATTTTAGTAAAAACACTTAATGCTGAAGGATTATTTTATTTATTTATTTATTTATTTATTTGATTTGATTTGATTTGTATGCTGCCCCTCTCCAAAGACTCGGGGCGGCTAACAACAATGAAAAGACAATGAAAACAAATCTAATATTAAAAATAATCTTAAAAACCCCCAATTTAAAGAACCACTCATACATACAAGCATACCATGTATAAATTCTATAAGCCTAGGGGGAAGTGAAATTTCAATTCCCCCATGCCTGACGACAGAGGTGGATTTTAAGGAGCTTGCGAAAGGCAAGGAGGGTGGGGGCAACTCTGATATCTGGGGGGAGCTGGTTCCAGAGGGTCGGGGCCGCCACAGAGAAGGCTCTTCTGCTGGGTCCCACCAAACGACATTGCTTAGTCGACGGGACCCGGAGAAGGCCAACTCTGTGGGACCTAACCGGTCGCTGGGATTCGTGCGGCAGAAGGCGGTCCCGGAGATATGTTTAACTTCAATTAGCCAAGGCTTTGTCTTTGGACCTATTGAAAGCAGGGAACATCGAATCCAACGGGACTGCTATTGACTATACAGTACATTTATTTATCCTGAACTAAACGGCTGGAAAATAATAAGAATATATGTGTGGTTTTTCTGCAGCATGAGATGGCAAAAAAGAAGGAACAGTAAGCCGTTGTATATGGAAAATTATGACTTTACAAATCCCTTGGTTACTAAAGCTGTGGTGCCTTTCATCTGTCAGAGATGCTTTAATCTGGATTCCTCATGTCAACTTTGCAATTAACTGTTCAGAGAATTCATGGGAGCTGTTTATAATTCTCCACAAAAATTCCATACAGCAGTTTTAACCTATTTGCTTCTTACTTCAGATAAGGCAGGCACAGATTAAAAATTCTTTTCATATGACCTTTTCTTAATGTTTTTTGCATCTCAATTATTCTAAATACACAGTACTCCTTTAAAGGCGCTAGCAATAAGCATAGCAGATTGATTGAATGATTAACTATTTTTATCAGTAAATAAAATAAATATTTTACAGTAAATAAGTAAATGAAGATTAAATAAGAATCACAATTTTATCCTGCAATCAAATGACTCTTATAGAGAATGTAAAACTGATAATATATACACTGCACAAAATTTCATTAGAACAGTATAAACACCCACACCTAAAATGCAAATAATAACAGAAGTTAAAGAAGCCTTCTCAAAACAAGTCCATCTTTATATGTTTTGGGGGCTAGTCTGATCTCAACTAGATGGCTTCTAGCACTCAAGAGTTGGGTAATGAAAATTCTGCAAGAAATCAACCAAGCTCATAGAACAGTAAGGATTCTACATATCTTTACTTTTGTGAAACAGAAAACAGTTTTAAAACTTAACCTGGTTTTGCCTCAGTTTTCCAGTCATAATAGAACCGTTTATTTCTTGCTTGCTCTAAAGACAAGTATTTTCTTTCCTATATATGAGGGGAAATCAAGAGATTAGTGCGGTGTGATTTAAACCTAGCAGTTAATTTATTTAGTTAAAAGAAAGCAAATAGAGCTAGCAATAAGGTAATACAAGCCTGCAGGGCACCCTTGTTCGATGGAATAAAACTTTTTTCTAGAGTCGCATAAAAGTGAGATTGACAGCTATATAAATCAAGTAAATCAATTATAAATAAATAACATTTTAAACCCTAAGAGATTCCCAATAAATATCTCCAGGTATAAGAGATACTCCCGGTTATACAGACATAAACCCATCAGTCCCACCATCTGGTAGAGTTTTTTTTTTTTTAAATGAATCCTCTTAAAAACAAAGGCAGAACTCAAGAAGGAAACGGGAAGAAGCTGGAAGTGATGATTTCAAAAAGCACTGGTCTTAAGAGTTTCCGACAAAGAAAATAATGTTACTGAAATTATTTTCAAGTTTTGCTATTTAACTTTCAGTTACCAGTAAGGCAATACTGGAAGTGTGACCATATCCCTCACTCACAAACTGGGCTTTGAGGAAAGATATTAGATAAACTGCCCCCTGAAAGATAAGTGTTAGCATCTTGAACTACCAAGTTGCTAACACAAAGCAGCAGACAGGACCAGAAGTGAAAACACAATGAGGTTTGACATAGCCAGCCTTCACCCTACACGGTGCTCGTGTGATATTAAAAAGTAGATTCACCACTATTTACCTTGAGCGAGTCATAATGATCCTGTCGAATGTCTTCATACTCATCTCGTATTTCTTCAAAGAAGTCATCTTTTAGACTTTCATCTAAA
The DNA here is from genome assembly GCF_031021105.1 of Erythrolamprus reginae. Lineage (NCBI taxonomy): Eukaryota > Metazoa > Chordata > Lepidosauria > Squamata > Dipsadidae > Erythrolamprus > Erythrolamprus reginae. Next base: position 337,704,944 of record NC_091950.1, on the reverse strand, counting down.
AGCTGAGAGCACTGTAACAAATACAACATGATGATTACATCTGTCATTGAGGCACGCAATCCAATATTTTTCAAATTCTCTCTTTTGAGAACTTACATACCCTATCTTAACTTCTTTTATAAAAACCACAGAATTCCTCTACATACATCATATTTTCATATGAGTGCTGTTTATTCATTTAACTAAACTAAAAGGATGCCAAGGGAAACTACTGAAGATCTTACTTGCAGACTTCATGCATGAAAAAGAAATGAATTAGCTAAGAAAGCAGATATGAAATGAGAAAATGGTGATGAGGAAGATTTTCCCTTCAACCCTGGATGAAATGAAGGCGGACTATTTCCTTGAATGGATAAAATCCAAGTGTATGTGGTGAGAGCAGAGTTTTGTCCTCAAATTAATGATTAAGGATTTCCTCCTATTCCCTCCCATTAGTTGCCTTGCTGCCTTAAGACTACATATACTTCATTGACTACATATACTTGACTACATATACTTCATATGCTTAAACTTATGCAGTCCAAAGGGAAGGGATTTGAAAAACATGATCCTACTAAAAAAGTATTAATGTAGATATCAATGTGAAAATACCCATCTTTTAAACCAGTCCTTTCACTGCAGGTGAAAGGTTCCCCTTGCACATATGTGCTAGTCATTCCCCAACTCTAGGGAGCAGTGCTTATCTCCGTTTCTAAGCCAAAGAACCAGTGTTGTCTGATGACAATTCCGTGATTATGTAACCGGCATGACTAAATATCAAAGGAGCATGGAACCTGATACCCTCTCACCAAGTTGGTTTCAATTTTTCTACTTGCATTTTTACATGCTTTCGAATTACTAGAATGGCAGAAGCTGGGTCAAGTAACGGGAGCTCACTCCATTACACAACACTAGGGATTATGATCACAATGCAAGAAGCAGGCTAATATGGACTAAGATACTGCTTAAAGTCAATCATGGCTGAAGAAGCAATACAAAAGTTTAATAAATTCTGTCCTTGACTTTCTTGGAGATTTAAAAAACTGCTATCAGTTTTTCCCTGCCTGGTTTTACAACCAAGGAAGAGGTCTTTTTTTCTTCTTAAGGTCCAAAATGAAGAAAGAGGAACTCAAATCTCAAGGTTCATACTGTGGAGCTCAAAAGGAACTTCATGGAGTTCAGAACATTTACAGACAAGGAGATGGGTTTCCATCAAAAATATTTTGGAACACTTGGAATAAGGTTTCATTTAGGATGTTTGGAATAAAGTTTCTGTACAAATGCAAAACTGTTCAAAGACTAAAATGAAAAAGTTATCCAAATGAGCCATCTGAAGGAAATAAGAGTAAGATATTATAGAAATTGAAAGAAAGTGACACTATTCCTCACACAATTTTCTATGAGTAAGGGTTGTTGCACAGTAATTATGGTCCCCCGGGTTAAAATCCAACAATATTTTAGCAAACTATGTCTAGGAGAAAAAAAGAGAGCTGCAGAGATCTGAAACTACATAGTTACTACTCAGGTTCATTTGGATTATCACTTCATGAAAGTATTTACTTATTACAGGTTTGCAGAATTACCAATTAACATAGCCAAGACAGTTGGGAGTTATAATCTTTATATATCTGGGATGCACCAGATTAAAACAGTCTGGTATAAATTTTTGGATATAAATTTTATCACAGCTTACAACCACCACACTTTTGGAGGCATCCAGGACGTGAATGACAGGAGCACTATACCGTGGAGCAATTTTTACAGCTGTATGAGTTCTGTAATAACAATAAGAAATGTAAGAAAACAATAACCATATGAAGAAACAGTCAAAAACATGTTAATGGACATATATGATTATATTCTGATGGGGAATCTGTAACTCCTGGGCAAATTTAATCTTCTTTAAGGAAATGATAGCCAACTTGCACATCACAAAGAGTCAGAGAAATATATCCATTATATATATGACTGCAAAGTCCTTTTATTTTCAAGAAGTTTTAACATAGTATACTGGAAACTAATCGGTATCTAAGAGGCTGTATTTCTCAGATAAATACTGCAGGCCTGAGCCAGATGGCACTTCCAATTTTATCATTATCTGAATCTCCCAGATTCTCTTCTTAAACTTCCCAGAAAGCCAGCTTTACCTATTTTAAAAACTATGATTTCATTTTCAAAGGTAATTCATTACCTGCAATTCTCACTACATAATGGTAGAAACTTACATCACACATCTCATAACAAAATCAGGTACTGACTGATGTTAGAACAGCCATCTATAACTAGAAGGTATAGTTTAAAATTCTACAGTTTAGGCTTTCTCATTCCACCATATTTTTTTATCTTTAATCTATGATGCATTACAATTTTCCTGGGACTTTGCATGAGTATTTAGTTAATGCAAAACATGTCTGGCTTGATTCTCAATGTTGCAAAACCAAGCTTATTTTTGCTAAACCAAATGTGTACCTGTACCAAAGATAAATCAGTTTTATACATCTCTTTTTCAGTGAGGAAATCAATAAATTCTTAGAAATTCAGACACTTGCTTTTTAGACTTGGTACATTTAAAATGGTATAAAAATGGTATAAATAAACATATAAATACCCTATGTATTAAAATAATCTAAACAGTTAATTTTGGGAGTCATATTCTTTTTTATATAAGCAACATCTTCTGCCCAAAGCAAAAAACACACCCCTAACTTACTTGGAAGTAGTTGCTCCTCCAATCAGCAAAGGGATCCTTATTTCTAGTCTTTCCATTTCTTTGGCAACAAATATCATCTCATCCAAAGATGGAGTGATCAGACCAGACAAGCCAATTATATCTATAAATATAAACAGCCAAATATTTCCAACATTTTCTCTATGATTTTGTAAAGGTAAAAATGCCATCCAGTTGTTAAGCCATGGATCTGACTTAGAACTTTCTCCTAACTTTCTATGGCTAGAGATAACCACCCTAGATATTCAACTCATGTGTGAAATGGGTAGGATTAGAATTTCTAAATACCTTTATCAGAAATATCTATGGTGAATGCAACACTGTCATCTTTTTTAACACCAAATAATTACAACTTTATTCTTCCAGCCATTTTAAAAATGAAAAATATATTTGAATTTTAACTTCATTTTTAAACCACTAAGTATTTTTTTAAACAACTAGATATTTTGGTGAAAATTAACACAGAACCTATCCTTAAATAAATAAATCTGAATTCTATAAGCTGGGTACGTTTTTACATGGTAAGGTAAATCATTGCACAGATGTTTAGCTAAAATAACCACATCCGCCAATGGACTACTTAATATCAAATCAAAATTTTATGCATTTTTCTAAAAAATCCTAACCTATTTTAACTATTCTATTTTCAAGAAGAAAGATTGTACCAGTTATCATTGTAATTTACATTTTCTTAGGGAGCTTAGTGAGAACTAGCATTTGAAGATGCACATTTTCACATGATGCAAATATATTCTTGAAACTCCATAAAACTGGACAAAATGGAAATCAAATTAGTGTGTACCTGCTTTATTTTCAAGAGCAGCTTTAAGTATCTTGTCACATGGCGTCATAACTCCCAAATCAATAACTCTGGGGAAGGAAATAACAGTTTGCTAATCAATTTATGCTCAATTAATCCATGTCTTTTAATAGTCCATACTAAAAATCAATCATCCTGTGAGGAAACTCAAGAGAACAACATTTGGGTTGCAATCTTCCCTTATACCTGAGTCTTCTTAACAGCCCCATTCTTAGTTATTACTGCACTTGTTTGAGTTACACTTTCTATTAAGCCCAATGACTTCTTATTTACCAATAAAGGAGATTTGTAGCTCAGGGTTGAAATGTCTTATTTAAGAAGAACAGATAAATGAACTTCTTGGGCAGTAATACTGCTACCAAGTGTTTCAAGATAGCCTGCCATATTGCAAATCATGAGAACTTTGACCTATACTCAATGTCCAGACAAAAATTCCCTGATTAAAAATATACTGTATCTGAATATGCTCAGTGGGGGAGAAAATGAAGAGATTCAAGCTCAATCATGTACCTTGATCAAGTTTCTGCAGAGCTTTTATGCTATCCTATACACTTTCATAATTTATTTCAAAGAGTTCTTAAGTTTGAAATACTTGAGGTCAAAATCTTATGGCTTTGTGGTGACAAACAGTTAACTGGCCCACATTTTTATTATAGTACACAGTATTCTGTAGAGCTTCATGCAAGTTTAATACATTTACAAAGAAAAAAAATTATGTCTGTCCAACTCACTTACAGAAATAAAGCCTCAAATACAAAACCCAACCCTCACTGTTTCCCGTCCCACCATAATAACAATCCACTCCATATCACCCTGGGGAACCCAGGCCTGCTGGCAAAATTAGCTCAGCTGTTACTAAATCTTTTCCTGTGTGAACATATAAATTTTACATATACCACCTGTTTTTTAGACTTGGTACTTTTTAAATGATATAAATAAACATATCTAAAAATAATGATAAAAACAATCAAAGCTTCCATCAGAAAGCTAGCACTTTAGCCAAATAGAGACATTTCTAGCCAGTCAAATAAAAATAGTACAAGGAAGAATGTGCAAGATCAAAAGGTTGAGTCTCATTACCTGAAATTATTGCAGCCCAGTACTACTCCTACAATGTTCTTGCCAATATCGTGGACATCACCTTTCACAGTGGCTAGCACAATAGTGCCTTGATAAGGATCCTGCAAAAGTTAAGCCATTTTCATTTCTGAGCAATTCTGATAATATGAATGATTGCCTTATTGCAACAACTGTTATGTTCGACTGTTTAAAGCAGAGACAAATCCATATGAACCTCTGCTCTTCTCCATTACCAAAAGCTAAAAAAGTGAGTCTCCCATCTCAAAGGCGGACTGTTTTCTAATGATATCTTTGGCCCTAGCTTGTAGAACTGGGTACCACTGAGCGTTTGGCAGCTTCTTCTCTCCCATGTTATAGTCTATAGTAAATGAAGACCAAAAATAAGAGGAGTGTCCGTGAAACTGATTTGGAAGAGAAGTAAAGAGAAGGAATAACAACTGGTTTGAAATTATCTGCTCATGGCATTTATTTGAGCTTGGCCACAAAGCTTGGGTAAGAAATGATAGTTCTTAGTGTGATTAAAAATAAAAATAGGAATTATTTCTGCTATTTCAACTCCTTGATATAATGAATATCTATCTATACATGTTGTTATTATCATGCTGCTACAACCATCATTTTGTAAATATCTTGTCGGTAGAAACAAAAAAACTAGGGAATACTTGGTTAGTAGTTAGAGAAAATGTAGATAAATTGTATGCCACTTATTTTTGTTTCTGACTGTGACTCCCATCATTTCAATCACTACACATGATAAAGACTGTAAAATTATAGTGCAAACCATCACAAGAATAGCAGATTGTCAATTCTAGACAGACTAGACTTGAAAACCTGGGACTGAAATGCTCAGCAACCATAAAGTGTCATTTTAGGCTTGTCATTATGTCTCAACCTAATTGTCCTTGATTAAGACAGAAATGAGAACTAAAAGCATCATATACATTTCAAAATTTTCATCTTTTCCCTAGCAAGGAAGCACCTTGCATCTTAGGCAGTTTATTGCAACTCCAGAGACCACAAAGTGAAAAATAGTTATTTCTTCAATCCATTAATTTGGTCCTTCTGAAAATAAAATTGAACAATATTATAGCTGTGGGAGTCAACCTTTCTGAATATGAAACACAGAGGTCTTTTAAAAAATTACTTTTGTCAAAATAAGAGAACATTCTTCATGGCTTCCATAAAGGAACTATTTATAGAGGCGTACACATAAACCTTTGCTTCTTTTAGCATACCATATTTTGCTAATAGTCATGTTTTATTTTCTCAAACTGAGGCCTTGTGTTCAAACAGGTAGGAATTTTGAAAAGAGATTCGTGGAAAAGTCACCATATCTGTATACAGTAACAATGGCTCTTTAAGGTTGTATCCTTTCCATCACCACCCCTCTAGAATAGAATAGATTTCTTTATTGGCCAAGTGTGATTGGACAAACAAGGAATTTGTCTTGGTGCATATGCTCTCAGTGTACATAAAAGAAAATATAGATTTGTCAAGAATCATGAGGTACAACACTTAATGACTGTCATAGGGGTCAAATAAGCAATGAAGAAACAGTCAATATTAATAAAAATCTTAGGATACAAGCAACAAGTTGCAGTCATACAATCCTAAGTGGGAGGAAAAGAGTGATAGGAATGATGAGTGCAGACTTAGTAAAAAGTTTGATAGTGTTGAGGGAATGGCGTTCAGAAAAAAAACCTGTTCTTGTATCTAGTTGTCTTGGTGTGCAGTGCTCTGTAATGACATTTTGAGGGTAGGAGTTAAAACAGTTTATGTCCAGGATGCAAGGGGTCAGTAAATATTTTCACCGCCCTCTTTTTGACTCGTGCAGTATACAGGTCCTCAATGGAAGGCAGATTGACAGCAATTGTTTTTTCTGCAGTTCTGATTATCCTCTGAAGTCTGTGTCGGTCTTGTTGGGTTGCAGAACGAAACCAGACAGTTATAGAGGTGCAGATGACAGACTCAATGATTCCTCTGTAGAACTGTATCAGCAGCTCCTTGAGCAGTTTGAGCTTCCTGAGTTGGCGCAGAAAGAACATTCTTTGTTGTGCTTTTTTGATGATGTTTTTGATGTTAGGTGACCATTTTAGGTCTTGAGATATGATAGAACCTAGAAATTTGAAGGTCTCTACTGTTGATACTGTGTTGTCTAGTATTTTGAGAGGTGGAAGGATGGAAGGGTTTCTCCTAAAGTCTACCACCATTTCTATGGTTTTGAGTGTGTTCAGTTCTAGATTGTTCCGGTCACACCACAAGGTTAGTTGTTCAACCTCCCATGTATATGCAGATTCATCATTGTCTCGAATGAGTCCGATCACTGTTGTATCATCTGCAAACTTCAGTAATTTAATAGATGGATCTTTTGAGATGCAGTCATTGGTGTATAGAGAGAAGTGGTGAGAGTACACAGCCTTGGGGAGGGGGGCTGTGCTAATTGTACATGTATCTGATGTGATTTTTCCTAGCTCCACTTGCTCCTGCTGCTTCCTGTCTGCCTATTTATCCTGATTACAGCATAGCTGTACAAACAAACAGGTATGTAACCCAAAATCATCACTAGCAGGCACATGCAACCAGACTCTCAAAGCTCTGCTCCTTTTAAATAGCTGTTGCATGCATCACATTAACGTAAAAATATTAAGACATCAGTCCTGGCTGCCATCTTGAAGCTGTTATCTTCCCTTACAGATACCTCTGGCTGGCAACCTTATTCCCCTTTGTTATTATCCATCATTAATGTAAACAAAAGCTTTTCTGCCTCAGGGTTTCTGTGTACTCTAATGCCTAACTTTTTCTGTCTTCTTAAAATGCAGAAGAATTTTAAGGGGGGGGAATGAACATCCAGAATGTGCCAAGGTTCAGCATAATTATGCATTACACTCATGAAAGCCTGCATGACTGGAGCTGAAGGTCGTGCTCGTTTAATTAAGGGGTGGGAGTCACAGTGGAATGGTCATACAATGATCACAGGCCTAATTGCTAGGGGAAGCCTAAAACTGATGGGAATGGGAAGCAGGTGGGGGAAATAGGCTAAGCACAGACCAGGCTGCAATGTGGACTAGTGCATGTATTTATTTTTAAGACATCTTTGGGATAAAAACAAGACGGTTTTTAATATTAAATGATTTGAAGCAGACTAATTGGGAACGGGACTAAATAAGCTTTCCTCTTCGGTCCTGGCACAAGCCTGCCGCAAAGCCATCCATTCTGAAAGATAATAACCAGTGCTCTATATTTGCTGTTCTTCTGGCACTACAGCGAGTATTCTGGGAGGTAACTGCACTCCAGAGAGCTTCTATGCCAGGAGATATGCACCTCATTTTGAGATAGGACAACAGCAAACTTCCAATGATAGCATTCATATTCAGAGGCCAGCCGATTCACACACACACACACACACACACTAGAATAGCAGTACATAGCACAGTGTTTTTCTCTCAATATACATTCAAACAATACAGTGTACCATCTAATTTTCCATGAATAATGCTGGCCCAGCTCCTGCCCCAAGGACTGTGGATGCGGGGGAGACATCCACATGCTGCAGGCCTGTTTTGCCGGTGGAATCTGCTGATGAAGGCTCCTCTGACCAAGAAGACATGAGTGACAGGGAGGAGGAGAGTGTGGCAGACAGCTCAGAAGGAGATCAATTATCTAGCTCCTCCTTGGATTCAGAACAAGAGTTAATGATACAGCCACGCATGCGGGGAGCGATGCATAGGCAACAACAACTGAGAGATTATTATCAAAGAATATGAGGCCACCTGTGGTTGGGTGGGGCTGTGGTAATTAGTGAGGCTGCTATAAAGAGAAGCCTGTGGGTTTGGCCATTGTGGAGGATTATCTGATCGTTGTGTTTCATGACTGCTTTACTGACTTTGACCTTTGTGTGCTGATTTTTCCCCGCTTTGAAACTAAACCAGAGACTTGTACAAATTACCAGTTTGTTTGGAGACGAGTGCTCTTTGCTATACAAAAAGAGGGCTTAGTTTAAGTGCATTTTCATTATAAATAACATTGTTTTCGGGAGGATTCTACCAGAGAGCCCGACAGAACAAATAAAATGCGGTATTTTGTTAGTAGCTAATATCAATTCTTTTAAAAAGTTGCAAAAGGTTTTTTTTCTAATTTTGTCATTTAGTTACATACATTTTCTTTTAATTAAATTCCCTCCTTAATGTTCAAGGCTCGCCTTGAAGGGAGATAAACAGTACCGATACATAGTACAGGTTCCGCCAGAAATCTGACGACACCAAAGGGGTCCCCTGAAGAAAAAAGGTTGAAGAACACTGACATAGCATTTTCAAAAGACTATAGAATATACCAACTATTAGCAAGCAATAATACAGGTGTTCTGTCGGGCTCTCTGGTAGACTCCTCCCAAAAATTCACATGTACAAATTTCAGACACACACACGTTTGAAAATTCAAAACAATGTTCTTTATAAGGAAAATTCACTTAACCTAAGCCCTCTTTTGGTATAGCAAAGAGCACTCGTCTCCAAACAAACTGGTAATTTATACAAGTCCCTTATCAGTTCTATGATACTTAGCTTGCAGCTGTGAGGCAATTCACAGTTCTTCTTCTTTCACAAAGTGAAACACACTTTGCTCTGGTTTAGTTTCAAAGCGGGGAAAAATCAGCACACAAAAGGTCAAAGTCAGTAAAGCAGTCACGAAACACAACGATCAGATAATCCTCCACAATGGCCAAACCCACAGGCTGCTATTTATAGCAGCCTCACTCATCACCACAGCCCCACCCAACCACAGCTGGCCTCATTTTCTTTGATAATAATCTCTCAGTTGTTGTTGCCTATGCATCGCTCTCCGCATGCGTGGCTGTATCACTAACTTTTGTTCTGACTCCAAGGAGGAGCTAGATAATTGATCTCCTTCTGAGCTGTCTGCCACACTCTCCTCCTCCCTGTCACTCATGTCTTCTTGGTCAGAGGAGCCTTCATCAGCAGATTCCACCGGGGGCAAAACAGCCCTGCAGCATGTGGATGTCTCCCCCACATCCACAGTCCTTGGGGCAGGAGCAGGGCCAGAGCTAACCACAACACCAGGAGTGGCCTAATTCCATACTGATTTACAATACACTTCCCCCTTTTTTAAATAAACATGTGTCTGCTAAATAAATACACCTTAAAGCAAGTAAGCTTCTTGATTGTTGTGTTTTTCAATCAGAATTTGGCTTTACCTCATTTCACTCCCTTCCCAAATGCCAAAGGCAGCATAAGATTCACAATTTGTTCTCAAATCAACCCAGCCTTCGCAACAATTTGAACTACAAGAACAACTGCTGTTATTTCATTATTTTTTTCCCCATGCCTGTTAGGAATGGAAGAAATCTGCTACAGCAAAAAGCATCAAGTTTCTTCCAACGTCACGATTGCTTCCAATGAGCAACTACACATTAGCTTGACAGATGCTTCCCGAGACAAGAGGCTGCAGAGCAAGGAAGCCCAAGGATTTGTTTGCTTTGCCTTTGGAAGCGAACCAATCTGATTCACACCTCCCAAACTAATTTGCATTTCTCCAGAAATCCATTTTTCAACTTCAAAACTGTACTGTGTTATACATCAAGCCACAAAATGCTTTTAAAACAAGAGCAGTGCAGGTTTTTAAAAAGAAAAATGCCAATAAAGAGAATAATAGGATTGGCACAGAGTTAGTAATGCATTTAGTGACATCAGTCCTAAAAGGTCTGATTTGTCCATCTCTTATTTATTTTATTTTATTTTATTTATTTTGTCCAATACACAATGAGGGTTTTAGTGGGTATATATCTATATACACATAGTAAAATACACGATGAAGGTTATAGAGGAGATACTCATAGTAAAATATATCTAAGAAATAATAGAAAAGAAGGTATAGTAATAGAACATATCAATGAAAGAATAGAAGAAGAGATATAGGAATAGAAGAAAGGTATAGGAGATATAGGAATAAAACATATCAATGAAAGAATAGAAGAAGAGATATAGGAATAGAAGAAAGGTATAGGAGATATAGGAGAGCAATAGGACAGGGGATGGAAGGCACTCTAGTGCAGTTGTACTCGCCCCTTCAGTATCTTTCCTGCTGGGACTCTCTCTCTTTCCTCCATACCTTTTTGCTCAGAAACAATAGTTTGGTATGAGGCTGTATGAGATTACATAGATAGGCAATCCCCAAAATTAGGTTGTTAAATGAAGGGAAGAACTACCCAAGGTAAAAGAGGCACGAAAAATGGAGGTAGTAGACCACATCAATGGAAAACTTATCACTGAAAATGATGCTTTAGAGAAAAACGCAGCTCAACAGAGAGAGGCAAAAACTGTTCTTGCTACTGTTAATTTTGTTTTTTATTTTCTGCCTGTACTCCAATTAAGTACCAAGTTTATGACTATGGATCCTTGTGTAGAATACTATTGCTGTTTGTTTTACTGGCAACATATCAAATGGACAACTTTATGTTTTCCGATCAGCTGCCCATCTCTGTGACTGAGAGCTCATGTAAAAGGATCTATTTATTGCTGCCATGACATGCTATGAATTCCTGACCCACACAAAAATCTATAACACAACTGCAACAAAAAATAATTTAAGAGAATCAAGGATTGAAGCTGCAAACTCACATCTTCCTCCGTGCTCCCAGACAATACACGTAATTCTTCTCTTTCCTTCTCCATGAATGGGATAAGATGACCCACTGCTTTCTTCATAACTCTAGCGGATTTAATCACCTGTATATTCAGATTCAGAAAAAAAGACTCAGGAGTGTGTTCAAAAAATGTATTCAAGATTATAGCAACCAATGAATTAATCTGCAAGCAAACCGTATCAGCCCCCCCCAAACAGAAAATTACCAATAAATACCAACAAAGTAACCTAATAACTTCTAAGCAACTCCTTTAACAGTTTCTCCCTTTTCTGCCATTTTGGAGAAATGCTTCCAATATAATTAATAATAATAATAATAATAATTATTATTATTATTATTATTATTATTATTATTATTATTATTTATTGGATTTGTATGCCACCCCTCTCCGCAGACTCGGGGTGGCTAACAACAATAATAAACACAACATGTACAATCCAATAATAAAAAACAACTAAAAACCCCTATTATAAAACCAAAAATACACACAAACATACCATGCATAACTTGTAATGGCCTAGGGGGAAGAGCTATCTCAACTCCCCCATGCCTGGCGGTATAAATGAGTCTTAAGTAGTTTACGAAAGACAGGGAGGGTGGGGGCAGTTCTAATCTCCGGGGGGAGTTGGTTCCAGAGGACCGGGGCCGCCACAGAGAAGGCTCTTTCCCTGGGGCCCGCCAAACGACATTGTTTAGTCGATGGGACCCGGAGAAGGCCAACTCTGTGGGACCTTATCGGTGGCTGGGATTCGTGCGGTAGCAGGCGGTTCCGGAGGTAATCTGGTCCAATGCCATGTAGGGCTTTAAAGGTCATGACCAACATTACATTCATATAGAGTAGAATACTTTACTTGGCCAAATGTGATTAGATACACAAATAATTTGTCTCCAATACAACAGCTCTCCATGTACATGCAAAGCAATAAGGTAATAATAATCATGATAATGACACCAATAATGCGATAGTAGAGATGAGAAGGATAATAATACTATTATAGCCATACAATATGGGTGAATATACTTTAGACATAAGACAGTGCTGTGAGGATTAGGTGTTCAGCAGAGTGGTGGCACAAGAGCTGCTCTACTGAGGTAAAATGGACAAACTGTTTGGCTTGGTATAAGACAATCTCTTATATTCTACTACAACATCCTGAAATGCTAAGAACTAGACACTGATCCTCCCTCAAGCCAAAGAAATCATTGATGTAATGTTTAATTACACAGTTAAATTATAATAAGCTAATGGAAACTTCTTCTTTACCTGAGGAAGAAACATCTTGCCAGCTCCAAAAAGATTACCAACTATTTTCATGCCATTCATCAGAGGGCCCTCAATTATATTCAGAGGTCTGGGATACCTCTCTTTGTTTATCCTAGCCTCTTCGGTATCCTCAATCACATATTTCTCAATGCCCTGAGAAAAAAACAACCATCTGGACATGAAAGTGGTATATCTTCCCACAATATTTATCTATTGCATTTTACAAAACCAAGGCCCTCAAGAACAACCTCCCAAAAGAGACTGTAGTAATTTAAGGGTGTTAAAATAGGCTAATTATAACAAGAGCTGAATAAAAAATAAACCTACAGAGTAATTAAAGTTTTTTAAAAAGAAGGGAAATAAAACACACTAGTAATATCGATTAATGTTGGAAGCGTAAGAGGCAATGTTTTCAACCACTTTCAAAAATACTCCTGAAGGAGTCTGGCAAAGGGATAGAAGAAAAGCATTCACAGCAGGAGGCCTCCTCATTATCTCACGTCCCAAAACTGTGTGTGGGTATTCTGAAAAGAATCTCTGAGTTAAGTTTTAAAATAGGCAGGCTGTTCTTGAAGTATTCAAAATTTCACTTCCTTTTTCATATTGGCAGCTTCTGATCTGCTAAGTGCAATTAACAGCAACTGGTTTCAAGCCAGCTGCATGAAAAAGTTGTTACAGCCTTGCCTCAGGTGAACCTCCATTTTTCATTACAAGGTGTGGATGCTTTGAAGGGGGTTCTAAATTGAAGCCCATGAAGAACGTTCATAATGTTTTTCAAGCTTGGCACCTTTTAAAATGTGTGGATTTCCACTCCCAGAATTACCCAGCCAGATAGCATGTTCAGAAGTCCATATATCTTAAGTTGCCAAACTTGAAGAACTCTATTCTAGATCTAAATTTGAAAGAAATGCGAATGGGCATTTATTTGTATTCTTAAAGAGAAATTCTGCCAATTGAGGTCCCAAATGGGCCATTGGAAGTACACTGTATTACCCAATTCATCAGGAACAAATCCTGGAAAGGTGAACACAGATAGCCTAAAACAGGGGTCCCCAACCACCGGGCCGCGGACCAGTACCGGGCCGCGGGGCATGTGGCACCGGTCCGTGGAGTCAGCAGCTGCCAGTCCTCCTGCCGCCGCCCCCTCCCTCCAGTGCTTCATCTCCCGCTGGGAAAGAGGCCTCGGGAGTTTAGTTTAATCAGATTTGTATGCCGCCCCTCTCCGCAGACTCGGGGCGGCAGGTTCTGCTGGCCACAGGGCGATGGACGGGACAGAGGGGCGGGAAGGACCGGGAGGCTCAAGCCTCTTTTGGCTTCTGCCGTGGCACGCCTTTGTGTTTTTGGCTGGGGGAGGAGGCAGGAGGGCCGGCCTGACCCCCTCCCTCCAGCGCTTCACCTGCCGCCGGGCAAGAGGGTTTGGGAGGCAGGTTCTGCCGGCCACAGGGCGATGGCGGGAAAGAGGGGCGGGAAGGACCAGCACCCCCATGCTTAATCCCGCCCCCAACCACACCCCTTTCCGCCCCCACCGGGCCATAGAAAAATTGCCTTGCTGAAACTGGTCCCTGGTGGAAAAAACGTTGGGGACCACTGGCCTAAAAGATTTGGGCTGGTAATGACCAGCAACTTTTCCCTTTAGGATTAAACTTAGTCAAAGAGGCAATGGAACAAATTTTAGCTCATCAATTAGGTAAATTCACCTTAACAAGGCCATACTCCAGTCTTTCTTCTACAGATCCATTTCTCCATCCGTCAGTTTGTATGACTTTTTTCCCTCCTTTAGCATGGGTCTGAAATGAGATTAAGAGAAGTTAAAATGAAATAATTTGCCCCACCACTACTGATAAATATGCATTGATTGATTGATTGATTGATTGATTGATTGATTGATTGATTGATTGGTCAGCAAGTGGAAAGAAACAGGACACATGAAAAAAATGACACAAATAAATGACTATAAAGAAGTAAAACATAGCCATGAACACATAAAAGGTGTGCGTGTAAATGGGGATAGTAAGACAGGGGCGGTAGACACGCTGGTGCGCTTATGCATGCCCCCTTAGGGATCTCTCAAGAAACCTACAAGGTCCACAGTAGACAGTTTAAGATAAAAGATATGGGGGGTTAGAGAAACTAACAACAGGGTCAGGTAGAGTGTTCCAGACATTCACTACTCTATTGCAGAAGTCATATTTTCTGCAATCAAGATTAGAACCTATTACATTTAGTTTGTATCTATTGATAGCTCTAATGTTATTGCGGTTGAAATTAAAGTAGTCGTTAACAGGTAGGACGTTAAGGTAGATGATCTTGTGTACTAAGCTTAGATTGGAATGTAGACAATGTAGTTCAAGGTTATCCAGGCCTAAAATTTCAAGCCTTTGGAATAAGGAATTTTACTACAAGCAGAGGAGTTGAGTACTCTTCTTCTAAAATACCTCTGGACCCTCTCTAATGTATTAATATATTGAAACTATCTTCCTACCAATGGAATAAGAGGTCTCTTTTCCAATGCAGCTTTTTGTCTCAGAGCTTGGAAGGTCTTTTAGGCTAGCGGATCTGAAACATGTTGGTCTCAGAACCCCTTCACATTCTTAAAAATGACTGAGGTTCCTAAAGAGCTTTGGCCTATGTGTGTTGTATCTATTAATATTTATTGCATTAGGATTTGTATGCCGCCCCGAGTTTTCGGAGAGGGGCGGCATACAAATCCAAATAATAAATAAAATAAATAAATAAATCCAAATAATAAATAAAATAAATAAATAAATTAAAACTGAGCAATTTTAAAATATTTGACTTCAGGGTCCCCATGAAAGGCTATTGGGGACCCCCCAAAGGTTCCAGGCCACACTTTGGGAATTGCGATTTTAGGCCACTGAAGAGACCTAATTTTAATGGCATCCTGGGTCAAAGGGGGATGGCCTTCTTAAGATTCTTTGTTGATTCCAAATTTCAGATTCTGTCTACACTTCTATTAAAGTGAAGTGTAGAGTCAGAGAAATAGGCAAGAGCTACTATGAAAGCTTGGCGGGCCCCAGGGGAAGAGCCTTCTTTGTAGCGGCCCCGGCCCTCTGGAATAAACTCCCCCCGGAGATTAAAACGGCCCCCACCCTCCTTGTCTTTCGCAAATTACTCAAGACCCACCTTTATCGCCAGGCATGGGGGAACTAAGACATCTCCCCCAGGCTTTTATATTTTATGTTTGGTATGTATGTGCTGTATGATTTTTAATTGTTGGGGTTTTATATATCTTTTTATTATTAGATTTGTTCTATTGTTCTATTGCCTTTTTATTACTGTTTTGAGCCACCCCGAGTCTTCGGAGAGGGGCGGCATACAAATCTAATAAATAAGAATAAGAATAAAGCAGAGGGCTGAAACATTCCTTGACTCCTGGGAAACAAGGTAGTATTCAGAAGCAACTATGTCACTATAGAGGCTCAATAATTGTCCTAGCTTTCCTATTGAGTTTCCTGTTCTAGTCTACTTTGCATAGCTGACATGAAGACCGAAACTGTGTGTTTTATTTGCCAGAATTATATTCTGCCACTTGAGCAAATACATAGTTTTTTAATAAACAATGTTCAATGTATACCCCTCAGCTCCAAAAAGATTTTAGACTGAACATTTAGCCACTTTATTTCATGTCTTTATTATGACCTTCTAGCCTCAGAAATACTGGGGGGGAGGGGGAGTGATAAGAAAAGGACAGGGTGGAAGGATTATTTACCTTAGCATTATATGATTAAGATCCCTTTAAAAAATCAAGGGAATGTTGAGGCATCTTCTTATATTTATCTGTATAAAAGCAGCTTCTTGAAGATCAGTGCAGAGTTGCATTGGATCATTAGCATGATGTCTGACGATATGGCACATACCTCACACTTGAATACAGATAAACAGTTACTTGCTCAGGAAAGCAAAGGAAATTGGGTACAATATATATGTTGAAGTGTTCTGGACTACGAGCAATCCACCCCATTATCAAATTGATCAGTGTCCAGAAAATTCATCATGTCTAATGAAAATCTGACCTAACCTGTTTTATGTGCTCTCTGATCTTACATAATATGGGAATGTGCATTAAATACCCTACACATCTGAACACTTAACAGCTGCTGATTGACTCCAGAAAGCTTTTGCTTCTAAACGAGGTAAGGCAGGAACACATAAATATTCCATCAATGGGAATGAAAATGCCCAAAAATAAATAAAAATGGAGCTTTGGATTTTTATTTCTGGTAATATACTGTAATTTAAATGTATCCCCAGCCAGTGTAGCAGCAATTTATTTTAAAAATCTAATAACTTAACTTGGCTTTAGTACAGTCCCTCTTGGTGATCGTTTATGTTGTATCACGTAATGCATCACTAATGAATCAAACACTGTTCTGAACTGGAACGTTCCCGTCAGCTTAATTGAACCACCCACCCCTTTCTATTCTGCTCTGCAATACTATCTCAGTTTCCTTCTACTGAAAATACTTTATTACTTACATTATATAAATGTACAGTAATACCTCGTCTTACGAACTTAATTGGTTCCCGGAGGAGGTTCGTAAGGTGAAAGGTGCGTAAGACGAAACATTGTTTCCCATAGGAAACAATGTAAAATGAATTAATGCGTGCAAGAAAAAAAACCGCAAAAAAACGCCGCCGCCCGGCTGTCACCTTTTGAAACAGCCGGGCGCTTCTCAGCGTTCTCCCAATGCCGAACCCGGATGTTCGGCAAAAGTTCGGGTTCGGGCGGTCGCCGAGAAGCCCCGCCGCCCGGCTGTCGCCTTTTGAAACAGCCAGGGGGCTTCTCGGCGGCCTCCCAAATGCCGAACCTAGAAGTTCGGCAAAAGTTCGGGTTTGGCGTTCAGGTTTGGGAGGACGCCGAGAAGCCCCCCGGCTGTTTCAAAAAGCGACAGCCAGGCAGCAGGTTTCTCAGCAGCCACCCGAACCCGAACTTTTGCCGAACTTCCGGGTTCAGCGTTCAGGCAGCGGGTTCGTAAGATGGAAAAAGTTCGGAAGAAGAGGCAAAAAATTTCCGAACCTCGGGTTCGTATCTCGGATTGTTCGTATGGCGAGGGGTTCGTATCACGAGGTACCACTGTACTGTGGTTTATGGAGCATGTCAACCCCCAAATTCTGATTCCAAATGCTATTTATTTAAAACAGTAACACTGACAAAGTTGCTTCTCTAGTATTTTCTTTGTAAAAATAGAATTTTTGTTGGCCAACTGTGATCAGACACACAAGGAATTTGTCTCTGGTACATAAGCTCTCAGTGCTATCACAACAATAGTGATAGATCATTATCACAGACATTGTAAAAATACATTCATCATAAAAAACATTAGATACAACACTTATTGATGCTCATTGATAATAAATAAGCAATCAATATAAATCATACTAGGATATTAAGTAAACAATATAAATCATAAGATATAAGCAACAAAGTTATAGTCACAAGAAGGTAGGGATATAGGTTGTTGTGGTTAGCTCTGGCCCAGCTCCTGCCCCAAGGAATGTGCAGGTGGATGTGGGGGAAACATCCACATGCCGCAGGGCTGTTTTGTTCCCAATGGAATCTGCCGACAAAGCCTCCTCTGACCAAGGAAGCGTGAGTGACAGGGAAGAGGGGAGTTTGGCAGACAGCCCAGGAGGAGATCAATCATCTGTATCATCCTTGGATTCTGAACAAGAATTAATGTCACATCCACACATGCGTAGAGTGATGCATAGGAGACAACAACTGAAGGATTATTACAAGAGAAAATGAGGCCACTTGTGGTTGGGTGGGGCTGCTGTAATTAGTGCTACAGATAAAAGCGCAACCTGACGTTTTAGCCTCATGGCAGTTTATCTGATTCATTGTTTCGTCAAGATCGTGGTTTTTGTGCTGTTCAAGATTGTGTGTGGACTCTCTGGACTTTAGAATTGGACTCAATTTCCAAGTTATTGGGTGAGCAATTGGATTGCATTTAATCTGTGTGTACCAGAAAATCCCTTTGACATTTAAAAAGGGAGCTGTTTCTGTTTTTCTGTTTATAAAAACTTTTGGGTTTTCCTTTTATCGTGTGGTGTGTGTCTTCCTGGACTAATTACCCTGTAATTACGGGTGGTTGAAACACACTGGCAGAACAATAGGTAATAAGGAAGATGAGAATAATGAGAGTAATACTGTCTTTCTAGATAGTTTGACAGTGTTGTGGGAATTAGTTGTTTAACAGAGTGATGGCGGGGGGGGGGGAACTATACTGCTCCACATCCCAACCTTCTCAGCCCCTCTCCTTCCCTCACATCTTTGTGACTTGCTGCTCTTTATTAAAAATTCCAACATTTTAAGGTTTCCAAATGCAAAGAACATTATTAGGATCTTCTTACAGAGGTTTATCTCAAGTATGTACAGCTGGGGATTCAGAAGGCTGTGGCTTTTGAAGTTGTTAGCATGGAGAAAGATTACTGGACCATTGTTGTTACAGTTGGACATGAATGTGTGCATTCTCAACTCCAGGACATAACAAACTAGTAAGCACCTTACTAAGAAAGAACTCACTACTTTGCATATTTATAGCCAACCCCATATTTTGTATTAATTGTAACTGTCCTGGGTTTTTTGGTTATGTTTTATATTTCCTCTTATTTTTCCTTTGTTGTTTTAATAATTAAATAAAAATAAACCCAGTTTGTCCTAATTCATACCCTTGAAGCAAAAATGTGTTTCTTCTTCTTCTTCCTAAACTACAATGCTACTTTATTTTTCTTTGGGAAAGGCAGAATAGGCCAATATTTTTTCCACAAAATCATCCAAACCAGCAGGATTTGATATAAATTACTTTGAGGGTGAGGGAACATTTTGGGTTACATGTATGTAAAAAACCAAGTCACTTATGAATAAATCACAAAGCAATTCTTCAGGCTTTCAGCATCCGTGTTTAAAAGTTAACTCGTGCTTATTAAAAATAATTTAGGGGAAATGTAACCTGAGCATAATGCAAAAGTTTTTCCGTTGCATCCGGATCTTTATTCCATATCAAATCTTCACACAACTGTAAAAGTTCCTTTTGGATATCATCATACACTGGTAGATTTCCTGCATTCACAATCCCCATGTCCATTCCATGCTAAAAATAAACACAGGAGGGGAAAAAACCACCAGTGAATATTACAACTTCTTCTACAACAGTATTTTTCAATCAGAAACTATTTTGCCCAAACCATCACATTACCTTAATTGCATGGAAAAGAAAAACACCGTGCATTGCTTCTCGAATAGCATCCATGCCTCGGAAGGAGAAAGACAAATTGGAAATGCCTCCACTTATTCTGGCTCCAGGCAAATTTTCCTAACAACAGAAATTCCAGCAATGAAAAGTAATGAAATGTTACAAGGAGAGAATAGATAGCAAGTGTGACTAGCATTGTCTGGTCACAGGAGAAATGCCACAGAACATTATCTGACTGCCACTTGCATTATTGTCGGGGTGGGTGGGAATATGACAACAAACAAATCTCTGACCAGAAAAATGTTCATCTCAAGATACAACCTATCCTATATTTAAAGAGGTTTGTCTTATACAGTAGTACCTCTACCTAAGAACGCCTCTACTTACGAACTTTTCTAGATAAGAACCGAGTGTTCAAGATTTTTTTGTCTCTTCTCAAGAATCATTTTCCACTTACAAACCCGAGCCGCCGAAACTGTAACCGGAAAAGGCAGGGAGAAGCATCTGTGGGGCCTCTCTAGGAATCTCCTGGGAGGAAACAGGGCCAGAAAAGGTGAGGAGAAGCCTCTGTGAGGCCTCTCTAGGAATCTCCTGGGAGGAAACAGTGCTTCCACCCTCCCTGTGGTTTCCCCAATCGCACGCATTATTTGCTTTTATATTGATTCCTATGGGAAAAATGGCTTCTTCTTACAAACTTTTCTACTTAAGAACCTGGTCACGGAACAAATTAAGTTCGTAAGTAGAGGTACCACTGTATATCTTTCTATGACCATAAAATTTTTTTAAAAATCATTGGAATTTTTTTCTTTGTTTTCTTTTTGAGTATTTTCAATCTGTTGTGAAAATGTCTATATGCTCTTCAGAACTAGAGCCGAGGAGTCTTACATATTACTCCATTAATTTTTTATTCAGTTACTTCAGGAAGCAAATAGTTTCTTACCCAAAAACTATCTTACTGGTGCCAGGTGTTTCTGTACGAAACTGAGCAGCCCAAAGAAATCAATATTACAATTGGACAGAGAACTGTGGTTGAATGGAAAGTTGTATTTTAACCATTGCATAACTTCAATAGAGAAGACTAATTCATTGGTTGCTATCAATCTGCCTAAAACATGATAGAAGACAATGGAAAGCATATACATTATGTATACACAAGGAGATTCATTGTGTTATATCTACACATGGGCAATTTGTTAATTCATTTCTAACAAACTTTTTCAAAGCTTCTGAACCATGATTTTGGAGAAAGTAATATCTCATTTCTATAATATTGACCTATCTTGTTTGAAGGGGATATATATAATAGTAGAGATATATTAATATTACTTTTACCCTTTTGCTAACATTAGAAAAGGATTGAGTTGTGACCTCAAATAATACAGCTATAAATAGAAAATGTTTTTATCATTTATCTGTGGTAATTTATCACAGACATATGCAAAAATAAAATCTCAAAAATATCCCATTTACCATACAAACTCAAAATAAACTCACAGACAGTAATGGAACTTATATTAATTGAATGAAGTAACTTACATGACGTTGTCAAAGGTCTTTTGGCCAAACTGTCAATTTTTGGCAAATATTGCTCCATTTAATTACTCTAAGTATATATACAATTCAGCTAATGGTCCGAGTTATTTTTAAGCAACTATATAATTTATAATAATGGTGCTACTGAAAGTAAAGTGACAAAAATGTACAACATTAAAGGCTGTAGAGTTCCATTTAAGCTACTGCCTTTTCCTCACCCAACTACTGTGTTTCCCAGACACTAGGTCCTGTCTTGATAATAAGTCCAATTGGGCTTTCGAGCACATGCGCTAATATAAGCCCCCTCCAAAAAATAAGCCCTCCCAAATATACTTAGACCAGTGTTTCCCAACCTTGTCCACTTGAAGATATCTGGACTTCAACTCCCAGAATTCCCCAGCCAATATTCGCTGGCTGGGGAATTCTGGGAGTTGAAATCCAAATATCTTCAAGTGGACAAGGTTGGGAAATACTGACTTAGACACATGCGCAGCTGCTCCGCAAACCACACGAGATGAGGCCGGGAGGGAGGGAAGGGAGGTGAAACTTGCCTCACACACACCTGGCATCACATGGAATGGCCTCACGAACCCTAGCTCGCACGCCCCTTCTCTTAGTGGCTCCCACAAAAACAGTGGCTGCACATAAACTCGCTGCACAGACAGCCTGCACCGGTCACTACTCGCAGCTTCAGTGCCAGTCCCTCTCCCCCCAGTCCCAGGTTGACCTGGGATGGGAGGAGAGGGACTGGCACTGAAGTTCCGAGTAGTGACCGGTATGGGCTGTCTGTGCAGCCATGAAGCACGATAGACATGGCTGGTTCTTGCCCACAGCACTGCCAGCGAGGATCAGGTGAGAACTGCTGCCGCCCGAGATCAGCAGGCCAGATTCGGTGGGCCGTTCTGCGTGGATGGCAGATGGGGGAGGGCATACCCCCCCCCTTTGTCCCACCTCGCCTCCTCACCTCGTCCTGTTTGCACAGGAACCAACAAAAAAGCTTCCACGATTGCTGGAGGTGGTGGTCTGAGCAGCACTGGCAAAGCAGCTGGTTGGTGCTCTGCTGCGCGGCAAGGTTTAGGTGCTTCCTGCATCCCCAAAATAATGTTTCCCTGATAATAAGGCCAATGCCATATTTCAGGGGTCAAAAGACAATAAGGCCCTGTCTTATTTTCATGGAAATATAGTACTTATAAAGGTAGAGGCCAGTAGTAAAATGCTTAAAATAAAATAAGTAAATCGGGTTTTTTTTAAAGAACCCAAATCCCACTCCCTAACTTCCTAGACTCACTTTTATTGTTTTAGTTGCATTGATATAGTTAACGGCATACAAATTATGTTCCTCCATTCCAGTACCTATAGTCAAAATGTTGGGATCAAAAATTATATCACATGGATTAAAGCCAATTTTGTTCACAAGAAGGTCATAGGCTCTGGTGCAGATTGAAATTTTTTCTTTTGTTTCCGTAGCCTGAAAAACAAACAAACAAACATGTGAAAGAACAGTACTTATTTTTTCCTGTGGTATATCATGTTTCTATTTAATTAGGTTTCTAATGTGGCTTTTCTTCGTTTGCTACAATAAACCTATGTTTCAGCAAAGCTCTTCATGTTTTATTTTATTTGTAATAGGTTCAGACGCTAACTAGTTGATATTTCAGCATTGCAATTTAACTGCCCAAGCTCATATATTGACCTACAGGTAATCCTCAAGTTATGACCAAAATTGGGACCAGAATTTCAGTCACAAGTCACTGTGGTCATAAGTCAAGTCACCACATGACCAGACCCAAGTTTATAACCAATTTTGCAGTGATTGTTAAGTAAATAACATGCTTAAGCGAATCATCATTAAGGGAATCTGGTTTTCTCAATAGAAAGGTGGTAAAAACGTTGCAAATCACAACCACACAATTGCCGTATGCTTTAACCAGCTGTAAATATGAGCCGGTTGCCAAATGTACAAATTGCAATCACATGACCATGGCAGGGGAAAGGGGGACAGTCATAAATATGAATATGGTTTGTAAAGCCCTTTTTTCCCAGGCTGTCATAGCTTTGAACCATCATTAAGCAAATGGTCATAAGTCAAGGGCTTACTTTCTATTCCTTTTACTGGAACACAGGTAGGACAAAAGTCCCTATGACCTTCTGGGCAATTTCTAGTGGGTGAAAGTATAACTAACCTGCCCCACTTCATCAAACGCCATAATCACCACTGCTGCCCCATATCTCCTAATTTTTCTTGCTTTTTTTAGGAAATCCTCTTCGCCTTCCTTCAGACTGATGCTGTTTACTATGCATTTGCCTTGTGAACACTTCAACCCAGCTTCTATTACAGAGAAGTTTGAGGAATCAATGCAAAGGGGCACCTGCGGATAAAAAAGGACAACATTAAAATAATAATAATGATGATGATCTTCAAAGACAATAAACAGCCAAGTCTAAGTTGTGTGGATGCATATCCTTTTTTTTTACTATTTATTTCTTTTATATGCAAATATTAGGTTTTTCAGGAATGAAACAAAACAAGGAGCATAAATTGAAATCCTTATGTATTGCAAATATTAAACAAACAAGCCCAGATGGGAAAGCAGAAGAGGCAACATATATTAATTGTGTGTCTCTTATGTTTACTTACTGTTTTGTTGTTATCAGTTACTTTTTGCATCACACATACAAAACATCATAAAACATTTGTTTCTTTATTTCTGTACTCTGTATAAAGACTTGACCTTCCTAAGTAAATGCTTTTTGCTTTGTCTAAATTACTTGGTCATTTGTATTTTTGGGTGGACAATAAAGCTTCTTTGCATAGTTAAAAGTTTCTCTCTCAAGGATCAATGCATATCCAAGGCAGAGAGAAAAGGTCTTGCAAGTTTAATTTGTTTTTTTTTTAAAAAGCAAATCGTCTATGCAATTACATTTACCACAAAGGCTAGACTAATTTCTCTCTTTCAAGAGCTTTTTTCAAATTATGACATCCTTTGGAAAAGATTCTATGACCTAACAGCAGTGATTTGCACAGGGCTGACATTCAGACTGACGCACAAAAATTACAGCTGAACAAAACATTCTAAGCAGAGGGGTTACCTGCCAAGTTCCAAAGGCTTAGTGACTTCATTTCAGAATAAAGATCAGAGGAAAAACCCTTTTGGGTGATAGTTTCCCTTCTGGCTTCTCTTCACAATCTGTGCTCTCAGAAGAACACTAGGACACAAGGCTGCCTGGAAAATAAGGCAGTCATTTTTTTTGGCGCTTGGGGGAATCTGAAAGCTGAAGTTGGTTATCTTAAAAATTTCAAAGACCAAAATTCATGAAATTTCACCTTACTCTTTTTATAGCATTTGGCTGTATGTGATTCAGCCAAATGTTTCTTGGTTAAAACAAGATTTTGTTTTGGATATTAAATCTGTCTTAACATTTCGTAAACTACTCAAGACTCACTTATACCACCAGGCATGGGGGAGTTGGGACACCTTTCCCCCAGGCTCTTTTATACTTTGTTTTATGTTTGGCATGAATGTGCTGCTATATTGTCTTTATTACTGTTGTGAGCCACCCCGAGTTTCGGAGAGGGGCGGCATACAAATCTAATAAATAATAAATAATAAAAATAATAATAATAATAATAATGACATCAGTCATTGCTAATGAAATGCATGCCAAATAATGTCTGCTCTGAAGGTGGGCAACATTATATAGACAGTGCTCATATGCTATCTGTGATATTTAGTATTGTTTATGGATTTGGAAATCCAAGAATCAAGAATTAACCTCAAAAGCCAGGGACATTCTTATGAGAGCAAAAGATGCAAGGCCAGCACTTTCTTCTGAAATGAAAACTCAACTCTATTTGAGAAGAACACCACAAAGGTTTTAACCAAAGCATAACCAGCTAGATATGACGAGGGGGGCGTTTGCCCAGGTTCGCCTGGTGCACCAGTTGCGGCCCTATCTGGACCGGGACTCACTGCTCACAGTCACTCATGCCCTCATCACCTCGAGGTTCGACTACTGTAATGCCCTCTACATGGGGCTACCTCTGAAAAGTGTTCGGAAACTTCAGATCGTGCAGAATGCAACTGCGAGAGCAATCATGGGCTTCCCAAGGTATGCCCATGTTACACCAACACTCCACAGTCTGCATTGGTTGCCGATCAATTTCCGGTCACAATTCAAAGTGTTGGTTATGACCTATAAAGCCCTTCATGGCATCGGACCAGAATATCTTCGGGACCGCCTTCTGCCGCACAAATCCCAGCGACTGGTTAGGTCCCACAGAATTGGCCTTCTCCGGGTCCCGTCGACTAAATAATGTCGTTTGGCGGGACCCAGGAGAAGAGCCTGCATTGTCTTTTTTATTGTTGTTAGCCGCCCCGAGTCTTCGGAGATGGGCGGCATACAAATCTAATAAATACAAATACAAATACAAATAGACAATTAATCAGCATCCCAAATACTTGACGCTTATGTAAGCTTCCAGCACTATAACAGCCCAGTCGAGGTCAGAAGTGTGATGTCATCACAAAATACCACAAAAATTATAATAACCTTTCTAATGCATTTCTTCTGATTTTTCACTTCCTGTTACCATTTTTTCAATCAGAACACCTGCTGAGGTATTGAGATATTGTGTAGTCCCTAGACATGTAGAGAACACCAGACTCAGGAAATTAAAAGACTATCCAGTTAAATATATAACCTTGGCAATGTCAGGCTCCGAAGCAATATAGTTGCAGAATCTGGCCATAGCACTTGGGCCATCTAACATCCCATCATCCATGTTGATATCCAGGATCTGAGCTCCCATCTCAACTTGGGCCTTGGCTACACTCAGGGCATCCTATGTTAAAGGAAAAAAGACATCAGTTCAAACATAAATGCATCTAATTCTGCTCAATCCCCCCTTTTTTCTTTTTTCTTGTATTTACGTTGATGGCATTTGTTTCTGCATTTTTTAGCAAGCTGCTTTTATTATGTCTGTCTCCCCATAAAACTGTTTCTATTTTATAAGATGTGTCAGAGTTTATTTACATTTATTTTGTAAAACATTTTAAAGGCTGCCTTCATCGCATTATTCAAAACTGTTTGAACCTCTCACTTTAAAAAAAGAAATACTCAAGATTGTGTTTCACCAGAGAGGTTAGCAAAAATGTTTAAGAATAGATCAATGAAATGGTGGAAATGTAATCAGGTACCGGACTCTTTTTATTGTACATGGTAAACATACACGGAAGCCCAAAACTTTTGGAAAAAGATTCAACATTGGATGAAGTACATTCTGAAAAAGACTACTGAATTTAAACCAGAAATATTTCTATTGGCTATTTTACCAGAAAATTTAAACAAAGTAGAAGTTTACTTGACTGTACATATTGCAACAGCAGCTAGAATAGTATATGGACAAGTTGAATAAGATACCTAATGAAAGAAAAATTTAACGTAAGATTTTAGAATGTGCCAAAATGAATAGACTTACCTTTAGGCTTAAGGATAAAGAAGAGTATGATTATTATTAAGTTTGGGATGAATTTTATGAATGGAAATTAAAATTAAAAATAATTCAAAGCTTAAAATCACTTTTGAAGGAATATATGACAATTAGACTTTAAGGAGGTAAAGACCCAGATGACGAAAAAAGTAATAGTGGCAGCACTAGACAATAATGCAACACAGATTTGAAAGGGTTAAATCAGAAAAAAGTTAAGATGTTTATGTTATATTTTGTATTTTTTTAAAAAGGTTGGAACTAGGGAACTAAAGAGCATCTTAGTAGATAAGGGAACATAAATTGTATAGGGGGAGAGATATTGAACATTATAGCTTATGATTTTTCTAGATGAAAGTTCTTGATAATTTTAAATATTTTAGAAAGAAAGAGAGAATTGCTTAAAGGGAAAATATGTTCTAAGATGCTCTTTGGAATGTTTGATGTAGGAAGGAAATGCTATATATTACAATTTTAGGCATTGATGCTGTGTTTTTTATTACTTTATTTTGCTTTATTCCCCAGAGCATGATGCCATGGTCTTTTGAGACTGAAGGATGCCAATGCAATGCATGTATATTTTATTGTATGTTGGAGAAATTTTTTTAAAAACATACACACCCCCTTCCCAGAAAAAGATTGTGCTTCACATTGTATTAAAATAAAAATTCCAAAAATATGTAATGTATCTAGTAGAAACTATGCATTCAAATCCTTAAACAGTGCATTATACAAAATTTTAATGCAAGTCCTGAAGCTTAAAAAAAGTTGGACCTACTTCATATTTGCCTGCCATTATAAGTTTGGCAAATCTCTTTGATCCTGCAACATTGCAACGTTCACCAATGTTGACAAAGTTGGTGTATTTTCCAATTCTGAAGGGTTCCAGACCTGGAAAATAAATTATATGTATATATACAAGGGGGGAAAAGAACCTTTGTCTCTTCGCAACAATATAATGTGGTGACACAGCAAAGAAGTAGAAAAGAATTCAAATAAACAGCAACAACATACTTGATTTAGATGGAATATTTTTGCAGCACATTATGTTGGTAGCAGATTCACAATAAATGGATGAATGAACAAGGAAATGACAAAAAAGAATGAATTCTTATCTCTTCAGACTCATCATTACCGCCTTCTGCTGCACGAATCCCAGCGACCAGTTAGGTCCCACAGAGTTGGCCTTCTCCAGGTCCCGTCGACTAAACAATGTCGTTTGGCAGGACACAGGAGAAGAGCCTTCTCTGTGGTGGCCCCGACCCTCTGGAACCAGCTCCCCCCGGAGATCAGAACTGCCCCCACCCTCCTTGCCTTTCGTAAAGTTCTTAAGCCCCGAGTTTGCAGAGAGGGGCAGCATATAAATCCAATAAATCTAATCTAATAAATCTAATCTCTGCCGTCAGGCATGGGGGAATTGAGACATCTCCCCCTGGCCTATACAGTTTATACATGGTATGTTTGTGTGTATGCTTGCTTTTAATAATGGGGTTTTTAGTGGTTTTTAAATTATTGGATTTGTTCTTACATTGTCTTTGTTATTGTTGTGAGCCGCCCCGAGTCTACGGAGAGAGGTGGCATATAAATCTAATAAATAAATTACACAAGTGGGTTGTTATTTGGGTGCGTTTGAGTCTGTGTTGACTTTTGAGGGTAGATTAGGGTAGGATAAGATAAGATAGGATAGACTTCTTTATTGGCCAAGTGTGATCAGACACAGAAGGCTCAAAGTGTAGATATAATAATAAATAATAAGTAATAAATAACGGGTCATAATTATAGTTACAATCATTAATCATAAGTTACAAACAATTGTTAAATCACAGCAAATAGCAGAAAATAGTATAGTTCCTTTGCCTGTAGCAGATCTTAAGTATAGCTCTTACTAGTTCTCTCTAACAAGGATCCCAAATCCCTGGGTGCAGAAAGAGCCCTTTTTCTTCTGGAGTCATGACAGGACACACTTCTTCCAGTTTGTGGAATCAAGAGATCAATGTCTGATTCACTATAAGGCACTTGTTCAAGTGGCAAAAAAGATACTATGATGTATTGCCTCAGTCTTAACAATTATACACGTACAGTAGTACCCCTAGATACGAGCATAATTCGTTCCAGAAGGGAGCTTGTACGTCGAGGCAACTCGTATCTGGAACAAATAACTTTAGACGTTGTTTTTCCCCTCCGAGATAACCAAAAGCAAGGATTCTTGCGCCACCTAGTGGACGCTCAGCTCATATCCCGAATTTGAGCTCGGGACTAGAACAGAAATGTCTCTCCCCTCGTGGCTCATATCTTGAAATACTTGCATGTAGAGCAGCTCGTATCTAGAGGTACTACTGTATTGTAATAGCATCAGTTCTATCTAGAAAAACACAAGCCACATTGTTTGTAGGAATCTTATTACCAGGCATTCAGTCATACAAAGGGCAAGGATATATTTCCACTAAAGGAGATGCAACCAGAGGTGGGCAAGAGCTCTAACAATTTTAGCAGAATGGAAAATCCCTTGTGGCAGAGAGGTGAGGAGGTTCTGTGAATAACAGAAATCAAACAGTAGACCTGCCAATAGAAAACCTGGTGGATTTATTCTTTATTCTTCTCTTTCTCTTGAGCATTCATGGACAGGAGTTGCCAACAAAAACAGATTTTTGCAGTCCAAACGAAAGAATAAAAATAGCTCAAAGTGAAATATCTAAAGAAGGAAGTAAATGGGTGTGGCTGAAGTAGTTTGAGGCTTGTTCTCTTGTACAGACACGTGTATCTCTTCTAGCCTCAGCTGTCATCATACTGGCAACTCCTCACTTCAGTACACATGGTGAACTTCCAACTGCAACTGTGCTCAACATTCCTGTTGCTAAGCAAGTTTTTAAGTAAGCTTTGTCCCATTTTACAACCTTTCTTGCTTCAGTTGTTAAGTGAATCACTGCAGTTGTAAAGTTAATTAGCATGATTAGGTAAATCTGGCTGTCAGTACTATGTACTTCATCGGTTGGGTTTGGACTAACCAGCAATGTATGTTGGGAGGAATTAGTATGTTACTTTAAGGGCTAGGGCTGCAAGTAGTCATAAAAGGGAGTCATAACTCTGTGGTTATTGTGGTTAGTCTTGCTAATGCTTGCTCTTGCTCTTGCTAACGCTAATTCCATGATCTCACTCTCTGCTAGTTTTGTCGGTGTGACTATACTATAGACTTGCCGTGTGCTAAATTTGGTCTATGTATTATGTATGTAAATAATACCTACAGTATTATATAGAACTATGTGTTCTGCAGGAGAGGAATATTGTGGAATTATATATGTATATAAAACTGTGTGTCTTGAAGGGGAATATTATTGCTTAGCTGTTGTATGTATATTATTATTATTTATTATTATTTATTAGATTTGTATGCCGGCCCTCTCCGAAGACTCGGAGCGGCTCACAACAGCAAAGCACAGTACAAATCCAATTATTAAAAAACAGTTAAAACCCTTAATATAAAAACAGTCATACACTCCACATAGTATAGAACTGTATATTCTAATATCTGGTTTGTATATGATTGCTTGACTTGGATATGTATGTAGTTGACTGTTTACTGATTACTCTATTGTACATAGTCATTGTAAATAATATTTATATTCATATTAGTCTGGGTTATTGGCTGAACCACCACCACTGCCACATATACTCTGTTTTAAGTTTAGTATTCTAACATTGGTTATAAGCCCAGTGTGGAATGCTAACACTGGCTACCCCATTGACTTTGCTTATCAGAAGGTAGTAAAATGTGATCACATGACCCCAGGATATTTCAACCATCATAAATAAATACATAAATACATGTCGGTTGCCAAACTTCTGAATTTTGATCATATTACCACAGGGATGCTGCAATAGCTTAAGTGTGAAAAAATGGTTTTCAGTTCACTGTAGCTCTGAATGGTCACTAAACAAATGGTTGTAAGTCGAAGACTATCTCTAGTAGTCTCTGGACCTTCCTTTCCTCTGAGTAAGGCTTTGTTGCATAAGGCAGTGTTTCCCAACCTTGGCAACTTGAAGATATCTGGACTTCAACTCCCAGAATTCCCCAGCCAGCATTCGCTGGCTGGGGAATTCTGGGAGTTGAAGTCCAGATATCTTCAAGTTGCCAAGGTTGGGAAACACTGGCATAAGGAACCAACTTTGTTCTCTACCTAGGCAAGGAACTGAGCCCTGGCCAGGCATCCCAGAAGGATGAGGTGTTTGTTCATACCTGCCTGAAAGAATACTCCAGAACATGATTTCTATGTAAACTCTTCTTTGTATCCTCTGGGCCCCATTTCTTCACAAGAGTCTTTTATGCTTAGCAAGCACTAAAGTCTGCAGGCACTCATTGTCTGATGCTGTGGCTTACTCATAGGGAGCTGGTGTTTCCCCTTCACTACCACCACCAGCCATTCTATAATGCTATTATAAACTAGGTCAGCCATCTAAGCCCTGTCATCCTTGCGTCCAATAAGTACCGCAAAGTGAAGATTCCCCCTAAGAGTTTTCCGAAGTAGAGTGAAAGGCTGTAAAATAAAAATCCTCTTCAACTAATAGCTTAACCTAACACAAGTGTTATACGAGGTTTTCCAATGGCTTGTAGGTGTCTTGAGGAAAAAGTAGAGCAACCACAAAGAATCCTAAGATATAATTAAGCGAATGCAGTTTTAAGGAATTCTGGATATGTTATTTTCTCACCTGACAGCAGCGTGTTGCATTCAGAGAAGGAGGCAGGGGGGATACGAGGTTTGCACGCTTTTACTTCTTCAGCTATCTTCCTGCATTACAAAAAAGTAAGTTAAGACCCCAGGGGCTTTGCAAGAAGGAATGAAATTCTTCTAGAAGACACTAGAAGCAAATGGGCATTTATCTGTGTTTAATATTCTTTAGCAGTTCTCCTTTCTAAGGGCCATAGTGTTAAACATATTAATGGTGATAGATTACAATCTCATGTACAGCATCTAATATATTAGTATTTATTTATTTATTTATTTATTTATTTATTTATTTAGTTTAATACACAATGAGGGTTTTAGTAAAATACATGATGAAGGTTATTAATCATAGTAAAATATATCTAAAAAATAATAGAAAAGAAGGTATAGTAATAGAACATATCAATGAAAGAATAGAAGAAGAGATATAAGAATAGAAGAAAGGTATAGGAGATATAAGAGAGCAATAGCACAGGGGACGGAAGGCACTCTAGTGCACTTGTACTCGCCATTCATTCATTCATTCATTCATTCATTCATTCATTCATTCATTGGATTTGTATGCCGCCCCTCTCCGTGGACTCGGGGCGGCTAACAACAGTGCTAAAAACAATATGTAGCAATCCAATAATAAAACAACTAAAAACCCTTATTATAAAAACCAGACATACATACTGACATACCATGCATAAACTATAGAGGCCCAGGGGGAAAGAACATCTCAGTTCACCCATGCCTGACGGCAGAGGTGGGTTTTAAGGAGCTTACAAAAGGCGAGGAGGGTGGGGGCAATTCTGATCTCTGGAGGGAGTTGGTTCCAGAGAGCCGGGACCGCCACAGAGAAGGCTCTTCCCCTGGGTCCTGCCAAACGACATTGTTTAGTTGATGGGACCCGGAGAAGGCCCACTCTGTGGGACCTAATCGGTCACTGGGATTCAACCTCTTAGGAATCTGGATAGGTCAACCGTAGATAATCTAAGGGTAAAGTGTTGGGGGTTTGGGGACGACACTATGGAGTCCGGTAATGAGTTCCACACTTCGACAACTGGGTTACTGAAGTCATATTTTTTACAGTCACGTTTGGAGCGGTTAATATTAAGTTTAAATCTGTTGTGTGCTCTTGTGTTGTTGTGGTTGAAGCTGAAGTAGTCCCCGACAGCATATGATCTTGTGGGCAATACTTAGATCTTGTTTAAGGCGTCTTAGTTCTAAACCTTCTAGGCCCAGGATTGAAAGTCTAGTCTCGTAGGGTATTATATTTCGAGTGGAGGAGTGAAGGGCTCTTCTGGTGAAGTATCTTTGGACATTTTCAAGGGTGTTAATGTACTGTATGGAAAGCAGGACTCAGCCAGACTAAACAAACAGGAACAAAACACCAAAGCAAATTATTTAGTCATTTTTGTATTCATCAATGGAGCGCTGCTTGGAATAGTTTCGGGGGGGGGGATGATTACATGAGACAGAAGTTGTGAACAGCTCAAAGCAACATGTTCTGTTCAAAACATCCCTTTTTTCTAATCTATTTTCAGTCTTTACTGTTTTTTTGAGATCAGCTACTGAAACAAATTAACTTTAAAAAATTCATGGAAGGGAAAATGTCCTCATTCCTCTCTCTCATTGGAATCCACCTAAAACTGTTGAAAAGACGAGGAAAGAGATTCCTCAGGAGGTTACTCCCGGGAAAACAGATCACTTGATATATTGATTTAATGAAATCAAATTATTTGAACATCAATTCTCTATCAGATCCCACTTTTGGAAGGAGATTCATTCTGCAAGATGGGCTACAAGAATGGTGGAAGGTCTTAAGCATAAAACGTATCAGGAAAGACTTAATGAACTCAATCTGTATAGTCTGAAGGACAGAAGGAAAAGGGGGCACATGATCGAAACATTTAAATATGTTAAAGGGTTAAATAAGGTCCAGGAGGGAAGTGTTTTTAATAGGAAAGTGAACACAAGAACAAGGGGACACAATCTGAAGTTAGTTGGGGGAAAGATCAAAAGCAATGTGAGAAAATATTATTTTACTGAAAGAGTAGTAGTTCCTTGGAACAAACTTCCAGCAGACGTGGTTGGTAAATCCACAGTAACTGAATTTAAACATGCCTGGGATAAACATATATCCATTGTAAGATAAAATACAGGAAATAGTATAAGGGCATTTTCTGCTGTCAGTCTTCTATGTTTCTATGTTTCTATGCAAGTGGGGGATAAAGGTAGCTGAAGCAATGGGCACATGCCTTCTAGTATGTTACCTTGGAGTCCCAATACTGACAACTTATTTATATTCAGGTATAAGAGAAGCAAATATGGTCTCTTAGTAACAAATTGCAATACTTGGGAGTATTTTTTTTCATTTAACATTTTGTTAGTTCATTATTAAGAAACACAGAAATTTCAACAAACATTTTCGCCTCACTTTTCCTAATGAAAAGGAATGCAGAAAGATACAGTTTTGGTCAGTCCACTCTTTTTGCAGCAAACTATAAACTGATACGCTCGTGAGATGGGTTTTGGGCGTGGCATCAGCTGCAATCCCATAGCAGGGGTGAGTAAATGGCCTTGGTCATCCCAGAAATTATTATAGCTTTCAGGGATATTGTTCTGCAGAAAACCAGACGTGAGATCCTGTTCTTGAGATTGTGCCTCAGGGATTAGATGGAACAGTTATTACTGTACCGTTCTACTAGGTAGCTGCTTTCCTAGCCAAGCTGCTAGAGGTTATGGGTGGGCTGGCAGGTGAATTTCCCAGGGTTATGTTCTTGCGAGTCTTCAATCTGCCTTTCTTAGGAAAGCCAGAAAGCCTTAAAAACATGGCTTTGCCGGCAGGCTTGGGGCCATTGAGCTATAAGCACCCTGCTCCAGCCCAGAAGGGGTGATTGTTTTCTATATGGGAATTTTAATTGATATATATCATTTTTATTATTGTACGCCACCCAGAGTCCATCAGGAGTTGGGCAACCTATTAATTTAATAAAACTTTAACTTAAAACGTACTTATTTATTTTATTTATTTATTTATTTATTTATTTCATTTCATTTCATTTCATTTCATTTCATTCATTCATTCATTCATTCAGTTAGTTAGTTAGTTAGTTATTGGATTTATATGCCACCCCTCTCTGAGAACTTAGGTATGAAATTTGAAGCAACGTGGAAGTTCATGGTCATCATAGGTCTGCCCAAGTAATTGTGGGCATGGCATATATCAAGTGTCAAATACTAGAGTCTCTCTCTCTCTCTCCCTCTGTGTGTGTGTTTGTGTGTAGATATGTGTATATCTATATGCATGGATATATATTTCATATACATAGCCTCAGGGCTATTGTAATGGAGCTGGTTTGTACACTTGGAAGTCCTCCTGGACTTATGGTTCCAACACAGTAAGCTAGTGGCAGCTATAGCAATAGCACTTAGACTTATATACTGTTCCATAGTGCTTTACTACATCAGCCCTTCCCCCTCCAACAATCTGTGTCCTTCTTTTACCAACCTTGGAAGGATGGAAGGCTCAATCAACCTCGAACCCTGTCAGGATCGAACTTCAGCCTGTGGGCAGATAATGCAGTACTGCATTCTAACCACTGTGCCACAATGGCACTATAGCTATCCTCAGAAGGGTCTTTGAACAACTTTGTGATATATGTCAACTACATCTATTTCTGGATTGGGTGACCCTTCTCAAAATCATTCATATCTTAAGATAAACCTCAGTTGGATTTCTATAATGTACTGTACATGGACTATTTGGAAGACCATTGAAAACCTGTAGATAGTCCAAAATATGGTGGCACTAGTAGCCGACATGTTCTCCAGAATTCCACACCAAAGTTGGAATAGCCCCATCTCCATTACTCTTTTGAAGAATCAAAAATACCTGGCTTTCTTTCATGATATAGGATGGCAAATAAGCCTGTTTTGTAATGTACGATATTTTCATAAATTGTGTGATTATTTATTAGATTTTTTTAAAAAAAATCCTACCCTTACTACTTTATAAATAATTAAGGTGGTGAACATACATAATGTTTGTATGATTGGTGTCTTAAATTGGGGGTTTTAGATTATTTTTAATATTAGATTTGTTACATTGTCTTCTTTATTGTTGTTAGCCGCCCCGAGTCTTCGGAGAGGGGCGGCATACAAATCTAATAAATCAAATCAAATCAAATACATAATACTCCTTCCTCCTCCTATTTTCCCCACAACCACCCTGCGAGGTGAATAAAGCTTAAGGGAATGACTGGTCCAAAGTCAGATTTCTGATTTTTGTAATTTGTCTTTGTAATATGCTTATTTTCTTTCCATTTTTCTTTTGAATGCTACCCAGAGTCAAAAATCATGGGGAAAGTAACAAATAAATAAATGGACGTGTTTTTCTGCTTTCCCTTTCCAAATTACACTCATTTTAGACCTTCTAAATAAGTTCAGTCTTCATTGATCTGCTCCTTTAAAAAAAAAAAGTCGAAGTCTTACGCTTTTGTTCATACTGAAATTGGATTGAGCATGCTAATACACTTTTCCAGAGATGCCATTAGTTCAATTTCTGTCAAGATGGAGGCACCAAAATATTCATTGAAATAAATAGATCAAATTCTTTATATTGGATTACCTATTCACTGGGAACTCTATCCATTCAGAAACTCAGAATATATAAAAGCATAATTATTCTTAGTTGCAAACCCTCCATTTTTCTTCCCTATCCCAGATGGTTATCTATATTTAATGTGATATTTCTATTCTGTCGCAAGCCTTTTAAAATTCATCTCCATCACATTTTATTGCAAGCAGAAGATGACTAAGCTCTTGCTATTACAAGTGGAAAAGAGCAGGTCTCCAATTAATTTTATACTAGGTTTACAGAAAAAGTTTCACTAAAGTAGGTATAATTAAACAAATATTAACTTAATCAGCTGTGACTTTATGCATTGAGAAACCAGCAGATTCCACAATTGACATACATCTTCTTTGAAACCTATAAAAATATCTAGCTTAAGCTAACAAGTTACCATATTTTTCAGAGTATAACAACCACCCTTTCCCCCCGCCAAAGAGGGTGAAAATCCCGGTGCGTCTTATACTCCAAATATAGCCCCACCCACACGCTGCATGTGTTGCATTTTCGGGTGGTTCTGGGCAACGGGGATCCTCACTTCCACATGGAGCCACGAAGCGTCCTGGGAAAGTGCGTTGAAGCTGGGCTTCCTCTCAGAAAGGCCTGATAGAAAGGCATACATCAGTCCTTCTGGACCTGCCATTTCGTAAACATGCTCCTGGGCTTTCCAGCAAGCCCCTGTGGCTTGGCTGCCTCAGTCAGAGCCGGATTCCTGAAGCAGCCTAGGGAACTGCGTTGAAAGCCCTTTAAATAAAAGCGTTTTCAGGTGGCAGATCCCTCTCTCTGATTGCAAAAAGGATGCCTGAAACACGAGGATCGTAGAGGAAAGAGTTTCTGGCTGGCAGATTCCCCCTCCCCCAAAATGGAGGAGAATCTACTAGCTGGAAACTCTTTCCTCTACTATCCTCGCGTTTATTGGGAAATTTAGTTAGTCACCTTACATAAGTAAACTGACCACTTCCATAGCAGAAATCTGAGATTTACCTTATGCAACAAAAGTGGATTATGAAAAATGTCTGCTACTAATATGTTTTATTAATAATACAAAAACACAGAAGATTATACAATCACATATGACTTGTAATTTCTTATTCACTTCACATTTCTGTAATCTTACAAAGCAAAATTCATTTTTAATTGTTAGAACAGATAAAAAGATCTGTGGTGCTCGTTATCAAAATCCGAGTGGAAGTGAGGACCCCACTAATCCTGATGATGGTAGACAGAGGCAGAATTCTTGTTTTCCTCCCCCAAAATTAAGGTATGTTTTATATTTCGGTACATCTTATATTCCAAAAATTATTCTGTAATTTTTCTGAAGGTTGTTGCTATTGAGACTTATCATCACAGTTTAAAGTTTCTTTTTCCTCTCTCAACTATACAGCATTTCTTATGTTTGACCAGAGATCACAGGAAGACAACGTAACATTCATGGGAATGAAAATAGATATCAATATTTTTCTTAGCAATCACAAAACTGGTTAGATCTAAAGATATTTTATGTTTTAAAAATCATGGGAGCCACTGGTCTACAAAATTGTTTTCATTTACAAGAATGCTTCTGTTCCATAAATCCCTTGAGATGTAATTAGAACTGGAGAGGTGACTAGCTCCATGCAAAACACTTTCGAAATAAATTGAAATCAAAATGCCCAACTTGGAACTCAAAAGAGTTGTGTCACACTTGGAACATGCTATTTCAATCATTTTGGGGATGTTTCAAGATTCAAAAGAGAAGTATTTCCACAATAAACTCAAGACTGTCTTTTAAATACAGTGATACCTTGTCTTACGAACCCCTCGTCATACAAACTTTTTGAGATACGAACCCAGGGTTTAAGAATTTTTTGCCTCTTCTTCCAAACTATTTTCACCTTATGAACCCACCACTGCCGCTGGGATTCCCCACCTCCAGACTTCCATTGCCAGCCGAAGTGCCCGTTTTCACGCTGGTGGGATTCCCCTGAGGCTCCCCTCCATGGGAAACCCCACCTCCGGATTTTGCAATGCTGCAGGGGAATCCCAGCTTCGCAAAAACGAGCGCTTCGCTGGCAACAGAAGTCCGGAGGTGGGGTTTCCCATGGAGGGGAGCCTCAGGGGAATCCCACCAGTGCGAAAATGCGTGTTTCAGCTGGCAACGGAAGTCCGGAGGTGGGATTTCCCAGCGAGGGAAGGCTCAGTGAAATTGCAGCATTTGCGATACTGTGATTTCGCTGAGGCTTCCCTCGCTGGGAAACCCCACCTCCGGACTTCTGTTGCCAACCAAAGTGCCCATTTTCATGCTGGTGGGATTCCCCTGAGGCTCCCCTCTATGGGAAACCCCACCTCTGGACTTCCGTTGCCAGCGAAGCGCACATTTTTGCGATGCTGGGATTCCCCTGCAGCATCGCAAAAACGCGGAAGTCCAGAGGTGGGGTTTCCCATGGAGGGGAGCCTCAGGGAAATCCCACCAGCGCGAAAACGGGTGCTTCGGCTGGCAAAAGGGGTGAATTTTGGGCTTGCACACATTAATCGCTTTTCCACTGATTCCTATAGGAAACATTGTTTTGTCTTACGAACTTTTCACCTTACAAATTTCGTCCTGGAACCAATTAAGTTCGTAAGACAAGGTATCACTGTATAGTTTTTTCCAAAACAATACATTTCAAACATGGAATGTATTATGCACCCTAATAGCTTCAGCTCAGTTCTTGTTTGAATGTTTATCTATCTACAAGGCAGACAAAGATAATGGCTGACAACAAGATCACAACATTGCTCTCTAGTAACTGGGTATTTTGAGTCTTGCTATACCCACCATAGTAATCATTTTGTGAATAGCCATGGATCCCAGCTTTCTAAATACGCTCACTTGCTAAATCCCCCAAAAGTCCTCCAGAGGGCATGAAGAAACCTCAATGCCTCAGTCCATCCTATAACAAGTCAACATTAGTTGCATAAACACCAATGATACCAACTGATACCTCTATGCATTTTCATCTACAACTCTTATAAGTAATGGCTTATAGAAATTGCTAAGATAACTTCTAAACAACACTAGTGTCCCATTCTTGAGGTAAAAGTCAATAACAAACACCCTTGCCAAAGAAGTACATCAGTTCTGCCAACCAACCACCAGCAGATTCTTCTTTTAGATGTCTCACGAATACAACTTGCAGACGTACACAATGGATATTGTCATGAAATCTTTCACATGGGTTTTGAACACAGCAACCAGCAAGGCCTTCTTCAAGGCATTTCCAGAGAGGAAAGTGAAAAATTAAGCTACTTCTCCCATAAAGAGTTCACCAGGAATATGCAAATATTGTTGCAATGCAACAACTACAAACTGTGTGCTTGTCATTTTCACACAAGTTAAAATGTGTCTCTTGATATTAGGGACCCTAAACTGAACCATCATTCATAGCAATATCCTCAAACATAGATGATGCTTCAAGTAATATATACATGAAATTACCGGATATGTGCTGGAGTAGTCCCACAGCAGCCACCAACTATGTTGACCAAACCATCTAAGGCAAGATCCTGAAGAACAGAAAAAGCTTTTTTCAGACACAAATGTGTTATAAGCAGAGTCACATCTGAAGCATGCACAAAGTTTTGCTAGAATTTTTACTAACACATATCCTTGCTAATTACCAACAATGTAACAAGAGGCCAATAAGTACAGTACCATTTCCTTCAAAGCCCCACATGGTTACTTCCAGATACTTAGAAACAGCCCACAATTTTATTTATTTATTTATTTATTTATTTATTGGATTTGTATGCCGCCCCTCTCCGAAGACTCGGGGCGGCTAACAACAATAAGATAGCATATTATAATAATCCAATACTAAAAACAATTAAAAACCCATTATAATAAAAACCAAACAGACATACAGACATACCATGGATAAAATTGTAACGGCCTAGGGGGAAAGAGTATCTCAGTTCCCCCATGCCTGGCGGCAGAGGTGGGTTTTAAGTAGCTTACGAAAGGCAAGGAGGGTGGGGGCAATTCTAATCTCTGGGGGGAGTTGGTTCCAGAAGGCCGGGCCCGTCACAGAGAAGGCTCTTCCCCTGGGTCCCGCCAAGCGGCATTGTTTAGTTGACGGGACCTGGAGAAGACCCACTCTGTGGGACCTAACTGGTCGCTGGGATTCGTGCGGCAGAAGGCGGTCCCGGAGATAATCTGGTCCCGTGCCATGAAGGGCTTTATAGGTCATAACCAACACTTTGAATTGTGACTGGAAACTGATCGGCAACCAATGCAGACTGCGGAGTGTTGGTGTAACATGGGCATATTTGGAAAAGCCCATGATTGCTCTCGCAGCTGCATTCTGCACGATCTGAAGTTTCCGAACACTTTTCAAAGGTAGCCCCATGTAGAGAGTGTTACAGTAGTCGAGCCTCGAGGTGATGAGGGCATGAGTGACTGTGAGCAGTGACTCCCAGTCCAAATCGGGTCGCAACTGGTGCACCAGGCACATACCACTGAAAGGAAATAGACTGGGTCACATGAAACTCCTAAGGCACTGATCACTTTCTGAATTGTATGTCACCTAATGATACAGCTTATACAATTTCTTTCTGGTCAAACCAGAGTATCTTGCAGAATATCTAGAACAGTGGCTCTCAATCTTTCTAATGCCGCGATCCCTTAATACAGTTCCTCATGTTGTGGTGACCCCTAACCATAAGTCTAGCGTCAATTCTCCGAACAGAGCTTTAATCTGATTGGCAGGAAGGTCAGAGGGACACCCCCACTGTAAACGCCTGATTACTCAGATTGTTAAAAATATGTTCCAAGGTGCCAAAATAGAAGTTTCATTCCTAACACCATGGGAAATTTGTCTTTTCTCATCGTCTTAGGCGACCCCTGTGAAATGGGCATTCGACCCCCAAAGGGGTCCCGACCTCCAGGTTGAAAACCACTGCTCTAGAAATAGGAAAGCAAATTTGCCAATTTATATTTACTTACTTGAGAATAACCCCCACTATTATCAGGGATATCTATTGGGGAGGAGAAAGGAAAACATCAAAAAGTCAAGATGGTAGCTATTACAGCAGTGCAAGGTATATAAAGGGGGCAGGGCTTCAGTTACATAATTTGCATCCACCATCTCAATTTTTTGATACCATCCCATCCCCACATATTTATGATTTTTATGATAACTCATTTAATTTATTTATTTATTTATTTATTTATTTATTAGATTTTTATGCCGCCCCTCTCCGTAGACTCGGGGCAGCTCACAACACAATAAAAACAGTTCCTGACAAATCTAATAATTTACAATTTAAAATTTAAAATACTGTAGTTTAAAAAAAACCATTTTTAAGCAGACATACCTACAAACATACCATACATAAATTATATAGGCCCAGGGGAGATATCTCAGTTCCCCCATGCCTGACGACAAAAGTGGGTTTTAAGGAGTTTGCGAAAGGCAAGGAGGGTAGGGGCAGTTCTAATCTCTGGGGGGAGCTGGTTCCAGAGAGTCGGGGCCGCCACAGAGAAGGCTCTTCCCCTGGGTCCCACCAACCGACATTGTTTAGTTGACGGGACCCGGAGAAGGCCCACTCTGTGGGACCTAATCGGTCGCTGGGATTCGTGCAGCAGAAGGCGGTCCCTGAGATATTCTGGTCCAATGCCATGAAGGGCTTTATAAAAGGGCTTCATTAAAGTTCTCACACAATAATCCTAGGCATATCTGCCTACTCATAATTAACTATTATGCTGTCGAGCAGTGTTGAGCTTCAGGGTTTCGTATCCATAAGCTAGGCAGAAGATTTCTTGACATTTTCCCAGCAATTGAGTCTGGCATCTTCATTTTTCAATAGTAATTTTATTATATGTTACAATTAAAAAGATGAAAGCTAATACAAACTAAGAACAAGACAGGAAAAAAGTGCAAAAGGAAGGAAAGAAGAAGAAAAAATAGTAAATATAAATATTCCCCTTCATCACAATAAATAAATGTTAGTAAAATCACCTTCCCTCAAATTTCAACAAAGATTTCTTCTTCTCATATCCAATCTCTTGCTTCTTAAAAATATTCAGTCTCTTGATTCAGGCCTAGTCAGCAAAAGTCCATTAAGGGTTACCAACAGATCTATTTTAACCTTGATCAAATAAATCAATGTTACATGCTTTTATTTTTAATAATCTTGATTAGTCCCTTTGACTAATATCCTAATAGAACTTGATTTCATTTTTTTTCTTTGTCCCTTCATAGAAAATTCTCCAAAGATTTAACTTCAATGTTGGAAGGTTATCAAAATGTTCTTTAGGGCTTGTCACTTGTATATCCCTTTTAATTATTAAGTCATAAGCCAGTTTCAATGTATCATTCTTTTAGCCTGTCAAATCCACTCTTAGATTAGTCTGTCATTTTGAAATCCACGCTTAGATCAATCTCAAACATTTTAAATCCACTGTCAGATTAGTCTCAGTGTCCAACATTCAAAGTCCATCTTATCCATTTTTTTCTTTTAAGAATTCAAAACTATCACATTTTCCCATGATAAGGATTCTTATTGCAAAATCTTATTTCAAATCCATTTGGACCCTTTATTTATAACTTTCCAAAATCAATATTCTGATGCCCCTTTTGCTGTTTACTTCCTCATTTTTAAGACATTTAATATGTATTAAAAGCTTCTTTCACTAAAGATTAAAAGAGACTCACCCAGTGTATAACATTAGTTGCTCTGAAGATACCTCAAATTTAAAAAGCAATTAACAAGCAATTCCCCCCAAAAATCTGAAAACTGGAGTTTGGGCAGTCATTTTCTTATCTCCCAATACCCTAAAGCTGCCAGAAGCCACTGTTTTGTGATCTCCTCACAAGGAGTAATTATCTGGAGCATTTGTGGGCAATCCCAAACCCTCTCTAAAGAGGAACTGTGAAGAATCAGTCCATT
Organism: Erythrolamprus reginae; assembly: GCF_031021105.1. Lineage (NCBI taxonomy): Eukaryota > Metazoa > Chordata > Lepidosauria > Squamata > Dipsadidae > Erythrolamprus > Erythrolamprus reginae. The sequence goes on along the minus strand of NC_091950.1, from coordinate 337,661,929 downwards.
TACAGGCTATTTAATCCAGCAGAGTCATTATCTCCACTATCAACAGAGCTTTCTTCAACTTGGCATCAATTCCCCAAAAGAACCATAACAGGTATCTTCAGAGGCAAAGACTGACTTGCTTCTGTCTTTATAGCTGAATTGATTCCATAGGATGAAACCACAGAAAACAACACTGTTTTTGCAAAGATTGGTTATCTGCCTGGGCCACAATAAGATCACAGGGTCCACAATCAACAAATCAGAGAAACTCTGCCCACAGCTTCAATCGAGGAAATGGCAGTAGAACAAGCCTGTGCAAAAGCAGAACCAACCAAAAATCAATTCCCCAAAATGGGCAAATCAGAAAGCTGCCTAGATGTACATCCAATTAGGATCAGCCACTTACAGTAAGCAATCAGAACTCATCATGAGCTAGGAACCAATCAGGAATCAGAAAATGAACAATCAGAAGCTCGAATGAAAAAAGGGGCAACCAGGAACCACTATCATCAAAATAATCAATGAGGATCAGGCACAAACAAAGAATCAATCAGAGACCAGCCCTCATCAACCTGTATCAATTGGAAACTAGCTTGGCTGCAGACAGATCACTTCCTACGCAGTTGTCTGTGAACTGCTATGCAGACCATCTTGCAACTGAAAATGCCATCCTCAGTTGCCAGTGAAGCTCCAGGAGATCTAGTGTCTAGAACACAATTACTAAACCCTGAAACCCAACACTGTCCAACAGATGCTCACCGTGAAAGACCAGAATACCTCCGGAACCGCCTTCTACTGCACGAATCCCAGTGGCTGATAAGGTCCCACAGAGTTGGCCTTCTCCGGGTCCCGTCGACCAAACAATGTCTTTTGGTGGGCCCCAGGGGAAGAGCCTTCTCTGTGGCGGCCCCGGCCCTCTGGAATCAACTCCCCCCAGAGATTAGAATGGCCCCCACCCTCCTTGTCTTTCGCAAATTACTCAAGACCTACCTATATCGCCAGGCATGGGGGAATTAAGACATCCCCCCAGGCTTTTATATTTTATGTTTGGTATGTATGTGCTGTATGTTTTTTAATTGTTGGGGTTTTATATATCTTTTTATTATTAGATTTGTTCTATTGCTATACTGCTTTTTATTACTGTTGTGAGCCAGCCCCAGTCTTCGGAGAGGGGCGGCATACAAATCTAATAAATTATTATTATTATTATTATTATTATTATTATTATTATTATTATTATTATTATTATTTTGCCATTAACCTATTATACTATTGAACTCTGCAAGCACATAGCTTATACTAAGCTGTTTTTTTTTAAAGAAACCATACCAACTAACATACAAATCATTTTTCTCTATAACAAAACAAAATCTCCCAAGAAAATACTTACTTTAATGTGCTTGCCAGTCACTTCAGGTGTTTCATCGTAATCACCAAAGGTGTTAGGAAGACCTGAAAAATATATTCAATTGCATAAATCTTTTACATTTGTAGATGGAAAGAATAATGTCTTCACTGCAGTCAATGACACTATAACATTTTGAACAAAAAACCTGGAAACATTTGGATTATCCAGTGGTGAGCTGCAACCAGTTTAACAACCACTTCAGTGATTGTGCACTTCGTGCTCATGCGTGCACTCTTCACACTTCACACGCCTAATATGCTTGCGTGCAGCATTCAAAATACAGCAATTTGAAGCTCAGCTGCTTACCTTCTTAAAGGCAGCCCCTTAAGGCAGTAAGTAGAACAGCAGAGGCACAGAAAGCAGCTGTGCCATGCAAATCAGCTGAGCCAGAAAGGAAATATAGGACAGGATAGCACAGAGACGGATGGGGACAGCTGATCGTCGGAACTTCTGGTTTACCCGAACCAGTCTGAACTGGAAGCAGCCCACCACTGGAATTATCTGTAGGCAACTCTCTTACTAAAGATTTTGCTTCACAGCAAAGTAAGAGCAAACTTATTCAGAGTCTTCGGAGAGGGGCGGCATATAAATCTAATAAATTATTATTATTATTATTATTATTATTATTATTATTATTAAATTATTATAATTTTTACTGGCACAAGTTGGCAAGGCAAAAACCATTTTTTTGGTAAAGAAAACAATTCAATTTGTCAACAGTCTATTCACAATTTTATCTCAAAGAAAAACATTTGAGATAAAATTAGACAATTTTATCTCAAATGTTTTTAAGGTAAACAACCACAAATCTAAAATTGGAAGTATACCACATTTAAGATTTGAAGCCTCTAACACTCTGATTTTATTTAAGTATGCCCATTTGGACATAGACTAAAGTCACTTAATTATAATGGTCACTGCTCATCTGCCGCCAGGCACTGTATACATGGTATGTTTGTATGTATGTTTGGTTTTTATATATGAAGGGGTTTTAATTTGCTTTTACCGGTAGTATTGGATTTTATTGTATATTTTCATGATTGTTGTTAGCCGCCCCAACATTTCGGAGAGGGGCGGCATATAAATCCAATAAAACTTGAAACTTAAACTTGAAACTGTCCCATGGTACAACACCAGACAATGAAACATTTGTTTAGAGAATCAAGCATCTAACAAAGTCCACTCACCCCAAGTTTTATAAATGCTTCACATGTGACAGGTTGACAAGCTATTCAGCATAGTAATTCATTTTCATGCTGATAATGGCACCTGCACAAGATATATGTATCGTGCTTTTGTAACACCTATTGTTTCAATTGTTGTGGAAGGGCTGAATTCACATAGATCTATACATACCTGCATTGGGATAACAAATGATGTAAGAAGTTGTACACTTTCCTATTGCTTCAATGAAAGGTCTCATTTCAACGGCCCCCAGAGCACAGTTTAATCCAATGCTGCAAATACAAGAGAGAATCCAACAAAACCAAGTTTGTTTTAATCATAAAACCATACATTTGGAAGTATTCATTTAGAAAATGTGACCAACTCCTTGTCTATGCAGAAACTCAGTTTAAAGCATCCCTAACAGATGATTGTTTTGAACTCCTCCAGCAAAGGGGCACTTACTCATTAATCATTTAAATATGTCATGACAAATTACTCTTCAGGCATAAATGTGGTAAACCATCAATTTTCTACTGGAATGGGATGTAGAAGTAGAAATATATAGTATGGTATGTAAAAAGTGTTGTGACTGACTAAAACAACTGACATCTAATTCAAGCCAAATACAAAAAATGGAAAGGACACATAACCAAGGCGGAATTTCAGCAAACAGCCAGAACCTGCAAACAAAAAATAAGAACAGCAAAGGCCCAACACGAACAATACCCTGCCGTGAAAGTCAATGACGACAAAAAAAGCTTCTTCCAGCATATAAACAAGAAAAAAATCAAGGAAACAGTCGCCACACTAAAAAATGAAGCCAGTAATGAAATCACAGACAAGAGAGATAAAGTACAGCTGCTCAACGCCTACTTTGAATCAGTCTTCACACAAAAAGGAACCACCAACCAACCAATCTGCAATTCAACTGCAATAAACAGCCCCAGAACCAAACTCAACACAGATAAAAACACAATAAGGGACTACTTGTGGGAGCTCAATGAGTACAAATCACCAGGACCAGACAGACTTCACCTCACAATCCTAAAAGAACTGGCAGACACCATAGCAGAACCACTTCTTCTAATCTACCAAAAATCCTGGATCACGGAGACCTACCGGAACACTGGAAATGAGCTGATGTAGTCCCCATCCACAAAAAAGGTAAAAAGGCTGACCCAGGCAACTACAGACCTATCAGTCTGACTTCTATACCTTGAAAAATACTGGAAAAAATAATAAAAAACCAGCTTTACCACTACCTGGAAACAAACAAGATAATATCCAACAGCCAACACGGGTTTGTCAGAAACAAATCATGCCAAGCCAATCTCATATCATTCTTCAACACCATAACCAAATCAGTAGACCAATGCAACATAGTAGACCTCATATACTTGGACTTCAGCAAAGCTTTCGATAAAGTTGACCACAATCTCCTAATCCACAAATTAGAAAAATACAGGGTAGATTACAACACATGCAGATGGATAAACAGTTGGCTGACCAACCGCACCCAACGAGTCGTCCTCAATGGCTCCAAATCCAGAAGAAGGTAGGCAGTGGGGTACCACAAGGTTCTGTCTTGGGCCCTGTGCTCTTCAACATTTTCATCAATGACTTAGAGGATGGAATAGAAAGGGAACTAATCAAATTTGCAGATGACACCAAGCTGGTGGGGGTAGCCTACACCCTTGAGGAGAGGCTCAAAATACAGAAAGACCTAGATACAGTAGATTATCACTGTGGGCCCATACGAACAAAATGCTGTTCAACGTCGAGAAGAGCAAAGTCCTTCACCTAGGTTAAAAAAAAACCCTAGACACACATACAGCCTGGGAGAAACCCCACTTAGCAGTAGTGACTGTGAAACAGATCTCGGAGTATTGGTGGATAATCAACTAAACATGAGTCAGCAATGTGCTGCAGCGGCTAAAAAGGTTTAAGCTGTAATTTGTCATAATTGTGATGATTATGGGGTTCAGCTCATGGAAAACCCCAAATTCTCCATCTCAGAAAATTATAATATTACATGCGATCAATAAAACAAGGATTGTATATAGAATATCAGACCTTTGAAAAGTATAAGCATGCGTATGTACTCAGTATTTGGTTCGGGCTCCTTTTGCAGCAATTATTGCCTCAATGCAGCGTGGAATGGAAGCTATCAGCCTGATGAGGTGTTATAGAAGACCAGGATGCTTTGGTCCCATGTCTCTCATCTTTCTCTTGGCAATGCTCCATAGATTCTCTATGGGGTTCAGGTCAGGCGAGTTTACTGGCCAATCAAGCACAGTAATCCCAGGGTCACTGAACCACGTTTTGGTGCTTTTGGTACTTTGGTACTCGGAGTCTTTGGAGAGGGGCAGCATACAAATCTAATTTATTATTATTATTATTATTATTGTTGTTGTTGTCATTAGTAGTAGTAGTAGTAGTAGTAGTAGTAGTAGTAGTAGTAGTAGTAGCAGTGTTATCAAGGTCTGCTGGAAAATTGAAGTCTGCAACCCCATAAAGCTCGTCTGTGGAAGGAAGTATGAAGTGCTCCAAATCTCCTAGCAGACGCTGCATTGACCCTGGACTTAATGAAGCACAGTGGACCAACACCAGCGGATGACATGGTTCCCTCAGATCAACACAGACTGTGGAAACTTTTGCATCTCATTTGGAAACCAAAGACCCAGTGTATGGAAGAAGAATAGAGAGGCACACACAGCAAGATGCTTGAAGTCCAGTGTGAAGTGTCCATAGTCTGTGTTGATTTGGGGAGCCATGTCATCTGCAAAGAAGCACATGAAGGCTCCCTGTATTTGCTTCATTTTTCATTTCCACCCAAGAAAACTGAGCAGCTGCAATTCCTCTGCATCTTCAAGGAACTGATCAGGAGAAACATGCCCTTCACAAGAAAATTCATTACTCATCTGTCTCTAACCCAACTGTCTCTAGCTAAAGTGCTCCAGAGGTGGGGTGTCAACTCCCTTAATTCCCCACTCAGCATAAGTATTGCTCAGAATTCTTGGAATTGGGAGTCTCAATTGGAATTGGAGTCTCTAAATTGTCAAATACAATTAACCTTTACTACTTGAGAAGTTGTTTGTTTATTTAGAAAATGAATATTGCTGCCTGCTCACACATGGCAACTTAAGGTGGCCTACAAGGATATAAAAACACCACATAAAAGAAATAAGAGTAAAAAGAAAAATAACAAAAATAATAAAATAATAAAATATAGAAAAATGGGCATCTCCGTCACCTTACCAAGGAGCATGATTCTTTAAACCACTATAAAAACAGGAGGACAACAATAATCCTCCCTGATTCTACAGCTGTTAATGATAAAAGCACAAGCATTTCAGAGATTTTAGGATGACTGAAGAAAAGACCAGTGAAGCTTTTCCTCATGTGAAAATAAGTAAAATTGAATTTACAGCTTCGGTTCTTATGAAGCGATGATTCCCTGCACTTCCAGTTCAGATTAAGCTTTAACAATCTCTCAGCAGGCTGCTATTGCAAGAACATACAGTACTTACTGAAGGAAGATTCAGACAATTTGCAGTTAAGACTGCCGGTGGAAGTTTTCACTTAAAAAACCTATGGCCTATTTGACAGTGATCCCTCGATTAGCGCGGGGGTTACGTTCCAAGACCTCCCGCACTAATCGATTTCCGCGTTATAGTGGTGCGGAAGTAAAAAACACCATCTGCGCATGCGCACCATTTTTTTCCATGGCCGCACATGCGCAGATGGTGGAGTTTGCGTGTGGGCGGCGGGGAAGACCAAGGGAAGGTTCCTTCGGCCGCCCAACAGCTGATCTGCTCCGCAGCGCGGAAGCAGCGAGGAGCCGAAGATGGGGTTTCCCCGTTGCCCAGGCAAAGGGGAAACCCCATCTTCGGCTCCTCGCTGCTGCCGCGCTGCGGAGCGGATCAGGTGTTGGGCGGCTGAAGGAACCTTTCCTTGGTCTTCCCGCCGCCCAGGCAAAGGGGGAACCCCAAGATCGCTTGCCGCTTGCCGTATTGCAGCTTGGAGCCTTGCTTCGCCTCCTTCGCTGCAATACGGCAAGCGGCAAGCGATCTTGGGGTTTCCCCTTTGCCTGGGCGGCGCTGGGGCCATGCGGAGCTGCTCATCTAGGGGGGCGTGGACCGGCAAGGTGCCCTCCGCTCTCTCTCTTTCTCTCCCTGTTACCGGTGTGGTATAAGAGAGAGAAAGAGAGAGAAAGGAGGGCGACTTGCCAGTCCACGACCCCCTGGATGAGCGGCCCCGCATGGCCCCAGCGCCGGACTCCGCCGTTGCCTCCGCCCTTGTTCGGCTCTGCAGCTGAGAGGCCACGTCCACCCCCTCCTCGGTGTCCCCGGCACCCAGCGTCCCCACGCCGCCTCCACCTCCCGGTAATGCGCCCGACCTCTGCCTCTCTCTTTCTCTCTCATATACCACGCCGGCAACAGGGAGAGAAAGAGAGAGAGAAATGATAGAAAAAAGGGGAGAAAAAAAGAGAAATGAGAAAATGATTGAAGCAGAGAATGACAGGAAAGAAAGAGAAAGACAGAGAAGTGACTCTTGGTGATGACGTATGACATCATCGGGTGGGAAAAACCGTGGTATAGCAAAAAAAAACCGTGGAGTATTTTTTAATTAATATTTTTTGAAAAACCGTGTTGTAGCGTTTCGCACTAATCGAGACCGTGCTAATCGAGGGATCACTGTATAACAGTGCTTTGCTTACTGCAATGCAAAAGGTAAGAGATCTCATTGTAACACTGCTTCTTTTTAAAAATATTGTAGTAGCTGTTAACTTCTGAAAAAAATTTTTTTTTAAATTGACAGTCCTATCAATGGATACTCTTGTAATATTGTGTAAACTAAGCCATTTCATTGACTTCTCACATTTTTTTATAATCCATGGGAGGTTTATGCAATCTTTGATTCAAATTTAGGCAGAGATTCTTCTGCTAAGAAGCAGCAATCTTTGATTCAGTCAGCAATGAAGGTTGTATGAGTTCTGCTAAACAAGAACTCACAGCTCACTGCAAATGGCCTATGGAGAAGTTTAGCTGTAGAATAATTATCCACGGTATAGTACCATGAAGGCGAACCCATGACACGCGTGTCACAAGTGGCATGTGAAGCCATATCAGTGGGTACGTGAGCTCAAGTCCAGTACGCATGCATGCGCCGACCAGCTAATTTTTGGGCCTTCTCGGCCCACTGGGAGTTGGGAATCAGTCTATTTCCAGCCTCTGAAGGGGAAGGTCCATTTTTCCTCTCCCCAAGCTCCAGAGCCTTTCTAGGAGCCTGGGGAGGATGAAAACGGCTTTCCCCAACACCAACACCCCCCCCAGAGGTCCTCTGGAGGCTGGAAACATTCTGTTTGCGAGATTCCAGTTGGACCAGAAGTTCTGTCATTTTGCTCTCCTAAGACTTCAAAGCCTTTCTAGGAGCCAGGGAAGGGCAAAAACGGCCTTCCACACCTCCCCAGAGGCTTTCTGCTGGAACAGATGTAACAACACATTTACACGTTTAGGTTCATTACAGCGACATCAACGTATCCATACTGGAGAGAAGCCCTATCCTTGTTCCTATTGTGGGGTGTCCTTTATAGACTCAGGAACTCGGAAGAGGCATGAACAAATTCATAATGTCATCCAAATATAATGTAATGTCTTTGTGCTATGATTTGGAATTATGGAATTCTGGAAATTCTAACCCTAGTGCTAGTTCAGATATGCATCTTAATCTCATTTTTGGATGAGATTAAGGAATTACCTGGTGAAATGAAGATAAAAGTACCAGAGTTATATAATTGAAAATTATATATTTTTTTATTATTAGATTTGTTCTATTGTTCTATTGCCTTTTTATTACTGTTGTGAGCTGCCCTGAGTCTTCGGAGAGGGGCGGCATACAAATCTAATAAATAATAATAATAATAATAATAATAATAATAATAATAATAATAATTATTATTATTATTATTATTATTATTATTATTAAAGCAGGGAAATTGGCCATTTCTGGACTCTAGGAAGGATGGAGAAGGCTGTTTTCGCCCTCTCTGGGCTCCTAGAAAGGCTCTGAAGCCTGGGGGAAGCGAAAAAAGGGTGTGCCATTGTGTGCCAGGAGGGTCATATGTGCCTGCACGGGAATGGGTCACAGAATTATGGGTGTGGACATACATGTACATGACCCTCCTGCGACCCCCCTTTTGGCACACAAACCCCAAAAGCTTTGCCCTCACTGATAGAGTACTACCTATCACTGAACTGTCCTGTGTTGCAACCATTGAAAGTTACCATGGTGCTGAACTAGTAACTTTACAACCAGTTGTTGCACTTATGACCATCGCAGCACCCCATGATCAGGTGATCAAGATTCAGGCAATTTGCAGTGCCTTGTGGTCATGCAATTGCTATTTGTGCACTTCACACCCTGCTTCCAACGATGGTGAAGCCGGCAGTAATATATTCACACAATGGTCATGCGATGTCTCACTTGAAACCCATGTTGCTTAGCAATGAAATTGCTAGTCCCAGGTGTTGTTAAGCAAGGATCACCTGAACTATAATCTACCTAGGACAGCTGTCTCAATACAAAACAATAATTAAGCACAAGGAACATTCTATTATGCACTGCATATCTACAGCAGCCAAAGGATATCATAAGAACAGCAAAAGAAATTCAGTATATCCTAGAACCGTGTTAGCGAACCTATGACAGGCGTGCCACAAGTGGCTCACGGAGCCATATCTGAGGGCACGTAAGGCTTTGCCCTAATGTCAGCTCCAGTGTGAATGTGTGTGCTGGCTTTCTGATTTTCGGACTTCTAGAATATGAGGGAGGCCGTTTTTGCACTCCCCAGACTTTAAGAAAGCCTCTGGAGCCTGTGAAGGGCGAAAAATGGATCCAATGGGCCTTTTGGAAGGACCAACTTCTGGTAGGTCCATTGGGCCCTTTTTTCATCCTCTACAGGCTCTGGAGACTTTTCTAAAGTTTGGGAAGGGCAAAATATGGCTCAACAGGCCTACCAAAAATCTGGAGGCTTCAGTGAGGCCCTTGCGCATACACGGGAGGGGTAGGGCAGTACAGGGCGGGTGCGTGTATGCATGGGGTGAAGGCACTGCATTATGGGTGTGGGCATACCTGTGCATACCCCTTTTTGGCACCCGAGCTAAAAAAGATTTGCTATCACTGTCCTAGAAATTATTATTCCCTAGTCAGGAAAGACACTGAAGCTGAAAAGAGATCAGATACTTTCAATAGACTAAGACTAGATAATAGAATTCTTTATTGGCCAAGTGTGATTGGACACACAAGAAATTTGTCTTTGGTGCATTTGCTCTCAACCATGAACTATATATAACAGAAGAGGTAATGGTTTTTCAACAGTGTTCATAGACCTCAGACTTGAAAAGTACTGAAAAATCTCAAACATGAAATTGTACCCTGAGGGATATAAGAGTATTTCTGAGTAAAAGAATTTGCAAGTAAAAATGAGGAAACAGATTAAAAAACAAAAACAGGCTTTTAACTAGCTAGAGGAAATATTGCGAAGTTGTTTCTTCTTGCAAAGGATGTCACTCAGCTGTTGTAAAGTAATAGTTAGAAAGCTGTCCAAACCTCTTCACTTGTTATATTCGCTCTCATTCAGAATCTATAAACACAACTGCATTCAAATCTGCAGAAAAATTGGATATTTAGCTTTGTACCATGCAAAGGTTGTTTGCACAAACATCTGCTCATTTGAGCATTTCTTGAAACATGCCATTTGACCAGAAATGCCTCCATTTTTTTGTACGCAGCTGTATTATGTAACCTTCAATATATATGAATAGAGTCCACATTTTTTTTCTACATGATCCATATCACTAACCTTTTTAAAACAAACTGGAGTAACTATAAAATTGGCTGACACCAATTGTACAAAAGATCAATGATCTTTTGTACATAATAGAATAAAAAAGACAGCAAGGGTATATGGATGCAAGTTATTCAAATAGTATAGTTGGATATACATTTTACCCAATCATGGGCTTCTCTAAATATGCCCATGTCACACCAACACTCCGCAGTCTGCATTGGTTGCCGATCAGTTTCCGGTCACAATTCAAAGTGTTGGTTATGACCTATAAAGCCCTTCATGGCACCGGACCAGATTACCTCAGGGACCGCCTTCTGCCGCACGAATCCCAGCGAACAGTTAGGTCCCACAGAGTGGGTCTTCTCCGGGTCCTGTCAACTAAACAATGTCGCTTGGCAGGGGAAGAGCCTTCTCTGTGGCGGCACCGGCCCTCTGGAACCAACTCCCCCCCAGAGATTAGAATTGCCTCCACCCTCCTTGCCTTTCGTAAGCTGCTTAAAACCCACTCTGCCGCCAGGCATGGGGGAACTGAGATACTCTTTCCCCCTAGGCATTTACAATTTTATGCATGGTATGTCTGTATGTGTGTTCGGTTTTGTATATTAAGGGGTTTTAATTTGCTTTTAGTATTGGATTATTATTGTATACTGTCTATGATTGCTGTTAGCCGCCCCGAGTTTTCGGAGAGGGGCGGCATATAAATCCAATAAAACTTGAAACTTGAAACATTATTCAACAAGACCTGCAGCCAGGATAAGTAGGGCCGAATGTGCCTCCCATATCAATCCATAAAGAATTTATTTCCATTTAATTATGTTAAGTCATGTCTGATTTATAAGCTTTTTACACTTTTTAACTCGCCGATCAGAACTCCCTTTTTGCTTTAGGTTCTTTGCCACATTACAGCATTCCATCCATCTTCCTACCAGCCTCATTGGTTGACCTCCCTATACAGACTCTCTATTCCTCCTTGCTTTCTGGTCCGTCATATCCCCCAAGACACAAAAACAGGGAGGAAGAACAGACTTCAGCCTGTGACTGCTGTGCTACATCTGTGTAATGAGATGAATTAACTGCAGTGGAGCTTCAAGTCAAGCATCTCCAAACTTTACCAGATGTGACAAATTTTGTCAACCAGGGACAAACAAAGCAGCTGTTCTAATTTCTTCAGCTGATAAACCTGAAGTACTCATCTGCTTGGCAGTATTTATTAACTGTTTTCAAGCTGTGGGCATAGACTGAGGGAGGAAAACTTCAGGTCTGTTTGGAATCATATCCCATGCGCAAACTATAGGGGACGAGGAAGAGAATCACCAAGCCAATCAAGATTACACAACTGGATAGAACGTTGGTATATTGACCCTGAGCACTTCCATATTAGACAACCTGAAGAGTGTGGGCGCGTGTGCCAATCCCTTTCCAGCAGTCAAGAAACCATACTGAGATGAGGTGGCACAGTGGATAGAGTGCAGTACTGCAGGCCACTAAAGCTGACTGCTAGATCTGCAAGTCAACAGTTCAAATCTCATCACAGGCTCAAGGTTGACTCAGCCTTCCATAGAAACATAGAAGACTGGCGGCAGAAAAAAGACCTCATGGTCCATCTAGTCTGCCCTTATACTATTTCCTGTATTTTATCTTAGGATGGATATATGTTTATCCCAGGCATGTTTAAATTCAGTTACTGTGGATTTACCAACCACGTCTGCTGGAAGTTTGTTCCAAGGATCTACTACTCTTTCAGTAAAATAATATTTTATCATGTTGCTTTTGATCTTTCCCCCAACTAACTTCAGATTGTGTCCCCTTGTTCTTGTGTTCACTTTCCTATTAAAAACACTTCCCTCCTGAACCTTATTTAACCCTTTGACATATTTAAATGTTTCCATCATGTCCCCCCTTTTCCTTCTGTCCTCCAGACTATACAGATTGAGTTCATTATGTCTTTCCTGATACGTTTTATGCTTAAGACCTTCTACCATTCTTGTAGCCCGTCTTTGGACCCGTTCAATTTTTCAATATCTTTTTGTAGGTGAGGTCTCCAGAACTGAACACAGTACAGTAGAACCTCGACAGACGAGCTGCTCTATATACGAGCATTTCGAGATGCGAGCTAGGAGGGGAGGGATATTTCTGTTCTACTTACGAGCCCAAATTTGGGATACGAGCGCTCACCGCCTGTCCCTGTCAGCGGCCCAGCCACCTTCACCAGCCCGGACAACCGCCAGAGGGGCTCCTCCAGAGGGGCGCACGGGGAAGGGCTTGAGCCGCCACCTTCTCCCTTCCCCTTGGGAGCGCCGCACCTCGTCTGCCCGGCCCGAGAGGCACGAAAGTGCCGCTTATGCCGGGGGGTCCGCCTGGAACGCCAGCAATGCCGCCGGGCCGATTGCCGAGCGGGGGCGGGGCACGGGAGGAGGCAGCGCCGCACCGGACCCCTCAGGCTGCTCCGCCCGGGATGGGGCTCCTCCGAGCCCTCGACGCGCCTGCCCAGGGAGAAGCCGCTGCCCAAAACTCGGCCGCTCACCAAGTGAGAGCAGTTCGCGCGCCTCAAGGGCATCCAGCCGACTCGCAAGAAGCGTGGCACGCTTGTCTGGGACGAAGCCGCCCAAGAGTGGAAGCGGCGCTGGGGTTACCGCCGAGCCGGCGGCGACCCCTCCCGTGAGTGGCTCATGGAAGTGCCCGACTCAGCGGACCCCATGGAGGACCAGTTCGCCAAACGGCGCCACGAGAAGCGTGAGCGGGTGGCGCGCAATGAGCTCAACCACCTGAAGAACCTGGCGCGCGCCCAGCAGGGCCGGCCGGCCGCCGACCTCCACCCGACGGGCCACCAAGACCGAGCCGAGATGAGCCGCGTCGCCGCCCTGGCTCGCGTCTCCACCGCCTCCCGGGGCCGCTTCCAGCCTCACCTGCCCAAGGAGCCCGCCGTCGCCCAGACCAACACGGCCCGCGGCAAGAAGCGGCGCTTCCAGAAGCGGCGACCTTGAAGGGGAGAAGAAGCGGCACCGGGAGCTGGCCCGCAGCCTGAGTAGCAAGAAGCCCGCCCTGGACCTCACCCGCGCCGTCAACAAGCAGCTCCGCGAAGACGGGTGAAGGTGGCTGGGCCGCTGACAGGGACAGGCGGCGAGCGCTCGGAGGGGGCACAGCCCGGAGCGAGACTTGGCCTCCGCTGCGGCTGCTTTTTGGGCTTGCACGCATTAATCGCTTTTCCATTGTTTCCTATGGAAAACAATGTTTCGTCATATGAGCTTTTCAACTTACGAGCCTCCTTCCGGCACCAATTAAATTCGTAAGTCGAGGTTCTACTGTATTCCAAATGCTCACCAGCGCTCTATATAGCGGGATCACAATCTCCCTTTTCCTGCTTGTTATACCTCTATGCAGCCAAGCATCCTACTTGCTTTTCCAGAAATCACTACCCCTAAATCCTTCTCTTCTGAAGTTTTTGCTAACACAGAACTGCCAATGCAATACTCAGATTGAGGATTCCTTTTCCCCAAGTGCATTATTTTACATTTGGAAACATTAAACTGCAGTTTCCATTGCTTTGACCATTTATCTAGTAAAGCTAAATCATTTACCATATTACAGACGCCTCCAGGAATATCAACCCTATTGCACACTTTAGAGTCATCGGCAAATAGGCAAACCTTCCCTACCAAACCTTCCATCCTTCCGAGGTGGGTGAAGTGAGGACCCAGATTATGGGGGCAATATGCTGGCTCTGTTAAAAAGTGCTATTGCTAACATGTTGTAAGCCGCCCTGAGTCTAAGGAGAAGGGTGGCATTAAAAAAATTGAATAAATAAATAAAATAAATAAATACTAAGAGGTAGGCCTGACAAGATTTGATTTCTCCAGATATCTGCATTTTCCTATGGAGAAATGCATCCTTTGGAATTCATGACTTCTCTGAAAAAAGCCAGTGATGTTAGGCTGTGGGTAATCTAAGTAACAGCAATAATTAACCACTCTGCAAGCTCCTTCTTGTGGAATCCCTTTTAGCAAAATGGTTCTGGAATCTATTGCCACTGCAATGCTGATTGTAAAGCATATCCAAGGTGTCTGTTTTCTCACCAAAGTGGCTGGCTGTGAGATATGCTGATGACAAATGCTTCCCCAGTCTGCCCGGAGAGAGTACGTCCACTTTTATCGACAATGGTTCCGGATACCTATTGACCACAAGGAGAAGAGTAGGGAGAAAAGCAAAGGACGATGTTAAAACCAGTGCAATAATATACTGTACTGCTCAAAAAAAATAAAGGGAACACTCAAAGAACACATTCTAGATCTGAATGAATGAAATATTCTCATTGAATACTTTGTTCTGTACAAAGTGGAATGTGCACAAAAGCATGTGAAATTGATTGTCAATCAGTGTTGCTTCCTAAGAGGACAGTTTGATTTCACAGAAGTTTGATTTACTTGGAGTTATATTGTGTTGTTTAAGAGTTCCTTTTATTTTTTTTGAGCAGTGTAGTTAAACTGAAATTAATGTTAATTGCTTCTGTGGAAAACATCTGACTTGCCACAAAATTGGAAGTGAGTAGCGCTCCCACCCCCCTCCATCCCATCTTTCTTCAAATTCTTTCTTTATGCATTTGGGGACCACAATATCCAGATCTCTTCTGTGCATTGAGGGACTACAATACACACAAACCACAGCCAGCCCTGGCTGAAGCTTCAGTTCACTTTAAAGGGAACTGCGTGTAGAGGGACGCTCTACCCAAAAAGCACATTGGGATAATTTTTTTTATCAGTATTCAATACTAAAAACTCAGATGAATTTTAATGACTTTGCTCAAATAGGGATTTTTTATAAAAGAAAAACCAGTCCATTTTCTGTAGCAGTATAAGAATATGTTTTTTCTCCTCATCTATCTTTTATTCTGCCTTATGAAGCTTGACATTTCTTCCGAACATTGCTAGCCTTTTTTAATTAGGGTTATATTTCTAATCTGGTATACAGTGTATATATTCACATTACATACACACACAAAACAAAACATGAAAATCACTTAAGGTCTCTATGGAAACAATAACGTACAGCAGAACCAAAAGTAGCAGCAATATCAGTTCAACGGCCTATCCTCTGAATTATTGTTCACATCAAGTTCTCCATTAAGGCCACCCATTGTGCCCTAAAAATATCACAAGCTTATAAAACAAAATGATTGGTTTTTCCTTGCTCTCCTTCTGCCACAAATGCCCTCATGTCAGCACAATAATTTGGGGGATCAAGTGCCAAAAGCCTGTGGAGAATATGTGTGTTAAATACATATCCCTCCCTTAATATCAATGACAGATGTTCCTTAGCGGAATCATCATCTCCCAGCTTCAGGTCACAAGGTGCAGAGGTCAACCTTTCCCAACAGCACGTTGGTCAATCAAGGACAGATGGGATGTAACCATCTCGTCAAAACATCCAACTACCGTGTTTTCCCGAAAATAAGACACTGTCTTATATTAATTTTTTCTCCAAAAGTTGTGCTACATCTTATTTTTGGGGGGTGCCTTACTTAAAGCAGTTGCCACAAGATCTGAGGGGATGGGGTGAGATGGAATGGGAGTCGGGATCTGACACGCCCCTCCTTGCCGCCCGCTTAAGAGCCTCCCAGTCTCTACCGTCTAAGTGCTCCAAGCTGCAGGAAGGGTAAAGCGGGCTGCAATACAGGCAGCTTCGGGGGCTCCTTTCCTCAGCGGTTCGTTTTGTTACCTCTAGGCAGCTGCACCAACTTTTTCCTTCCTAGCGGTGGCGATGGTGGCGGCTTCGGGGGCTCCTTTTCTCAGCAGTTTGTTTTGTTACCTCTAGGCAGCTGCACCAACTTTTTCCTTCCCGGCAGCGGCGATGGCGGCGGCTTCCCTTCGAGGAGCAGCAGCGCCAGGAACGTCACATGATGAAGGGAAGCCGCCACCACTGGGAAGGAAAAAGTTGGTGCAGCTGCCTAGAGGTAACAAAACGAACTGCTGAGGAAAGGAGTCCCCGAAGCCGCCGCCATCGCCACCGCCGGGAAGGAGCCCCCAAAGCCGTATGTAAACTTGACTACGCCTTATTTTTGGGGGGGGGGAGGTGCCTTATATTAGCAAATTCTGCAAAACCTCTGACATGCCTTACTTTCGGGGTACATCTTATTTTTGGGGAAACAGGGTACACACTCCAATATCGAGCCGACTGGCTGCTCTAGGCAGAAGGAGGTGTTGCCTGCTATCTGTATGGAGCAGTGGGGAACAGGAAGCTATCAATAAGATTTAGGAAGTATGTGGTATTTTCAGCTGCTATTGAAGTTCCCAGCTGGACCTCAACACATTTAAAACAGCAATCGTAAAGGCAACAACTGGGGAGATGAGGGCATTCAGCAGCAACAGCAGCCCATCCTCTGATTTAAGAGCACAGAACTGCACATTTAGTAACATTATAATTTATTTGTATTTTTAGTATGCAGAGACTTTGGGCAGGAATTAAAATATTTTTGAACATGTGAGACAGACAAAATATGCCACATATTACAGTTGCTGAGCTCAAAATTCAGCTTTATCAGCTAATGAAGCCATAACTTAGTGTGAAAATTACTCGCATTCAAGGCTGGCATATTCCAAAGGAAGATAATTAGGCGGCCAGGCAAGATTCTTATAATTTGGGAACACTGGTAATATTACTGAGGGGACATTTTCAGACTGCTGTGTATGGCAGGTCATTCATTTGTTATCATTTAATACGATTATAAAGCACATATTGGAAAGAGCAAGCTAACACACAATGTGTGAGGTCTCCAAAACACAGTGTTCTTGATCATATTAACTCCTGTAGAAAAAAGGGAATCTACTCTTTTTCAGAAGAACTGGATAATTAATTTAATTAGAATATACTCACAAACAAGGGTCTTGGTTCATATTCTTCTTCGAATAACTTTTGGAGAGCAAAGAGAGCTGCCTGTCCAATGAAAATATCACAATAAATTAATTTCCATTACTCTAGGAAATTCTCATTTCATACATATGGAAGAAAAAAGCGGTAAATTGCAACCAATGAAAGTTTACAGCTCAACTCTGCTCCAAAATATGCATATGGACAGTCAAGAAAAGTATGCAAATCACAGTGGAACCTGCTAGACATTTCCAACCACAAGAAACAAGCTGCCCTATGTCTCCTATTGCAGGATTTATTACAAAATAGAATGTGAGAGTCCATACTGAATCAGGTCAGATGCCTTACTAAGACCTCAACTCAACTGAGTGCAGAGCAGAGAACCCATTGATAACTCATTTAAAAAATTGCAAACTATCTCAAACTTTATTTTAAGCCCAAATTAAAGCTTCAGTCAGGCTGGCCTATGAACTTCACAGAGATCTTCAAGGCTCAGAGAGAGAGGTCCAAGAATGTCCCATGTTATAAAGTTTATCTATTATGCAAATTATTATTATTATTATTATTATTATTATTATTATTATTATTATTATTTATTAGATTTGTATGCCGCCCCTCTCCGTAGACTCTGGGCGGCTTACAGCAATAATAAAAACAATATATAACAAATCTAATATTTAAAAACTCTAAAAAAAAACTTATTTAAAAAGCAAAACATACGCACAAACATACCATGTATAAACTATATAGGCCTGGGGAAGATGTCTCAGTTCCCCCATGCCTGACAGCAGAGTGGGTCTTAAGGAGTTTGCAAAAGGCAAGGAGAGTGGGGGCAATTCTAATCTCCGGGGGGAGTTGGTTCCATAGGGTCGGGGCCACCACAGAGAAGGCTCTTCCCTTGGGTCCCGCCAGATGACATTGTTAGTCGAGGGAAGCTGGTGAAGGCCAACTCTGTGGGACCTAACTGGTTGCTGGGATTCGTGCGGCAGAAGGCAGTCCTGGAGATATTCTGGTCCGATGCCATGAAGGGCTTTATAGGTCATAATCAACACTTTGAATTGTGACCGGAAACTGAACGGCAACCAATGCAGACTGCGGAGTGTTGGTGTGACATGGGCATACCTAGGGAAGCCCATGATTGCTCTCGCAGCTGCATTCTGCACTAGGCTAAAGATTGAGGTTTGGCTCTATTTGTTTCACTCTACTGTCTTGACTTTGTACAAGAATTCCAGAAAAATTGCATCCCCTTTTCTCATTCCATTTCTAAGACTTCTCCTTAGCTAAGGGAAAAGTACATTTTTAAAAGTCTCATGACACAGATTTCCAAATCTGAATTGCCAAAACCATAAACCATAAGATAGCAGTACTCAAACCTTCAGTTTCCCTGAAAGGGAAAACCAATCACTCATTTTACAATGAATAAAATGATATCTGCCAGCACAGCTTGATTCGTATAAGCAATGACTTCCTTTCCACATATTATTGGAATGGGCATTATTTATTTTTATTTTTATTTTATTAATAGAGTTGAAAGGGACCGTTAGGTCATCGAGTCCAACCCCCTGCCTGAGCAGGAAACCCTACAGCACCCCAGCCAAATGGAAGTCCAATCTCCTCATTAGGAACTTCCAAGATGCTACGGTACTTAAAACCTCACCTTGGCATTGGCTGTATCAAATATGGTTTCCACCAGCATGATATCTGCTCCACCATCTAAAAGACCTTTGGCTTGTTCAGTGTAGGCATCTACCAACTCATCAAAAGCTAGAACACAGCAACAAATAGTTACAAAAATGAAAAAAATGTACTTTCCAGTTTCAGCTTCAAATTAAACCTGCATCGTAATGCCTTCATGTTTGAGGTAATACATGAGATTGCTACAATCAGATGGGCCACTATCAGATATTACTAAGCACTTGCTGACTACTTAAAAAATATCTGAGGTTCTTTTAATGTGTCATTAATTATGAACTTATTAACTGTAGCCAGTGAGAAAAGTGAGAAAATATTTAGAACTATTGAATGAATCAATATGGCAGAATTACAATTAGAACTAAATTAATAATCATTTTCAGTTTTAAGATTATCAATGGAAATACTTACTAACGTTCCGATAATCAGGCCTTTCCACTGATGGGGAAATAGAAAGGGTCTTGTTTGTGGGGCCCATCGCCCCAGCCACATACCTTTTCCTTCCTTAAAAAAGGAGAAAAGCACAAGGATAATATTTAAATGACAAGCTTTTGATTGTCAAAGAAATGCAAAATAATAGACTATATCTGATCTTATGGTCTTCATTTGTATGTAGTAATGAAAAACCATGACAGTCTTCCAGAGATTAGATGATCCATTCTGCCAAAACGTGTCTTGCTAGAGAGACCGTTTTTGAGCGCAAAGGTCTGCTTCTACTGATCTTCATACTAACTGATCATAATGGCCATTGCTTTAGATTATAAATGAACAAAATCCTGAAAAACCAAAGATAGCTACTGGCAAACTGTAACCCCAGAATTACAAATGGCCCCTGAATGTTCTTTTACCTCTTAAAATGGTACTGCCAATTTTTTTGTATTTCCTACCGTATTTCCAACAGGAAGCCTATGAAAAGAACAGCATAATCCTAAAACAAACTACTTAGCACCATTTTAAGAAGAAAAGCCCAAATGTCACCATTTAAGAAGAAAAGCCCAAATGAAAAACCATGAATGCCTTCCAGCAAAAACATAAAATAAAATGTTGACTTCCGTGTTAAACATGAAAATCCTTTTTACTTTGTGTTAAGACTTCACCTATTCCGATTTTGTTCTCATTCCAAATTGGGTGGTTTTGTCCAAAGTCAATATTTCCAGTATGGTTTTCTACCATAGCAGCAATGTTTCTCTGTGCTCTATACCAGTGATGGCGAACCTATGGCATGGGTGTCACAGTTGGCATACAGAGCCATATTTGCTGGCACACGAGCCGTTGCCCTAGCTCAGCTCCAACATGCATGTGTGTGCCAGCCAGCTGATTTTTGGCTTGCACAGAGGCTCTGGGAGGGTGTTTTTGGCTTCCAGAGAGCTTCCAGGGGGATGTGAGAGGGTGTTTTTACCTTTCCTGGCTCCAGGGAAGCCTATGGAGCCTGGGGAGGGAGAAACATGAGCCTACTGGACCCACCAGAAGTTGGGAAACAGGACGTTTCTGGCCTCCAGAGGGCCTCCTGGGGGGCGGGTGAAGCTGTTTTCGCCCTCCCCAGGCATTGAATTATGGTTGTGGGCACTTGTGCATGCGCGATAGGAGCCGGCCACACTCTTTCGGCACCCGAGGAAAAAAAGGTTCGCCATAACTGCTCTATGCCATGGGTTCCCAACTCCATGTCAATGGCCCATTTGGAATCAGACCACACAAGCGACAAGTGAGCACACATGCAGTTCCATTTGCGTGAGTGATGGGCACTTGGGCTCAGGTGCAAAGCTCCATGTGCACAAGCAGTAGAGGCTCACCCTCACACAAAACCAGCCCTTCTCCCCTCTACTGGGCAGTCAAGACAGAAAGGCTGGAGACTGCTGCTCTACACTCATAGTATGCATGTAGGGGGTTTGAATGGGGAAGATTTTGGGTTAATCTAGCAAGAGACAGTGGCTTTAGATTTTATGACCTCATGGATTTAATGATTTTCCATCCCTAGCGCTAGAAAGGGTTGCATAGAATCAATAAACAATTGGGAAGTTCTCCTAGACTCACGGCTCTTTTTTGAAGAGCAGATAGCACCATGACCTTTGCACAGCTTTGTGTTGTGCAGAATTACACATCTTCCTTAATGTTTTGGTTATCTTGCGAGTAGATTTCTGCAACGCTCTCTCCATGGAGCGGTCCTTAAAGAGCTTCAATTGGTCCAGAATACAGCAGCCTTTTTATGATCTCCACAAACTGCATTTATTATTTCCCACAACATTAAAAGCCATCAGAACATAGACCTTTAAAAATTCAGTTCGGCATAAAAATTATCAAGAACTGCTTAAAATGGTTATCAGTAAAAATACAAAAATCAAAAATTCAGGTAATTATATCTCAAATTTCCAGGTGGACAGCAAATTAGGTATCACTGCACTAATGACCCTTATGTGCTTTTCACAATTCATTGGAGGAAAATTGTAATGCGATTTAAACCACAGCCAAAACCACATTTGCAAGCCTGGATAACTCATGATGCAAATGCATATCAGTGTATCAAGTTACTCACCTGTCTCTGCAGTAACGTCATCAGCTGCTTTTCGAGCTAACTGGGCTGATGTTTTATTTAACCGATAAGCCTAATAACAGATTGGGAGGTAAATGGTAGATACAAAAATAAGCAATAATCTTCATTTGCATTGCACTGAACCCTCCATTATACTTCTGCAGTCAAAAGATCTTATATAGAGGCTCCAATGCTATCACCTATCTTTAAACAGTCTTCAGATTGTCTAGAACAGTGATGGCGAACCCTTTTTCCCTCGGGTGCTGAAATAGCGTGGGCGTGCACTATCACGCATGCGCGAGTGCCCACACCTATAATTCAATGCCTGGGGAAGTTGAAATCGCACGAATCCCAGCGACCGGTTAGGTCCCACAGAGTGGACTTCTCTAGGTCCCATCAACAAAACAATGTCGTTTGGCGGGGCCCAGAGGAAGAGCCTTCTCTGTGGCGGCCCCAGCCCTCTGGAACAACTCCCCCCGGAGATTAGAATTGCCCCCACCCTCCTCGCCTTTCGTAAGCTCCTTAAAACCCACCTCTGCCATCAGGCATGGGGGAACTGAGATATTCTTTCCCCCTAGGCCTTTACAATTTATGCATGGTATGTTTGTTTGTAGGTACGTACGTTTGGTTTTACAAATAAGGGTTTTTTAGCTGTTTTAGTATTGGATTTACATGCTGTTTTTATTACTGTTGTTAGCCGCCCCGAGTCTGCGGAGAAGGGTGGCATACAAATCCAACCAACAAATAAATAAATAAATAAATAAATAAATAAATAAATAAATAAATAAATAAATAAATAAATAAAACAGCTCCCCCCCCCTCCCCCTGGAGGCCCTCTTGAGGCCAGAAATGGCCTGTTTCCCAACTTCTGATGGGCCTAGTAGGCTTGTGCTTCACCCTCCCCAGGCTCCAAACACTTCCCTTGAGTTGGGGAAAGGTAAAAATGCCCTCCCTCATCCCCCCAGAGGCTCTCTGGAAGCCAAAAACGCCCTCCAAGAGCCTCTATGCAAGCCAGAAATCAGCTGGCCGGCACACACATGCACGTTGGAGCTGAGCTAGGGCAACGGCTCGCGTGCCAGCAGATATGGCTCTGCATGCCACCTGTGGCACCCGTGCCATAGGTTTGCCATCACTGGTCTAGAACAATGATGGTGAACCAACGGCAGGGTGCCACACGTGGCACGCAGAGCCATATCTGCTGGCACGCGAGCCATTGCCCTAGCTCAGCTGATTTGTGGCTCGCACAGAGGCTCTGGGAGGACATATTTGGCTTTTGGAAGGCCTCCATGGGGATGGCGAAGCCTCTGGAGTTTAGGGAGGGTGAAAAATGGGCCTACCATGCCCATTAGAAGTTGGAATATGCCCATTAGAAGTTGGAAAATGGGCTGTTTCTGGCCTCCATAAGGCCTCCAGCGGGGCAGGGGAGGCAATTTTCACCCTCCCCAGGCATTGAATTATGTGCACACGCACTTTTGGCACCTGAGGGGAAAAAGGTTTGCCATCACTGGTGTAGAAGGACCAACTGGCAAGAACTAATCTTAGGACCCAAACCACACCAAAACCACAATGAAATGGAACAGAGATTATGCAACAATAACAATTGTAAACATTTTTTTTACACATTTAGGAATTTCTGCTTCTGAAATGTATCAAGGTGGGTGAGGACAAAACATGGGCAAAAAAGGATTTACTTACGGAATTAAGCCAAAATGTGATTTACATATTTCTGACATAGTGGGATAAGTGAGCCAGATCAAAGAGCAAGGCAGATACAGTACTTGGAAATAGAAAGAAAAAAAAAAGCTGCTTTCTTGGCTGCAATAGAAGCAGCAAAAAAATTTCATTTAACACTGTCATTCAGGAGTCCCCAACCCCCAGTTCATGGTCCTGCACCAGGCCGTCGCATGCCAGAAACCAAGTCACGCAAATACGTGAAACCCTATCCGTGGGATAGAGGCAACAGGAAAAACCACGCCCCCTCCTGTCCATGGAAAAACCTCTCCCCAAGGAACCACCGCCATAATTCACAATCACCTCCAAAACAGCACTGTTACAAATGAATTTATCTCAAGGGTTTGGAAAATGATGTCAGCTAAAAAGACAAGACAGGATTAAAAAGCAGCCTTCTGGAGACGATTCATTAAAAAAACACTCATGTCTTGGCTGCTATTCAGATCAGACAACAGGATATGAAAGGTGGCAGAGTCTTGCAAAGAGGCAAACATCTATCATTGGCGATATGGCACCTGTTTGCTTTTTTTTTTCCCCAAGGCGAAGAAAAATAATTTAACAAAAAAAAAAAAGATCTTCACCATTCAAACCGAATGTCTTAAAATCCTCACTCAGATAACAGCATTTTAAAGATTGATTTACATAAATATGCTACAAACCAACATTGAACAAGCATCAACAGTAGTGAGAAAGAATCCAAAGTAACAAAGTTGGAAATACAGGTAGTCCTTGACTTACAGCAATTCATTCAGTGACTGTTCCAAGTTACAACAGCACTGAAAAGAGTAACTTATGACTGTTTTTCACAGTTACGACCTTTCCCGCATCCCCATGACGTGATCAAAATTCACATTCTTGGCAACTGGTTCACATTTATGATTGCTGCTGTGTCCCAAGGTCATGTGATTACCTTTTGTGACCTTCTGACAAGCAATAGGCCTACTGGGCCCACCAGAAGTTGGGAAACAGGGCGTTTCCGGCCTCTGGGGGACAGGGGAAGCTGTTTTCACCCTCCCCAGGCATTGAATTATGAGTGTGGGCACACGTGCATGTGTGATAGCAAGTGCCCACACTTTTTCGGCACCCGAAGAAGAAAAGGTTCGCCATCACTGCAATAGGGAATCCCGATTCCCTTAATAATCAGGTTACTAATTTACCAAATGCAGCATTTCACTTAACAGCTGAGACAAGCAAGGTGGTAAAATGGGGCAAAATTCACTTCACAAATGTCTCACTCAGTCACAGAAATTTGGGGGAAATTCAATTGTGGTCAAAGGGCTACCCGTAATCAGTAAAAGCACTGCTATTTTTTGCCATTAAGCTCTTTTGGCAAATGATCAAGTGAGAGGCAAGTGACTAATGAATGGTGGATTACTGCAGCAGAGATAATCCTTATGGGTTATTCCTGTTTATGCAATCTTAATTTCCAAGACTATATCATATTTTATAAAAAATAAACAAATCAAAATCACCTATTACAAATCTAATGGACTTCTTACACTAAATTTGTTAAATTAAATTGTTTTAACCATTGGATTTGTACTGTTTTGTTGTTGTGAGCTGCTCCGAGTCTCCGGAGAGGGGCGGCATACAAATCTAATAAATAATAATAAAATAATAATAAATTTATATTTTCCCCCATGAATATTTATTTGATTTACAGAATCCCACCCTTACCAATCTAGAACAATCTAGACATGTTGGTCTTAGTTTCTGTAATTCACAGCCAGCCAGCCTGGTCAAAGCTGGTCAAAGAAAACCCCAAACTTGACAAGGAAGAAATACAAAACTCTCACCAAATGTTCAAGGCTGTAGTCAGCTTGTGCTATTTTAGTGCTGCTGAAAGTATTTGTCTCAATGATATCAGCACCAGAAATCAGGTATTCCTGTAAGCAGAACAGAACAATTGAATAGCTGTAGCAGTAGTAGGATATCTGCGAGACCACCTTCTGCCGCACAAATCCCAGCAACCGGTTAGGTCCCACAGAGTTGGCCTTCTCTGGGTCCCATCGACTAAACAATGTCGTCTGGCGGGACCCAGGGGAAGAGCCTTCTCTGTGGTGGCTCCGACCCTCTGGAACCAGCTCCCCCCAGAGATTAGAATTGCCCCCACCCTCCTTGCCTTTCGTAAACTCCTTAAAACCCACCTCTGCCGTCAGGCATGGGGGAATTGAAACATCTCCCCCTTGCCCATGTAGTTTTTGTGTATGATTCAATTGTGTGCTTGTTTTTTATATATTGGGGTTTCTTTTTTGGATTTTTTAACCTAAAACTGTAATTTAGATTGCTAAATATTAGATTTGTTACTATGTACTGTTTTTTTTAACCATTGTGGTGAGCCGCCCCGAGTCTGCGGAGAGGGGCGGCATATAAATCCAATAAATGTAATCTAATCTAATAGCACTTAGATTTACAATATATATCACCATAGTGATATATATTGTACAGCACTATCTGAGCAGTCTGCCTATTGCCCCCAACAATCTGGGTTCTTGTTTTACTAAACTCGAAAGGATGGAAGGCTGAGTCGACCTTGAGCCAGTCAGGATCGAACTGTGGAAAGAGTTAGCCTGCAATACTGCATTATGACCACTACATCACCAGGACTCTTACTCCCATTAGCTCATACTTCCAACTGAAGCTTGGAAATCCAGGTAACTGAGAATGGGAAATGTGGCACAACCAGATATGGGTAGGGCTTATTGAAAAAGGAACATTTTTTCAGAGGAGGTATAATTTAACCTTCCCTACTATGGATTTTAATTCAACAGGGGTCTGTACCAGTGTTTTTAAACAGAGTACCAGCGAACGAAGAGGCTTACGAAAAAAGACTCTTATGATTTGTTTTGAAATAACAATAAGAGTAGCATTTGAAGAAGGCTAAGGAGCAAAGTTTATTTCCTTCAGGAATAGTTCTAAATAGCGCTATTGTTGGGGACATACTTGAAAATTAAAGCATAATTTAGAGTCGCCACATGCGGTTTCCCTGGGTCTTATATTAATTTTTGCTCCAAAAGATGGAATAGGGTTTATTTTCTGATTAGGGTTTACTTTAGGGAAAATATGGTACAAAATGCATCTATCTGACAATCTTAACTGGGGCTTATCTGGGGATAGAACGTATATTACAAGGATCCAGAAAAAATATTTTATGGTGCGTCTTATTTTTGAGAAAATACAGTTAAATGCTGCTTGAAATCTGTAGACACATCTATATACTCAAATCTGGTAAGCTGAAGAGCAACGCAAAACAAAGTTCATCTGTAATTAAATCAATCAACAGTCAAAAAACAGAATTTGTAGTCAATGGCTGCTGAATAGATGGCTGTTCTAATCAATCCCAAAGATACATTATTAATAAGCAAAACACTTTACGATAGATTACATATAGTTAATAGTTTGTCTACTACTATTGTTAAAGTAACTAGGTGTAAAATGGGACATTTTCCCTGATCACTTTTGGTTCTGTTATTAATCTTTGAGATTAGAGGAAAAGCTTTAGAAATTCTCTCAACTGCAAACTCAGTTTATGTTTTTTTCATTATTTGAACAGCAGGAGAGGAAACACTACAATATATTATACAATTAAATTATAACTGAAAGAGGCAAAAGAAGCAATTCCTGTTCCATATTCAAGTTGTTATTCTGTAGAAAGAAATGTAGTTATATTTCAGATTTGGATGCTCCAATATCACTGTCTCAGTTTAAACTCTTGGTTTTCCCCCCCTCAGCAGTAAAGAAAATAAATGAGGACAAAAGTAATTACAGAATGTTGTAATTTAATCAAAACGCTACCAGGAAGAATTCCCCATTTAGATTTTTAGTGGAATTTATTGATGGCTGAATCTATTTCTCTGTGTACCCAGTCTTTTTTAAAAATTAAGAAAATATCAATATTTTCAAGTGTGATTTCTTTTGAAGTAACTTCTATCAGTATGTTATGTGTTTTTGTGTATCTGTATCTGCAACTCACGAAAGATAAAATTGCTGAATGTTTAAAAAAAATAGATCCTGCGGTAAAACGCTGATACACATTACCAATGCACAGATGTGCTAGTATTTAAAGGTTCAAACCTGGATAATTAATAACAGAAATTGGAGAAACCCTTTCCCTTCCATTCCTGCTTGATAGTACCATTTAAGCACCAGGGAATTATAGCGTGAGAACTGTACTCTTTATGCATTTGATATAGTGTTTAAAGTGCTGGTCCAGAAACCAGAAGATTGAAAATTCCAGTCTCACCTTAAATGTGAGTATCAGCTAGGACAGAGGTAGGCAAAGTTGACTCCTCTATGGCTTATGGACTTCAACTCCCAGAATTCCTAAGGCAATCATGTTAGCTGAGGAATTCTGGGAATTGAAGTCCACAAGGGCCAACTTTACCTACCCGAGCTAGGAAACTGGGCCAATTACTCTCTCTTAGCCCAATTCATGACATATTTCTTCTCTTCTATTCTTTCTTAGATATATTTTTCTATGAGTATATCCTCTATAACCTTCATTATATATTTACTATATGTATACCCAATATAACTCTTTGTTGCCTTTTTCAATGAACAACACTCAACAATCATCTTCATATGCCCCTCATCTAAAGACCCATTTCTGAGGAAAGTGCCCATAATTGTGTTCTATCCATACCAATGTTTCTCATCCTTAGCAGTTTTAAGTGGTGTGGATTTCAACTCCCAGAATTCCCCAGCCAGAATTCTGGAAGTTAAGTTCATACAGTTTAAAGTAGCCATGTGAATGTAGCTCTCCAGAACTGCTATACATACCAGCAGAATCAATAAACTCTTTCTAATACAATAATCTGTACTCACCTTGTGAATTTTGTAGATGATATCAGGCTGAGTTATGCTCAACAGGTCATTATTTCCTTTGAGTGGTTTCAGGTGATCCTTAAATTCTTGACCTCGAAATTCCTCTTCTCCTAAAGAATATTGTTGGATCATGGTCCCCATGCCTCCATCCAAAATCATAATGCGCTCCTTCAGAATGGATTCTATTTCCTCTTTCAGGTTTTTTTTGGAAACTGCATTATGACAAAGTTTGGAAAAAAATCTGTATTTAAAGTAATCAGCATCTCTTCTTGCAATTAATCATAGGCTCTAAAACATTGAGAATTGTGGACATGCCATCCTGAATTGCTTGAGGAAGGCAGATATATATGTTATATATACAATGTCGTCTGGCGGGTCCCAGGGGAAGAGACTTCTTTGTGGCGGCCCTGACCCTCTGGAACCAGCTCCCCCCGGAGATTAGAGCTGCCCCTACCCTCCTTGCCTTCCGTAAACTCCTTAAAACTCATCTCTGCCTTCAGGTATGGGGGAATTGAGGCATTCCTCCTCCGTCCCCCGGGCCTATATAATTTATGTATGGTGTGACTGTGTGTATGACTGGTTTAATAATGGGGTTTTTAAATGTTTTTTAAATGTATTAGATTTGTTGTGAATTGTCTTATTGTATGCTGTGAGCTGCCCCGAGTCTACAGAGAAGGGCGGAATACAAATCTAATGAATGAATGAATGAATGAATGAATGAATGAATGAATGAATGAATGAATGAATGAATACCGAGAAAGAGGCCCAGCAGAAGCACCTCACTGAGGACTACAAGCCATAACTTTCCAAGCAGAAGGAAGAATTGTGGCAATGCAAGGCCAGGTACCGGCACCTGGAAGCTCAGCGAGCTGAGATGATCAGCCAGTTCCAGGCCATGGTGCTCTCCACTGGAACGAGGCTCTCCAGCTCTTCGCCACTAGCAGGACTTTCCTCCAGACTTTGCCCAAAGCCCTGCACCAGGAGCCCAAAGCAGACCCCAACTCAGAATTTCTGACCTGCACCAAAAGACCCCGAAGGGGGAGACTCTCTTGCCGCAATACAAACATTCATTGCTTGTATTCGACCCAAGGGCCATAGTTTGAGGACCCCTGACTTAGTGCAATATAAAAAATGCAGATAATTTTTCTGCGGACCACCAAAATTTTCTCATGGACTACCAGTGGTCCATAGACCACCAGCACTGCCATCTTTGCCTGCCGTTCTGCATTTTCTCTTTTAAAAACTGGCCTATAAAAATCACCAGTGGTGTAATGGTGAAGCAGGACCATCACTGGGAAAGGCAAACCAAATTAACTGTCCTTACTTGGTGGGGTGGTGTATCTATGGTTGGGGATTTTTGCATAAAGCTCCTGTGATATACAGAAGTCACCAGCGTATCCAGGACAGCACTACCCAGACACTGCAGTCAGAAAGATTTATTTAAGGGAAAGATCCCTTACTCCTACTGTCCAATCAGTCCAACTAAGGAGGGAGTGGACAGCACAACTACAAGTAGGATGGATTTTGCTTTTTATGGTATTTTTGGGTTCAGGGGGGGAAATCACACATTAAATCAGTGGTTCCCAACCTTTTTTGGCCATGCCCCACCTGAGCATCTTTAAAATCCTGAGACATATAATTCTTATTATTCAAAAAGTGAACTACTCACGTGGAGGAAACCTAAAGGGCCATTAACTAAGTTTAAACAAGATTCCAATTGCCCCCATTAAAAATGAAATTGTCCCCCTGTGGGGCATGGGCCCCATATTGGGAATCATTGCATTAAATGGAAGAACTTTGTGATCGTATTTCAAGCATCACTCTGGGCTACAGGTTCCTGACTTCATGTAGCACTGCCTTCAGTGAGACATTTAGCAATACAATAAGCACTTAAATTTATATACAGCTTCACAGTGCTTTACAGCCCACTCTAAGCAGTTTACAGAATCAGCCTATTGCCCACAACAATCTTGGAAGGTTGGAAGGCTGAGTTAAGATTCGAACAGCCAAAATGCTGACAGCTGGTGATCAGAAGTAACCTGCAGTACTGCACTCTAACCACTGCGCCACCGTGGCTCTTAATGTTTGATTTGATTTCATATTAACAAAAAGTTTAGTGGCAAACATAGAGAGCACACCAAAATGTATATCTCTCTTTTGCTTCTATGTCGTAAACAGCATAACTTTATTATCATGAATCTGATGGCATTCCATCAAATGTCTTCTGTGCCTGAAAATCGCCTTAAATTAACTGGTAAAGTTCCTTAAAGCTCTTGTTTGCATCCCAGCAAAATACCGATCTGCTTCAATCACATGTTCATAGAAATCAAGCGCCATAGGAAAATTACCCGTGGTTTACAAAACAAGTAGGTGGGTGAGCCATATCCCAAACACTGTACAGAGGAACCCTTGGGAGTCACTTCACTGTGTGTTTGATTATTAGGTTCTTGCTGGGTCTCCTTTGATTATCAACAAGCTGTTGTATATTATTTAATACTCAGCTTTTGCCACATCATTTTATTTATTTATTTCTCAGACATGTATAGGATAGTAGTAGTTTGTATAAACATGTAAAAAGTAACAATAAAAGAGGACAATAGGACAGTAGGACAGGGATGGTAGGCACAATGGTGTGCTTATGAACACCCCTTACAGACCTTTTAGAAATGGGGAGAGGTTGACTATAGATAATGTAAGGTTAAAGTTTTTGGGGTTTGGGGAAGAAGCCAGAGTCAGGTAGTGCATTCCAGGCATTGATCACTCTATTGCTGAAGTCGTATTTTCTGCAGTTTGGAGCAGTTTACATTTAGTTTGAATCTACTACGTTATCATTATTATTGACTCTATTACATTATTATTATTAGAAACAGAAACATAGAAGACTGACGGCAGAAAAAGTCCTCTTGATCCATCTAGTCTCCCCTTATACTATTTTCTGTATTTTATCTTAGGATGTCCCAGGCATGTTTAAATTCAGTTACTGTGGATTTATCAACCACGTCTGCTGGAAGTTTGTTCCAAGGATCTACTACTCTTTCAGTAAAATAATATTTTCTCATATTGCTTTTGATCTTTCCTTCAACTAACTTCAGATTGTGTCCCCTTGTTCTTGTGTTCACTTTCCTATTAAAAACACTTCCCTCCTGGACCTTATTTAATCCTTTAACATATTTAAATGTTTCGATCATGTCCCCCCTTTTCCTTCTGTCCTCCAGACCAGCGTTTCCCAACCGGTGTGCCGCGGCACACTAGTGTGCCGTGAGACACCGTCAGCTGTGCCGCGGCGAGAGGCAGCGGAGGAGAGTGGGCGGATCGGGCAGGCAATGGGGCAGGGCGGAGAAGCCAGGGGCGCGTTTGGCCGGAGGCACCGTGGGGAGGCAGGCAATGGGGCAGGGCGGAGAAGCCAGGGGCGCGTTTGGCCGGAGACACCTACTGCCGCACCTCCCTGTCCCTGCCTCCCCATGGTGCCTCCGGCCAAACGCGCCCCTGGCTTCTCCGCCCTGCCCCATTGCCCGCCCGATCCACCCACT
The DNA here is from genome assembly GCF_031021105.1 of Erythrolamprus reginae. Lineage (NCBI taxonomy): Eukaryota > Metazoa > Chordata > Lepidosauria > Squamata > Dipsadidae > Erythrolamprus > Erythrolamprus reginae. The sequence continues at coordinate 337,630,358 of NC_091950.1, read as the reverse complement.
CTCCTCCGCCGCCGCCTCCTGCCTTGGGGCGAGCAATCCGGGAGTCCGGGACTGTGTGGCTTTGCGCCATGAAGAGAAAACGGCCGACTTTTCCCTGCTGCCGTTTTCTCTTCATGGCGCAAAGCCACACAGTCCCGGACTCCTGGATCGCTCGCTTCTCCGGTCAGCAAAGCCATCTGCCCAGGAAAGCGCCGCGCTGGCCGGAGAAGCGAGCGATCCGGGAGTCCGGGACTGTGTGGCTTTCGGCCGGGCTAACGGGAGGCGACGCGAGGCCGGGCGCTGGGGACGTCTGGGAGGGCGAGGAGGCTGATGGCTGCTGCGCACTCCACTCTCTCTCCGGCTCTCTCTCGCTCTTTCTTTTTCTCTCTGTTGCTGGCGTGGTGAACGAGAGAGAAAGGGAGAGAGAGAAAAAGGAGGGGAGAGAGAATGAGAGAAAGAAAGCAAGAGAAAGAGAGGGAAAGAAAGCAAGAGAGAGAGAGAAAGAAAGGGGGGAAGGAGGGAGAGGGAAAGACATAGAGGGAGGGAAGGAGGGAGAGAGAAAGAGAGCAAAAAAGAGAGGAAGAAAGAAAGAAGGATGGAGAGAAAGAAGGGAAGGAAGGAAGAGAGAGAAAGTGGGAGGGAAAAATAGAGTGAAATGGAGGAAGAGATATTTTTTTTGTCCAAACTTTTCTGTAGCCCCCCGCCCCGCCCCCTTCAGTGTTCCCCAGAATTTTGAAAACATGAATAATGTGCCGCGGCTCAAAAAAGGTTGGGAAACACTGCTCCAGACTATACAGATTGAGTTCATTAAGTCTTTCCTGATACGTTTTATGCTTAAGACCTTCCACCATTCTTGTAGCCCATCTTTGGACCCGTTCAATTTTGTCAATATCTTTGTATTATTATTATTATTATTATTATTATTATTATTATTATTATTATTATTATTATCGTCATCATCATCATCATTATCATCATCACCACACTGTTATTATTGTTGTTATTATTATTATTATTATTATTATTATTATTATTATTATTATTATTATTATTATTTTCTGAGGTCGAATTCAGCTGGTACTTAAAGCGAGAAAGATGCAGCTGTTAACCAAAAGTGCCTCGAAAAGCCAATCAATACTTCTGATTCTTAATTTAATCCATCCCGGTTTCAAAAGTTTTTCAGCTCATTTTCAGAAGTTCAACGACACCCAACATATCTATTTCCCTTTTGGCTATTTAGAGGAGGGGAAACTAAAAACCCCAAATTATCAAGTGCACTGTATTCGAACGACCAAAGTTAATTGAGTCTACTTTCGGAGTACAGTAGGAAACCTCCTAGTAGATAAGGAGGAGGGAGTACAGCGCACGTAGTAAACCTCCTAGTACGTAGGTAAGGGGGGGAGAGCCCATTCAGGAGTGCTATAGCGGAGCCCACTCAACTCTGCGATTCCCAGACCAACATACAACCAAAGTTGGAAACTTTGCACCCGGCCAAGCCACCGGAGCTTCACAAACGCCTGCTAGTAACACACGCACCGTGCGATTCCTGGCTACTCGGCTGCTCAGCCAACTCGGGAACCGTGGGCGACATCGTGTTGAAATAGCTTTGCCAAATCCGAGCGACTCAAATTCCCCTCCCGGGTTAGGATGGCCAGAGACGACGGCAAGGAAAGCGCCTGCGTGCGCGTCACTAGCTGCGCAGACGCATCAGGTTCTTCCTTAATGTAAACGCCGAGTGTCACTGTGTAGACATTGATTTGAAATGTTGCAACGGGGATGCGTGGAAGTGGCGTGTTGGAACTGCGGACCTTGGAACCGCTAGGTCTGCATCGGATTTTACCAATCGTTAAACGTCTTCTGTTTCTAGATTACCGCTGTGTGACAACTCGTGGTGTTTATCTAGGAAACCTATTTAACCAAACTTATCGGACAATGCTGGAAATACACTGGCGGACTCCTCTACACTTGTGTGAGTTTGCAAAGCGAAAAACACGATTAGGATGAGAACCTGAAAAACTCCTTTTTGCTTGAATATTTTGGAGTAAATAAGGAATAACAACAACAACAACAATAATAATAATTTATTAGATTTGTATGCCGCCCCTCTCCGAGGACTCGGAGCAGAAATTTAAATCCCTCCTGCGGCCTCAGTCCTAATAAAAAAGGAGCAGGGTTGCTTACTGCAATTGCTTAATCTTGTTAATAGCTTAATCTTGCAACCAACCTAATAATAGAAGTCTTTGGAGGTCAATCTATAGCAGAGGTGTCTAACTTTGGCAGGTTTGAAACTTGTGATCTTCCAACAGGTTGAGGAATTCTGCGAATTGAAGTCCACAATTCAAAAGTTGCCAAGATTAACCACCCCTGATCTACAAGTTTCCTGAAATGGTTTTTCTCTGCAACCAGATCTACTTTTTCTTTGCATGGTTTTCTCTGGACACCAATTTTGGTCCCATTCAGTTCAGTTCTAGAGACGTTCTTCTGTTTGGTCATCACAAATATTATATTTTAATATGTCCATCACTCCTCACCTTTGGAAAAAAACTGAAAAAGGCTTACAAAAACACTTTCCTTTTAAATTAAAAACTGATTGTATGGAACAGTGTTTCTCAACCTTAGAAAGCTTAAGATGTGTGAACTTTCAATTTTCGGAATTATAGAAATTATAGAAGTTGAAGAGAATCCAATTTGCAATGAAAGATGTTGAAATAAAATGCAGGGCGTCCTGAATAAGCCATGCCCACAGTGTGGTAGTAAAAATGTTGGTATCCCTTCACTGCTTTTGATCCACTTCCCTCAAATGCCACTTTGTTATCCTGGGAGGTCAAATATAGCAGGAGTCACCAATCTTTTGGATGGGCATAGGCTTTCCAAGCAGACGGAAGACCTGCAGCAGTGCAAGGCCAGGTACTGGCACCTGGAGGTTCAGCAGGTTGAGATGGTCAGTCAGTTCAAGATCATGGTGTAGTCCACTGGAATGAGGCCCTCCAGCTCTTCACCACTAGCGGCATTTCTCCCAAAGCCCCAGAGAAGTCTTCTCCCAAAGCCCCATACCAGGAACCTGAAGCAGACCCCAAGTCGGAATTTCCGCCTTCCTCCGACCCACACAAAAGGACCCTCTGCAGCAACACACACATTCATTGCACGTATCCAGCAGGTTGAGGACCCGTGATTTAGTGCAATATAAAAAATGCAAATAATTTTTCTGCAGACAACCAAAATTTTCTTGTATAGTATAACTGTACTAAGCAGAATAAAAAGACACGCCTAAACTTTTGGGCATCATAGAAGGTGGCATCATGTAGCTAATCTTGGAAAAAGCTAAGCAGGATCAGAACTAGTTAGTCATTGGATGAGACTATCCCAAACTGTAAGACGAACTAGGAAATAAAATTCTTTACGAGCAATGACAGACTACTTCTACGTTGATGCTATCAGGCACTAAGCTAGTAAATTCAATTCAGCATAAATTTTCATGCAAAATGTAAAGCTTCTATCAAGAAAGAATTAAACTACAGTATAGGATTTTATCTTTCCTGTAGAACCAATGAGACCCAATTATATTGTTGGGTCTCATGCTGTGAATCATCACCCCCTCAAGTGCCCTCAAACAATTTAAAGAGGGGTGTCAAAAGGTTTTTGGTCTGTCTCTCTACCTCTCCCTCTCTTTCTCTCTATCTCTCTCTCTTTTGCAAAGCCTGAAGCAAGGTTGGCCAGTGTTCAATTATTTTACTTTATTGGGTGGAGACAGTAACATAAATTCATTTATTGTTTTAGGAGATTACAATACAGTATTGCAAACTTAGAAAACCCCAGCCTTGCAATAGAAACAGACTGAATCTGCATGACGTAGACTTTTCCCTTATATCTTTCCTTTATTTTCTTTCAATCTTCTTTTTCTGAATTGCATAGTGCTATTTACTCCAAAGCAAACTGTGTGATTTATTATAAATCCACTATAACCCCGTATATTCCAATATCTTTTTTTAAAATCATAAATCTGTCTTTGAGATAATTGTCCCTAGGCCCAACTTTCTGACAAATCAGCTGGATAATGTCTTTGAGAGGAAGAAGAGAAGCAGCAAAAAGAATAATCTGCACTCTAATTGGGTAAAAACATTTTTAAAGATAGATGCCTCACTACATACAAAGCAAATAGATATTTTTTTAAAAAAAATGAGGCGAGAACCCTGTCGTCCAGAAGACATGCCCTAATATTTAAAGATGTATCAATTTAATCTCAGAAACTGAATCGGTATTAAGGCTTGAAAAGCAGACTTTATTTTAAAGGCACGTTTTAAAAGTAGTAGATGGTACAGTTTTCTTTGCTTCTTCGTATAACCGTTTACTTTTTTGCATTTTATTTCATGGGATTGACAGGCTTCAGATAAAATAGATTGTCTACAAACTGTTGATAAGAATACAGCTGGCAGGAAGCTACTGCACAAAGTAATTTAGACTAGTTGTAATAAAATGTCAATATTGTTAGCATTAACCAAGAATAATTGCAACAGAACAATGAATGTAGCAGAGAGCAGACACAATTTATTAACAATCATCCTAAAATATGGTACTCCCTTGTAATATCCAGGCTACTAATACTGAGCCCTTTCAAGCTGGGCATTGATTTTAAGGCGAAGGCTATTATCACCATTAAGATGATGCCCTTATGATCAACCTCTTTGAATAAACTCCAGAGGATTTATGATTTTATACCACTAGAAACTCAGACTGTGCATGTTTCACATTAGAAAGAACAAAACAATCTCACATGATTACTTGCTTTGATCTGGGTTTTTATTTTCTCTTGTATACGGTTCCATTTGCAGAAGCATACGAAACCCCAGTATCCATAGATGAAAGCATTACCATTGTATGAAAGCAAAAAAAGGAGATGTATGGAGGAAGATTTGCATAAAACGTTCAGAATTCTTAAAAACATCTCATGTTTTGAAAATCAAAGATATACTAGATTTTGGGGTGGTTTTTTTCCCAAAGGCTTGTTTTCTTTTTGTTTTTCCTGAGGCTTTCTAACTTGGAATTTTGGGATTATCCATTTTTAACTTTAAAAGAACAACATCAATCTGATAAGTCAGGGGGCCAGTACAGTCTGTCACTGTATATAATCTTGATCAAGTACATATAAACAACGTAAAAACTCATCATGCTGCACACTAGGTGGGCATTGCTCCTTACTGAATGTTCCTGCTAAACTTGAGAAATTGTAGTGAAGTCAGCTTACTTCCCCCCCCTCCCCTAAGGAGCAAACTGGAATATATCTAGTTTCACTTGCCCACAGAGTCAGTCCCCAGTTACAGATCGCTTTCCCCATACAATGCTGATGAAAATGAGGTATAGTCCAGAGCTCCAGGAACAGCTCCTGGTCCCTTGTACGCTGGCATACGCTTGATGCAGTACTGAGCTTGTTCAGGTGGCAGTTCTCGATTCAACTCTTCAGCAAGAATATATGCCTAGAAGGATTGAAAAGGAGGAATACGGTGAGCTTTTTCTGAACTTTCAGAATCGAAACAATTGATGAGAACAAGGATGAGATTGGGGAGACACTTCTGTTATAAAGATTAGCTTTCTCCAATCTTATTTATTTATTTATTTATTATTATTTGTTTTATTTATTTTATTTATTTATTTATTTATTGGATTTGTATGCCGCCCTTCTCCGTAGACTCGGGGCGGCTAACAACAATGATAAAAAACAGCATGTAACAATCCAATACTAAAACAACTAAAAACCCTTATTATAAAACCAAACATACACACAAACATACCATGCATAAATTGTAATGGCCTAGGGGGGAAGGAATATCTCAACTCCCCCATGCCTGGCGGTATAAGTGAGTCTTGAGTAGTTTACGAAAGACAGGGAGGGTGGGGGCAGTTCTAATCTCCAGGGGGAGTTGGTTCCAGAGGGCCGGGGCTGCCACAGAGAAGGCTTTTCCCCTGGGGGCTGCTAAACAATATTGTTTAGTCGGCAGGACCCGGAGAAGGCCACCTCTGTGGGACCTTATTGGTCGCTGGGATTCGTGCGGTAGCAGGCGGTTCCGGAGGTACCTCTTGTGTCCTCACTGTTTGCAAAATCCAGAACACCTCAAGGGCACTAGGCTGGACAAACCTGGCAGTTATCCATAGTACCTTATTATGGAAGTCATTCATTCATTTATTCATTCATTCATTTATTCAATTCATCTGGCTATCCAACCTCAAACGAAGTAATTCTGGGGGCATATAGAAAAAAAACATTACAACAAATATAATCTGAAGTAAAATAATACATGAAAGGCCAACTAAAGCAGTAAACAATGATGTGGTGACCAGACTAAAATATGCTACAACTAAACCAGTTGGGACTTAATTCAACTGGGCTCAAAGGGCTGGAGAAAGAATCGGCCTTCATAAAAGGTCTGTAAAGGTCGGGGCCAATTGTATATATTTATACTAGATATGTTAAAGTATTTTTATATATAATTTTAAGGCAACTTTTTTCCCACAGCTTACATCTACATTGTAAAACTTCTGTACATTAGTCTTTCCTGGACATTTGAAAGCCTTTATTGCAGTTGATATGCATTATATGACACTTTAAAAAACCTCAAGTTGAAATATCTGTTTTGTGCAGATATGCTTTAAAATTATTTTAGCTTTATTAAAACAAACTCAAAAAAGTGCAGCAAATAACATGAATATGTTTTGGGGTAAAAGAAGAAAACTGTCTTTGAATGTCAATACAAAAGTTCTAGTTCTTGCATCTTTATATTTATTTCCCTAAGATGCTCCAAGTGTCTTAATACATGCCGTTAGCAAAACAGGAGCCCCTAAATTCTATCTTTCCTTGGTCTTAAAGTTTCAATACAAATCTGTATACAATTTCAAAAAATTAGCTTGCAAAGTTTAGGGGCTTTTATTAGTTGGTGAAAACAATCCTAGCTACCTGTGCTTCCCCGAAAATAAGACTCTGCGTTATATCTTTTTTGAGCCCCGAAATAAATTCTTGGCCTTATTGCCGTGCACTCAGAAGCCCAATTGGGCTTATTATCAGGAGATGTCTTATTTCGAGTTCGAAATAAGACATCTCCTGATATATATTAAGCTTCTACTCTAAGTTATAGCTCAGTTAACTTTGCATTTGGATGCCTCCTTGTCTTGCAAAGGTAGAATTTGTAGGAAACAATCACAGCAAATGGAAATCCTTTCACTAACCTTATCCGAGGCTAGAATTCTGAAAGAAGCAATAACTTGTTCAGCAGTGTCGGTATCGGCAGTCTCTCTGGTCATAAAATCAATAAATGATTGAAAGGAAACCGTTCCCTGACCATTGGGATCAACTAAGGACATGATTCGGGCAAACTCGGCTTCACCCTGAAACACAATTAAAAACTAGTTATGAAAATTATAATGCCAAGAAAAATTAGAAAAATAATAAAATATTTCACATCACTCTGCAGTCTGCATTGGTTGCCGATCAGTTTCCGATCGCAATTCAAATTGTTGGTCATGACCTATAAAGCCCTTCATGGCATCGGGCCAGAATATCTCCGAGACCGCCTTCTTCTGCACGAATCCCAGTGACCGGTTAGGTCCCACAGATTTGGCCTTCTCCAGGTCCCGTCGACTAAACAATGTTGTCTGGCGGGACCCAGGGGAAGAGCCTTCTCTGTGGTGGCCCCGACCCTCTGGAACCAGCTCCCCCCCAGAGATTAGAATTGCCCCCACCTTCCTTGTCTTTCGTAAACTTCTTAAAACCCACCTCTGCCACCAGGCATGGGGGAACTGAGACATCTTCCCCAGGCCTATACAGTTTTATGCATGGTATGCTTGTATGTATGTTTTCTTTTTAATAAGGGGTTTTTAATGACTTTTAATTATTAGATATTGTGTTATTATTGTTGTGAGCCCACAGAGAGGGACGAGTCTACGGAGAGGGGCGGCATACAAATCTAATGAATTGAATTGAATCATGCCAAATATCAGATTTTGCACGTTTTTAAGTGTGCAAAAAGAAGTTAACTATAATGTAAGAAAATTAAACATTCTTAAATCCATTAGGCTGAATGTTTACTATGAATTTCACACAAATTGTAAAAGAAAAAAATATAAAAAATAGGAAGGAATCCACTAGGGTTTTCTGCATTGCTTGCAACCTGGATAGTCAGGTGATCAAGACTTTGAACTAAATTGCTTTCATGCAGCCTCTCTAGAAATCCTGCAGTGCAGCTTGTTTGTTTTTTTGAGAAGCTACATCAGATAAAGCATCATAAGAGATACCTAAAACACTATTACATGAAGAGAAACAGAAATTGGATAAGATATGAGTAAGAGCCTATATTCACGCTTACACTGTGGCAGCAAATATCGTTATGAGGGGTCTTTGGTACTCTCTGAGTTTGGTTGTTTTCTTGCAGATATTTCATTACCCTAACTAATGTAACATCACCAATGCTAGTAAGGAATAGTGTCTGCCGTCAATTTATATTCTAGTGCAGGGATATCCAACCTTGGCAACTTTAAGACTTGTGGACTTCAACTCCCAGAGTTCCTCAACCAGCAGCTGGCCGAGGAAATCTGGGAATTGAAGTCCACAAGTCTAAAAGTTGCCAGAGTTGGAGACCCTTGTTCTAGTGGCTTGCCCTGTCAGTGTTAATGGGACTGGTCTTGGAAGGTCTTTGGTTGGGCTGTTTACCGTTAGCTTGTTGGGCAGTCTCAACCGTAGGTTGCAGAGATGGAAATATCAATGTATTGCCTCCAACCTCTGGAGACTATGCACATCTAGATAGGAAGGAACAATTTCAAGCTCTACCTTGACAAGGCTGAGTGAATATGTGGATATTTGGCATCCCTAGGTCTAAGTCACTCATACACTCTGGGGTTTCATCTTTGGTCTTGAATGGGACTGCATTTCCCTGCTCAAGACTAGTGTGCAGTTTGAAGGCAACCCTAGCTTTACAGCTACTTTTCAACAAATAGATAGAAGCTATGGTCACAAGGGCCTTTGTATAGGTTCACCCTGTGTGTCAGTTGTATCCTTTTTTCAACCAGAAGGCTCTTCAGATGGTTACTCACACCAGATCGTCTCAAGGCTAGGCTGGATTATTATTACAGGGAAGCTGCTGTTTAAGAAATCTGGACAGTACAGTTGTAACTTGAACATGAGCAGTAAGTGGTGTTTTTCATTGCAACCACATGTCATCAGTGTTTTATTAGCTGCAATGGTTATAAGTTGATTTCCAGATGCACTTCAAGATTTACCTGGAAGATATGGCTAGGCCAGTGATGGCAAATCTATGGCAGGGGTGCCACAGGTGGCACAAGGAGCCATATCTGCTGGCATGCGAGCCGTTGCCCTAGCTAAGCTCCAACATGCATGTTTCTGCTGGCCAGCTGATTTTTGGCTCAGGGTGGGAGCTTTTGGCTTCAGAGAACTTCTGGGGGGATGGGGGAGGGCATTTTTATCCTCCCTGGCTCCAGGGAATACTTTGGAGCCTGGGGAGGACAAAACACAGGCCTACTGAGCCCACCAGAAGTTGGAAAACAGAGTGCCTCTGGGGGTGGGGATGGGGAAAGCTGTTTTCGCCCTCCCCAGGCATTGAATTATGGGTGTGGGCACTCGCACATGCATGACAACACACACACATGCTCTTTCGGCACCTGAGGAAAAAAAGGTTCGCCATTACTGGGCTAGGCTATGTAATACAATTGGGCCTAACAATTGGGTATGCTTTGATTTCCTTTAGTTAAATGTTTTACTTTATAGGACACCTTTGCACCTGTCCTTTGAAACAATATCTCCCCAGAGATACTGACTGACTGACTGACTGTCTGTCTGTCTGTCTGTCTGTCTGTCTGTCTGTCTGTCTGTCTGTCTGTCTGTCTGTCTGTCTGTCTGTCTGTCTATCTATCTATCTATCTATCTATCTATCTATCTATCTATCTATCTGTATGCCGCCCCTCTCCGTAGACTCAGAGCGGCTAACAACAATAGTAAAACAACATATAACAAATCTAATATTTAAAATAATTTAAAAGACCCTAATTTAAGAACCAAACTTACACACAAACATACCATGCATAAATTGTATAGGCCTAGGGGGAAGGGAATATCTCAGTTCCCTCATGCCTGACGACAGAGGTGGGTTTTAAGGAGCTTACGAAAGGCGAGGAGGGTGGGGGCAATTCTGATCTCTGGGGAGAGTTGGTTCCAGAGGTTCGGGGCCGCCACAGAGAAGGCTCTTCCCCTGGGTCCTGCCAGACGCCATTGTTTAGTTGACAGGACCCGGAGAAGGCCAACTCTGTGGGACCTAACTGGTTGCTGGGATTCCTGCGGCAGAAGGCGGTCCCGGAGATATTCTGGTCCGATGCCATGAAGGTCTTTATAGGTCATAACCAACACTTTGAATTGTGATCGGAAACTGATTGGCAACTAATGCAGACTGTGGATTGTTGGTGTAACATGGGCATACTTAGGGAAGACCATGATTGCAGCTCCAATTCTTCAAATGTTTTGTCAATCCCTTAAAACTTTGCCCCAGGCCTAGATTTTGTTAAAAGTCTAACAACTTTTGATTATTCTTCATAAGTGTCAATCATATTTTTCTTTGTATACTATGTTTTAAAATTGCAAGTTACCCAGAATATTTTGGTAGACGAATGTCCTCGATATCTGACAAATGAACACACAGACAGAAAAATATTCAGAATTGAAATATAACAGAATCTTTATATAAATGCCATGGTAAATGGGCACAATGTTTTAGTATGAATATATATACACAGCTGTCTGCATAGTGTTCTACAATTAGTAAGTCTAATTCTGTACATACTCAAGAATAACATCTATGTGGAGCTTCCCTCTGAGAAGATAAATTATAAACATTTCTGATGTACTTAGATTTTGAGTGGGTTGAACTTCTTCACCACAGAAGTTTTATAATTTACATCTATAACAGTGACTTTGTTAAAGTACTTGTAATGATAAAATCCTGTAAGTGTAATGTGGGTTATTATCACAATTAACTACATCTTAAAATTCATACCAAATCATAACCCATTGAAATTAAGCAGGCTCTGAAATCTTCATGGTCCATCAGCCCATTTTTCTTCTGTTGATAGGAACAAACAGCATGGAAGATTTAAGGATAAGAATAAAGCCACCACAATTTCCATAAAGGTAGAATAGGTTCAGGATCAGATGTATCAGATATTCATTCAAGGCCAAGTTGAACCAACAGAAAGCAGAAGAAAAAGAGACATTAGATTACATGAAATAATGCTAGAAAGATGCTAATGAAATATAAACAAACAAAAAAGCAAGAGAAAGGCATAAAATACAGCATTCTTAGCGTGCCAAATTCAATTAGCAAGGCAGATTTAAAGTGTAACATTTTTTTTAAGCTACACAATGCAAAAAAAAAATAACACTTCAAGATTCTAACATTTCACAAGCAGTACACGATTGTTAAATATTATTTTCTAAAAGTGTTAAGCTAGGAGTTGAAAGTATAAGCTAATGGAGCCTAAAATGATATTTAATTTTTGCATAATTTTACATGTGACTCTGATAGGAAGGACTCATTGTGTACTTCATCTTGTTTTTGTGAATGCAAGAATTTCCAGTAAAGTGTAGTCAATGTATACAGTGTATTATAGGTAATGCATAGCATGATTATTGGTTCTCTGTAATTGTGTTGTACACCATAGGATTGCGGTGGACTGGAGATTTCTTCCATGAAAAAAGCATGTATTTTATCTGAGTAAACAATATTATGAAAGCTCACACCCTTATACACAATTCCTTCCAGTTATTGACATCTGATTTAAATTAAATAACTTCAAATCAAAGAAGTAATAATTAGTTTTACTGTGCATAAAGTAAACTCCTTTTCTCAGACCTAGCCTTAGTTTTATGGGCCATTATGGACTGTTCTCTAATTAAACTGGTTATTATATTCTTTTGCTTAAGCACATTTTCGGTTTTAAAACTCTCTTTAAAAAAATAGAATTCATTAGCTTGAAAGCAGTTTCATTTTAAAGCTCTAAAATAGGATGACTGATCAATTAAGAACTATTTTTTTAAGGTATGATGTTGCTCCTGTATTAAGAGAACAGAAGATTGCTAAGAGAGGTGGGTCAAATGGCTGGACACCATTTTATATTAAAGACAAGTCATATGAACCTATTAACAATTAGCCCATGAGATCTGGACTGATGGAAGGACTACCACCCTGCCCACAAAATTATTGCATTTGTGCCACGTCTGACATCTTTTTGCCATCAAATTGTAATGTTTAAGGAGACAGAAGAAGCTGATGGAACACATGGTGAATGGTAGTAATGAAGTGCGTTTAATAGAACTCTTGGCCCCATGGGCTTATCTGTTCAAGATCTTGGTTCTTTGTCTCTTAAATCCTCCATCACCATTCTGCCTTGAGACTTAGAAGTAAAGAATCAGGTCTTAGACCCATAAGCCGCTAGCATCGTCATCATCATCCCTGCCTCCCAAGCTCAGCAACCATTTTTAGCTATCAGTTTTTGGGAGATATTTTGCATTACTGTGGGTTGTCTTCCAGTCACATCAATATCATTTAAATAAAACTCTAAAAATTTGAATTGTTTCCTATCTTTGGTATAGGGATTGGTTGTTTATTTTTGTAAGCTAGGTAGCCATGCCACCAAAATCATTAGACAAAATGTACAATTAAGCTACTGTGTACAGTAAAATTTGGATCCAATTATTTTGCTTAAAATTGTTTTCTGTATATTTAAATGCTAAATAAAATTACAGTTCATTTATACAGCTGCCTGATTGGGCAGTGCACAACAATTTAAAAAAAAATTAAAATGTATAAAACCAACAATTACAGATATAAAAAATATAATACTAAATATTAAAAAGCCAAAACAAAAATACAATCATAAATGGAGAGAGAAGATAAAAAATGGTGCCCTCTAGACAAGTCTCCAATTCCTTAGGAGCCTCAAGCCTGATCACATAAACACATAACTTGAGAGCCTTTCAAAATATCAAGCAAGATGGGGCCAATCTCATTTCAGGGAGGGAAGGATATTCCATAAGGCAGCCACTACTGTCAAGAAGGTGCATCTCCTTGGACCCACCAAATGTAGATCCCTAGCTGATGATAATAACGGCATGCCTTCTCTGATGGAGTGAGCTGATATAATTGGGAAGAAATGGTCCCTCTGATAGCCCAGTCCCATGTCATGAAAGGCTTTAAAGATTAAAACCATCACCTTGAATTGGACCCAGAAGCCAACTGACAATCAATGCAGCTCGTGAACAGAACTGTAGTGTGTGCAGTTCTGTAAGCATACAAACTATCCACACCACTGCTTTCTGTGCCAGTTGAAGCTTCAGAATACTCTTCAAAGCCAGCTCCCTGTAGAGCAAATTGCAGCAGTCCAGTCGGGCATGAATGACTGTAAGCAGGGCTTCCTGATCCAAAAACAGGCACAACTATTGCAACACGCTCTACATGGCGCTACCCTTGAAGAGTGTTCGGAGACTTCAAATGGTCCAGAATGCAGCCATAAACCTTTACCTTTAAGCTATATTTTGTGCATATACCACATATAATACATAAATGAACTCTAATGCCATTATCATGATATATTCGATGATTTTAAGGTGTATTAAATGTATTGGGTAATTAGTCACACATTATTGGATGTTTACCCCTCATCCCCAAATGTTTGTTTTAGTTCCTATTTATCTTGTAACCTCCAAACAGAACTTCCTAGTGTCTGTAACTAAGTTTAGAAGAAAAGATCATGGTGTCACTTGTACAATAAAATCAATTTACTCAAGGCAGAGTTGAGCAACTGGGCTTCTGTTTTGCAAACTATCTGAATAGGGTGAAAATCAGAGCAAGTATTAAGGGAAGTCTCTCTCTCTCTCTCTCTCTCACACACACACACACACACACACACCAGAAGAACATATAAAGAATTCCATTACATAATCTTGTATGCCCAGGAATCCCACTTTTTCATCTGCACTTCTATACACATTACTACACAGGTAATATCCAAAGAACAAATGTTTGAGTTACTCTTTGTTTATATCAATAGTTTCAAATGAAGGTTCCTTTTTCCTTAGGAATGGAAACATATAGAGAGAAAAAGGAAGACTATGGCAAGAACTTAAGAAAAAGGAATACTACAAGGATAATCGAGAGCAAAGTTGTGAATCAGCACTTCTGGAATGGAGAAGTTGGCTAATGGCCAGAAAAAGGAAGTGGCCAGGAACAAGAATTCTATAGAGATCTGAGGTTGTCCTGAGATGGCCCAGCCCAGCCCTATCCCAAGCCCCATCTCAATTTCTAAAATTTATATCCTATTTTATATTATAATTTCTGAGTCTTAATCACATTCTACTCGTTTAAAAAGGGAGCAGGGAATCATGAAAATACTTTTGTCATCCTGTTGCAGATAAAAATATATATAAAATATAACGGATCACCATACCCTGTCAAAGTGGTTAAATGATGCTCTGAATTCATTCATTTGCTGCTGAGTTATTCCTTTAGCATCTCTTGTAAGGATCTGGTTCTCAACTTCATTGATAGTTCGGGCAATGGTAGTCAGCAGCAGTTCCCATCCAACCCGGATATGCTGCAGCAGAAAAGAAGGATATCTTAGAGCACCCCAAAGAAATAAAGCACCAAAGACTAAGAGAGACTTCAACTTGTGAATGGTATGCTTTGGGGGCTACATTCCAGCTAGTCAGTGGGGCTATAACAACATAACATTCAGAGACATTTAAAAGCATTTGACTTAAGTAAAATATAAATACATTTAATTAATGACAGTGAACAAGATTATGCACTATGTGTTCTTTTTATAATTTCCTCTTTGAATCATTAAAAATCTAGAAGAATTCTGGCTTTGAGGACTGAGAGTATAAACAGTGCTGGAGTTCTGGGTTGTCACCCAGATAGAAAAGAGATAGTATCCTACTTATTTTTGAAGCTTAAAATATCTTGGCTACTCCAGTTCACAAGATGAAGGACTTCCCAAACTACATCTACAGTACTGTATCCTGTATTATTCTAGCAGTGTTTCTCCAATTAGCAGGAGATAAGGATAGTTCCCAACACCAGTCAGATAGAATCATAAATCTCTGCTAATGAGATGTTTCTAGTTTTTAACTACACTCACTCAGCCCAGAGAATAAAACAGCTCATGCAACATGCAGGAATCCAAGTCTATGGAAGCAGAAGAAGTCTCTCAGCTCTGAGGCACCTTCCTCCATGATGGGAAGTTGTGTGCCACACCCCCTTCCCCATCAGCCTGTCCTTATATACTACCAAGGTGTGGCCAAATGTCCCATAGATCTATTTAATGCCAAGAACATCTTCTTGTGAGATATTCATGCCTATATCTCATTCTACTTATCCTTGCATCTAACAGGGGGTTCTGATCCTCAAAGTCCCCATCATCCTCCGACTCACTTGGTTCCATAACTGGGGGTTCTACAGTCTCTGGTTAACCCTCAGTCCCTAACTCTTCCTCACATTTCACTCTCAACTCAGATGGCAAGAACATCTGAGAACTGGTACTCATCCATCTCCAGGTCCTCGAAATCCATGACCAGCTGAGCCAGACGTGGACCACTCACAATGGTGACCTAGTGTTAGATTTGTGCGGGATTGAAGAACCGAGACACAGGACAATTCAGCACCTTTATTTGAAATCAACTTGAACTGAAAATGGACTGCTGGGAAGGTACTTTTAAGGACTTTCCTGAAACTGGCTGATCAGTGACAGCAGTTTATTTCTGCCTCCACTACACTGGCCAATCAACAGCGGCTATGCCAATTTACTGCATACATCAGTACGTAACACTTACATTGCTTATAGAAATCCACCCAGTAAGGGAAGATTGCCTGGAAAATTTAGGGCTATAGCATTTGTCCTGACTTTCCTGTAGCTTCCCAAAACACTTTAAGACAGGGGTCTCCAACCTTGGCAACTTTAAGACTTATGGACTTCAACTCCCAGAATTCTCGGAGTTGAAATCCACAAGTCTTAAAGTTGCTAAGGTTGGAAACCCCTGCTTTAAGATACTGATTCTGATTAATAATCATATAAATACTATGGACCTTTCATAGTCTTCGGAGAGGGGCGGCATACAAATCCAAATAATAAAATAAAATAAATGTAAGGGACATGCAAAGCCATTGGCCATGATTTACAAGCCACCAGAGCCTATTTCTCAGATCACACTAACCCCAAAATATAAAGGCTAAATTATGACTTATTATATGTTTTATTTCTAATTATTTCAGAATCTTTCTGAAACATTAGGCTACAATTACCATCAACACTGGCTGCTGGTTACCAGCTCATTACTATCTTCCTTCTGGAGTGATAGGATCCCACAAATTTGCCCATGATCCCATCATAGCGTCTACCTTCAACATATGGTCTTTATTCATTGTACTTTTCATGCATGATATGTTATGATAAGGTTCCATTTATAGCAACTGCCTTTTCTACTGTATCTCATCATAAATATCTGCCTTAACAGATTTACATTAGGCTATATTTAATGATGTCTTTCCTTATGGTATTTTATAAAGATAGAAAAGTCCATTCATTTTAGACAAATGAACAGTGGTCAGACATAAACAGAAGGTGATTTTTGGTTTTTACTTTTATATTTTTCCCAACAGATAAAATCTGATAGAAGCTTATTTTATAAATCCTGTTTATTATGATTATTTCCTAATAAGATTTGACAGGGAAAGGAATAAGACATAAGTCAAATAAATAAATTATTTGCTGAACTGCAATGCTATCAGGAAAAATAGGAGCAAATTCATTTGTGGGATTGGGTGGCATATAGGTCAAGTAAATAAATAAAATATTTTCAAGCTGCTGACAATTTATGACTTGAAGGGGACTGCCCAACTATGAAGTGCAACTACATTTAAGGCTTGAACCTGCTGAGGTATTGCAATAATTTACTCTGATGAAGCTAATTAGTACTTGGATAAATGTTGTATACTGAAGTAATTTTTTAAAAAACCATAATAAGGTTTCCTATAACTGAAGAACATTTTAGATCTACACCACTTTTGCAACTGGTATGACAGAATGACTGTCAAGCTAGGTGGCAGCATTTAGGCCAACTTTGATTGATCTCAAGAAGCTAATTTCAAGATTAGGGTAGGGTAGGGTAAGGTAAGATAGGGTAGGGGAGAGGAGAGGAGAGAATAAGAGTTGGAAGAGACCTTGGAGGTCTTCTAGTCCAACCCCCTGTAGCTTAGCAAATATCCACCATTAAGGAAATCAGGTCTGGGTTAACCCCTGCTATTGTCAGACTTGGTGTGACGGTTATTTTTCTACCTCAAAGATTTTCCACCTGAAAACTCTTGAACCTTCTCCAAAGCTTCACAGAAAGGCTCAATGCTATTGTCCAACCCTTGCAAGAGTCATAGGATATATATCAGGCAACAGAGATTCTCCGAGGTATTTTCCACTTTATGATGCACTCTTACTGGAAGTGTAAATAGCCCTGTCCTGCTTATTGTTTGCAAACAAGTTAGAGCTAACCTGCTTGTGTGAGCTTTTGACACTTAGCAATAGCAATGGCACTTTAATGTGCTTTACAGTCCTCTCTAAGCAGTTTTACAGAGTCAGCATATTGCCCCCAATAGTCTGGGTCCTCATTTTATCCACATCGGAAGGATGAAAAGCTGAGTCAATCTTGAGCGTTGTGAGATTTGAACTGTCAAATTGCAGGCAGCCCACAGGCAGCAGAAGTGGCCTGCAGTACTGCACTCTAACCACTGCGCCACTGACACTTGTTTTAATTAGTTATAAGGCATCTTGTTCATGTAGTTCAGTTTTATTTATGTACTCCCTCTTACATTTAATCTTTTATGTCAGTGATGGTGAAACTTTTTTCCTTGGGTGCCGAAAGCACATGTGTGCATGCTATCACGAGTCTTCTAATAAATTATTATTATTATTATCACGCATTTGCAAGCGCACACATCCAAATTTCAATGCCTCCTCTGCCTCTCCAGACGCTCTCTGGAGGCCGGAAATAGCTCATTTCCTAACTTCTGGTTGGCCCAATAGGCCCTTTTTTTCATCCTCCCCAGGCTCCAGAGGCTTCTCTGGAGCCTGGGGAGGGCAAAAACGCCATCCTCCATCCCTGCAGAGGTCTTCCGGAATCCAAAAACACGCTTCCAGAGTCTCTGTGCAAGCCAAAAATCAGCTGGCCAGCACACACATGTGCACTGGAGCTCAACTAGGACAACAGCTCATGTACTGGCAGATATGGTACCATGTATCACATATGGCATGGGTGCCATAGGTTCACCATCACTGTTTTATGTGTATTGTTATCTGCTAAAGGTCAGTCGGGACCGGAGTGCGTTAAATGCTGGAAAAAATAAAATAATGTTTTGGGATTGAGTGGAAACACCTGTGGTAATTTAAAAACAATACTGAAACATAAGAGTCCCCAGTGTCATTGTGAAATACATACTGCAGCAAGACTGCATATATAAAATTAAATAAAGACTAGATTTACCTCCATGGTGTAATTGGTATGCTTATTATCAAAGACTAATGCTTCCTGTATCAGTTGATGATCTCCTTCTAGTTTGTCAATATTGTGCTTGTAATTAATAATATTGTGCTCCTGCTGTTTTAACTGGATCATCTGGTCCTCTAATGGCCCCGTGATATCTACCGAGGTTCGGCCAATTTCCTGCCATAGAGAGGAAAAAAAAGAGAAAAAGCTTTCATGATGTTGCAAAATGTTTTGGCTTAAAGAGAGTAGCAAATAGTTTTTCCTAATGCTCATGCACATATACACACACACATATATACACACAAAAGGACAGGCAATTTGTACAGGGATAGAATTTGCTTATCATTTCTTATCTAAAACTTCCGCAGATCTGGGTTGCATTTACCTCCATCTTGCTCTGGATCCAGGGTCCAATAACATTGGCCTGAGCAGCAAATTGACGGCGCAGGCGTTCATTGGTATGCTGACGAGAAAGCTCCTCCTGCAATGATTGATCTCTTACAGGCACAAATTGTTTGACCTGCCAGGGTGGAAGAGACATTTGTTCACTGCTTTGGGAAGCTTCACGAATATTCCCTTTCCCCATTCCTCCCTGTTACTTCAGAAACATCATTTCATACTTTCTGAAAACAAAGCCATAAAGCTTAGATATGAATAGTCTGAACCTTAAATTCCTGCTGCCAGACAAAGCCAGCCCTCTAGTACAGGCAGTCCTCAATGTAGGACCACAATTGATACCCAAGTTTATGCTGCTAAGTGAGAAATTTGTTAAGTGATTTTGCCCCATTTTACAACTTTTCTTGCCATATTTGTTAAGTGAATCACTGTAGTTGTTACATGGTTGTTAAGCAGGGGTGGGCTGCTGCCTGGACTTGGGGGAACGCAGTGGGGTAGCGAAAATGGAGCTTCCCCCCAGAGAACACAATTTGCATTGAAAGATGTTGAAAGAAAATGCAGGGCGTCCTGCATAAGCCACGCCCACAGTGTGGTAGTAAAAATGTTGGTAGCCATTCAGCAGTGATGGGCTACAAAACATTTTACTGCCACACTGTGGGTGTGGCTTATGCATTTTGTTTCAACATCTTTCAGTGCAAATTGGGTGCTCTGGGGTGGAGCTCCAAATTTTGCTACCGGAACTGCGTTCCTGACCGTTCCCATAGGAGCCCATCACTGTTGTTAAGTGAATGTGATCTTCCCCATTGATTTTAATTGTCAGAAGATTGCAACAGGTGATCGCATGACCCCGAGATACTGCAAGTGTCATACATGTGAGTCAGTTGTCAAGCATCTGAATCAGGGGTGAAATGTTACCAGTTCGACCCTGTTCAGGCGTATCGGTAGTGGCGATCGGTGATGGTTCGTAGAAGCGGTAGCAGCAATAATGTGAGGCTCCGCCCACCCACCTGGACACCACCTGTATCTGATTGCGAGCGATAGTATGCTGCGTCTCTAAGTATTTATACTAACCAGCCCCAGCAACAGGCAACTTTGACAATGTTACAATTTTAGCGCCAAAGCAACCAACCAATCAGAACAGAATATGCAAAACCGTGAACTCTTGAATTCTTCCCAGTAACTAATGCTGCATACTTAACACCACCATTTTCTTTTTTTAACCTTCTGCGCATGCGCAAAGCCTTCTATGAATGCACAGAGGGTGAAAAAGCGTGGGTGACAGTAGGGAAGGTAAGTAGATGGATCAAACCTGATTTTATGACCATTTGTGGCCAGGGATTTTAAGCAAATCTTACAGTTGTTAACCGAATCACTCGGTTGTTAAGTGAATCCAGCTTCCCCCATAGAGTGGTTTTTTAAATTGGGTTTTTTGATTGTTTTTAATATTAGATTTGTTTACATTGTCTTTTTATATTGTTGTTAGCCGCCCCGAGTCTTCGGAGAGGGGCGGCATACGAATCTAATAAATAAATAAATGAATGAATGAATGAATGAATGAATAAATAATAGATAGATAGATAGATAGATAGATAGATAGATAGATAGACAGACAGACAGACAGACAGACAGACAGACAGACAAACCAACCAACCAACCAACCAACCAACAAACAAACAAACAAACAAACAAACAAACAAATTTTGTATGTTGTCTGGACAGGTCACAATTGCAAAGTTGCAAACGCCAGTTGACAAAGTGCCCGAATCATTTTAATCACGTCACAGGGACACTGTGATGGTTTGCAAGAACTGGTCATAATAATACACTTTTATTCAACACTGTTGTAACTTGGAACAGTCATTAAACAAATAGTTTTAGTCATCAGGGGTAGGTTCCTCTCCCCTTTGCCACTGGTTCGCACCGCAATGTTTTGTGCGCACAATCTTGGTCCCCTCACACACACGCACATCACCCTCATGCAGTTTCACTTCCGCACATGCTCAGAAGGTGGGTTCAGTCCGAAACAGAGCTGAGGAGCTGCTCAGATGTGATTTGGCTGAAGAAATAAAGGTCGGTATTAACCCAGGGATGGTAGGAAGGGCTTTTTTCACAGCACAGAATGAGGAGAAGCCATCCAGACACAGGAAAAATGGCCAACAATTCAGGAAAAAAGATGGCGGCGAGCACAGACCGGCACAGACAGAACCGGATCCATTGCACCAAAATTACATCCGCAATGGGTTGCTAACTGTTCAGGTGATCTGGTCCAAACTGGGAGGAACAGTATCTTTTTAAATTTATTTTAATTTATTTATTTATTTTGTCCAATACACAGTGAGAATTTTAGTGGGTATATATATATAT
Source organism: Erythrolamprus reginae (assembly GCF_031021105.1). NCBI lineage: Eukaryota > Metazoa > Chordata > Lepidosauria > Squamata > Dipsadidae > Erythrolamprus > Erythrolamprus reginae. The sequence goes on along the minus strand of NC_091950.1, from coordinate 337,609,042 downwards.
ATACACACACACACATAGTAAAATACATGATGAAGGTTATAGAGGAGATACTCATAGTAAAATATATCTATGAAAGAATAGAAAAGAAGGTATAGTAATAGAACATATCAATGAAAGAATAGAAGAAGAGGTATAGGAATAGAAGAAAGGTATAGGAGATATAGGAGAGCAATAGGACAGGGGATGGAAGGCACTCTAGTGCATTTGTACTTGCCCCTTAGGAATCTGGATAGGTCAACCGTAGATAATCTAAGGGTAAAGTGGTGGGGATTTGGGGATGACACTACGGAGTCCGGTAATGAGTTCCACGCTTCGACAACTCGGTTACTGAAGTCATATTTTTTACAGTCAAGTTTGGAGTGGTTAATATTAAGTTTAAATCTGTTGTATGCTCTTGTGTTGTTGTGGTTGAAGCTGAAGTAGTCGCCGACAGGCAGGACGTTGCAGCATATGATCTTGTGGGCAATACTTACATCATATTTAAGGTGTCTTAGTTCTAGGCTTTCTAGGCCCAGGATTGAAAGTCTAGTCTCGTAGGGTATTCTGTTTTGAGTGGAGGAGTGAATCTTCCACATTCTTAATACTACTTTTGTAATAAAGCTGAGTAAAACATTAACAAATAAACTGAAATTTTAATTATCCCAGGCAGAACCTCTTCCCCACCACCACCAATCCTGTAATTAATCACAGACAAATCTATACACTCCTGTGTTTTTACTTCCACTTACTTTATCCCACTTAGTACGAATCTCTTCCATGGTGACGGTGCTGTAAGGATTGCTGGCACTTATTCTGAGGCTGTAGCTCTGAATCACCTTCTCCACTTCATTATGGATGGACAAAATAGCTTGCCTCTCGCCATCTGCTTCAGGTAGAGTGGCTTTAAATTGTTCATGGGCAGTAATTAAACTCTGAAAGAAACAAAAGGAAGAAGAGGTGGGCAGGGACCAACCTGTGGTCTGGCCCTTTTTCTTGTTCCTCCACCTCACTCACTCCCCCCTCCCATCCCCTTTATCTATCCAGACATTTGCAAGATTGTGTAGCTGGCACTTCTGTATAATCAGTGGTGAGCAAGTACATTTTGTTTCTTGAGCCATTATAAAGGGCAAACAGTAAAACTGAGAATGGGGGAAGGTCTAGAAAAAGACCCAATACAATATTCGGAAATGTGGATGGCTTTTACTGGAAAGAAAGAAAAGGCAAATGGAATCCCAAGTGAAATGAAACCACAATAGCAGCCATTACCCCTTCATTCTTTTTACAGAGAGAATCCCAAATGCATAAATGTGCAAAAAATGCAGATATAAATGCAAAGTTCAGAACAAATGAACTTTGCATTTATATCTGCATTTTTTTGCACATTTATGAACAAATGAATGAATCCTTCACCCTCCCTATCCACAATAATTCCTCAAAGTTTCCTTAAACTGCATTAAAAATGGGGAGCTCGGATCCATTGCACACACACTTAATAGTCTGCAACGTGTAATTACAGTCTCTGGAGAAGGGCGGCATAGAAATCTGATTAATAAATAAATTAGCAGCTCAGTGCACAAAGTGTAGGATTTGTCCAAGGTTTTTGAAATTCTTCATGCCTTGCACATTTCCCAGCTTAAGATCATTGCCATAGTGCCATTCATTCATGCTTTGAGGAAGAAAATTGTTCAGTAAATACCCACCTCCACTACTTTCTAAAGCCCTCCTCCCAATGAATGGCAAAGAGATTCAATTTCATTATTGGAGGTGAGGTGAACTGGATCGGGTTCTTCCTAAGCATGGAGACGCCTTCTCCTCTATCTCCTCCTCTACTTCCTCCTTCTCCTCCTCCTCCTGCAGGTCTGCATGTCACCTTTCCTCAAGTATGCAAAAAGGTCCAAGAGTGAGATACCTTCAGGGATGGGCTACTAGCCGGAACACCTAATTGGGCTTGCGTCCGCGGCTCGGGAGGTCCCATGAGTTCCAGCGGAGTTATGCTGCTGCACCCGTGCAGGTAGCAAAATCGTGCATGCGCGGAAGCAAAAAACCTCACCGGAACATGGGCGCTCCTATGTCTCCGTGCACAATTTCGCTACCTGCACAGGCAAAGCAGCATAACTCCTCTGAAATTTAAGGAACCTCCAGAGCTGCAGAGGTGAGTCCAACTAGGCGTTCCAGCTAGTAGCCCACCCCTGGATACCCTCATCCTTCTTGCCCTCTCCCTGAGTTGAGTCTACAGAGAGGGGCGGCATACAAATCTAACAAATACAAATATATACCCTAACCCAGAAGGAGCAGAAAAGAAACAATAAAGATAGTGAGGAGGATGCCAGCTTACTTGGCAATGGAAGGAAGAACTAAAATCTCTTTCCCCCCATTCCATATTAAATTCAAGAGAGCGCGGAGTTCTGTCCCAGTCTTAGGGGCCAGCCCAGTTACACCTATTAGGATGGTGAATAAGTTCAGAGTGATCTCAGAGCTTGTGTTGACTCCATGCACCAATAAAGGGATTTTGTGTATAGTACCCAAAGTAACCAAAGAAACTGTCTGATCCCAGAAAAACTCAATTTACAAACTTGGGGATGGCTCTACCATCCAACTGCTGCTATTTTTTTTAATGGTTAAGCAAGAAAACAATATTGAAGTCAGATCATTCCGATCAAAAGCTAGTATTTCAGCCACTACGCTGCACTCTTGACTTTATTTATTTATTTTATTTATTTATTCATTTTTTATGCCGCCCTTCTCCTTAGACTCAGGGCAGCTTAGAACATGTTAGCAATAGCATTTTTTAACAGAGCCAGCATATTGCCCCCACAATCCGGGTCCTCATTTTACCCACCTCGGAAGGATGGAAGGCTGAGTCAACCTTGAGCCGGTGATGAGATTTGAACTGCTGACCTTCAGATCTACAGTCAGCTTCAGTGGCCTGCAGTACAGCACTCTACCTACTGCGCCACCCCAGCTCTTAGTCACCAAACTGTTCACCCCACCCAAAGATGTGGATGTCAGATGGAAGAATGAGAATACTAAAATACTCCAATCCCAAATTGGAGGGTGGTTGATTAGAAAATGCTACTGTAATACAGTATATCTTTTCAGGCATAAATAGGGGTAAGCAATACTTGAAACTTTCTGAGATGAAATAAGGGAATTTTCCCACAGTGAAAATAGAACAACTCTCCTTGTTCAGCTCATAATGCAGCTTTACTTTACCTGGATCTCCTCTACGCTGTGAACGATGAACATATCTTGCAAGTCTTCCATTGCACCTTCCATCCAGTTGTTGAATGGAGCAGCCCTCTTGGCAAACTCCAAGTGAAGTTGATCAATTGTTTCCAACAGTTTCTCTGTCCTCTTTAAAAAGACACACACAAATGAATTTAACTTACTTTTTCTTTTAGAAATGCACATTCATTTTTTGGTTTCTATTAGGGAGTTCAAACTTCTGCAGCTTTTAAAGATGTACCATTAACAGGCAATGCAACCAGCAAGTTAAACAAACACTGCAACTTTCCCCCTCTGTCATTCAATTTCTTAATATCTAGAAAATGTCAGGGTGTGCATGATAACTGTTTGTGCTTTCCTTTTGACTTTTCACATTCCTGTGTGTTTTCAGTGCATTGATGGTGAAGACACAATCCCATTGGTGCTTATGGCATTTCACAGCAATACAGGAACCATGATTTTCCTCAATTCACACTACAGCTAGCACAGACAATGTAGTCAGTTAAGCTATAAGTCAGTTAAGCAATAAGTCAAGACAATTGGCAGGAAGAGAGATTGGCCGAGGCAGGAACTATATCACTGTTTAACATAGCTTTCCTCATTAATTATTGTATGCTTGGGAAGGTGAAACTATAATCTGGGCACAATCCAGGAAAAACCTGATCTATTCTACCCAGTTAGCATCTGTACTACAGGCCTTGTATTCCTGATATCTATATCTGGATAGACATCCTGGAATGATATATTGTGTTTGTTGTGGTTAGCTCTGGCCCAGCTCCTGCCCCAAGGACTGTGGATGTGGGGTAGACATCCACATGCTGCAGGCCTGTATTCCCCCCCCCCAGTGGAATATGCTGATGAAGGCTCCTCTGACCAAGAAGACATGAGTGACAGGGAGGAGGAGAGAGTGGCAGACTGCTCAGAAGGAGATCAATTATCTAGCTCCTCCTTGGATTCAGAACAAGAGTTAATGATACAGCCATGCATGCGGAGCGATGCATAGGCAACAACAACTGAGAGATTATTATCAAAGAAAATGAGGCCACCTGTGGTTGGGTGGGGCTGTGGGAATTAGTGAGGCTGCTATAAATAGCAGCCTGTGGGTTTCGCCATTGTGGAGGATTATCTGATCATTGTGTTTCGTGACTGCTTTGCTGACTTTGACCTTTTGTGTGCTGATTTTCCCCCGCTTTGAAACTAAACCAGAGCAAAGTGTGTTTCACTTTGTGAAAGAAGAAGGACTGTGAATTGCCTCACAGCTGCAAGCTAAGTATCACAGAACTGATAAGGGACTTGTACAAATTACCAGTTTGTTTGGAGACAAAGTGCTCTTTGCTATACCAAAAGAGGGCTTGGTTTAAGTGAATTTTCATTATAAAGAACATTGTTTTGAATTTTGAAACGTGTGTGTATCTGAAATTTGTACCTGTGAACTTTCGGGAGGAGTCTACCAGAGAGCCCGACAGAACAGTATTGAAGACAAATATTCTCAGTGAAATCGAGTGTAACACTCCTAGTATAATGCATTAGAGAGTAAAGCTATTGCCAATATCTACTTTACCTCCAATACTTCTCTCCTTTTCTGGGTTAGGGTTCCCAGTCTATCCCACTGATCACATATTTTCTGACATCGATCATTGACACTTGCTGCATCATGGTAGTCTAGCTCACTGAAAAAAATGAATACATGTTTAGCCAATCTTCATAGATATCCCAAATAACCAGGAGGTTCAATCCACACAATTTATAGAATACTGTGTTCCTAATGTGACAGCTACTTTTTCCCTTAGGTTCTGCAAATTGCAGGTTCCCTCCAGTTTGGAAATCCACAGGAGAATATACGGTAACCTTTATACCCTACATTAATTTTCTAATCTGGTTTGGGGTACACAGCAGCACTCTGAACATAATTTGTGCACGCAGCCAGAGAGGAGGAATGTATCATTCCAACAATCATCACATAAACACATCCAAGGTTTTTATTCTAGAGAAACAACACTCAGATTGCTATCTTTTGTATTTCTATTTTCCAGTCGCTAATCTCATCTGCATTAGAGTTAATCTTCCATTCACACACACAGTTGATTTGTGAAGGAAAACACTGATGTCATTTAGAAAGAAAATGCATGGTCTCTCACAGCTTTTTACCCATGATTCTATATGTAATAGAGAAGTATGATAAGAATGAAGTCGTTTGGGCTGCAAAAATCCAAATGATCAATAGATACAGAACAATGCTAAATTCTTACAACTCTTAATAACTAGTGATGTAGCATCCATGCTACTTTGGAAAGCATACACAGGAAACATTGGGAGGAGCAGTTTAGAAAGATTACATTTCTAAACTGCTTCCCCCAATTGTAACTTACTTTTTATGCTGGGCTTTTGTGTCCTTCATATTTGCCATGAGGGATGCGCCACCGAAAACACCTTCAGGAATTAATTGTCTGTAGACATTCTATGTCATCCAGTTCATGGTTGCGCCAAAGATGCTTTTTCAGGAGGCAAAAAAGCACCTTTGGGATAACCATGACCTGGATGACTGAGACTCTCTAGACCAGTGATGGCGAACCCATGGCATGGGTGCCATAAGTGGCACATGGAGCCATATCTGCTGGCACGCGAGCTGTTGCCCTAGCTCAGCTTCAACGTGCATGTATGTGCTGGCCAGCTTATTTTTGGCTTGCACAGAGGCTCTGGGAGGGCAGTTTTGGGAAGCCTTTGGAGCCTCCGGAGGGTGAAACATGAACCTACTGGGACCACCAGAAGTTGGGAAACTGGCCATTTTTGGCCTCCAGAGGGCCTCCAGGTGGTGGAGGAAGCTGTTTTTGCTCTCTCCAGGCATTGAATTATGGGTGTGAGCACTCATACATGTGCGATAGCGCACAGCCATACTCTTTCGGCACCTGAGGAAAAAAAGGTTCGCCATCACTGCTGTAGACTTTTGGCTACAGTACAGTATATAATAAGGGGCGTACATAAGTGTACTAGTGTGCCTTTCGTCCCCTGTCCAATTGTCTTTCCTTTATCTCATATATCATATATACTGTATTTTCTTCCTTTCATATATCTTCTCCTCTATTTTTACATATTATCTTTATATATATTACTTCATGTCTATTCTTTTCCATATGTATTGTGTATTGGACAAATGAATAAATAAAAAAAATAAAATAAAAATGTTTTTATTTTATTTTTATTTATTTTATTTATTTATTAGATTTGTATGCCGCCCCTCTCCGAAGACTCGCAGCGGCTCACAACAATAAAGCATAGCACAAATCCAATTATTAAAACAGTTTAAAACCCTTAATGTAAAAACAATCAAACATCCCAAACATACCATGCATAAAACTGACGGGCCCAGGGGAATCAATTTCCCCATGCCTGACGGATAAGCACCCTTTGAATGGTGCAGGAGTAGGAATGGATTTCCAGAGGGTTTTTTTTTTTATTAAAACAGGAACCAGGAGCACTACTCAGGTGACCCTGAGGACACAGATAAACTTCCAAGCTCTTCAAGGACCTTCTAAAGGGATGTAAATGACCAGCTCTCTGCAAGGAATATAAATCTTTCCATTCCCCATTACCTTTGTCAGAGCTGTAGAAGCTTAGAAACATAGAAGACTGACGGCAGAAAAAGACCTCATGGTCCATCTAGTCTGCCCTTATACTATTTCCTGTATTTTATCTTACAATGGATATATGTTTATCCCAGGCATGTTTAAATTCAGTTACTGTCGATTTACCAACCACATCTGCTGGAAGTTTGTTCCAAGGATCTACTACTCTTTCAGTGAAATAATATTTTCTCACGTTGCTTTTGATCTTTCCCCCAACTAACTTCAGATTGTGTCCCCTTGTTCTTGTGTTCTCTTTCCTATTAAAAACACTTCCCTCCTGAACCTTATTTAACCCTTTAACATATTTAAATGTTTCGAGTTTCTTGGATGAGAAGTGAAACTCGTCAAAAGAAAAAACAAGTTGCCTTCAAGAATTAATCCTAATAACTAGGATTGACAAGAAACAGGTGGAAATGCTACTAGTTTTGTGTATTTTTCACTAGACAAGAGAAATTCCAAAGCGCATCTCCTATTGCTCCTAGAAGAAGCAATAACACCATAAAACTGGATACATCTGGTCAACAAATATCAGATACAGCTTTCTAAATGTCTCTTGGTTGCCCTTGTGCAAAACCAAGACAGACTTCTGGAGGTGTCAAGGAAATAGTGGTTCCATACCTATAGCCTGCCATTTATTATTGCAGTCTCTTTTAACTGTCAAATATATTTGCGTGGTTCGAAAGAGATCGGACATATGTACTTTGTCCTCAGCTAGTTGTTATTCTGAATGTCTCATCATCAGCTACATTTAGCTCTTGGCTACTCTGTGACTACTCCTGGTATGCCATTACTTAGCGAAGTCATTATAGTAATGTGAGTACCGTACATACCGGTTTAAGGCTATGAGTTAATCAAACATAAAATAAAATTATGAATTTGGATGAGATTGAACGCTTGTAAATTGTTCTACATTTAAATAATACTATGTTAAGTAAGGTTTTCATAAATGGGGAATAAACGCTCTTGATCTCAAGCAAAAACAGAAATAGAAAAAGGTTTTAGTTGAACACAACATGTTCCATCTTTAAGGAATCTGATGGTGGTAATGGCTTCAACAATAAATAGTATATTGGCACTAATATAGTCTGGATGCCTATTAAACGGCAACAAAGAAATACAAAACAAAAGATTTATATATACTGTATAGCTGATTGCTAAATTTATTTATTCATACATACACACACACACACACACACACACACACATACATACATACGTATGAATAAATTCATATTTAAAACATTTATTCAAAATAAGCAGAACTTTTTCTAAGCAGATGCTACCTAGCCACCATTATCATTTACTAATTCTTGTGTCACTTTTTTATACTCTCTTGCCATTGTACATGACATTTAACATAATAAGTTAAGGAAAACTGTGCAATAGATCAGTTATTTGTGAATGCTGCACAATTTCCGTCAACTCGTTTCTGATTCTTTCCTTGTCATCATTTATGACAATTAAGCAAGACAGTTAACTCACAATCTATGGACTTTCACATAACAATCTCAATTTGTACTTTCCAACATATACTTTATCTCCTTCATAATAAAACTTACACATTCACTTTATTGCAGGTATTCAACAACTCCATTTCATTGATAATGATTACAGTCTTTCTCTGAGTTTTATAGAAATTTAGCTTATTATTCTCCTTTCATTTCATGCATTAGTTTCTATTTCTTACTCCTCATACATTCCAAGCTGCACTCTTCCATATGCCCTGGTCATTATACATATTGCTCTCTCAACCATCAAACCTTTGATCAACTGAAGTATTCACTCAATGCTTCTCAATCATATACAGCAGGTATAGGTGAAGTTAGTAGGTGAAGATATAGGCTAGTTAGCTACCTGCATTTTATGCTGTGGCAAGTATGGTACTGGGAAATTTATACACATCTTGGCCAATATGCCAAAAACTTGGCCAAAGTCATTTAATTCTGTGCAAGTAGAAATTCTAAACTAGTAATTACTCTGCAAGCCAACATATTGCAGTTCATGAATGTGTTGACATATACTCAAGGTACATCTGTATTCTTTTCCTTCACTGAACAGATCTGTACTTGAAGTTTGTAATTGTCAATAAGATATTATTTTTGGAATTATACAGTTGTGGGAACTCATGTGGCACACATACAGCAGTCTCTATGCAGAGACCATTGTTCAGTAAGACTTCAACATTTCTTAATTATCTCCTGCCATAACAGAAAATTGTGAAGGTAACACTGAACTTTAACCAGCATAGTTCAAGGTCAAACATAACAATTGTTCTCCAAAAATAGCAACCTTGCATTGCCAAGTGTTGGGAAGTAGAAATATAGAGCTATGCCAAACCAAACAGCATACAGAACAAAATCATTCTGTCAAAGGCCCCGTATCACTTATTGGCAGTGTTTAACCCACCTCATGCCCAAACCTTCTTAGCCTACCCATTTTTCTAAGAACAATTCCCAGAAAATAAAACCTATTTGATAAGAAATAACAATTAATTATTATCATCATTAATAATAATAATAATAATAACAACATGGCAATAAAAATGGCATAAGCCAGTGAAAGTGGCCCCAGTGGTACTTGGCACGCTGGGCGCAGTGCCAAAGGATCTCAGCGGTCATTTGAAAACCATCGGAATTGACAAAATCTCCATCTGTCAATTGCAAAAGGCCACTTTACTGGGATCGGCAAACATAATTCGCCGCTACATCACGCAGTCCTAGGTGCTTGGGAAGCGCCCGACTGGTGATGAAATACGAAATCCAGCATAGTGATCTTGTTTGCTGTGTTGTATTGACATAATAATAATAATAATAATAATAATAATAATAATAATAATAATAATAATTTATTAGATTTGTATGCCGCCGCTCTCCGAAGACTCGGGGCGGCTCACAACAACAATAAACAATATGATACAAATCCAATAATAAAAACTATAGTTTAAAAACCCACTATCATTAAAAACAGTCAATAAGAAACAGTCAATAGAATAAGAAAAGAGTATTCAACAATACTATCACTTAAGACTAAATTTGGTCTACTGAAGGAAACTGTCCTATCTGCCTTATTTCTGATGTTCATGTTCATGAGATTATGTTAAGAATCAGACCAGCATCTCCCATTCAAATACTAACCATGGCTGATCCTGCTTAACTTCTGAGCCCAACATCCTATCACCTTGCAGCTTATGTGGTCTTCCAGTGTTCTTGAACCCAAGTCCCAATTGCTACAGCAACATCACTAATGCTGAAAAAGGATAGATTTTGTTGTCCAGTAACATTCGATGAACTCTATTCATACAGCATCACAAAAGTGGATTTAAAGTCTGTAGAATATCTGAAAGCTGGTTAACATGGGATGGACTGATCTGGAAATACATCAGTGGCGGGTTGCACTTACCTGAAACAGGTGCGCTGTGCAAACATCCTCTTGATTCGGGTGTGCCCATGTTTGCATCCTCACATGTGTCCCTCGCACGTCCCTCATGCAACCTTGCTTCCGGGCATTTTGCAGGAAGCAAAAATGGACCAAAATCTCATGAAGGGATGCTCACGCATGATTGCGGTGCATACACAGAAATTAAAAAAATCACCAAAATCTCGCACACACGAGTGTCCTCTCACAAGAATTTGCAGAAAACAAGAAAGCCAAAACATTCAGGAAAAAAAAGATGAAGCTCCCCAACAGACCAGCATCGGAGCAGTCGCACACAAATTGCACAATGTGGTGGCCGCTACCAGAACGGAATCACCTACCGCACCCACGGTTGAAATGCATCTCTGGCTTAGAACTATCACCCACTTTTTAGATATAAACGCCTCTTTAAACAAAACAAAAAACGCTTTCCCACCTCTTTCTATTCTGTAGATAGATGTACAGATAGAAAACAACTACAAGAAATGGTACCAACATCTCTGCAAACACTTTTAATGGTTAAGATTGCAGTAACTTATTGTAACTGTAGGAACTATAAGACAGCTTTCCTGTTTAGCATCACTTAGACCAGTGATTTTCAACCTTTTTTGAGCCGTGGCACATTTTTTACATTTACAAAATCCTGGGGCACACCACCAATCAAAATGACACAAAATGACACTCTAGCATAGTACATATTATACATATAGTTAATAATATAGTTTCTAAATGAGTGTGAAACCTGGGCCTATTTCAATGAACACAAAAGGGATGTCCTGGCAGGAATGGTAGTTTGGGGACCCATATTTAATTTCCCCACGGCACACCTGACCATGTCTCACAGCACACTAGTGTGCCACGGCACACTGGTTGAAAAACACTGACTTAGACTAAATGTATTGAGTCAGAACTGACCTTCCATTACAAGATTACCAACCAGAAAGTGGACCAAAGAAAAGGTTCATCATTAATTTAGCTTTGCGGTAGTTGCCCTGCAAGGCAGCTCTATTTTTAGTTAAGGAGGAAATGAAAAAGATTTTCAGAGAGCAGGCCAAGATAATAACACTTAGAAAGTTATCTGTGGAATTTTTACATTGTACCTATGACACTATCGAATTTATTGGAAAGAGTTTATCGGGTAAATGTCAGCAGCTGTGTGCCTCTAAATGGAACATACTTCAACTCCTGGGCAATGGCAGCAATCTGTTCCACCCTGTCCTGGTGAGCAGCCAAGTCGCTTTCAAAAGCTTCATGTTTCCTCAACAAAGCCCGGATCTCTGTCAGGGAAGCAGCTTCATAATCCTTCTGCTGCAGAATCTGCTCTTTGCCTGGTAGGAAGAGAGAAGAACCAAACCACTGAGATGGGATATTGGCAGCACTGGTGACTAAGAGCCCAAAGGCAAAGAGAAATGGCATTGTCAAAGAGTCCAACAGTAGTAAGAGTCACATATCAAATGGTATTTTTATTTTATTTTATTTATTGGATTTCTATGCTGCACCTCTGAAGACTCGGGACGGCTCACAACATATGAAAAACAGTAAATTACAATAAAATGAATCCAATTAAATTCAAACTACATAGTTAACTAAAATCCCTAATTGTATTAAAAATCAATTCCAGTCATTCATACAGCAATCATACAATCGGCTGTGGCAAGGGGGCGTTTGCCCAGGTTCGTCTGGTGCACTAGTTGCGGCCCTATCTGGACAGGGAGTCCCTGCTCACAGTCACTCATGGCCTTATCACCTTGAGGTTTGACTACTGCAATGTTCTCTACATGGGGCTACCTCTGAAGAGTGTTTGGAAACTACAGATCATGCAAAATGCAGCCGCGCAAGCAGTCATGGGTCTTCCCAGATACACCCATGTTTCTACAACACTCTGCAGACTGCATTGGCTACCGATTGGTTTCCAGACACAATTCAAAGTGTTGGTGATGACCTATAAAGCCCTACATGGCATCGGACCCAGATTATTTACGGGACCGCCTTCTGCCGCACAAATCCCAGCGGATGATTAGGTCCTACAGAGTTGGCCTTCTCCAGGTTCCATCGACTAGACAATGTCATCTGGCAGGACCTAGGGGAAGAGCCTTTTCTGTGGTGGCCCCGCCCTCTGGAACCAGCTCCCCCCCAGAAATTTGCACTGCCCCCACCCTCCTCATCTTCCGCAAAAGCCTTAAGACCTATCTATGTCACCAGGCCTGGGGCAGTTAGAGCATGCTCCCCTTTCCTTCTGACCATGAAATGTTATGTGTGGATGTGATTGAGTTAATTGTTTCTTTTTTAAATATAAAGGGATTTTAGTTCAGAATTTTAACTATTAGATTTAACGCATATTATTATATTATTGTATAGTATTTTGTGAGCCGCCCCGAGTCCTTGGAGAAGGGCGGCATACAAGTCTAATAAATAATAATAATAATAATAATAATACTATTGTTGTTGTTGTTTTTATTATTATTATTATTATTATTATTATCATCATCATCATCATCATCATTATTCATTTATTGGCCAAGGGCTAAGATCTAATTGCCCCAAGCCTGATGATATAAATGAGTCTTAAAACTCTTACAAATGGTGAGGAGGGTGGCGGTAGTACGGCTCTCCAAGGGGAGCTGATTCCAGAGGGCCAGAGCCCCCACAAAGAAGGCTCTTATTTATTTATTTATTTATTACTTAGATTTGTATGCCTCCCCTATCCGAAGACTCGGGGCGGCTCACAACACGTGGAAACAAATCATAAATAATCTGACAATTTAAAATATTTAAAGATTTAAGAAAGACCCCATATACTAACAGACATACACACAAGCATACCATATATAAATTAAACATGCCCAGGGAGATGTTTCAGTTCCCCCATGCCTGACGGCAAAGGTGGGTTTTAAGGAGTTTACGGAAGGCAGGAAGAGTAGGGGCAGTTCTAATCTCCGGGGGGAGTTGGTTCTTCCCCTAGGTCCTGCCAAATGACATTGTCTACTTGACAGGACCTGGAGAAGGTTGACTCTGTGGGACCTAACCAGTCGCTGGGATTCATGGGGCAGTAGGCGGTCCCTATAACAGAGATGTTACTATTTAGTTGCCCAAAGTAAAGCAGCAAATGCCTCTCTAGCTGATTCCCATTCCTCTTCACTTTTGTCACCATGCAGAGCCCTGACCCAAAGCTGAAGCTCTAATGATTACAAGAGGGTGGTGATGATAGCACTTAGCAATAGCACTTAGATTTATATACCTCTTCACGGTGCTTTAAGTGGTTTACAGATTCAGCATATTGCCCCCAACAACCTGGGTCCTCATTCTGAGGAAGGCTAAACCGGTAAGAATTGAACTGCAAAACTGCAGGCAGCCTGCAGTACTGCATGTGAACTGCTGTGCCGCCACAGCTCATAAGGTCAACCCACAGATTCCTGTTGAACAAGGCCTTTTTCCTGAATAGCTAATACTGCCCAAAAGCTTCTAGTGAATGATTAAACCAGCACTTTAGCAGCTGTTGCACCATTAACAAGCACACATAGAATTGTATTTTCTTGTACTGTACATGGCTAAAAGCACAATGTGTGAAGAAACACTGCAGGGAAATAGATAGAAAGGGATGGATATGTGGAGTGCATGATTCGCCACCTCTCCCAATCTGCCGCACAGCGGCAGATTTGTTATACAGTGTGCCCTCACTTTTCGTAGGGGATGCATTCCGAGATCGCCCGTGAAAGTCGAATTTCTGCGAAGTAGAGATGCGGAAGTAAATACACTATTTTTGACTATGAACAGTATCACAAACCTTCCCTTAACACTTTAAACCCCTAAATTGCAATTTCCCATTCCCTTAGCAACCGTTTAGATTATTACTCACCATGTTTATTTATTAAAGTTTATTACATATGATGTAATCGGGTGGGAAAAACCGTGGTATAGGGAAAAAACCCACGAAGTATTTTTTAATTAATATTTTTGAAAAACTGTGGTATAGACTTTTCGTGAAGTTCAAACCCACGAAAATCGAGGGAACACTGTATTTACTTTAATATAGCTTTATTCATATTTTGTTATTTCTCTCAGGATTATCTATCTATCTATCTATCTATCTATCTATCTATCTATCTATCTATCTATCTATCTATCTATCTATCTATCTATCTATTTCAACTTCTATGCCGCCCAATCCCGAATGATTTGTCTAATACTTTAAAGTTCCAAAAGTTTAATGAAGGCTACTTTCTATATGCAGATAGGTTCTGAAAGCTTCAGTGTTTTCCCAGAGAAAATCTTTTCAGACCAGTGAAAGCCCCATGAACAACTATATTTGCTTCAGGCAAGATAGCACAGCTCTTGACCTGCACCACATGTGAATCTCCATGATGAATGCTTTTTTGCTGCGGATGGAATTTCAAGATAATTAAATAAGTAATGAAATCTGACCAAAAGGTGACTCAACCCAACACAAACATCTCTGGAAAAAGTGAAGTCTTGACTGATTTTCTAAAGGCAAGCAAATCTGGAACTTAGCATATAAAAGATATAAAAAAATATATGGACTCCCATAAGATAGCAATGTTTCAGTTAGAGACCCAGAACATATCCTCCCTATGGGAACATGGTAGGCAGGAAGAAATCTTTGGGAGAAAGTAGTCCCACAAGTAACCTGATCTTATGCCAGGTATGACTTTAAAGGTAAAAACCTTTAAAGTCATACCTAGGTAGATAGGGAGGTAGGGAGGGAGGGAGGGAGGGAGGGAGGGGGGGAGGCAGGGAGGGAGGGAGGTAGATAGATAGATAGATAGGTAGGTAGGTAGGTAGGTAGATAGGTAAGTAGATGATAGATAGATAGGTAGGGAGGTAGGGAGGTAGGGAGATAGATAGATAGATAGATAGATAGATAGATAGATAGATAGATAGATAGATAGATAGATAGATAGATAATCTCTTGACGTTTATCGTTGACAGAATCACAATCTGCGCACATCATATGAAAATACATCACACAGTCCTAAATGCTTGAGAAGTGTTCAACTTGTGATATTGTGAAATGAAATCCAGCATATCTCATTTGCTGTGTATTACTGTTTTTTGTGAATAAAATAATAATAATAATAATAATAATCTCTCAGTCTATTCCAGTGGTTCTCAACCGGGACCCCTTTAGGGGTCGAATGACCATTTCACAGGGGTCGCCTAAGACCATGGGAAAAGACAAATTTCCCATGGTGTTAGGAACTAAAGTTTCTATTCTGGCGCCTTGGAACATATTTTTACAATCTGACCAATCAGGTGTTTACAGTGGGGTGCCCTCTGACCTTCCTACCAATTAGCTTAAAGCTCAGTTGGGAGAATTGATGCTAGACTTATGGTTGGGGGTCACCACAACATGAGGAAATGTATTAAAGGGTCACGGCATTAGAAAGGTTGAGAGCCACTGGTCAATTCCTTCCTCCTATGTTGTTTACATATTCTCCACTTCTCTTTCTTGTTTACTTTTTTTTCATTTGAACCATGTATTTGATTTTAAATTCTATTTCAAAGGGAAAACATTGGATAGATATTTTTGCAGGCAAGGGAACCCCAGCTTACCATATGACCAGGTTTCATGTGATGTGGCCTTTTGCCTAAACTTAGCAGCCAGATGTTCAAGCCGTTCAAGCCTTCGTATCTCATTCAACAGCCATTCTTCATAGCCCTTTTCCGCTTGTTCAAGTCTTTGCCAAGCACTGGCAATATCCTGCAAAAACATGGAGATATTTTAAACTAAATATTTAAAAACCTGTATCTCACGAAGGGGTTTTCAGATTGGTGAGCATTTTCTCTGACTCTTGCTTGTTTGACCCTGGGTTGAAATTTAGATTGAGAAGGACTTAGCTTTCTAAAGCAAACAGTGAATTATTGTAATGAATGTAAAAAACGTTCCCAAATTCACGCTCCATTTCATTTATTCCCAGAATAATATGATGAAAAAATATATTTGGTAAAAGACATAAGAATTCTGGTATGGTGTAACAAACCGGAATATGCCTCCTCAAGCCCCCACCAATGCAGCGTAACAAATTATGGATGAGCAAGAATAGTTCTGGAAGCTTCTAATCTCATGATGAAAGGTATTAAAGATGGATGCTTTCTTAATAATGTCAATAATACCACAATCCTACAATTTTCTGCCTATTTGTTAAAATAGAATTCTTAATAAAGAATTCTGCCAATTCTTTATTAAAATAGTTGTGATTCTCATGTAAAAAGGGAATATCTGTGCATCTATAAATGCAATCCTTTGTCAATCATTTTTAAGTAGACGCAGTGTCTATGAAGACCAAAGACAGCCAGAGATTCAGAAATGGATTAACAAAATGCTGAGGCTCCAATAATATGTAGAAATGACCTTGGAAGACATGAGAGAAAGCTTGTAATTGGCATGTAAAGGATGACTCAGTCCATAGAAGGTGGGAATGACATGGGAAACATTTCAATGGGACTCTCCTTAGTTTACTCTGGAGAGTAAAAGGAAAGGAGGGCAGAAATGCTTTCAGTATTTAAGATTCTGTTAATATCGCCTCATAATAAAGATAGAGCTACTACTACTGGTGGTGCTTCTTGCCTGAACTATCTCGCCAGTCTATTAAAGACTGAAGTACATCAAAACTTTTACTCCTCTAGATTTGCTCGAGATTCCCTTAGAATATATTCCCTTAGAATATCTCCGGGCGCCTTCTGCCGCACGAATCCCAGCGACCAGTCAGGTCCCACAGAGTTGGCCTTCTCCGGATCCCATCGACTAAACAATGTCATCTGGCGAAGAGCTTTCTCTGTGGTGGCCCCGACCCTCTGGAACCAGCTCCCCCCAGAGATTAGGATTGCCCCCACCCTCCTTGCCTTTCGTAAACTTCTTAAAACCCACCTCTGCCGTCAGGCATGGGAGAACTGAGACATCTTCTCCAGGCCTATATAGTTTATGTATGGTATGTTGTGTGCATGTTTTTTAAATTATGGGTTTTTAACTTTGTAATATTAGATTTGCATTGTATATTGTTTTCTATTGTTGCTGTGAGCCGCCCTGAGTCTGCGGAGAGGGACGGCATACAAATTTAATAAATAAATAATAATTAATAAATAAATACAGGATAGTTGCTTTGGTGAGATTTAAACAAATTTCCAGTTTCCAGAACTGAAAGTTTTAATAGCGCATAGCCTAAACGCACTGCTACTTACAGAGACCATCTTCCCTTCTGATGGCATGAAAGCTGGCCTGTTGCTGAGCCTCAGTTTCGTCTGCAAAGTGTTGAAATTGATCTCCAACTGGCATTTTTCCTGGACCTTGGGAGGCTTGTGCTTTCGGCGATAATCTCTGAAGTCCTCTAACTTCTTTTGCATAGCTGCCATTGTCTTCTCTGGGGTCCTGTTTTCCAGCCAAGGGGTGGTACGCCGAATCCATTCTAAAAGCTGTTTGCACACAGGTAGACATGTTAGCAAATGACCAAAAAAAAATGAAAACAACAGTAAAAAAATAGAAATTAAAAAAAAAGATTCCTAATGTAATATCTTCTACAGTAGCTTAAACATTGGACCAGAATTCCTGGAAATGGGTTTCCATTTTTAATATTACAGGCTTGTTTTTTTTCTTGTGGTTGATTGAATAAGGCATATTAGTACTTGTGATAGTGTATTATTATGACATAGCAAGGGGAAGCAAGCATCTTATAACTTCACAGGAAGAGAGAACCTGGTTATTGCCTTCCAATAGACCACTATGATCATGAACAGTTGAGCAGTTAAGGAGGACAGGGCATTCTGGGATAGGCAGCAACCATGACCATTTTGCCTGGCAGTAAATTCCAAAACAAAGCTACGGCTGACAACTGAGCTAGTTTGGTGTAGTGGTTAAGGCACCAGGCTAGTCCCCTCTTAGGAAGGAAAACATAGAAACATAGAAGATTGGCCGCAGAAAAAGACCTCATGGTCCATCTAGTCGGCTATTTCCTGTATTTTATCTTAGGATGGATATATGTTTATCCCAGGCATGTTTAAATTCAGTTACTGTGGATTTACCAACCACGTCTGCTGGAAGTTTGTTCCAAGCATCTACAACTCTTTCAAAACCTGGCTAAGTAAATTAATCTCTCTCAAACCAACTCACCTGACAGGAATCATGTTACTGGGAAAATAGGAAGACAAAGGAGTTTTAGATATGTTCATCACCTTGAGTTGTTTATAATAATAACAAAGGCAATATATAAATAAAATAAATAAACATATAAGGGAGAGGGAGTGACTGAAATCCCTTGACAGCATAAAAGTAAAAGTTTTCTATTTATTTTAACTAAGTTCTATTTTGTCTGTAAGAAAGTAACCTTTACACTTTGGCTGGATTCAGACAATATACTAAATCTGGATTTAAAAACCTAGATAATGTGTACAGAGATAGTGCTATGTCCAAAACAAATAAATACCATTAGATATGAATGGCCTATTTTTTATAATACACGAATGTAATATGCAAGTTTCCACAGCATGCTGAACCATAACCATCTAACCCATTTTACTTAGTCTATTGTGTTGGTTGACAAAGCTCTTACCGGTATATACAAACTTCTACAATGTTGTCATTTACAGTTTTTAGGATGGTCAAAATCTAAAATTAATCCATAATATGGTAGAAACAGATACGATAGATATAGTCAGGCAAGAATTGCCAACATACTTCAGATTTAATAGTTCCTTATTATTGCGAGTAAAAACAAGCATATTTATTTTAATATCCAAAAAAACTTCCTCCCACACTAATTATATTCAAAAGAGAAAGCCTTAGCAATAGTTAACAGCTTCATGTAAGTTTTCTGTCCTTATAAAATTAAACATAAATGATTTGGTATCAGAAGCAAATCTCAAACGTTATGACAAGCTTCACCTACCTCACTTGCTAGCTTTTCATAGTCTTCCATCAACTTTTCATTTTCTTGGTTCACAGCAAGTACTTTACAAATCCGATTAGCGGCTGTTTCAGCCTGGAAAATTGAGAAAATTAAATAGTGTAGGTATGTTGTTAGATTCACACAGAAACAAAAAGTGAATGATACAGTGGCTACTGCGGCATAAAATAATGACCACATTCAGCCACTGTTTTTTATTAGTTTAGGTACATTATTTTAGTTGTCTGTTCCTTCATGCATGGAATCACAAAATTCCCCAATATGATATAATTTAAGATTGGATGAATGACAAAGTAGGATACTGCACAAAAACAATAAGCATAAACCACAAAGATAACCAGAGAGATAACCGACATGACGCATGTTGTTCTTATTATTTCAAGGCTCGTTTCCTTCTTGCAGTTCCATTTTCTAAAATCAGTGATTGAAGTACATATAAGAGAAAAATTGGGTTATTTCAGGAATATAAAATATTTCTCATACTGCCATACTTCAGATTCATTAAACTGATTCAGTGGATGACACACACAGGGATTTTCATCACCTATGGGTCTAAATTGGGTTATTTGGGTTATTAGCCGCCCCGAGTCTTCGGAGAGGGGCGGCATACAAATCTAAGTAATAAAATAAAAAAAAAATAAATAAATAGGTTTGCATTAATATCCCTGCTTAATTGAATCATGATTAATTTAAAGTTTTACATCCCCCTAAAATCCCTTTTATAAAATACTAAAATTCTACTGAATAATTCATGCAGTAAAGAAAGCTATTTGCTGAACTCCATGTATTTAAAAAAAGATCCCAAGGCTTTAGATTGGTTCATACAAAGTATTTGTTTCTCTTTGGGGATTGTGTGTGTGTGTGCTTTGCTCACTTGAGTATGGATTCATGTGTATGGAGAAACTCTACTGTGAAAAGTTTATGTAGCACAATGAAGTCATTCCTGTCATAACAGCATAGGGCAGCGTTTCCCAACCGGTGTGCCGCGGCACACTAGTGTGCTGTGAGACATGGCCAGGTGTGCAGCCAAGCTCCAGCTGGGCGGGGCGCTGCCGGTACTTCCGTCCTGGGGCTCCCGCTCGCAGCTATCCCCCGGCTCCTGCTCGATGCCGCGGTTTTCGGTGCTCTCCTGCTGGGCCCCAAAGAAGGAAGGCAGGAAGAAGGAGAGCTCCATTCTTCGCGCCTTTCTCCCGCCTTCCTTCTTTGGGGCCCAGCAGGAGAGCGCCGAAAACCGCGGCATCGAGCAGGAGCCGGTTGACAGCTGCGAGCGGGAGCCCCAGGACGGAAGTACCGGCAGCGCCCCGCCCAGCTGGAGCTTCTCTGGCGTCGACGGCAAGTGTGCTTTGTGGCCCGGCGGGAGGGCACTGGCGATGGGAGCGGGGGGGGCGCAGCGGCCGCAGGCAGTCGCGGGGAGATGGCGGCGGCGAGAGGGAGCGCTCTCTCTCTCTCTCTTAGCTGACTGCAAGGGGGAGCCCTGACGGTGGCGGTTGGACGTGCTGCTGGACGTTGTACATGCTGGCGCTGCGGGCCTGGCATATACGGTGTCCAGCAGCATGTCCAGCTGCTGCCGTCAGGGCTCCCGCTTGCAGTCAGCTGAGAGAGAGAGAGAAAGAAAGAGAGACATATAAGAGAGGCAGAGAGAGAGAGAAAGAGAGACATAGCAAGAGAGGCAGAGAAAGAGAGACAGAGCAAGAAAGAGAGGCAGAGAAAGAGAGATAGAGAAAGAGAGAGAGAGAGAGAAAGAGAGACATAGTAAGAGAGGCAGAGAGAGAGAAAAAGAAAGAGAGAAATAGCAAGAGAAAAAGAGAGACTTAGCAAGAGAGGCACAGAGAGAGAGAGAAAGAGAAAGAAAGAGAGACATAGCAAGAGAGACAGAGAGAGAGAAAGAGAGAGAAAGAAAGAGAGATAGCAAGAGAGGCAAAGAGAAAGAAAGAGACATATAGCAAGACAGTGAAAGAGAGAGAGAGAGCAAGAGAGAGAGAAAAAAGCAAGAAAGAGATAGCAAGAGAGAGAGAGAGAGAGAGCAAGGGAGAGAGAAAGACATAGAGGAAGGGAAGGAGGGAGAGAGAAAGAGAGCAAAAAAGAGAGGAAGAAAGAAAGAAAGAAAGAGGGATGGAGAGAGAGAAAGAAGGGAAGGAAGGAAAAGAGAGAAAGAGGGAGAAATAGAGCGAAAGGGAGGAAGAGAAAGGGTTTTTTTGTCCATACTTTTCTTTAGCCCGCCCCCCGCCCCCCGCCCTTTCAGTGTTCCCCAGGATTTTGAAAATATGAATAATGTGCCGCGGCTCAAAAAAGGTTGGGAAACACGGGCATAGGGGTTCATGGCAAAATTGGCCATTTGCCTGTGTTAGTGCATGTAACTGCATGTAAAAAAAAAGCGTCAATTCTTTGTGAGAAACGGTACTAAAAGACATTTCATAGATGAAAACTTTTTCCATTGACCCTAGAATCCAAGATGATCCAAGGAGAAGTATCTTAAAAGTAATAATATGGAGTCCACTATGGGAAATAAATGGAAATATGGGGGTTATCAGCTAATGAAGAAGGCTGAGGCTTGAACATGCTATTGAGATGAACTGTTGGGATGCTTAGAGTTCCAAAAATTACCGTAACAACCCAACATTGCACCTTGGAATTACACCCTATAAAGCTATGTCCAACAAGGTGCCTGCACTTCAGGGGTGGGTTCTTTTTTTTCTTTTTTTTTTAATATTGTTAAAATATACTTTATTAATTTATACAAAAAGGAATAAAACGGGGAAAGGGGGATGGGAATACAGAAAAGAAAAGTGGGAGGGAAGTGGGATAAACAGTATTGTTATATCACAGCTTATATATATTATTGTATATACATTTCGGGTATTTGTCCATATGTAAATATTTCGTATTCAGAGTTCTTAATTAAGGGTGGGTTCTAATATACCTCACTGCTGGTTCACTTCCTTCCACGCCTGTGTAGATGCACCACGTGGGCACGTGCATCCAATTTTTTTTTAAAGCCAAAAACAAGATGGTGATGTATGTGCAGTATGAGAAACTCAGCTTCTGCGCATGCGCAGAAGAAAAAATAGAACACCCCCCCCAAAAAAAAATCAGAAAAAAAAATAAAATTCTTTTTTTAAAAATGGCGGCATCCATGGACCAGCACCAACAGAACCATTGGAGGCAACATTGGATGGATCATGAATTCCAAAGTTAAAAGAAATAATTATTGTAATATACTTCAAGATTGATGGTATGTTATTTTGCATATGTGATTGGAGTGAAAAATAAAAAAAATTATTGGCTACAAAAAAAAAAGAAAAAAATTAAAATTCTTTTTTAAAAAAAAAATGGTGGCACCCATGGACCAGCACTGACAGAACCAGTTCCATGATGTCATTGTGACATCACCAGCAAGTTGCTACAAGTTTGCGCAAACCGGTCCGAACTGGAAGGAATCCACCTTTGCTGCACTTCCATTCCAAGTACAGTACAACAAATTCTAAAGTGCCAATATCCCAAAACAGATACAACATAAGCACATGGAAAAATAATGGAGCGTTAGGTTTCTGATTAAAGAATGTGCCTCTGGAGGACTGAGAGAAAATGGTACAGTACTACAATAATTAGGCTTGGATGCTTTCTGAGTTTTGTCCAAGGTCCTGAAACCTGCTCAATTCACCACATCATTCAGGAATCCAGAGGTTGAGGAAATAATTCCTTTTTTGTTCCCTCTTTTTGCTTGGGACTTCCTGTCAGTCCTGGCTTATGACCTGTCAATCAGTTCTATATTGCTAGGACAGGACAGGACAATTCCCATTGAGTATGGGAAAACACAAATTTCATAAAAATGAGTGTTTCTTCAAACCTAGCACTACTTATATGCTAAAACTTTTATGTTAATTATTCATATTCACATTTTTCTTTGAAAAAGACCTTAGATTTTCTGTGTCCAATTACAATATTGTATTATAACTGTATCATGCAATTTCAGTAGATTTTTTTAAAATCACTCCTGGGATAGAAGTTTTTAATTTATGGATCTAATCATGACCTGATTTTAATTTATGAACCTGATATAAAAATAACATATTTTTATTACCTTCTAATTTCTTTATAAAATACACTAGAAAAGCCATACTCTTTAGATAGATAGATAGATAGATAGATAGATAGATAGATAGATAGATATGATAGATAGATAGATGATAGATAGATAGATAGATAGATAGATAGATAGATAGATAGATAGATAGATAGAGATGATAGATAGATAGATAGATAGATAGATAAATAGATAGATAGATAGATAGATAGATAGATATGATAGATAGATAGATAGATAGATGATAGATAGAGAGAGAGAGAGAGAGATGATAGATAGATGATAGATAGATAGATAGATAGATGATAGATAGAGAGAGAGAGAGAGAGATGATAGATAGATGATAGATAGATAGATAGATAGATAGATAGATAGATAGATAGACAGATAGATAGATAATAGACAGACAGACAGACAGACAGACAGACGGATAAATTATAAGCTTGAACAAGATATACTGTATACCAGTCTCCCTTTATTTCTTTAACAGTTCTTTGCAAGTTTGGAAAATATGGTTTGATGTCTGGATGGCCCCTGGAGTGGGGCTGAAAAGGCAAAAGGAGAAGTGAGCTCCCTCCCATGTTTGGGTATGCTGGGTGACTCAACAGAAAAACATGTAATCTTTCCCCAGCTCAGCTGATAAAAGGGAGTAGAGCCTGTGGCTTAGAGGAAAAATCACTGCCTAGCAAGGCATAACAGCTCAGGTTCAAATCCTAGAAGGGTATGGCTTGGCTCATGAAAGCTTGAAATAGATCTATACCAGTCTCCCTTTTTTATTCATCGTTTCTTGGCAAGTTTGGAATTATGTATGTATGTATGTATGTATGTATGTATGTATGTATGTATGTAAGTATTTTGATTTATTTACATTTCATTGAAGGAAATTTAATAGAGTCAGAGAGGCAAAAATAATATAATCATGAACTAATATAAAATAATATTCCCAAAAGTAGTTAGTGACAAATGTCTCAGAATAATTGCTGTAAAAAGCAACTATCAATTAATTAATCTAGCAACATTAAGAACTTCACATTCTATTACATGCACTTTGATTTGCAATTTTTCTAGGTTTATTGATGCCCAAACATACTATGCTAACAAACAGTCATTTCAAAGAAATAGCAGTGTTAATCCGTTATTAAAAAATCCGACATTTTTCAGTAGCATCTTAAAAGAATAACAGAATTATTGCTGCATTAGCTCCAGTCATGATAAATAAATGAGACCTAGTAACACAATTATTTTTTAATTCATAGTTTTTAACAAAAAAAATATTAGGAGAAACCTGCAGAAATGTTGGTTGTGTTCTGTAATTCCCAGTTTAATATTTAATTAATTCCAAAGGTTTCTATTGCAGCTAGCTAGTTGGTGTTTCATCTCTACCACTAGAGATGTAAACAACACTAGTAATGTAAACAACAAATTATCAGTGCACAATCACAAAATACAATGTTAAGGGAATCTATACTATTATCTAGGAGGGGAAAGAAAGGACTGAGAGAAGGAGGCAAAAAAAAGGAATGAGTTAATTTAATTTAAATTAAATTAATTTATCTGTGAATTTTTACCCAGAAAATAATAAAGTGAGGATGATTCCTTCAGTGGCAATAATTTTTAATAAAATCCTAATTTCAGTTTACAGCCAAATATTACTCTCCAAATAAAGTATATCCTGGAATCTCTCCACACAGAATAAAAATATGTGGTATGTCTGGGGGGCTACTATCACTGCTAGTTGATCATGACCCTGCTGGGCCTGAGCCTTTTACAAAAAAGTCTAGTGTCAGGCCTGGAAGTCATTTTAGAAGCCATCTTCACGCCTGCTACATTTACTGCTGTGGGAAACTGGGAGGGGGGAATTGTATGGAGCTGGGCAGATATATGTCATACCAACATTTCTTTCTCCAAGAGTCAAGGTCACTCTGGTCTGCACCTGGAGGGGTGTGGCTGGGAGGCATTTCCAGTTGGGGTGGAGCATTGAATGGACTGTGTGATGGACATGTGGCAGCAGGGGAAGGGACTTGGACTTTCTTTTGGGTGGGGGAAACCTGGAAGCTTTCATATTCAGGTTTTCCCAGATGTGCCAATATGATATCTGTAATAAAATGGAACTTTGAGGAATGATTTAGATTTAGATTATTAGAGTTGGAAGGGACCTTGTAGGTCGCCTGGTCCAACCCTTCACTCAAACAGGAGTCCCTACACCAGTGATGGCGAACCTATGTCACAGGTGCCACAGGTGGCATGCAGATCCATATCTGCTGGCACACGAGATGTTGCTCTAGCTTCAACATGCATGTGTGTGTTGGCCAACTGATTTTTGGCTCAAACAGAAGCTCTGGGAGGGTATTTTTTGCTTCCAGGGAGCCTCTGGCGGGATGGGGGAGGGCGTTTTTACACACACCCCGCTCCCGGGAAGCTTTTGGAGTTTGGAGAGGGTGAAACATGAGCCTACTGGACCCACCAGAAGTTGGGAAACAGGCTGTCTTCAGCCTCCAGAGGGCCTCCAGGAGACGGGGGAAGCTGTTTTCGCTCTCCCCAGGGATTGAATTATGGGTGTGGGCACTTGCCCATGCACGATAGCACACGCCCACCCTCTTTCAGCACCCGAGGAAAAAAAGGTTCACCATCACCGACCTACACCATTTTGGACAAATGGAGTGCCTAGCCTTGGAGTCTCTTTTCATTGGGGGTGTTACTTGGGATCCTGACATCTAGATTTTCACTTATATAAAGATGACTACAGTATATCCAGGTTGCATAATCACTGGCCAACTTGGCTGAGAAATTCCTGAAGATCTAATCCCAGTTTGCCTGATGATTTATCATCCTGGGAGAAACTGCCCCAGGGATATTCTTATGGCAACTCTAGTTTTGCAATAGTTTAATAGCAAAGGTAAATGCTTTTTCTAAGAAGATTGTCCTTGTCGCTCTCTCAGTGATGATTAGCCGCAAAAAAAATCTCAGACTTCACCAGAGTACAGTCTGAAAACTATTAAAATATTTATACTGAATCTGAATAATTCAGGCAGTCTAATCATATTAGAGCAGCCAGAGAAATGCTTTCCTTCCATCACTATAAACTGCCTTAACACTGCAAAAAGATTTCTTCCCTCCAGTGGGTAGGCTCTGTCTGGAAAACGGTAGTGGCCTTTACAAAAGGGATAAAAATTATAACAGTAATTATACAGGTAGCCCTCGACGTAATAGCCATTCATTCAGTGACCATTTGAATAGTACTGAACAAAGGGACTTATAACCGCGGTCTGAAGTCATAGAAACATAGAAGACTGACGGCAGAAAAGGACCTCATGATCCATCTAGTCTGCCCTTATACCATTTCCTGTATTTTTATCTTAGGATGTATATATGTTTATCCCAGGCATGTTTAAATTCAGTTACTGTGGATTTACCAACCACGTCTGCTGGAAGTTTGTTCCAAGGATCTACTACTCTTTCAGTAAAATAATATTTTCTCATGTTGCCTTTGATCTTTCCCCCAACTAACTTCAGATTGTGTCCCCTTGTTCTTGTGTTCACTTTCCTATTAAAAACACTTCCCTCTTGAACCTTATTTAACCCTTTGACATATTTAAATGTTTCGATCATGTCCCCCCTTTTCCTTCTGTCCTCCAGACTGTACAGATTGAGTTCATTAAGTCTTTCCTGATAAGTTTTATGCTTAAAAGGTAAGTCCTGATCATTGCCGCACCCACACGATCAAATTTCAGGTACAGCCATCTTTATGGCTGTGGAAGCATTGCAAACTCTCCCTCCACTGTGAGCACTGGGAGGCCTCGGCTGGCTAGGCCACTGGCATATAGAAACCTGCCATGGGCTGAAAAGCCTCGGCTAGCCAGGCCCTGTGGGGCGTCTCTCTCTATCCCCATCCTGCCCAAGGGGCCTGGATCTTCTGCCTGCCCTATCACAGTCACTTACTTGTTCTATTTTCTGCAGCTGCTGCCAGATAGGCCCAACTGTTATGGTGGTGATGAAGACAATCTTTCTCAAGGTTGGTCCAGGATCTGAAACTTTGCGGGCTGACTTTGTGTTCCTGCCTCTCTAGCCTTGAGGAAAATAGCCTTCGCTGGCTTTCTAGATTAGCACCAGCTTGGCTTCACCTCTCAGCAGTTACAGTGAAAGGTAAAGATAAATAGATAAACCCTGGCAACGGCGGAGTAGGGAGAAGATCCAGGCCTCTTAGCAGTTGGAGGGGAGGCAGGGGGCCGGCATATAGGTGGGCCTAGTTGGCCTGTGGCAAATTTTCTATTATTTATTTGTTTGTTTAGTCGAACAAGTATAGGGTTGTAGTTTGTATAACCATAGCATAAGTAGTAAATAATGATAAAAGAAGACAATAGGAGAGTAGGACAGGGACAGTAGGCACAATGGTGCATTTATTTGTCGCCAGGCATACGGATTGTTTTTAATTAAGGGTTTTAAAACTGCTTTTGCTTTTAACATTGGATTTGTATTTTGTATTACTGTTGTGAGCCGCTCCGAGTCTTCGGAGAGGGGCGGCATACAAATCTAATAAATTATTATTATTATTATTATTATTATTATTATTATTATTATTCACGCCCCTTACAGACCTCTTAGAAAAGGGGAGAGGTCAACTGTAGCAAATCTGAGGTTAAAGATTTTGGGGTTTGGGGAAGAAACCACAGAGTCAGGTAATGTGTTCCAGGCCTTGATCACTCTATTACTGAAATCATATTTTCTGCAATCAAGTTTGGATCGGTTTACGTTAGGTTTGAATCTATTACGTGCTCGTGTGTCGTTACGGTTGAAGGTGAAGTAGTCACTAACAGGAAGGACATTTGGGTATATGATTTTATCCTGGTTAGCGCTAGGCCTGCCCCTCCCTGAGGCACCCTTGCAGTTGCTTTAATGATCGCAATGTGGAGAGCTGGGATTGTGTTCACTGAGTGAGATAGTCACGTGGATGATTCACGTAGTGTCCACAACAAATTACAACCAAAATTTCAGGGTCAGATGTGTTCGTAAGTCGAGGACTATCTGTTCTTATTTATTCTGTATGCATCTATATTTGCTACTACTACTGTGTTTCTAATAGCCTCATATACTTTATTTTTCAGTCCTAATAACCAAAACCCCCAAAGTGGTTTCAGGGCTAATGGAAACCTGCCCTACACAAAGCACACAGCAATCCAAAAGGTGGTGATGATGAATACCTGTTCAGCTCCAGCAAAAGCATGGTAGAAGCAAGAAACGTAAGTCATGATTGCTCTTTCATCAGGCTTGGGGGTATTCACAATGTCTGTCAGAAAAGATGAAAAGAAAGAAAACAAGCACAATGAGTAGAAGGACAGTGGCATTTTGTTCTCTGTATTGTTAGAGCTATTTAGACTGGAAGAAGGAAACAATGACACTAAAACGGAAATCCCGGAGAATGCAATTTGAAAATATCCAAGGTTTTTGAGAGGAATACTTGCAGACAAATAAGGTGCTGGCATGCTATATGGTTTGATTCAAAGACATTGGTGCATATTCAGGAGTGTGTACATAGAGAATCAAAGTAATCAAGAAAATAGGTGCTCCTTCACATTCAAAATTCTGCCTCCCCTTTACAGGCATGGCTTCAGTCATGCAGAAAAGTCTTGACTTTTGTTATCCCCTTGAGAATATCCCATGTCTGTAATTACACCAAGAGATTGTTTGAAATGCTGAGGTTCACCTGACTGGACTTTACAGTCTCAAGTGACTGTATATGACAAGACAACTAGACACAAGAACAGTTTTTTTTTACGAACGCCATCACTCTACTAAACAAATAATTCCCTCAACACTGTCAGACTTTCTACTAAATCTGCACTTCTATTCTACTAGTTTTTCTCATCATTCCTATCACCCATTTCCTCCCATGTTGACTATATGACTGTAACTTGTTGCTTATATCCTAAGATTTTTATTAATATTGCTTCTTCATTGCTTATTTGACCCCTATGATAATCATTAAATGTCGTACAACATGATTCTTGACAAATGTATTTTATGTACGCTGAGAGCATATGCACCAGGACAAATTCCTTGTGTGTCCAATCACACTTGGCCAATAAAAATCTATTCTATTCTATTCTATGATGTTTCTGAATATATATGGAAACTACTGCTGGATGCTTAGAAATTTCCATCTGTCAAAGTCCCTTTTTAGAAAAAAAA
The DNA here is from genome assembly GCF_031021105.1 of Erythrolamprus reginae. Taxonomy (NCBI): domain Eukaryota; kingdom Metazoa; phylum Chordata; class Lepidosauria; order Squamata; family Dipsadidae; genus Erythrolamprus; species Erythrolamprus reginae. The sequence goes on along the minus strand of NC_091950.1, from coordinate 337,579,616 downwards.
AGGGTTGTATTATAGTTCAAGGTAGTATGTCATATCTGCATGGTTGTTGTCATTGTTTAAAAGGAACCATCTTTTCAGAATACAAGTACAAATTTCAATGCCTTATTATTTTGCTTTCACATGGTAGAGATTTAATATTGTCCAACATATAAAGAATGAATCTGACAAATGCCCTCAGGTATTGTATGGAAATGTGAAAGAAAGCAACTGTGATTATTTTTTAAACAAGGACTTTTTAAAAACCACCCATGCATTTTATAAGGGATCAAACTATATTTTCTAAAAAGAACACAAAAATAAGCAAAAAACCCACCATACATTATCATAATCGCCACAGAGCAAAAATACTTTACTTTCCAAGCACCAATAAAAACAAAAATGATAAGCTATGAAATTTTTTCAAGAGGGTTGACTACTCAATTATTTAAATAAGCATGCCTGGTTAGCTTGATCCCATCTTATATACCCCAACATTGATAATAAGCTCTCCAATTTATTTCCAGTTAAGAAGAAATCTATAAAAGCATGTGTTTTCATTGAAGATAAAGATCAAGTGTATCGGTGGTTATTGAATCGGATGTCCACAGATGTCTATGTTGGTTGAGACAAGCAAGATTCCCTTGGGTACCATTTTATTGGGGGTCAAGGGAAAAAGAGGGTCTTGCCTTCTCTTTCTGCTCAAGATCCCCATGTTCAATTGGTGGGCAGCTGGGCGACACAGAATGCTGGACTCGATGGGCTTTGGCCCGATTCAGCATGGCTCTTCTTATGTTCTTATGTTCTTATCTCTTATTTCATTGAGGTTTATAGATCTCAGATCATTTTCCTCAAGACTTATATTCCCCTCAAGGGCTGACTAGATCCATATTCCTTTAACAGTTAATTTTAACCTGAAATAAAATATTCTCCTTCTTGGGACATGTCCAATGACAACAGGAGAAAAGAGATTTAATGAACCTGACATTACACTGTTAAGTCATTCCAAAAGAAAGACAGGTAGAAAGGAAGAACCCTGTAGTTATCAGTTGGCCCTGCCAAACTCTCCTGACCTATCAGTTTTTGTTGTGGTTAGCTCTGGCCCAGTTCCTGCCCCAAGGAATGTTCATGTGGATGTGGAGGAAACATGCCGCAGGCCTGTTTTGCTCCCGATGGAATCTGCCGACGAAGCCTCCTCTGACCAAGGAAGCGTGAGTGGCAGGGAAGAGGGGAGTTTGGCAGACAGCCCAGGAGGAGATCAATCATCTGTATCATCCTTGGATTCTGAACAAGAATTAATGACACATCCACGCATGCGTAGAGTGATGCATAGGAGACAACAACTGAAGGATTATTACAAGAGAAAATGAGGCCACCTGTGGTTGGGTGGGGCTGCTGTAATTAGTGCTACAGATAAAAGTGCAACCTGGTGTTTTAGCCTCATGGCAGTTTATCTGATTCATTGTTTCGTCAAGATCGTGGTTTTTGTGCTGTTCAAGATTGTGTGTGGACTTTCTGGATTTTAGAATTGGACTCAATTTCCCAGGTATTGGGTGAGCAATTGGATTGCATTTAATATGTGCCTTGTGTGTACTAGAAAATCTCTTTGACATTTAAAAAGGGAGCTGTTTCTGTTTTTCTGTTTATAAAAACCTTTGGCTTTTCCTTTTATCATGTGGTGTGTGTCTTCCTGGACTAATTACCCTGTAATTACGGGCAGTTGAAACACACCGGCAGAGCAAGTTTTTAAAACTGGTGGGGGGAACAATTGGAAAAGCTGCATGTTAAAAATGTACTAAGAATGCCTTGGGCTTGCATAAATCTCACATCCTTAGAAAACAAACAAGATGAATAGCTGCAGGGCAAGTCTTTATTTCAAAATGAACCCACTTAGCCCTGTAGAAAGACCAAGATAAAATCAATAACGCACATCAGGAGATTAGTGCGGGTTCTTTTATGCCTTTATTTTTCTGGTAAATTGACACTTCCATCATGGCAGCCATGCTGAAATGAGGCTAGCACCAGCCACACTTTCAAATCTGTCAGTGAACACAAAAGAATTGCTTATCTTTTGTAAATCACGAAACAATTGTAGTATTGTACCATGGGTGTAGAATACCAAACGAGGCAAGCAAATCCGAGTAGCAACATTAGATGGGGACAAGTATCACAACACTATAGAAGCTGTTTAAAAAAAACACCCAAAAGCAAGTCTTTTTTGCTCTTGACTGAACAGCCTAGCAATAATAAACAAGATGGGATGATAAATCATTTCATAGACTTGAATTATCTTCAGGGAAGATTTTTAGGGAAAGCATTGATAAATTGTACCAATACAGTGGTTCTCAACCTTTCTAATGCCATGCCCCCTTAATACAGTTCCTTATGTTGTAATGACCCCCAACCATAGATCTAACGCCAATTCTCCCAACAGAGCTTTAAGATGATTGGCAGGAAGGTCAGAGGGACACCTCCACTGTAAATGCCTGATTGGTCAGATTGTTAAAAATATGTTCCAAGGTGCCAGAAAATTTAGTTGCTAAATTTGTCTTTTCCCATCATCTTAGGCGACTTCCGTGAAATGGCCGTTTGACCCCCAAAGGGTCCCGACTCCCTGGTTAAGAACCTCTGTACTAATAAATGTTGCTTTCAACTGACAATATTTAGCACTAATGCTAATATTGTTCAAAGTTGTCTAAGAATATGTTGTTATGCCTCTGTCTGCTACCTGGACTGGGGGGGGGGGGAGAGTCAAGATGGCAGCTGCAACCCCAGAAATGAAGCCCTGCCCTTTTAAAAGTGGTTTATACAAATAACAAATATTTTTAAAGGATTGGGTTCAATTGCCTAGTCTGGTCTTCTTGTCCCTGCATTGTTTTAGTTGCCAGGAGTTTCAGAAGGCAATTATTTTAGCTGGATTTAAAAAATAATTCTAACTGATACAGGTCTTCAAATGATATTTTACTTGAAATCTCTGGATTTATGTTTCTGAATTACTTGGAAAGCATGGAGTGTTTGAGGGATAACTAAATGAACTGAAGGGGGGGACGACTGAAAATTGTCCTACTCACTGCTATTAATTTAAATTACACCAGAGAGCATTTTCTAAGTCTAAATGGAAATGACAGGTAGAATGCCATTTGATAAATAACTATGTGAAGGAGATCCTTTCCTTATAACATATGGGAGAAAAAGACTTTAACAGTTGCAACCTGCTACCTATTAAAAGCACATTAACTCACACCTTCTGCATCCAACATCTTTGGGATATCCAGGTATTTTTCAGCAACCTCCATGGCCAGGTTTATATTCCCCAGAGGGTCATCCTGCACAGGAAGCAGAAATTACAATTGGTAAGTCCCCTATTTTGAGCAAGGTTGCAGCAATTCAAAAAAGCAGACTGTGTTAGAGTTTCACTTGGTAACAGCGTTTTAAAATAAGATTAAATTCTCCTCCAAGAAGCATGTAAAAACCAGGCAGATTTCTCCTGCACCGTGTCTTCCATCTTGACATTTTTAACCATAACATGCTGACACTCTTACTCCCAAGTATGCTTATATAATATAGAAATTAAGCAGCTGTCCCTTATATCTTAAAAAAAAAATTCAGTGGAATTTACATCCATGGTACTGATGTTTCAGGGTTACTTGGGAACTATTGAAAAACTGTTCTGGTAGTATAGATTTTAGAAGTGATGCCTTCGCTTGAGAGCCCTGCTTTCACCTTCCCTGCCCTAAGAGATTTCTCCTGTAAGATTCAGACAGACACCCAAAAAGATGGATGTGACTTTGCTGTGTTTGCCACCTTGCTAAACTAAAAGCTCAGTTATTAGTTATGCCTGCCATTTAACTCATACTGCACATGAACCAAAGATTGTGTGGCAGCCATAAATCAAGTTTTTCAGCTTTGCATATTGCATGAATATACCCTAATGTTGGTGGTGCAGTGGTTAGTGTGCAGTACTGCAATCTACTTCTGCTGATCACTGGCTGCCAGCAGTTTGGCAGATTGAATCTCAGTAGGCTCAAGGTTGACTCAGCCTTCCATCCTTCCAAGGTCAGTAAAATGAGAATCTAGATTGTTGCTTACTCTCTGTAAACCACTTAGAGAGGGCTGTAAAGCACCGTGAAGCGGTATATAAGTCTAAATGCTATTGCTAATTCATCAATGCAAAGAAAGATCCTCTATGTCTCTCCAAAGATTTCCAGAAAGCAAAAGAAGGCATGCATAAAGAAAAACCAACATGCACACAAGTTCACACACACTTCCTCATCAAATCTACAATGTCAAAATACTTACATTATTTTGGCACAATACGGAGAGCTTTTAGACATGACTAATCCCTACTGAAATTGGTGGGATATAAATATTGTGCAGTTTACTTATCTTCACATCAGTTAAACATTTCACAGGCTTGCACCATTTTTTGAATACTTTCTAACATAGTGAATCCCACAACACATCTTTACTCAGGATTGTAGTGTAGACTGTTAGTTGGAGACCTAAATTGAATATCACAAATTCAAGTAGATTTGTCCAAATAGTAGCTTATTTTTCAGGATACTTTTCAGCCACTTTCATGGTTTGTGGTTTAGCATATTTAGGATGGCAATAGCAATAGCATTTAGACATATACAGTGCTTTACAGCCCTCTCTAAGTGGTTTACAGAGAGTAAGCATATTGCCCCCAACAACCTGGGTCCTCGTTTTACCGACCTTGAAAGGATGGAAGGATTAGTCAACCTTGAGCCTACTGAGATTCGATCTGCCAAACTGCTGACAGCTGATGATCAGTAGAAGTAGCTTGCAGTACTGCACTCTAACCACTGCACCACCAAGGATTACCTATTGGCCATTATCAGTGGGTAAAGTTTAAAATTGGCACAGGGTACCTGGTTTAGGAAGGCTGTTCTATACCTTCAGGTCAAGAGCCAAGAAAGAAGGCTTATTTCAAACTACAAAACAAACATATCTTTATATGTATCATGTGAGGCAAATCAGTGCAAATCATCATGCCAGATTGGTGCAAGTTATCATGCCATGCCAGCAAAATTAAAGACCTTTGAAAGCTTGGAGTAGTCAATAAGATCTGGTCGATGTCTATGAATCAGTGCACAGAGACCAAGGCCATCTTTCCAGCTTCATGAGAAGAAACCAAAAATAAGGCGACAATATATTAATGAAACACTGATTTTGCCAGACAGTGCAAGGTCTGACAATATTCAGTAATTGTACCACAAAAATCTTTAAAATGTTGATAAGGCAGAGGCATTTTAGGATATTATCTTGTAAGACAGATTTCCTTGACAGTAGACACTTCTATGCAGAAAAAAGCCCAGAGAAATTTCATGCACAGTGCACTAGATGATGAATGATTGCTTAGTTATTTTTTCACAGTGCAAGAATTTACAGTTGGCTGGAACAGATGGGCTTCTCGTTTCACTCAGTGGTTTGTCCATCTTTTTATTTACTTTTAGGTATCCAGGGCATACTCGGGGTAGCTCAGAAAACATTGCTTGCATATCGTTTAGAAAATCAGTAGCAAAATTTTAAACTAGCAGCCAATAAAAGAAAAGGCCACTCACACAGTCTGAAATTTCTGGTGGGATGAAAATGTTTGAAATAAATTTCTCCAATGGATTGTGTCAAACATGGTAATGACCCACTATACACAGACAGTAACAGGGGTAGGTTGTGGATCCTTTTGCTGCCAGTTTACTCAGGTCATGTTGTGCTGGGCAAAAGGAAAAATTGGCTTCTGCGCATGCGCAGAAGCTAAATCCAAGATGTTTTCTTCTATTCTTATATGTATATACGTATTTACATGATATCTGTGACCTCCTCTCTCACAATGGTAACTATAGGCATTGTAGAGAGATTAAAACAAAAGCCACAACATAAATACCCATAATGTTTAAGTTATTTGTGTCTTGGATTTTTCTACACACTGTACACCTAAGGTTTTATTGCTTTCTGTTCTTTGAAGTAAGAGCTTTATGAAACTTGAAAGCTTGCATATTTATTTATAACCTCATTAGATCCAAAACGAAAACAAGTGTCTTTCTTTTTTTTCTTTTTTCTTTTTTTTTTGAATCTCAGCAGCAACTGCTGGGGAAAAAAATTAGCATTTATTAATCCTGCCACAATGCCCAATTTTCATTCTATTTATAGGTTCTGTGAAAGGGATCTTTCTTCCCCTATTTCTGGAAATTTCAACATACTTGCAATCTAAATTGATTTCTAGAAAATACACCACAGATTTATGTTGTGCAGATGGAGGTAAGATAGTGTTTTAATGTTTTATTTTTTATAAAATAGTGATATTTTAAAATATATAAGATACTGTATATAGTGATAGTGTTTTATTTTATATATATATATATATTGTTGTCAGTACATTACAATCAGGACTTCTGTTTATTCCCCAAACATAGCAATTTCCTCTCTAATTAGGCCTCATCAGTCAAAGAGCACCCATAGTGACATGTGTAATAATCACACTCCTCACTCCTTTCGTATAGGGCAGTGATAGAGAACCTTTTTTCCCCTCAAGTGCTGAAAGAGTGTGGGTGTGCGCTATTACGCATGTGTGAGTGCCCACACCGATAATTCAATGCCTGGAGTGGGCAAAAACAGCTCCCCCCACTCCCCGGGGGCCCTCTGGAGACTGGAAATGGGCTGTTTCCCAACTTTTGGTGGGCCCAGTAGGCTCCTGTTTCACCCTCCCCAGGCTCCAAAGGCTTCCCTGGAGCCAGGAGAAAGTAAAAATGCCCTGTTTCATCCCCCCGGAGGCTCTCTGGAAGCCCAAAATGCCCTCCCAGAGCCTCTGTGTGAGCCAAAAATCAGTTGGCCAGCACACACATGCACCTTGGAGCTGAGCTAGGACAACAGCTCAGGTGCCAGCATATATGGCTCCCCATGCCACCTGTGGTACCTGTGCCATAGATTCTCCATCACTGGTATAGGATGTCTATTTTAATTGCTAGAATAACCTGGGAGCCCCTATATTCATGCTAGCCTTGTAGAGATATTCCTGGCCCTTCTCAAACTGCAAAGAAAATATGAGGTATTGTGTGCTCTCCATTTCCAACCGTCCATTAAGGACAAAACACATCTACATAATGAGCAGCAAGGCTTTTGCATCTAGAAATGATTCACTTTACCTAAGATGGAAATTTTGAATGTTCACATTTCTGTATGGTGCCGTTTTTCTTTGACACCACAACAGCAGTCCTTCTTTTGCAGATGTCTCTGAAAATACCATCAAAAAAGAGTCATAAAGAATAACAGAACTTCAATTCGCTCACTACAGTGTATAGCAGATCTTCAATTGACTCAGAGGGCTACACATCCACCTCAAATGATATTACTTAATTTCCCAGATATAGTGAGTGTTTCAAAGGAAATATGTACCAGAAAAATAGTGAATACACTATCCAGTTTAGTTACGAAAATATCTCCCTCTCTTTCTTCCATATGGTTTTTTACAAAATGCAAAGATTGTGTCTGTTATAAAAACAAGGGGACACAATCTGAAGTTAGTTGGGGGAAAGATCAAAAGCAACGTGAGAAAATATTATTTCACTGAAAGAGTAGTAGATGCTTGGAACAAACTTCCAGCAGACGTGGTTGGTAAATCCACAGTAACTGAATTTAAACATGCCTGGGATAAACATATATCCATCCTAAGATAAAACACAGGAAATAGTATAAGGGCAGACTAGATGGAACATGAGGTCTTTTTCTGCCGTCAGTCTTCTATGTTTCTATGTTTCTATTGAAAAAGAAACTTTAGAATTGTTTGTAAATTTCCTTATGGTTTTTTCCCTTTCATGTAGCCATCCGTTCATCACTTATTTTTCTTTAATATTTGCATCCTGCTTCACTGACTCAGGAATGATGCCATCATTCATAAGAAATTTCTTTTTAAAAATGATTTAATTAGTGCCATAGAATCAGGGTAAATTTGTCAGGAGTAATTATTCTCTCAATTAACCAACAAAGTATAAAAATTGGTTGATCTGCTACATATTGTCTATTGTAATGGATGGCAGCTGTTTGCTTGAGTAAAATGTTGGCCACAAATCTATAGCTGTCCAAATTATTCACTTCAGTGTTTTACAATATTAAACAATCCTTACAATGCTGCAATATCTACATATGATACTACCAAACAATTCTCCAATCTCCACATGTTATCGCTCAATTGGACAAAATATATTTTCCCCAGAACAGAACTATTTTACATTAGGAAGAACTTACTATTCACTCCTTGTATTTCATCTCCTGTGCAGCAAATTCTAGTATTTCTCTCAATACAAGATCACAAAATGTCCCATTATGTTTACTGGATGGATAATCATCTCATAGAAAATGGAAAGTCTATTGGCATTGCCAAACTATCCATCTGCTGAGCTAAAGTGGGAAGTGGGAAGCAAAGAACCTGAGGTCCTACAGAGCTGTTATAATAATAAGGATACAGTGATACCTCGTCTTACAAACGCCTCGTCATACAAACTTTTTTGTATTTTCTATGGGAAACCCCACCTCCAGAATCCCAGCAGCACAAAAACAGGTGCTTCGCTGGCAACGGAAGTCCGGAGGTGGGATTTCCCATGGAGGGGAGCCTCAGGGGAATCCCAGCAGCGCAAAAATGGGCGCTTCGGCTGGCAAAAGGGTGAATTTTGGGCTTGCACGCATTAATCAATGTTTCCTATGGAAAACATTGTTTCGTCTTACAAACTTTTCACCTTAAGAACCTTGTCCCAGAACCAATTAAGTTTGTAAGACAAGGTATCACTGTATTAATCTTTCCTACCAACCAGAGGAGAAAACAAGAGGCTCTCAACCCACTATATTGGGCAGGCAACAGAAAGAGATTTTTCTGTTCTGGATTTCTTCTTTAACTATATTTCAAGATCTTGCAATAAGAATAATTTATTAGAGAGCTGCATTCTTGAATCTTTAGTATTGTTCATTTGGAAAAGCCTGACATGAAATTCTTTTGTGCTTGAAAGACAGGTATTTGTGCATTCTTATATATAAAAATAAACTATGTTGTATTTTTGTGTGTGCTTGTTCTCCTGTTATACAGTTTGTTCTGACTGCTTTCCTTGGAAACTGGTTTCAGATGGCAATGTTGACTAGGAAATTCACACACAAAAATTTCCAGAGTCAAGTCACTACAAGAATCTGAGTATAGAAACATAGAAACATAGAAGACTGACAGCAGAAAAAGACCTCATGGTCCATCTAGTCTGCCCTTATACTATTTCCTGTATTTTATCTTACAATGGATATATGTTTATCCCAGGCATGTTTAAATTCAGTTACTGTGGATTTACCAACCACGTCTGCTGGAAGTTTGTTCCAAGGATCTACTACTCTTTCAGTGAAATAATATTTTCTCACGTTGCTTTTGATCTTTCCCCCAACTAACTTCAGATTGTGTCCCCTTGTTCTTGTGTTCACTTTCCTATTAAAAACACTTCCCTTCTGGACCTTATTTAACCCTTTAACATATTTAAATGTTTCGATCATGTCCTCCCTTTTCCTTCTGTCCTCCAGACTCTACAGATTGAGTTCATTAAGTCTTTCCTGATACGTTTTATGCTTAAGACCGTCCACCATTCTTGTAGCCCGTCTTTGGACTCGTTCAATTTTGTCAATATCTTTTTGTAGGTGAGGTCTCCAGAACTGAACACAGTATTCCAAATGTGGTCTCACCAGCGCTCTATATAAGGGGATCACAATCTCCCTCTTTCTGCTTGTTATACTTTATGTATTTTACGAGTATTTTACTAAAGCAAAAACAACCCTTCAACTTTACTATCAAATTATAGTAGGGTGGGACAGAATGACAAGCAAATGACATGGAATGCATTAAATCAGAGTCTAAATGGAAATTTCCCACAGAGTGAAAAGATCCCTGTTCAAGAAAAGATGTCAGGATTAATTCAATCACTATCCTAAATAATTGATATTATTTGATATTATTTGATATAAGCAAATTAATTCAATCACTAGCCTAAATAATTGATATTCCTGTTTTATTTCTTCAAGCCTAAACTAGAGGGTACAAAAACGTATGTTATTACTCTCTGTCAAGAATGCTGTGCCTGAAAGCGGCTGTCTAATCTTCCTACTAACCTTCACAATTACCTCTCTGTGTGTTTGTGTATGTGCATTTCTCCCTGTTTAAGTACAGAGCTTTCTTTAAATTTTACATTTGGTCGCATGAAGTTATTTTTAATAATAATAATAATAATAATAATAATAATAATAATAATAATAATAATAATAATAATAATGTGTTCCCATGTGGAGGAAATAATTTGAGGTTACAAATAGCTACAGTAAAGCTAAAGTCTCCTTTGAACTGAGTTTGACTTCTGATTACTTGGTAGATCCATCCATGCTGTTTTCTTATCAATAGTATGGAATTAGCTTGTAGTTGCCACCTTGTGAGTTATTTTTTCAATTTCCCAATGCTGCCTACAACCTGGTAATCTCTGGTAGCCTCCAATCCAAGGGCTAATAAGGCTTTGCCCTACTTAATTTCCAAACCAGATAAAGTCAGCCAAATGCTAGCGCTTGTTAAAGCTGTTTACAAGTTTATTTATGTATTGTTTGTTTGTTTGTTTATCCAATTACTTAATTAATTAATCAATTAATTAATGAATAGGTCAACCTATTCTCTAAGGACTCTAAATGATTTACAACTTTGTATAACATCTAATTTAGCCCTATGATTCACAAAGAATTCTGTTTCCAATTGATCAGTCGACTTGTAGGAGAGGCAAGTTGTTGGATATAAAAATCTCACATGTTTTAATGCAGTTTTGAAGAAGAGAATATAATTCACACTTTTGTTTCCTTATGGGATCTGTTTACCCTATAAAAATGATAATAAAGAACAATGCAAATTAGGAAAAAGCAGTCCAGAATGCTTCTTTATAAGTCGCTTAATCGCTATACAGTACTGATATTTACATCAGAATTTAGTGTTGTCAACAAAGCTATAGCCAGTTTGATCAATCTGTATTCCTGAAATCAAGTCCATTTAACACAAAAAGTCAAAGACAACATTATATAGAATATTCTTACCTTCCACCGAGATATCTTGAATAGCAAAACGGAGGATGATCGTCCAGATCATACCCAGAGTCATTTTCACATTGCCATCCACAATTTCTAGAGACAAATGGAATGGATAATTTACAGCAGGGTCATCAATACAACAATATGTGTTAGCTGTTATGTGGGATTCACTATGTCCCTCGTTCATACTTATTTCATGATAATTTACTGGCAGATTCGTAGTTCTACTTTTAAAACTGATTCTGCAGGTGGTTCTTGACTTATAACCACAATGGAGGCCAAAAAAATTATATTGCTAAGGGAAACATTTGTTAAGTGAGTTTTGCCCCATTGTCAAATTCAAATTCAATTCAAATCTTTATTGTCAGAGTACAACGTGTGTACAGTGTACAATGAAATTGGCTGAGCCTCCCTTCGTGCACCCCCCAACGCAATACAACTCACAGTGAAAGACAAAAAAAAGAAAATCGCTGACCCAGTGAATCCTGCTAACAAACAATCCTACTGTTCCATGTGGAGTTTGTTTGTTTGTTGGTATGTTTATATTTATATATATAAAAGGATCAGATCCTGTGGCTAGAGGTTAATTCTCTGCCTTACAAGGCAGAAGCCCCAGGATCAAATCCCAGTAAGGGTATGGCTAGCTGACGTGGCCAGAACAAGGCCGAAATAGCACTATCCTAGTCTCCCTTAATTTTAAAAATTCAGCAAAAAGTGATACATACAGAATATAGTTTGTTGGCTATGAATAAATTAACTGACTTGAAATGGCCCTGGATTGGGCCTAGAGGCAAAAAAGAACTGTGATGTTCCTTCAATATACCAAGGTAATCCGACATAAAAAACATATAGCCCTTCCCTGGTACAAAGCTGAAAGGATCAGATCCTGTGGCCTAGAGCCCCAGGATCAAATGCCAGTAAGGGTATGGCTAGCTGATGAGGCCAGAACAAGGCCGAAATAGCGCTATCCTAGTTTCCCTTAATTTTAAAAATTCAGCAAAAACATGGGATACACACACATATATGCCGCCCCTCATTGTGCCAGCTGTGCAAATCAATCATACTATGTTGTTGTAAAGTTATTTTCCATTCAGAAGTCTGACAGCCCACAGATAACAACTGTTCTTCAATCTGTTTGTGTGGCTGCCTATGTTTTGATATCACTCATGTCCTCATCACCTCGAGGTTCAACTACTGTAACGCTCTCTACATGAGGCTACCTTTGAAAAGTGTTCGGAAACTTCAGATCGTGCAGAATGCAGCTGCGAGAGCTATCATGGGCCTTCCTAAATATGCCCATGTCACACCAACACTCCGCAGTCTGCATTGGTTGCCGATCGGTTTCCGGTCACAATTCAAAGTGTCGGTTATGACCTATAAAGCCCTTCATGGCATCGGACCAGAATATCGCTGGGACCGCCTTCTGCCGCACGAATCCAAGTTAGGTCCCACAGAGTTGGCCTTCTCCGGGTCCCGTCGACTAAACAATGTCGTCTGGCGGGACCCAGGGGAAGAGCCTTCTCTGTGGCGGCCCCAACCCTCTGGAACCAACTCCCCCCAGATATCAGAGTTGCCCCCACCCTCCTTGCCTTCCGCAAGCTCCTCAAAACCCACCTCTGCCATCAGGCATGGGGGGATTGAAATTTTCCCTTCCCCCTAGGGAAGAATTTATACATGGTATGTTTGTATGTATGATTGGTTCTTTAAATTGGAGTTTTTTAGATTATTTTTAATATTAGATTTGTTTACATTGTCTTTTTGTTGCTGTTAGCCACCTCGAGTCTGCGGAGAGGGGCGGCATACAAATCTAATTAATAAATAAATAAATATAAATCTCTTTCCGGATGGTAGAATAAAAAAGGGCTGACTTGGTGTGAGTCGTCCCTGAGGAGTTTCCTCACTCTTCTAAGGAAGTGAGCCCTAGCGATGTCATCTAGCGATATCAGGGGACAGCTCACGATGTTTATGCTGTGCTTACCACCCTCTGTAATGTCTTTCTATCTGCAGCTGTCAAGCCAGCATACCATACCATAATGCAATGAGTGAGGATTGTGGATGGGTAAAAGGAGGTCATCAGTTTTAAGTTTTAATTAGGATTTTAGATATTGCTTGTTTTTTCCTTGACTTCTTTTTATTGCTATTGCTATTGTTATTGTAATTTTATACTGTTGTGAGCCGCCATGAGTCCTTCGGGATTGGGCGGCATAGAAGTAAAATTAAATGAATAAATAAATCAGTTGTTGTTCCACTTTGTTTTTTTCGCAAGACCCTGAGAAAGTGGAGTCTCTCTTGGGCCTTTCTTTGTTGATTTTATAACCTTTCTTGCCACATTTGTTAAGTGAGTAATTGCAGTTGTTAAGTTAATCGCCCAGTTAAGTGAGTTGGGCTTTCCTATTGATTTTGCTAGTAAGAAGGTCGTGGGGTATGGCAAATGTCCCCAAGTGGCCGAATGCTGATCACATGACTATGGGGATGCTGTAAGTATGAAAAGTGTGAAAAATGGTCAAGTCATTTTTTTCAATGCCATTGTAACTTTGAATGGTTTCTCAATGAATGTTGTAAGTCGAGGACTACCTGTATTTTAAGAGTGGCAAAAGTATTTTCAATATTCACCTGAAGAGTACCCTATGCAACTAGACTTACAATCCTAGGTTTAGAAAGCTTAGAACTACGTTGCCTTAAACAGGACCTAAGTATAGCCCATAAAATCATCTGCTACAACATCCTTCCTGCCAACTATACTTCAGGTTCAACCACAACAACACACGAACACACAACAGATACAAACTTAAAATAAACCGTTCCAAACTCGACTGCAGGAAATGTGGAACTCGCTACCTGACTCTGTAGTATCATCACCTAACCCCCAAAACTTTACCCTTAGACTATCCACTGTTGATCTCATCCAATTCTTAAAGGGCGTGCATAAAGCGTGCTTTCCATCACGTGTCCTAATGTTTCTCTCTTAATAGTATCATGTATATAAACATTGTTATATCTTTGCATACTACCAATACGTATTTGACAAAATAAATAAATAAAATAAATAAATAAGATGCTACGGCCTTTTCTGTATAAAACAAGCACTCTGCTACAGCTCTTTCAAACAAGAAGTGTGTCATGGGGGGGGATGTCTTTTGAAATGTAGCACATACAGTGTTCCCTCGATTTTCACGGGGGATGCGTTCCGAGACCGCCCGCGAAAGTTGAAATTCCGCAAAGTAGAGATGCAGAAGTAAATACACTATTTTTGGCTATGAACAGTATCACAAGCCTTCCCTTAACACTTTAAACCCCTAAACTGCAATTTCTCATTCCCTTAGCAACCATTTAGATTATTACTCACCATGTTTATTTATTAAAGTTTATTTTAAAAAATGTTTATTAAAGGTGGACGAAAGTTTGGCGATGATATATGACGTCATTGGGTGGGAAAAACCATGGTATAGGGGAAAAAACCACAAAGTATTTTTTAATTAATATTTTTTTTAAACCGTGGTATAGCCGATTCGCGAAGTTCGAACCCACGAAAATCGAGGGACCACTGTAATTGTTTTTTGAAGTTATATTGTATATAGAGTGACACTTAAAAAACGTAAGTTCATGACTGAAAGAAAAGTCTTGTTGTGGATATTCCTCACATACCTTCTGCACCAATTGAAACAAGTTTGACACCCTTGCTTGCTATAAAATCCAGAGCTTTGTTGACATTTGCAATTTTATGGAAGCGCATCTTTCCTCTATCTGGTTTCGGAAGTCTTTCTCCTGCAAGAAAAAAGAATCAAAAGAATTTGTGAATACTGGAATCTGGCTGCACTACTCTAGTGGGAGAAGCATGCTCTTTGCTATCTAAAACCAAAGGCAGCTGCTGGGTTAACAGAGAAGATGCAAACTATCATACCAAGGTTGCCTTTTGTTTCTTCCCTCTGTATTTAATGTTTTTAATATTTTAATATTTATGATTTTAATTGTAAGCCATCCCAGAGTTGCTTTGTAGAGTGAGTTGGATGATATATAAATTTAATAAATAAATACACAAATAAAACTAAAATCTTGTCTTCTTTGAGGATTTATTTTAATGATTGAGCTTATTTGCAGTGTAATAAAATGACTCATTTTACCTTTACTTTATTTTTATTCATTGTTTAATTTTATTGATGCAATAAAAACGATTGCATCTTTCCAAGCTATGATATACAGTTTGTATATTCACTTTTTAGCTTAATTTTTAGTCCTTTAGAACAGTGGTCCCCAACCTTTTTTCCACCAGGGACCAGTTTCAGCAAGACAATTTTTCTATGGCCCGGTGGGGGCGGAAAGGGGTGTGGTTTTGGGCGGGATTAAGCATGAGGGTATAGCTTATCATTCCATTGTCTCTCTTCCCTCCCCCCCTTTTTAATTTTGCGGGGGAACCGAGGTGACAGAGGGAGGAAGTGTGGGAAGGGGCGGTTTCCTGTCTCTTTCCCCTCCCGTTCACTCGGGACCGCCGTTTGCCTTTCAGCAGATTCAGAGGACACCCCCCGCCACCGCCCGCTCCGGCTGGGATTCCAGCAAGGAATCCCAGAGGAGGGGGAGGTGCCTCCATGGACACAGTCACCTTCCTTTGTGATGGCTGCCTGCTTGGAGTGCCCACCACCAGATCCGGTAATTTTCTTGCACCAAGGAATCCTTCCAAAAGAAAATTACCGGAGCTGGTGGTGGGGGTTTCATGGTCACACGCACACCACTGGCTTCGCTCCCACCCAGGACCCCGGGAATAGGGTGGGGGAGCCTGGCAAAAAAAGAGCTGCACAATGCCAAAGCCTTTCCGTTTGAGCTGCAGGCAGAGCAAGGGCTTTGCGAGGGCTTCGCAAGGAGGAAATAGACCACTTTCGACAAGAGAAGAAAGACAGGAAAGGAAGAAAGCAAGCAAGCAAGTAAAGGTTTTCTCAGCCCGAGGGAAACGGCGGTCCCGAGTGAACGCGAGGGGAAAGAGACAGGAAACAGCTTGGCACTCGCCGGCTCCACAGCAGCTGCTGACTCCGCGGACCGGTGCAACATGCCTTGCGGCCTGGTACTGGTCCGCGGACCGGCGGTTGGGGACCCCTGCTTTAGAATACTTCAAGCATTAAAAATTAATGTACCAGTTTTTAATATTTAGTTCAGATCCAAAGGAAAGCAACTAGAAATGGCTCTCAGCATCCTTTATCATTGATAAATCATTGATTTGAAAATATCATTTACTATCCCACCAAGGTCTTACTTCAGAAGAAAGATATTATTTAAAAATAGTTGGCCTTCATTTTTTTTATGCTGGGAATATAATAAATTTGAAGAAATTTTGCTTTATATACCATGCTATGTAATTCCAATTAGCTATGTAACATTATCATGTTAGCCAAGTTCTTGAAAGGAAATTATGGGTTGAAATGGTGTGTTAAACTCCAAAAGCTGGTATAATTCCATCTATGAAGAAATTTGGTTATATTGCGTTTGACCTGTTGTAAAAAGGTTGGAAATATGCTTGCTCCCAGGCTTCAAAGGCTGTCTTATTAAAATTTGCTTTAATGCATTTGCATTCAAATTTATGCAATTCCAAAAGAGAAGTGAATGAGAAAATGATGCTTCAATATCATGTTTAAATTGAAATATATGTTTGTATGTTTAAGATAAATATTTAGAATTAGATACAGTTTAGATAAGTAGTATTTCTAAGTTTTTACATAAATTGGTTTAATTCTTTAATTGCCTGGGTTTTTAAGTTATCTGGCTATTTTTTTTTTAATCATTTGGGTTCTTTCTTTCTCTACTTAGAAGTTTAACTATGCAGTCTTTTTCCCCTTCTCAATACATACTTTTTTATGCAACAGATAAGGTTACTTTTTTGAAGTCTTTCATAGAACAGTGGTATAGTTATATAAGTATACTAGTACAGTGGTACCTCTACTTAAGAACTTAATTTGTTCTGCAACCAGGTTCTTAAGTTAAAAAGTTTGTAAGTAGAAGCAATTTTTCCCATAGGAATCAATGTAAAAGCAAATAATTCATGCAAAACCATTAGGAAAGAAATAAAAGCTCAGAATTTGGGTGGGAGGAAGAGGAGGAAGAAGAAGAGGAGGACAGTCGCTGCCAAAGGAAGAAGTTGAGGTGAGGCGAATAAAAAAAATCCAAAACTTTAAGGCTTTTTTAAAAATGGCAGGAAACTGGCCGGGCCTTCGTGCTGCTCTCAAATTTCCTGGGAAATTTTTCCGGGCTCAGGTTCTTAAGTAGAAAATGGTTCTTAAGAAGAGGCAAATAAATCTTGAACACCTGGTTCTTATCTAGAAAAGTTCTTAAATAGAGGTGTTCTTAGGTAGAGGTACCACTGTATTTAGTTTCATTGCTAATAATGAAAGTTTTTCAACAAATGATTTTAACATGTATTAAAGTTGTACTTAAAAATACTGAGTGCAATCCCGGATACTACAAAGAGGAAGCAAAACTGATAGCGATCCATTGGAACAAGAAACGGATTGCTTGGGCAAGCATTGCGATTATATGAATATATTACTTCCACAATTTTAGCATTTGCTTTCCCTTTGGTTACTTTTTCTCTTTTCAAACTTGCATAGTTTTCTTTGGATACTATTAACAGGGCTGCAATTAATAATAAATGTTGCATCTCAATCAGCAACAACGTTTGGAGCCAGAACTGGCATGACATCGAAAAATCATGAGGCAGGTTCTGAAATACATCTTGACAAGGTGCTATCTTTAAACAAACCTGAAATGACTTCCAAGAGTAGCATCAGTTTCAGTCCATTTCTGAAATCGTCTTCGATGTTCTCAATCTGGGTTCCAGCTTTCCGCAGATGGGAATTGCACCAAGCTGTAAATGTCTGCCAATGCAATCAAGGACCTGATTATAAAAGCTATGTGTTTTAATAATAAGCTACAGATGCTCCGTTTCAGGCATTAACATCCCGAGTCAAAATTGAAATGCTACCATTCTAGAAATTGAAATACTACCATTCTAGAAAATTGGCTGACTTTAGGACAAAGGTACATCACGTCTGTTTTGTGTTAAATGAAGAACAAGGGGCAGCAGGATTTAATTTAATTTAATCAACTTCTATGCTGCCCAATCCCGTAGGACTCGGGGCGGCTTACAACAATAAAGGCAAGGATAGTAGAATTTATTTATTTATTTATTCATTCATTCATTCATTCATTCATTCAATTTTTATGCCGCCCTTCTCTTTAGACTCAGGGTGGCTTACAACATGTTAGCAATAGCACTTTTTAAATAAAGCCAGCCTATTGCTCCCACAATACGGGTCCTCATTTTACCCACCTCAGAAGGATGGAAGGCTGAGTCAACCTTGAGCGAGTGATGAGATTTGAACCGCTGACCTACAGATCTACAGTCAGCTTCAGTGGCCTGCAGTACAGCACTCTACCTGCTGCGCCACCCCGGCTCTACAGAATATGGTAGTCTACTACTACTACTACTACTACTACTACTACTAATAATAATAATAATAATAATTTAAAAAAATTGATTAGATTTGTATGCCACCCCTTTCCAAGGACTCAGGGTGTTATCTTTGACAAACAAATAAGTAAAATAAAAATATTCACTCCTTGAACTCAGAATGAATATCAAGAGGCAATCTCTGACATCTCTGACATTCGTCCCTTGTCCAATTGTCTTTCCTTTATCTCATATATCATATATATTTTCTTCTTTTAATATATCTTCTCCTCTATTTTATATTTTTCTTTATATACCGTATATTACCTCATGTCTATTCTCTTCTATGTATTGTGTATTGGACAAAATAAATAAATAAATAAAATAAAATAAAGTCTCCAGGGTTGGGCTGCTGCCCGGATGGGGGGGAAACGCAGTGGGGCAGCAAAAATGGAGCTCCACCCCAGAGTATCCAATTTCCATTGAAAGATGTTGAAAGAAAATGCAGGGCATCCTGTATGAGCCACGCTCACAGTGTGGTAGTAAAAAATTAGGTAGCCCTTCATTGGACATCTCTGACACTCACAAATGCTGACAAAAAGGGATGAATATCTAAAGCTGTTGCAGATCCAATAATAACCAAAAAAACCCCACCCCAATCAAAATCCTCTCATTTCTCTATACAATGAAGTATTGAGGAGGAGCCAACAAGCTACCATTCCCCTTACAAATTGTGAAGCTCAGGAGACAGAAAGGACGATGAAGGAAGATTGCCCTCTAGTGGGGAAAGAAAGCCCCAATGAGCTCAGTTCTCCAAGATTTCTGAAGTCACAGAGGATGCTTTCAAAACAGCTCACTCAGCGCCCTTAAACCACCTCAGTTTTCCCGTTTAGCACTCTTTCTCAGACTGCCTATGGTCAGTAACTGTCTTGAATAGAAATTCTCACCGACTCTGACAGTTTGGAAAAGCCTCTACCTAACTCCAGCTTTTAAATATAATGTTGTCTAATAAATGCATGTTCACAACTTTGATGGAGGGTGAATGCGCTTATTTCTCATCTTTATAGACTGCCACAATTCAATGTGGTGAGGGGCAGCAGGCATAATACTGACTATAACATGTAATATAACATAAGTAGCATGTTGATACACTTATACTGTATTGGCTAGTGTCTTCTTCAGTAAGAATGCTAGGGATTGGATACTATAGCCTAGAGGTTAATACTCTGCCTTACAAGGCAAAGGTTGCAAGTTCAAGTCCCAGTGAAGGTATTGCTAGCCAATGAGGCCAAAATAGATCTATCCTAGTCTCCCTTAATTTATGTAACCCTTCCCTGGTGCAGAGCTGAAGGGATTGGATACTGTAGCCTAGAGGATAATTCTCTGCCTTACATGGCAAAGGTTGCAGGTTCAAGTCCCAGTGGGTATGGCTAGCTGATGAGGCCAAAATAAGGCCGAAATAGATAGATAAGTAAGAATGCTATATACCAGTGATGGTAAATCTTTTTTTCCTCAGGTGTTGAAAGAACGTGGGCTTCTGTATAATGCATGAGCAAGTGCCCACACCCATAATTCAATGCCTGGGGAGGGTGAAACCAGCTTCCCCTGCCCCCCAGAGGCCCTTTGGAGGCCAGAAACGGCCTGTTTCCCAACTTCTGGTGGGTCCATTAGGCTCGTGTTTCGCTTTACCCAGGCTCCAGAGGCTTCCCTGGAGCCGGGGAAGGGTAAAAACATCCTCCCACATCCCCCTGGAGGCTCTCTGGAACCCAAAAACACTCTCCCAGGAGCCTCTGTGCAAGCCAAAAATCAGCTGGCTGGCACACACATGCATGTCGGAGCTGAGCTAGGACAACGTCTCGCGTGCCAGCAGATAAGGTCCCACGTGCCACCTGTGGCACCCATGCCATAGGTTTGCCATCACTGCTATATACACTGCTCAAAAAAATAAAGGGAACACTTAACACAATATAACTGCAAATAAATCAAACTTCTGTCAAATCAAACTGTACACTTAGGAAGCGACAGTGATTGACAATCAATTTCACACGCTATTGTGTACATTCCACTTTGTACAGAACAAAGTATTCAATGAGAATATTTCATTCATTCAGATCTAGGATGTGTTATTTGAGTGTTCCCTGTATTTTTTGAGCGGTATATTTTATTGCATAAACAGGTAGTCTTTGTCGTACAACAGTTCATTTAGGGACTTTAGAAGTTACAAAAACCCTGAAAATAGTGACTTAGAACCAGTTTTCACACTTATGACCATTGCATCATTGGCGTGGCCACATGATCAAAATACAGATGCTTGGCAACTGACTCATATTTATCACGGTTCCAGTGCCTTGGGGTCAGTAGTGGTTTGCTAACGATACAGACAGTGAAGGGCTACCAAAATTTTAACTACCACACTGTGGCCGTGGCTTATGCAGGACGCCCTGCATTTTCTTTCAACTTCTTTCAGTGCAAATTGAGTGCTCTGGGGTGGAGCTCCATTTTTGCTACCCCGCTGCGTCCCCCCCCCCCAATCTGGGCAGCAGCACACCCCTGGGTACCAATGGGGCAAAATTCTCGTAACCACAGAAATTTTGGACTATGTTCTGGTCGTAAGTTGAGAGCTACTTGTACATTTCACACATGAAAGCACCATCGGGATGAAGTTTCATACCAATTATCATTCAACAGGGTGGGGGGAGCAATGCCATAAGAGCCCAATTTCTACAAGAAAAGGAGAAAGGTATCTGAACTATGAACATCTAAACTAGACTGATAAGAAGAGCTTTTAATTAATTAGTGTCTTGCAGCCTCTGTAAACAGTCCCTATAATGAAAGCAGCTTTCTCCATCTGCTAGCTTCCAGATGTGCCGAGATTATAAATCCCTCCTGGAAACTAGCAGAGCATTATTTTACTTACCTCTGCAAAGATACTCAAGGAGCTCTGTGTTTTGTTTTGTAATCATATTTTAACTTAGAATTGGCCTTTAAACATGCAGCTCCTTGAATACACAGAAGAAGAAGTAATTGATTCATTATGGCTGTTGCTACTCTCCCCCCCACCTCATCCTTAGATCAGTGGCCAAACTATGAAGTTGCTTGTATATTTTATTAGTGGCACTGTCCTCATTTCCAATAAATGTTTTACCGTCATCTTCAGGACAGTGATTTCTGACTCAACTGGAATAGATAAAAGTAGTTGTATAGTTCACACCATGTTTCACTCCAAGAGCTTTGTAAGGTTGCTACAATTCTTATCACAACTATCTTGACAGGAAAAATATGGTGCATTTTTCACACTACGGGGACAATGCTTGAGACATTTTGTCTGAGAAGTTAACCACTGTGGAAATGGATTTGACTTTATGATGCATCAGAATCAAGTGAAGTCCCAGGATTTTTCCATTCTGTACACAGTAATAAAATATATTATGCATAGAACAGATCGCATATATTTCTGCCTCTAGTATTTTAAACAACTCAGAAAATTATTTTGGATATTAAAGCTGATTCTCACATACTTCCATTCATACAAAAAATACATGGCCCAAAGAAGGGATATATTGAGACCAGAAAGCTACATATTAGTTCGACTACTGTAATGCTCTCTACATGGGGCTACATTTGAAGAGTGTTCGGAAACTTCAGATCGTGCAGAACGCAGCCACGAGACCCATCGTGAGGCTTCCAAGATCTGCCCACATTTCACCAACACTCCGCGGGCTGCACTGGCTGCCGATCAGTTTCTGGTCACAATTCAAAGTGTTGGTTATGACCTATAAAGCCCTACATGACATCAGACCAGAATATCTCCGAGACCGCCTCCTGCCGAACGAATCCCAGCGGCCAATTAGGTCCCACAGAGTGGGCCTTCTCTGTGTCCCATTGACCAAACAATGTCAGCTGGCGGGACCCAGGGGAAGAGCCTTCTCTGTGGCGGCCCCGACCCTCTGGAATCAACTCCCTCCAGAGATTCGAATAGCCCCCACCCTCCTCGCCGTCCGTAAAATGCTCAAGACCCACTTTTGTCACCAGGCGTGGGGATAATTACCATCTTTCTCCCTTTTTATTATATTTTTGGCCTTACTGCATGATAGATTAGGTTGAATGTGTGTGACTGCATAGCTAGGGGTTTTATTATGTTATCAATGTCTTTTTAAATGGATCTAATTTTTTATTGTTAGATTTGTAATGTATTGTATTACTGCTATGCTGTGAGCCGCCCCGAGTCTTCGGAGAGGGGCGGCATACAAATCTAATAAACTAAACTAACTATGCTATCACTAGAGAAAGAGAAGAAAATTCTTTGTGCTTGTTGTGGCCCGCCAGCAGCCTGTGCAGCAGTGGTGGGCTCCTGCTGGCTATTTGCTTGCAGCTCCGTGGCTCTGGCGCATGAGTGCGGGATCAAACACAATTTTGCTTGGCGCATGGGGGAAGCAAAGAAATTCATCAAAATGCACGCACAAGATTTTTCTACATGCACATGTGCGGGAAGCAAAATTGTGCTCGATCCCGCACTCCCGCACCAGAGCCGTGGAGCTGCACACAATTAGCCATACCGGGAGCCCACCACTGCCATGTAGCTGGTAGTGGATCCTGCCAGAGAAGAGGTTGATGTGGTGATGCGCCAGCAGCCTGTCTATCTGGCACCTGAGTCAGACAGCTATTCATCAAAGACTGTTTTACACTGTATTTGTGTTTGCCGACTACTAAAAAAGCTCGTCAGTAGACTTTAATTTAGGTTTGGACATAATTTGAGTGTGCGGTATTCCGACCTACAGAAATAAATCATTTTGAATTCATTTAGAATGGGTGGGAATCAGTGGATTGTTTCCGGTTTGGCCCGGTTTTCTGAACCAGTAGCGCTGGCGGGACACTCCGCCCACCTGCCCGAGATGCTTCTGCACATGCACAGAAGTGTTGTGCGTGCATGCAAGAGCGTGTGTGCAAGCGTGCGTTCAAACCAGTAGCAAAAGCATTTAGAACCCATTACTGGTGGGAATAAACATAGAAGGAATCTTTTTTTTAGAAGATATGCCTAGGACTGCATCCCTAATGGTACTTTTAAGTAGTACAGTGGTACTTCTACTTAAGAACTTAATTTGTTCCGTGACCAAGGTTCTTAAGTAGAAATGTTCTGAAGTAGAAGCAATGTTTCCCATAGGAATCAATATAAAAGCAAATAATGTGTGCAAACCTATTAGGAAAGAAATAAAAGCTTGGAATTTGGGTAGGAGGAGGAGAAGGAAGGAGAGGAAGAGGACAGTCGCTGCCAAAGGAAGAAAGTGAGGTGAGGTGAATCAAAAAAATCCAAAACTTTAAGGCTAAAAAAAAAAAAGAGGGACTCTGAGGCGGCAAGGAGGAGCACGCGCTTCCAATACATCTGGCGCAAGGCTGCCACCCATGTACTGCCTCCCATACAATGGTTGCTGCTCTTCCTTCCCATACTGAAGGGCTCCCCTCTCCTTTCGCTCGCTCGCTTTGTAGCTGGCGCCTTTCCTTCGCTGTGGTGACTCCTCAGCTGCCCAGACCGAAGGGAGCTTTCCTTTTCTCTGGGCGCTGGCAGAGGTTTATTCCCTGTCCAAGCATCCAGAGAAAGGAAAATGCTTTGTTTGCTCTGGACTGCCAAAGCCTCCTTAAGCGGCACCAAAAGGCTCCCCTGGCAGCCCGAGATGGCTGCGATTAAAGGGGGAATGGCAGGAAACTGGCCGGGCCTTCATGCCGCTCCCAAATTTCCTGGGAAATTTTTCCCTGCTCGGTTCTTAAGTAGAAAATGGTTCTTAAGCAGAGGCAAAAAAATCTTGAACACCCGGTTCTTATCTAGAAAAGTTCTTAAGTAGAGGCATTCTTAGGTAGAGGTACCACTGTACGATCCTTTAAAATTGTTCCTTCCCGGGATACCATCAAAGCCAGATAAACAGATGCAGTGCCCACCCATTCCATTGTTCCTCTTAGTGTCTTCTTTCAGTTTCCATGCGTTAAAAGAATAAGCTGCTGCCTCTGATTAATTTTTCCTATTAATATCACTGAGACAGAATTCAAAATATACTCATTTCTGAGCAGTCAAGCTGCAACGAACATACATCTCTAATAGCCTACATATCCCTTGGGACTGGAAAAGATACTATGTTTATTAGACCATTTATTGTTCACCATTCAAACATCAAAGCAGAGCGAGAGATCAGATAGCAGCTAGGGGTAATCTTGAAAAACCATCAGTGTGTGTCACAGTGTGACAATTAAATGATTTAGAGCCCCAATGTTCCAATTCTAAGGTTTCCCCACTGTGTTTTTTTCCTATTAAATAAACAAAAATACATCTGAGGACATTTTAGGGATTGTTAATACTGCATGGTGGTAGTAAGTGACAAAGGCAAAGGGAAACGCTTGATTTTCTGATTTTTTGTTTACAACAGGACAGATGGGCAGTTGTTATATAATTGATCCAGACCTCCGAATGTCTTTCCTAGAGGCAATATTTCTCCTGTTGAAAATATTGCAGATTAAACACTTATTCAATTATTTGTTGCTGCTGCTGGGACAATGGGAATTTGAATTAGACTCTCAACAAGGGATGGTGAAAACTTTAGTGGAATGTGTATTGGTTCATCAAAGACCTCTTGTGTAGAAATCCCATACAAGCCACAATCTTATTTACTATGGTGTCATCGCACAAATGGATACAAATTATGTCAGTGGTATCACGCACTGATGCAAATTAATTACATCCTTGGTATTATTTATTTCATAATGTCTCAACGCACAACACCTCGCTTGCCTCCCTGCAGACTTCCTGCCTTAAGCATTCACACAGTTTTGTGAAGATAAAGACATTTTAAATGAATACTTTTAACATCCTTAGGCTAATATCCTTATACAGTGGCACCTCTACTTAAGAACTTAATTTGTTCTGGGATCAGGTTCTTAAGTAGAAAAGTTTGTAAGAAGAAGCAATTTTTCTCATAGGAATCAATGTAAAAGCAAATAATGCGTGCGATTGGGGAAACCAAAGGGAGGGTGGAGACCCTGTTCCCTCCCTGGAGATTCCTAGAGAGGCCCCATGGAGGATTCTCCCCGCCTTTTCCGGCCATTTCCTCCCAGGAGAGTCCTAGAGAGGCCCCACGGAGGCCTGTCCCTGTCTTTTCCGGTTACAGTTTCAGAGACTCTAGTTTGTAAGTGGAAAATTGTTCTTGAAAAGAGGCAAAAAAATCTTGAACACCTGGTTCTTATCTAGAAAAGTTCATAAGTAGAGGCGTTCTTAGGTAGAGGTACCACTATATTTCTAACCATCACTGGTTAATATAAACCAATGATGATTATGATGATGATCAGTTGCATAACCAGCCAGATGTGTAGATAGGATTTGGTATCTTAATCTGTCTATAAAGTCCTTCCCAAAAACCTGAGATAAGCGGATGCTGTTGTTTGATGGTGATATATGGTGATGCAGGATGAAAGCTGTCCCAAGCAGTGTTCCCTCTAATTTTTTGGGGGGGTGGGCAGAAAAGTATAGTGTCTGAGCGGCAGTCCCTTCGGGACTGGGCGGCACAGAAATAATAAATAAATAAATAAACAAACAAACAAACAAACAAACAAAAAACCCACCCTGTTTTGCCTCAGAGAATTTCAAAATACAATACTGTACTGTGTGTCTATAACAGTGAGCTCATAATAGGGCAACTCTATCAGTATCAAAATGCCACTTAAATAGTTGAGCTAGTTTCAAACTAGATTTTGATTTTCTTTCTCTCTTCCTTACTCCCATTCTTTTTCTTTCTCTTTTCCTTCCTCTCTTTTTTCTATCTGTTTCTCTCTCTTCCTCTCTTCCTCTCTCTCTCCTTCCCTCTCACTCTTTCCCTCTCGGCTTCTGGGCAGGTTTGGAAAACTCTGAGTTGATGATGATTTTTAAGTGAGCGATTGCTCACTGCTCAGCTTAGGGGGAACTATGGTCCCAAGTAAAGCTGCCTTTTGCAACTGACTGATGGCGATTTTATCAGTGCCAATGGTGTTCAAGTGATGCTCCAGTTCAGGGGTGGGTTCCACTTACTTTCCTACCAACTCTTATCATGTTGGAAATGCACGTTTTGCTGTCTTTGTTCGTGTTTTGCTACAAGACATCGGGGAAATGACCCTCTGGGCATGCGCAGAAGCCTTTGTGCATGCGCAGAGGGTTCTTTGCCAGCCACTTTTAAGGAGCGCCGATCAGAGAACTGATTCAGGGCAGGCAGGGGTTGCTACTTACCATTGCTATCTGTGCAACGTGCACGAAGCTTTGGTTTGCTGACATGCATGCACATGCGTCCCAGTGAGATTTTGCTTCTGCACATGGGCAGGAAGCAAAACCTTCCAAGAGGACACACACATGCATGAGATTTAGGTGTTTTATTTGCTTCTGCGCATGCACAGGAGCAAAGGATTGCTGAAATCACACACACGCACATAACCTCTTGCAAGATTTTGCTTCCTGCGCATGCACAGAAGCAAAACCTTGCTGGGACATGCACGCACATGCACTGGAGATGCAGAACTGCGCATGCAGTTCCACTTTCGCTACCGGTGCACAGTATGGCCCATACCGGGTAGCAACCCAGCACTGTTTCAGGGGTGTGGCCAGCCACCTATCGCTGCCATTTCGGCGAGTGGGATCAAATTACCATCACCCATTCGGGCGAACCAGTCCAAACCAGCAGCAACCCATCACTGCTCCAGTTATTTTGGGATTGCACCAGTGAAGGGCTACCAAACTTTTTACTTCCACACAGGGCGTGGCTTATGCAGGACGCCCTGCATTTTCTTTCAACATCTTTCAGTGCAAATTGGGTGCTCTGGGATGGAGCTCCATTTTCAATACCCCACTGCATTCCTCCCCATTTGGGCAACAGCAACACCCCTGCATTGCACCCAAGATTCCTATTACTGTATTTGTTTCTTTAGCCACTGTTGTGTCCTGAGATTTGCATGTTAGCTAACAAGTTTCCAATCAGGTCTGTTCTATTGAGCGGGAGAGTAAAGAGTGCTGATTGGTTCTTCCCAGCTGGAGCTCCCTATTTAAACAGAACCCACCAGCTGGGCTGTTGCTGGAGTTTTTCACTTACACCAATAAAGAGCTGACATCAGTAAACCTACCTCCTGCCTCTTCATTATCAGAACAGCCACGGTTATTTTATTTCTCTTTGCAGGACTTTATATTCTGCAAAAAAAATTCTTCTGTTCTTTTTTTTCCTGCTCTGCTGTCTCTAGGTATTGTAATGTCCACTATCCAGAGGATTTGGGGGGGTTTTGTCTTTCTTATCAACAATTGTTAAACCTGGGATGTTAGATTGTTATTAGTTACCCTCAGGGGTGGGCTACTGCCCGGACAGTGGGGAACACAATGGGGTAGTAAAAATGGAGCTCCACCCCAGAGCACCCAATTTGCACTGAAAGATGTTGAAATAAAATGCAGGCCGTCCTGCATAAGCCACACCCACAGTGTGGTAGTAAAATTTTTGGTAGCCCTTCACTGGTTATGTTAAATCACTGCACCTGAGACTTCTTTCTTGTTCAAAGCATATTTATTTCCAACACATAACAACTAACTGTTCCTCTCAATAGCAACTCCCAACAAGGGCAACGGCTAATCCGTTGCCCTATTTATACCTTTCGGCAACCTAAAACTAGCCTATCCAATCAGCGATTTTCTGTTATTTCTTTAAACGAACACAACAGGTTACACTTGTATGCTGCCTGACTCTTCCCAAACATTGTACTTTCCATATAGGCTGGATTACATCAAAGATCTTGCTAGCACGAAGAAGAGGGGAAGACTCCATTACATGTTCAGGAATTCAAGAAGAGGAAAATGGCTTTATTGTACAGTAAATTAAACCCAAACACCCAAACACCCACTCAGCAAACCCAGTGCATCTTCAAAAGGCCTTGTTATATCTGCCGGGAACGTGTCAAATCTTTCGCTTATGACATGGTATCAGAGAGAAAGAAAGAGATTAGCTAAATGCTGACAGGTTACAATGCACATCAGGCAACACAGTTCTATTGCAGGGAAATTGCCTCTCATGAATGAAGGTGAATATATGTGTCCAGGTACCATCAGATATGCAGAACCAGTAGAATTTTTTTTCTTTTTTTCCCTTCTGGGCTCTGGGTATGTTTTTCCTATCACAGTAAATGAGGTTGAATGTGTATAATTTTAGAAGAGCTATGCATGCGTGTGTTTGTGTATTCATACACATTATATAGTAGATAATGTGTATTTTTGTCTGCCTATGTGCAATATGTATGTACACATATGGCTTATATACATAGAATTAAATAGTATATTTAATAGTATCAGTAATAGTTAATAGACAGAGAAATTGTATCTCTTTGAGGCGATGAGAGGCCAGGCACCCTAACCTTAACCTAAACCCTTGACGTGAGTGACATCAAGTTGCCACCTTTAAGCCAGTCACATGACCTTTAAGCCACCCCGGTCACATGATCATCAAGCCACTCCCACCTGGTCACATGGCTTGATGGTCACAAGCCACACCCACAAAATAAGCCACGTAGTAAAACTTTTTGCAGCACTTCATTGTCTGGGAACAGAGGTTTTGTCTTCCAAGCTTTCGAACTCAATGCTGGAGCCCTTCTTCAGGGAATTTCTCTCTAAGGGAGCATGTGCTGTTCTGTGTTTGGTATTTATGGTGCCTGTTGTATGTGGCTTTTTAGATGTTGACTCTCTAGTACCATATTAGTCATTTAGCAAACAGTTGACCATAGAGCTAAAATGCCAGGTCCAGAGTACTCCCAATCCAACCAAGAAAAAGATTACAAAGGAATTTAATATATTGAGATATTCAAAGGGCTGCTACTTTCTATTTCCTGTTCTAGTTCCATTTTGGAACTAATTAAGTGTAGATGATAATAATAATAATAATTATTATTATTATTATTATTATTATTATTATTATTATTATTATTATTATTATTTATTAGATTTGTATGCCGCCCTTCTCCATAGACTCGGGGCGGCTAACAACAATGATAAAAACAGCATGTGACAATCCAATAATAAAACAGCTAAAAACCCTTATTATAAAACCAAACATACACACAGACATACCATGCATAACTTGTAATGGCCTAGGGGGAAGGAATATCTCAACTCCCCCACGCCTGGCGGTATAAATGAGTCTTGAGTAGTTTACGAAAGACAGGGAGGGTGGGGGCAATTCTAATCTCCGGGGGGAGTTGGTTCCAGAGGGCCGGGGCCGCCACAGAGAAGGCTCTTCCCCTGGGGCCCGCCAAACGACATTGTTTAGTCGACGGGACCGGTGGAAGGCCAACTATGTGGTTATACTTTAGATACTTTAAAGATACTTTATCAAAGCATAGACGTGGAGGAGGGAAACCTCTTTTTTTAACAGATGAGCACCTCAGTTTTATAGGAGAAACAAATGACATTTGTGACCCCCTGTAATGTTCTGACTGTGCTGATTTCACACAGGTCACAATTTTTTAAATGGCTGCAATAGCTACTTAATTAACTTTTACTTACACATTGATTTCGTCCAGGCAAATGCAGGGTCCTTCTGTCTTACAGGTGCTTTTCCCAATACATATACAGTGATCCCCCGATCATTGCGAGGGTTCCGTTCCAGGACCCCCCGCAACGAGCGGGTTTTCGCGAAGTAGCGCTGCGGAAGTAAAAACACCATCTGCGCATGCGCAGATGGTGTTTTTACTCCTGCAGCGCTAGCGAGGAGCCGAAGATTGGGGTTCCTGTTTTAAAACGTTGCCGCCGGCATGGGCAGCTTGCCAGCACCCCCCGGACCCCCAACCTGGGTTTGGGGGGCTGCTAGGAAGCCGCCCATGCCAGCGGCGACGTTTTAAAACAGCCGCGCCGCTTTCCAATGAGTCCCGAAGACAAACGCGGAAGTTTGACGTTTGTCTTCGGGACTCATTGGAAAGCGGCGCGGATGTTTTAAAACGTCGCTGCCGGCATGGGCGGCTTCCTAGCAGCCCCCCAAACCCGGGTTGGGGGACCGGGGGGTGCTGGCAAGCCGCCCATGCCGGTGGCGACGTTGCTGCCGGCTTGGCTTCCATCGCCAGCGCAGCCAACGTGCGCTACGATCTTCCGGGCGAGCCAGGCTCAGTGACGGAAGGCAGCCGCTTGGCCCGGGATGCTGGGCCGAGAGGAGCCGGGCTTGATCCGCTGAGCCTGGCCGGCTTGGCTTCCCTCACCGGCGCAGGCAACACGCGCTGCCATCTTCCGGGCCAGCCAGGCTCAGCGGATCAAGCCCGGTTCCTCTCGGCCCAGCATCCCGGGCCAAGCGGCTGCCTTCCGTCACTGAGCCTGGCTCGCCCGGAAGATCGTAGCGCACGTTGGCTGCGCTGACGAGGGAAGCCAAGCCGGCAGCAACGTCGCCGCCGCTGCAGCCAACGCGTGCTACGATCTTCCGGGCGAGCTTGAAGATCGCAGCGCGCGTTGGCTGCGGTGGCGAGGGCTTGCGATGGAGGGGGGAGGAAGCGGCCATGGGAGGGCGAGCTGCCTCAGGGAGGAGGATCGGGCGGGACCAGGTGGGGGCTGGAATTTCTCCGCTGGGAAGAAGCGGCGATGGATCATCCGTCTACCTCTGTCGGCTGCTCCGGGCCAGGGCGAAGGGCGGGCGAGCGGTGAAGGCGGGCGAGCGGGTGCTGGGGAGGGCTTCTCACCCTCCCGCCAGCAAGAGGGGGAGCGAACGGCGTGGGCGGGCGAAGGGCGGGCGAGCGGCAGCGAGGAGTTTGCGTGGGCGGTGGGGAAACTCCTCGCTGATGCCAGCAAGAGGGGGAAGACCCAGGGAAGCCGCCCAGCAGCTGATCTGCCAGGCGCCATCTACGCATGCGTGCCCATAGGGGGGAAAAAGGCACGCATGCGCAGATGGTGTTTTGACTTCCGGGTTGAAAAATCGCAAATTACCCTGTTCGCAATGGTCGGGAACGCAATAACCGGGGGATCACTGTATTACATTTCACTTATATTCCAGTTTATAAAATATTCAGGCGTTTGGTCAAAGAATTTATCTCTCAAGAGTAATTAGTCACTATTTCCTTAGGTAGAACTCTATGGTTGCCAAGCATGACCACAGGTGGCAGACAGTGAAGAATCTCTAGGAGAGATTATTGACTGCAATATTAAGGAGCAGGGCCGCCATCAGGAATTTTGGGGCCCCATACAGCCTAAATGTCTGCCCCCCCCCCGCCATTTTAAAACTACTGCCCCCAAATCCCGTGCCATGCCCACCATGGCCACACACCCTGGGCAAGCCCTCCCCCGGCCCTCTGAGGTCAAACACAGCCCTGATGTGGCCCTCAATGAAATTGAGTTTGACACCCCTGGCCTAGAGGCTAAATCCTATGAACAAGGGCTAAGAGAATGAGTATCTTTAGCTCAATAAATAGAAAACTGAGGGGGAATATAATAGTAGTTTCCCAATCCTTAAAGGGCTGCCACAGGGCAGATGGCATCTATTTATTCTCCATGCCACCTGAAGGTAGGACAAGAAGCAATGGGCGGAACCTCACCAAGAGGAAATACAATCTGGAAATAAGGAAAAACTTGGAACTGGGCGGCATATATATATAAATCTATAAATCTATAAATCTATAAATCTATAAATCTATAAATCTATAAATCTATAAATCTATAAATCTATAAATCTATAAATCTATAAATCTATAAATCTATAAATCTATAAATCTATAAATATATAAATATATAAATATATAAATATATAAATATATAAATATATAAATATATAAATATATAAATATATAAATATATAAATATATAAATATATAAATATATAAATATATAAATATATAAATATATAAATCCCTTCTTTTTTATTAAAAGAAATTAATAATTTTAAAAAGCCAAAATCCATTACTATTAAAACTAAAACAACCAGCAAAACTATTAATAAAAGCAGGTGAGGGCTGGGGGTTTTTTCTGTTATTATTTAAGTGCTTTTACCATATGCTTTAAATCAAGAGTCACCTCTCTCTTTCCTGTCATTCTCTGCCTCAATCATTTTCTCATTTCTCTTTTTTTCCCTTTATTCTATCATTTCTCTCTCTCTCTTCCTTCCTCTCTCTCTCTTCCTTCCTCTCATCTCTCTCTTTCTTTCTCTTTCTCTATCTTGCTTTCTTCCTCTCTCTCACTCTCTTCCTTCCTCTCTCATCTCTTTCTTTCTTTCTATCTTTCTCTTTCTCTATCTTGCTTTCTTCCTCTCTCTCACTCTCTTCCTTCCTCTCTCATCTCTCTCTCTTTCTTTCTTTCTCTCTCTCTCTCTATCTTGCTTTCTTCCTCTCTCTCACTATCTTCCTTCCTCTCTCATCTCTTTCTTTCTCTCTCTCTCTTTCTCTCTCTTGCTTTCTTCCTCTCTCTCACTCTCTTCCTTCCTCTCTCATCTCTTTCTTTCTCTCTTTCTCTCTTGCTTTCTTCCTCTCTCTCACTCTCTTCCTTCCTCTCTCATCTCTTTTTTCTTTCTTTCTTTCTTTCTTTCTTTCTCTTTCTCTCTCTCCCCCTTTCTCTATCTCTCCCCCTCTTGCTCTCTCTCTCTTTTTCTCACTTTCTCTCTCTTGTTTTCTTTCTCTCACTCTTTCTCTCTCTCGTTCTCTCTCTCTTGCTATCTCTTTCTCCCCCCCCCCGCTATCTCTCTCTCTCTTTCTCTCTTTCTCACTTTCTCTCTGTCTTGCTCTGCTGCTCTCACTCTCCCTCGTTCTCCGGACGCTGGCGAAAGTGATTTTCAATGTCCCTGCCAGCCCGCCCAGAACATTCAAATTAAGAGATAAAAAAGCCGGCAAAGGTTTTCTTTCTTTTTCTTTTTTTTTCAGCAAGAAAAATCTTGGCCAGTGGAGGAGAAAGAGAGGCGGATCGGGTGGGCAGGCGGGCATGCGGGGGGCAGCGGCGAGTAGCCAGCGGCGTGAGGGGGCTAGAGGTGTGGGGAGGCTGGGGGCGGCCGCGGCTCGCACCGCGCGCCCTTGAAAAGGGTGTGCGGGGCCGGGGGGGCGTTTTGGGGTGCGCTGGCTAAGGCGTGCACAGCCTACAGCTACAGGGAACGCCCCAGCTGCCCAAGCCGCGTTCCCCAACGCCGCCACCCCGAAGGGGCTCCTACCTTCGCCGCAAGCTTCAAGAGAGGGCCGGTACTGCGCCTGTGCGAACGAGGAGCTGGAGCTCGGCGTCGGCGCTGCTCACTGGGCACAAATTACTGTGGGCGCCAGGGGGCCGGGAAAACCGTCTGGGCCCCCCCATTTGTCAATTTGGCCGGGCCCCTGACGCCACTACCAGTAGTACCGCCCTATCGGCGGCCCTGTTAAGGAGAGCCCCCTTTGTGATAGGAACCTTTTTTGTAGTAGAATTTCTCATGTAGGAAACCACATGCTTTCATACTTATTCCTATTCCGGAACTTGGCTTCTCTTCCCTCTGGAATCTAAATAATTTCCACCACCCAACAAAGCAAGCTGCAATTGAATGGCAAAGAGAACACTCTTGTTTACTGCAATGGCAATAGAGAAGCAGTGCTTGCTAAAAGAGAAGAGAATTGTACTCTGCTCCTATAACAATCCTACTTAGAAATACAGCGGTACCTTTACCTAAGAACGCCTCTACTTACAAACTTTTCTAGATAAGAACCGGGTGTTCAAGATTTTTTTGCCTCTTCTCAGGAACCATTTTCCACTTACAAACCTGAGCCTCTGAAACTGTAACCAGAAAATGCAGGGAGAATCCTCCTTGGGGCCTCTCTAGGAATCTCCTGGGGGGAAACAGGGCTAGAAAAGGCAGGGAGAAGCCTCCTTGGGGCCTCTCTAGGAATCTCATGGGAGGAAACAGGGCCAGAAAAGGCAGGGAGAAGCCTCCTTGGGGCCTCTCTAGGAATCTCCTGGGCGAAAACAGCGGCAGAAAGGGTGGGGAGAAGCCTCCGTGGGGCCTCTCTAGGAATCTCCTGGGAGAAAACAGCGGCAGAAAGGGTGGGAAGAAGCCTCCGTGGGGCCTCTCTAGGAATCTCCTGGGAGGAAACAGGGCCTCCACCCTCCCTGTGGTTTCCCCAATCGCACGCATTATTTGCTATTAAATTGATTCCTATGGGAAAAATTGCTTCTTCTTATAAACGTTTCTACTTAAGAACCTGGTCACAAAATGAATTAAGTTCTTAAGCAGATGTACCATTGTACTGCTTCTGAACTGCTAGGAACAGTGAACAAACCACATTCACTGCAGAGGTCTTACTATGGACTTACACTGGAATTTTAGCTAGCCTCGGGAGCATACTTGTAAACTATTAATAGAATATCCTGTACACTTCTAGCATTCTGAAGCCAGCACAACTGGAATTGTGTTAAGAAGAATCAGATTTATGCAGCTGCTCCTGAAGTGAAGCTAAGCATGAAAGCTGGCTATATCTAGAAAAATAACTTGCTTATCCCCAGGACATTTAGCTAGACAGATTTCTTCGGAAGAATATTTAAACGTCTCAGCTTTCATTGCCACACCTAATGTAGATGTCACCTTTATTTGTTCTTTTCATTAAAGCAGACATACCCTATTCCTGTAACCATCCTTCAAATGTTTTAGCCTCCAGTCCCTTAAGCCAGAAAGGTGATTAGTGATTGGAGGTTAAAACGTATGAAAAACTAGACTGTGTATGTCTAGCTTTAGTGAAAAGAAGGACTAGAGATGCCATGATGTTTAGTATGCATGTTGGCTTAGTTTATTATGTTTATTAGGGTTTTTAACTAATGGTTTTATAACTTAGTTTTATATTTGACTTCTTTTTATTGTCTTGTATTTTATATTGTTGTAAGGCGCCTTGAGTCCTTGGGGATTGGGCGGCATAGAAGTCGAATTAATAAATAATTAATAAATAAATGATAGCAGTACAGTGTTCCCTCGATTTTCGCGGGTTCAAACTTCGCAAATAGCCTATACCACGTTTTTTCAAAAAATATTAATTAAAAAATACTTTGCTGTTTTTTTTCTATACCATGGTTTTTCCTGCCTGATGATGTCATATGTCATTGCCAAGCTTTCGTCTGCCATTGTTGATTGGCCGAAATCTAGGCCAATCGGCGTTGTTATTGCAAAAAAAAAAAATTGTTAATAAATAATTATGTTTATAAATATCAGGATCACTAAGTGTCTTATTTAATGGTGAGTACCAGTAATAATGGTGAGTAAATGGTTGTTAAGGGAATGGGAAATGGTAATTTAGGGGTTTAAAGTGTTAAGGGAAGGCTTGTAATACTGTCCATAGCAAAAAATGGTGTATTTACTTCCGCATTTCTACTTCGCGGAAATTCGACTTTCGCGGGCAGTCTCGGAACGCATCCACCGCGAAAATCGAGGGAACACTGTATTCCGATATTTGAGGTGCTTCCCTAAAGAAGAGGGAATCAATCTATTCTCTAAACCACTTGAAGGCAGGTTAAGAAGCAATGGATAAGAATTAATCAAGGTGAGAACTGACCTAGAACTAAGGAGAAATTTCCGAACAGCTAGAACAATTAATCGGTGGAATGACTTGTTGCCAGAAGTTGTGGGTAATCCAACAGTGGAGGTTTTTAAGAAAGGATTGAACTATCATGTGTCTCAAATGGTATAGAGCCGTGGTGGCAAACCTATGGCACGGGTGCCACAGGGGGCACACGGAGCCATATCTGCTGGCACGCGAGCCATTGCCCTAGTTCAACTCCAACATGCATGTGTGTGCCGGTCAGCTGGTTTCTGGCTCATACAGAGGCTCTGGGAGGGCGTTTTTGGCTTCCAGAGAGCCTCCAGGGAGATGAGGAGGATGTTTTTACCCTCCCCTACTCCCAGGAAGCCTTTGGAGCTTGGGAGGGTGAAACACGAGCCTATTGGGCTCACCAGAAGTTGGAAAACAGGCCATTTCCAGCCTCCAGAGGGCTTCCGGGGTGTGGGGGAAGCTGCTTTCGCCCTCCCCAGGCATTGCATTATGGGTGTGAGTACTTGTGCATGCACAATAGCATGTTCCTATGCTCTTTAGCATCCGAGGAAAAATAGGTTTGGTATAGGGTTTCCTGCCTGAGTAGGGGGCTGGACTAGAAGATTTCCAAAGTCCTAGATAGTCCAGTGTTTCCCAACCTTGGCAACTTGAAAATATTTGGACTTCAACTCCCAGAATTCCCCAGCCCGCGTTCGCTGGCTGGGGAATTCTGGGAGTTGAAGTCCAAATATCTTCAAGTTGCCAAGGTTGGGAAACACTAGATAGTCTAAGGCCGTGATGGCAAATCTATGGCACGCATGCCACAGGTGGCACACAGAGCCATATCGGAGGGCGTGCAAGATGTTGCCCTATGTCAGCTCCAGCATGCATGTGTGCACTGACCAGATGATTTTTGGCCTTGGGGGAAGGCTGTTTCTCCCTACATGCCCTTTTGGCACGCGAACTAAAAAAGGTTCACCATCACTGGTATAAGGCAGAGACCATCCTCATGAGCATTTCGGGAGGAGGGCAGCGGTGGGTTGTAACTAATTTAGTGTTTTTGCATGCACAATGCTTCTGGGCATGCGCAGAAGCTTCTACACATGTGCAGAAGTGTCCCAGGAGCGTGGATGGAGCTTCCTTCCTGCTGCCGGTGCTACCGATTCTAAGAACCGGTCCAAACCAGGAGCAACCCACCACTGGAGAAGGGAATTAAAGAACCAGGGTGGTGCAGTGGTTCGTGTGCGGCCCTGCAGGCTACTTCAGCTAACTGCTAGCGTGGTTCAGCAGTTCAAATCTCACCACGGCTCAAGGTTGACTCAACCTTCCATCCTTCCGAGGTGGGTAAAACCCAGATTGTTGGTGTCAATATGATGATTCTGTAAACCACTTAGAGAGGGCTGTAAAAGCACTATGAAGCAGTATATAAGTCTAAATACAATTGCTATTGCAAAAGCTGGCCATCTATAAAGCCTTTCATGGCATAGAGCCTGTTTATTTATGGGACTGTCTATCTCAACTAGTTTCTGCCCATCCAGTAAGATCAGAGAGAATTAGATCAAAAAAGGATCAACCTTCTTTGTCTCAGCACCTGCCCTATGGAACAGTATCCCCTCAGAGACCTATACAGCTCTCATCTTGATGTTATTCCAAAGACCTTTGAAAACATGGCTGTTTTCCTAGGCCTAGGGGTAAGGTGGTGTTGAGTCGCTTTTGATTATTTGGGAGTATGTTACCTATGGCTGTTGCTTTTGTTTTAAATATACAGTGGTACCTCTGCCTAAGAATGCCTCTACTTACGAACTTTTCTAGATAAGAACTGGGTGTTCAAGATTTTTTTGCCTCTTCTCAAGAACCATTTTCCACTTACAAACCCAAGCCTCCAAAACTGTAACTGGAAAAGGCAAGGAGAAGCCTCCATGGGGCCCCTCTAGGAATCTCCTGGGAGGAGACAGGGAGGAAAAAGCAGGGGAGAAGCCTCCATGGGGCCTCTCTAGGAATCTCCTGGGGGGAAACAGGGAGGAAAAAGGTGGGGAGAAGCCTCTGTGGGGCCTCTCTAGAATCTCCTGGGAGGAAACAGGGCCTCCCCCCTCCCTGTGGTTTCCCCAATCACACACATTATTTGCTTTTACATTGATTCCTAAGGGAAAAATTGCTTGTTCTTACAAACTTTTCTACTTAAGAACCTGGCCGTGGAATGAATTAAGTTCGTAAGTAGAGGTACCACTGTACATGCTTTTGTCTCTTCTTTACTTTCTTTAAGGTTCCAAGCAGCCTCTAATTTTAATTATATAAATAAATGGAATTGTTGACGTGCAAATGGCAGCTATGACTGAAATGTATATACATAGCTTCTTCTGCCACTACAGTACAACTACGCATTTTCCTTATATGGCATTTAGAAGCCTACACAGAATAGCAAAGAAAAGGAATCTTCAGAACTCAAGATTGACAGCATTAATACAGAAGAGCTTCACATAATAGCCCTTGTAAGAACCTCTAGCAAAACTATATTTGGAGCTGTGTTTCCCTAGTGCTTTTCCCTTGTGACCCAGCACCTGAATAATACTGTACTTTTAATTAACATAGACTCATGATGCGCCAGCTACCAGCATTATTTCTTTTGATATGCAGCATGACCTCTGCTTCTGTTCTTTTCATGCACCTATCGCTACAATATAAGTGTTGGAGAAGCAATTTCACAGTTATTAATGCCACCAAAAAGGAACATGGATTTCTCATTTTCCTCCTTTATGTTATATATTCTGCAGTGATAACAGCAAACCAATTGCATCCAATTATTAAAACATTACTTTCTATCAGCCAAATTTTGGACAGCTAGTTAAGGCAGTTGGAGAGGCTGTACATCACCGAAGTCCTACTGTATTTCAAAATAATTTTCCTAGCAACATCACCTGCAAAATTTATTTATTTATTTATTATTTATTTATTTATTGTTATAGTTGGAAGGAACCATGCGGGTCATCAAGTCCAACCCCCTGCCTAAGCAGGAACCCTATAGCATCCCAGCCAAATGGCAGTCCAATTTCCTCTTAAAAATGTCCAGAGTATTGGAGTTCACAACATCCACTGGTAGGTTGTTCCACTGGTTGATCGTTCTGACCGTCAGGAAGTTCTTCCTTATTTCCAGGTTGAATCTCTCCTGATTGTTCATTGCCAGTCACTCTCTGTGAGGCATAGCAAGGAGCATTTTTTGAGATCAGGTTTGTTTACCAGAAGATCAAAATTTCATGGGGCTGCAACTATGAAGCCCACCACTTTTAGATGTATTTAGATGTGCAACATTCTAAAGACTTACAGTAACTCTAACTCTCATCAAGGGATTTTAGTTTATTTATTCAGTGACTGATACAGTCCGGATCAAATGTCTAAGAGAATTACCAAATCCAGACCCAAAATGAGAACCAAAATTCGCAGTAATAGAGAAACCGAAGTAATCAAATCTGTCAGACACACTGACAGATTTTGAATGAAGTCCAAAACTATAGGAAACAACAAACAAACAGCCTGTACAGAACAAATGAACTTATCTACAAATTCATTAGATATTTTTCTCAGAAAAGAATCAATCTCTTCTGGCAGTTGGTGACAGTAAATGCCAACTGTCACCACTTCCATCTGCCCTTCCCTGTGTGTTTAACAGATTAGTAATCCTCATCCTGATAAACAAATCTTTTTATATTCATTTGCCCACCCTGTGTGGGCTGGGTTATTAATCCTTTCCTCAACATCAGTGCCTCCAGTACTAATGCTTTCTTCAGTAGAAGATACAGGCTTTGTGCCAAGTCTACCCATTCACATCCAGACTAGGATAACCAAGGAAGCTATTGTGCCTACAAACAGGACCCAATAAAGTGGTTATGACCTTGGTGAAGGATTGGCCATCACAGAAATCTTCATAAATGAAGGCAGGCCCCTTCTTGTATCCTGCACTAAAGCAAAATTATGCTACAATATCATTCTGGGTCTTGGCTGCCTATGGACTCCCCAATATGCCGTATAGTTTTGAAATATGAATCTGACAATATACAATAGAACCTCTGGTCATGAGCTCTTCTGACACAACGAAATTGGGTTCTGATCAAAAAGTTCACAATTTGTTCTCCTCACGCCCAATTTTCTCTTCAGCGTCATTTTTTTTTTGTAAGCACCAAATTTCTAAAATTAGGTTCAGGTCACGACCAAATCAGGTTGCGACCAAAGTTATGGAACGAATTATGGTCATGACCAGGGATTCTACACTTCATTCTCACTGTATTGTTTCATACATAAGGTGCCTTTTTACATTCATTGAATCAACAGGTACAATTAATTAATTAATTATCTCAGGGACCACCTTCTGCTGCACGAATCCCAGCGACCAGTTAGGTCCCACAGAGTGGGTCTTCTCCGGGTCCCGTCAACTAAACAATGTCGCTTGGCGGGACCCAGGGGAAGAGCCTTCTCTGTGGCAGCCCCGGCCCTCTGAAACCAACTCCCCCCAGAGATTAGAATTGTCCCCACCCTCCTTGCCTTTCGTAAGCTGCTTAAAACCCACCTCTGCCGCCAGGCATGGGGGAATTGAGATACTCTTTCCCCTAGGCCTCTACAATTTTATGCATGGTATATGTGTATGTATGTTTGGTTTTTATAATAATGGGTTTTTAACTGTTTTTAGTATTGGATTATTATTATATGCTGTTTTATTACTGTTGTTAGCCGCCCTGAGTCTGCGGAGAGGGGCAGCATATAAATCCAATAAATAAATAAATAATGTTGTATTTGATCTATGGTCTGTGGCAGCATTCTACATGTTTCTTTTCTATTCTTGCCATTGTGGGCTATCCTTCTAGAGTAAGCTTTGGGGGGTTTTAAATAGAGATGCCTAAATGGAAAGGCAGATTACCCTGTGCTGAAGATGAAGGTACACTTTTTGTGTGTGAGGATATAGCAGCTTAGCTCTGTAAACTGCCCAGCTCTAAA
Organism: Erythrolamprus reginae; assembly: GCF_031021105.1. Lineage (NCBI taxonomy): Eukaryota > Metazoa > Chordata > Lepidosauria > Squamata > Dipsadidae > Erythrolamprus > Erythrolamprus reginae. Next base: position 337,538,662 of record NC_091950.1, on the reverse strand, counting down.
AATGTCATCTCAGCAGTTAGTCCCATTAGATTTCACAGTTCATGCTCCCAAATAAGTAAGCACAGGATTGCAACTTATATTACATTAACATATGTCATCTAGAATTCCTTGTTATTCCTTGAAAATTCCCTCATTGACTGACTGGCTTTTCAAGTTCTAATACTCCTTCTAGAAAAACATTTTCAAGGACAACCAGAGCCCCAATGAAATAGTCAAATGAACCTGTAACCTTCTCAAGGATATCTCAGAATGTCATCACATACAAACAAGGTCCACCATTTTAATTTAAATTCTGTCCCGTGGTGCAGTTTCCTAGCACCTCTTCATAACACAGAGACATGCATGCATATATTTTGCTGGTGCTCACTTTAGATAATAATAATAATAATAATAATAATAATAATAATAATAATAATAATAATAATAATAATTTATTAGATTTGTATGCCGCCCCTCTCCGCAGACTCGATGATGTCCCGCGTACATGCTGTCACAAAGGAAGACCACATTTTCCAATGGTGATTAGACTACAGGCTGCCTGTGAACATAGGCACCAAAGACAAATTCCTTGGGTGTCGAATCACACTTGGCCAATAAAGAATTCTATTCTATTCTATTCTAGACCCTCTGCTTGTCCTATGGTTATTCCCCACATAAAAGAGATTTCAAGGGTTCGTTGAATCAACAAAAAAAAGGTCAAACAATTATGTTGATGATTGAAGACTTAAAGCACTTGATTGAATTGGCTTAAACATACTGTACTTAGTTTTATACTTAGCATTAGTTTTCAATCACCATGCACATTTAAAAAAACAGATCTGTCCATATTTTCTGCTCTTTATAACTCATCTTGTACTGAATAAAATGATAGTTTCCCAGAATTATCCCCCTGTTTAAGATTAAACACATGATATGTAGACCAATAGGGTTCTGTTATATAACTCCCACATTTATGGAAATCTATGGAACAAAGGATTCCGCACCAAGGAGTTTGAATGATTGCAGAAACCCTGTGCTACAATATGAGCTGGAGTTATAATTAGGTGTCATGGCCATTGTAATCCTAAGGACGTCATCATGTCTTACCAACAACTGTTGACAGTTCTCATACCAGGCATATCCTGAAATGGCAAGTCTGCAGAGGGCAGCCCACAATAGAAACAATGGAATTTATTTTTGTCCTGTTCCAAGATTGTCTCATAGTACATATATGCTAGCCAACTGCTGGGCTTGTTTGGCTGTTCGATATTAGATTACTGGTTTGAACAAAGCTCAGCAACCATGCAAATCATTGTATATACCGACTTCAGGAATGTACTTTGGGAGCTTATTTTTAACATCATGGAGAAAAAAAGCCTGCCACCCTCAGAATTTGTAAATCCACCAGTCCTACTGGGAGAGCATGACGCTTCCTGAAATCCAAATAACAGGCTTTTTTCATGCCAAGAAAAGAGATTGCCTTTCCTCAGGTGTTATTTATAGATTATGTATCCAGTTAACCTTTACCCTTCCTTAAAGACTGAGGACAATGTAAAGCTATGAAGGTTGCAATCCACTAGCCACTCAAATCAAGTGAGTTTGTTAAAGGAGAGAAGGGGAAATTCTACTGAAAGGGCTGGAGTGCAGTGGAGCAATGTTTTTTTTCTTTTTACCATTTTCATCCTGAAATTCAATTCAATTCAATTCAATTTATTAGATTTGTATGCCGCCCTTCTCCGAAGACTCGGGGTGGCTCACAACAATAATACAGTGATCCCCCGCTCGTTGCGAGGGTTCCGTTCCAGGACCCCCCGCAACAAGCGGGTTTTCGCGAAGTAGCGCTGCGGAAGTAAAAACACCATCTGCGCATGTGCAGATGGTGTTTTAAACTTCCGCAGCGCTAGCGAGGAGCCGAAGATTGGGGGGCGGCGCGGCTCTTTTAAAACATCGCCGCCGACATGGGGGGCTCGCTAGCACCCCCCCGAACCCCCAACCCGGGTTTGGGGGGGTGCTAGCAAGCCCCCCATGTCGGCGGCGATGTTTTAAAAGAGCCGCGCCGCCCCCCAATCTTCGGCTCCTCAGCGGCGAGCGAGCGAAGCCAAGCCGGCAGCAATGTCGCCGCCGCTGCAGCCAACGCGCGCTACGATCTTCCGGGCCAGCCAGGCTCAGCGGATCAAGCCCGGCTCCTCTCGGCCCAGCATCCCGGGCCAAGCGGCTGCCTTCCGTCACTGAGCCTGGCTGGCCCGGAAGATCGTAGCGCGCGTTGGCTGCAGCGGCGGCGACATTGCTGCCGGCTTGGCTTCGCTCGCCGCTGCAACCAACGCGCGCTACGATCTTCCGGGCCAGCCAGGCTCAGTCACGGAAGGCAGCTGCTTGGCCCGGGATGCTGGGCTGAAAGGAGCCGGGCTTGAAGATCGCAGCGCACGGTGGCTGCGGTGGCGAGGGCTTGCGATGGAGGGTGGAGGAAGCGGCCATGGGAGGGTGAGCTGCCTCAGGGAGGAGGATCGGGCGGGACCAGGTGGGGGCTGGAATTTCTCCGCTGGGAAGAAGCGGCCAGGGCAAAGGGCGGGCGAGCGGCGAAGGGCGGGCGAGCGGGTGCTGGGGAGGGCTTCTCGCCCTCCCGCCAGCAAGAGGGGGAGCGAACGGCGTGGGCAGGCGAAGGGCGGGCGAGCGGCAGCGAGGAGTTTGCGTGGGCGGTGGGGAAACTCCTCGCTGATGCCAGCAAGAGGGGGAAGACCCAGGGAAGCCGCCCAGCAGCTGATCTCCCGGTTGCCATCTACGCATGCGTGCCCATAGAAAAAAAGGGCACGCATGCGTAGATGGTATTTTGACTTCCGGGTTGAAAAATCGCAAATTACCCTGTTCGCAATGGTCGGGGACGCAATAACCGGGGGATCACTGTAAAAACAATATTAGGGATTTCAAACATTTTGCCTAATTGGGACTAAACAACAACAAAAAAAGACTCATTCTTGTAAAACTTTATTTTTATTATTATTGTTATTGTTGTTGTTGTTGTTGTTGTTTTTGTTATTATTTATATATATTCTGTACTGTAGCATCTGTTGTGCTACAGTAATTCTTTGGTAGCATCCATTAAAATTGTTCCATTTTTGTGAATTTTTAAGAAAAAAATTAAAGGATTTCTGAATTCTAAAGAAGGCCAGTTATGCCGCTAGAAATCAAACCATTCAAAGCCTCGATTGAAAAAAAACAAACCCTGCTCTTTTCCACAAATTAAATAGCTGCAATAGTACTTATAGACCACTTCACAAAGTTTTATAACCCTCTCTAAGCAGTTTATAGAGTTAGCATATTGCCCCCAACAATCTGGGTCCTCATTTTGCTGACCTTGGAAGGATGGAAGGCTGAATCAACATTGAGCTGCTGAGAATCAAACTGCCAGCTGATTCGTAATGCTGTGAAAAGGTTCCGAAAATGGCTACATTTACATACTCCCCAAAAAGTCCTGATTTGTTGTCCTTTGAAGAAGTTCTACTGGTCTATCATGCTCAACTGCCAGTCTAATAAGCTTAATAGCTTAGCACATTATGAGAATCATGAAAGTCAACACTCATGGATGTAAAAAGCGACTTAATGCAACAGCCTTTTTCATAGCTTTTTGTTATCTTTGATGGACTATATTCAGGAAAGTATATGGAGGATTCTAACCAAGCACAATACAGTTTTACAACTAGATTTGGAAAAACTGCAGATCAACCTGCCCTCAGTTGTAAAGTTCAAAGGTGACCTTGGGCCAGACACTCAGACTCAGTTTAGCCTCCTTCATAAAATAAGAATAAAATTGAGTTTAATGTATTTGTGCCACCTTGGAAGCTCTTGCTAGATCGCACTGCCCAAATCACTACCCCAAACAACATCATGCTATGCTTCAAAGACAGCAGCTGCAGAATAGTATGATCAGGACTGTAATATGTAAACAGAGCAGCATAAATTTTTCCTTCGGTATCATGATCCCAATAATACCCTCAACTTTTATTTGCATTAGGTAGAAAGCTGCTTATTATCATTAAGAGGGTAAAAAAAGAACACTTCTCCCTTTTACTTCTTTAAAAGAGCTGGGATTGTCTTTCTGGCTGCTATTTTTTTTTAAAAGGAGAATCCTTTAGGCCAGTGTTTCCCAACCTTGGCAACTTGAAGATATTTGGACTTCAACTCCAAGAATTCCACAGCCAGCAAATGCTGGCTGGGGAATTCTGGGAGTTGAAGTCCAAATGTCTTCAAGTTGCCAAGGTTGGGAAACACTGCTTTAGGCCCATGATGCTGAACCTATGGCACGTGTGTCACAGGTGGCACATGGAGCCATATCGGAGGGCATGCAAAGCATTGCCCTATGTCAGCTCTCACACACATGCGTGTGCTGGCCAGCTGATTTTTCAGCCTTGGGGATGGCCATTTTGCCCTCTAGGGGCTTCACAGAAGCTTCCCTGAAGCCCAAAATGCAAAAAACGGCCTAATGGGCAAACCAGAAATTCAAAAAAATGGACTTCCAGTTTTCCCTTTGTGCTGTTTTTCGCACTTTGGGACTTCAGGGAAGCTTCAGTGTGTGAAAAGCAGCACAATTGGGCAAAACAGAAGTCAATTTTTCCAAACCTCTGGTTTGCCCATTTTTTCACCGTCCCAGGCTTCAGTGAGGCCTGTGTGGGGATGGGTTGGGGGGAGATTGTGTGCATGCGCAGCGCAGGGGTGTCTGTAGAAATGGGGGTGGGCACGTTCGTATGTGCCAGCACACACACACACACACATACCCTTTTGGCATGTGAACCAAAAAAGGTTCGCTATTACTGCTTTAGGTGTTGAATGTACTGTGTAGTGTGACTCCAAGCTGTATATTTGATTAAATCTTCCTCTATAAATATGAACCATGTTGAGCTTGGAATACTGTCTGGCCTTCTTAAATCGGAGAACAAACAAAAAATGATTAGGAAAGTTGAAATAATTCTATTATTACTATAATCTTTTTATCTACCTGCATTGAACATACAGTAAGATAAAAGACAACATTATTCAAAAGAAGTGCTAAAGGTAGCAAAAATCTTACATAACCTTTAACCAAGAAAAGATGATGCTTCATTTATTTGTAATCACTAGACCAATTCACAAAACTTTATAAATGTGCTGAATAACCTTAGTCGAAGGGCTGAACCTAAACATGGAATAAAATTCCAAACCATTCCTGATGGGACTCTTGTCATGTACGCAGTGAGGCATAAAAGTTAGAACCCCAAATTCTGACCCTCAGCAATGAGGATTTTAGTGAACTTCTGATGAAATTTAGAGAAGCAAAGGCTTTCTTCCACATTTACTTTCATCCCGTCAACTGCATTTCAAAAAGCATTTCCAGGGTCATGTTCATAAGCAGCAACGAAGAGCCAGAATTGGTATGCAGGACCACATTAGAAGAAACAAGCAGAATATATTAACTACCTCTAAGCGGTTGGTTTGCGTTTTACTTTTAATATCCTCAATCTATGAAGAAACACCTGTGTTTCCTATAAAACTGTATTTACTTGAAGACAACCAAATGCATGCACACATATTATTAGGTAACACCAGTATGATGAATTGGCTAAGATATTGGAGTAGAGACACACAAAATCTAGTTCACTCTTAGTATGGAAACTTATTGGGTGACTGGGTCATCTGTCTCTACACATAATCTACTTTATTGTATTCTTTGGGGAAATTTGGAGAAGGCGTACCATATATTCTGCCTATGGCTCTTGGCAGAAATCTAATCCTAACAAATAAAGAAAGTGACATAATTCAAAATGCATGGTGAGACACTACCAATGCTTCAAATGACAATATAACAATATATAAATCTAAAACCATCGTCATCCTATCTTTCACTGCCCCTCCTCCTCCTCCTCCTTCTCCTACTCCTTCTCCTATTTTTCACCCACCCTCTCTAAGTTTTCAACGATTGAGCATTCTAGAAAGTGACATAACAAGAATTACAAATTCACATTCAAGTGGAGATGATTTTCTTTGGCTGAGCTTTTCTGACCTTCCTTTGCTGCTTCTCCCAGGCCGGATCCAGGAGCAGGTCCCTGTCCCATTCGTCCTCTTGGTTCATGTATTCTTCCTCTTCATATTCATAGCTGTAGTGTAGGTTGGAATTGATCTGAGTGGTCATCTTGCTTAGAGATCAGGTCCTTTTTTCACCACTGTTGATGGTTACTGCAACTTATGAAGGATCTTCTCAAGATGATTGTAACAACGGGGATGGTAATATTTCTTGTGAAGGAAATTGATCTTGCGAAGAGGTCCAGAGACGGAAGGTTTTTTCCCCACTTTACTTGGCTCTGTACTGGAAGGAAAGATAGAAGAAGGGACAAAAACGGGAGTTAGCCTTCACTTTCTCACTCAGCTTTCCTGCCCCTGGACTACTGCTGCTGCTGGCTATAAGCCGGACTCTGGCTGAAGGCAGCTGCTAGGCACGGCTTCTGCTTTTTATCCACTCACTTTGTCACCTGATTCTGCTCTGCCTCACTTGGGACAGATCCACCCCCTTCCCCTCCCTGACTGGATGTTCTGAAGTTTCCCCTGCCTTCAGAAGAACTCTGAATTTGCTACCCAATCTGGGGGGGGGGGAGGACATTGGATTTGCAGACAAAAGCAGAATATCCTAAAAGAAAGGCATTTGGTACTCTCAGGAGCTCTGACCAGATTTCCCCTCTTTAAACCTGTAGCCCATCATCAGTTTACTGAACTATTATTTTCTCCCGCAAATCAAGGAACTAGAAATACTTGCATATGAACATGCATATAGACGGAAAGGCAATTAAGATCAATATGATTAAAACATATTTAAATAGCCAGATGCACTCTAATAATAAATGACTTTCACCTTTACTTTCCTCTTGTATTTTCCAGGCAAGCCTCTTTTTATTACCCCATAAAAATAGATATATAATATTCTAAAATAAAGTGTGCCATGTCATTCCAGTTTAACAATATTGCATCAATCCTGTTTTGTAGAGCAATCTTATTTCTTTTTCCAATAATACTGCAGTTTTGTGATTTTTGCCAAGAAAGGATAACAAACCCATTTTTTATTTCCATTCAATCGTGACCGATTCTCAGAGACTGCCTGAACAAGTCATTTTGGTTTTCTTAGCAAGGATTTTCAGAAGTGGTTGCCAATACTTCTTCCTAGGGATGAGAGAGAGAGCGATAACTCAAAGTTACTCAATGATTTTCTATAGCTAAGGGTAAACTTGAACTTTGGTATCCCCAGATTTAGTGTAAAACTTTTAACCACTTTAACCCACTAGTTCTGCATAAGAAAGCTGAATTAATCTAAATCAGCAAATAAAAACATTATTTACTTTTTCTACAAGATTATTCCAATACACTCTGTTTTGCATTGCAAAGTGTAAACCTTTAGAACTTTTTATTGGTTTAATGGAGATTTCATTTCCATTCATTCATTCATTCTGGAGACTGCTTGTTGTCTATTCTTGATTTAATCCATCACTTTGGTTCTCTCAGGCTATTAACAATTTAAGATCATGTGAAGAACCGTTACAATTTTCCATCTCTGCTATAAAGGTTTAGATGATCCAATATCATAAATAAACATTATTTGATTTGTAAAACTATTTTAACCCCACTTTTACAAAATGGAAAATCATTGCTTGCATCAACTCCTGGGGAAGTAAAAAGGAACAGCAACATGAGTGATGGGCTATCAAAATTTTTACTACTACACTGTGGGCGTGGCTTATGCATTTTGTTTCAATATCTTTCAGTGCAAATTGGGTGCTCTGGGGTGGAGCTCCAAATTTTGCTACCGGAACTGCGTTCCTGACCATTCCTGTAGGAGCCCATCACTGAGCAACATACAGTACATTACATTACCAAATATATTAAAACAATAATGTAAGTCAACAGAGTAATAATAAATTACCATACATAAAAACAAGGACATACATAAAACAAGTAGAGAGAAGTGGGTAATACTCTGCAAAACAGCTCAAAATAGTTACATTTCCATATTACAAAATTTGAGTTCTTAACTTCTACTATAATTATGTTAATTTGCCAAGAGAAAACTATTATTTGCAGATGATGACAGATTTTGCAATGCCACATAATTTATCTCTCCTTTTCTCATATGGTACAAATTCTATAGTTGATTGTGGTTTAAGTTCATCATGGAAAAATTCAGGGCCCTTTTAGAGACATACAGTACTCCTAATTTAATCTAATCAAGCAACGGCAAAGAGTAAAATTTCCAACTTCTTCCCAGATGTGACAATGGAAGTCATTTTGCTTTGCTTTTCTCCCCTTAATCTGAATATATGATCCAAACGTGTAGATTTGCTCTGCTGAGAGGCAAATGCATAAATACATAGAGATACCCATAGTAGATAATAATTACCACTGCAGTCTTTCTTCCTTAAGACCCAGTGATGTTCACAGTCCAACAATTTATAGCAGCAATCTAGAGTTTGAGTAAAGGTGTAGAATTTATTGCATAATGCAGAATCTAAACTCTTGCAGAATATCTGTGGTTAGCTACTTCACATCCAGGTGGCCCTTATTCAATTTATTTATTTATTTATTTATTTATTTATTTATTTATTTATTTATTTATTTATTTATTTATTTATTTTATTAAATTTGTATGCCGCCCCTCTCCGTAGACTCAGTTACCACTATTGAGACTGGCAACTAAGTCTCTAATCGAAGCAGCGGCTAAGCAAAACCTTGACCATACTTATGAATTTATTGCAGCTTTTCTTTGTTTTATACACCTGCAATGGTCCTAAGTCTGAACAATGGTCACAACATCATTTTTTAATTGCTGTAATAACTGCAAATGTTTTTAAACAAGGCAATCACTAAACAAAGACCATCTATCCTCTGGAAAAAAGTCCTACACAGGGACTAAATGGGAAGTTTACAGTAGTAGCAGTCAATTTACTTCTTAAGATGGCAAAGAGACCCACCATCAGTAGTGGATTTCTCCCAGTTCAGACCAGATCGCCCAAACTGTTAGCAACCCACTGGTGATATGAAGATGGCATCATGGATCCGGTTCTGTCTGTGTTGGTCCATGCGCACAGCCATTTCTCTCTTTTTTTGAATTTTTGGCGATTTTTTTGGTATTTGGATGGCTTCTCTTCAACTTCAGTAATTAATTAATACCGAACTTTATTTCTTCGCCTGAAGTACAGTTGAGTAGGTCCTCAGCTGTGTTTCAGACTGAAACCATCTTCTGAGAATGCGCGGAGGTCAATTCGCACAAGGGGATACACATGTGTGAGTGGAGTGAGTGCGCACACACAAAACGTTGCGATGTGAACCGCTGGCGAAGGTAAGTGGGACCCACCACTGCCACCCATCACTGAGAGAATTAAGCAATTTAACTGATTCAATAATTTTGAAAAGAATGCATACGTACTTAGAAAAGGAGGAATTTTGGAGGAATGCTAGGTCAGGATAAAAGTCTGTTCTAAACCTCTCTCCACACTATCAAATGGATTCAAGTGAAAGTGGAAAACGAGGACAGAAAACCAACCGCACATTTGTTTGCAATACCTACCAGTCAATATTCAAAGACTACCCTTATCTGTATTAAAACAAATGTCATAACTAGAAGGGCCCCCTAACATATGTATCCTCCATGAATTGTTCTAATTTCTTATCATTTATTCTTGTGGGAGTGCATTACATGAGTTAGGTGTTGTGTAAAGAAAATACTTTCATGTGTTCTAAGTCTCCAGCTTATAATCTTTAGTTTTTCCTCTCTAGGAGATGTCAGCGAAATGGACATCCTGTCCCGAAAACAATGTCATAGAGTAACACAAATAAGAAGATTGTATAAAGTTTCAGGCAAAGGATTCACTAAACTAACAGAAATTATTGAATGGAAATATGGGATTTTAAAAAAAAACACTTTAAAACACTTTAAAAGATACTTTGGGTTATAGTCAATTAGCTAATGTGAAATATGAACTTTCACGTAAAAATATTTGGAAATATACAGTACGATTTTTGCTTGAAATTATATGAAAATTCATTATTTCAATGAAATCAACACCTCTATTCTGAAGCACATTACTTGAAACAGTAATTGCATGTTATTTCCATGTAAGCATATTTAAGCCTAATTGATTTTTAAAAAAATTCACACAGAAAAGGACAGATGAATCACCTTCCTCTCATGTCTTCACACATGAGAATTTCAGGAACACTACCCAGACTTAGGATATAATACACACAGTGACAGGTGGAAAACTACAAATAGTGCTGGCATAGAGCTGGAAAAAATGGTGAGACAGATCCAAGGATTTAAAAATGGTTCGGTAGTGGGAATGCAAAAGGCAGGAGAAAAAACAGTCGGGACTTTACATGAAGAATAACCTACTACGATATGCATACACACATGCATACATTTTAAGCATCAATAAGTTCGGTTTCTATTTCACATCAGTTTATTATCACTGCCAAGAATGTGAGAAACTGTATTTTTAGTTCCGCTTCAAAGACTCATTCTAAAAGAGATCCATTTTTCTTTTTAACTTGCTAGCAACTCTTTTCAAAGGTGTGTCACACTCTTCAACAATTGACAATTGTTATTACAAAAATTGCAGAGCAGGCAGCAGGCTGGACCGACAAGCATAATGGAGCTGTTGATCCCTAGGTCATCTTTATACAACCAGCAATTATCTGGGTCTCCATTGGAACATCAGTAAACATGCAATGTGTGATTATAAGATGGTTACAAAGGAGATAATAGTAGTAAGAACAAGGAATAAATGGCTTATGCTAATTGTTTTTGTTCATACAGCACTTAGGGCTATAGTTTTTTAGATTGTTAACCTGGAAGCAATTTATGCATTTCTTATTCAATGTAAGCCATAACTTTTTTGAATTAGCAGAGTATGGAAAGATGTTGAATGAATGAATGAATAAATAAATGAATGAACGAATGAATAAAGAGACTACATTCATATACCACATTAACCCTATATTTACATTCCCCTCTTGCTAACCTTCAAAACTGCTTTTGTAAAAAATTTCCTAGTTTAGACTCTAATGGTCTCTAACTTCAGGTGCCTTGATGGACATATTAATCAGATCCAACCTTGCATTCCTTGAGATCAGGTAACACAGAGGTGTGGATGGAACATAGCCAAAAATGTCAATACGATGATCCATACAGTTTTTGGATTTTACATGCAGCCACTGTGTTGACTTTATTGAATGCATTCTGGAGACAAGGTTCAACGTAAGCTAGGGGCTGCCAGTATTTTGATACGAATACAGGTCGACGTATGACCACAATTGAGCCCAAAATTTATGTTGTTAAGTGAGACATTTGTTAAGTGAGTTTTGCCCCATTTTACAATCTTACTTGCCACACTGTTGAATGAACCACTGCAGCTGTTAAGTTAATAACATGGTTGTTAAGTGAATCTGGCTTTTCCATTAACTCTGCTTGTCCGAAGGCCAGAAAAGGCGATCATCGGGATCCCGCAACACTACAACAGCCCGAAGTATGTCAGTTTCCAAGAATCTCAATCCCCAACTGACTGTGGGGATTGTAAGTGTTAAAAAATGGTCATGTCACTTTATTTTCAGTCACGTTAACTTTGAGCAGTCATTAAATGAACTATTGTAAGTCGAAGACTACCTGTATTTATGAAACCTGTCAGTTGCATGCTATACCTTAAAAGAGGAAATCCATTCTTTTCTTCCATGCAGCAAGGCTAAGATTTAACTTTTTTTTCCTTTAAATGTATTATCCCACCCCCCATCTCAATGGAAAGCGAAATTATCTTCGGGAATCCATCTTCAGCAGCCTTTCTCAACCTTGGCAACTTTTAAGATCTGCGGCCTTCAATACCCCGATGTCTATGGCAGTGGTGAAAACCATTTTTTTTAAAACTACCGGTTTGGTGGGTATGATGTGGCTTGGTGGGTGTGGCTTGGTGAGTATGGTAGGGGAAAGATACTGCAGTATTGGGTTACTACTGGTACGGATAAGGACGGCATACCAGTAGCAAAAATTGAGCTGCATGCGCAGCTTTGCTTCTGCTGTGGGCGCACAGATGCATTCCAGCGAGGTTTTGCTTCTCCGCATGTGCAGGAAACAAAATCTCATGAGGGGACAAGTGCATGTGAGAGATTTTGTAAATTTTTTGTTTCTGCGCATTCCCACTCCACACTTGGGCCAGCCAGAGGTGATATCTGCCAGTTCTCCAAACTACTCAAAATTTCCACTACTGGTACTCCTGAACCTGTCAGAATCTGCTGGATTTTTCACCCCTGGTCTACAGAGATTCTCAGTCGTCGAGATCATGATAGTCCCAAATGTGGTGGTGTGTGTGGGGAGGGGGGTTTCCAAAGATGAAAATGGACTTTCTGGTTTTTCTTCGTCTTTGAAGATCTTTCCATTCTCCTCTAAGAAGCTCAAGAAGATTCTTGCGGGAGAAGCGAAACGTCTTCAAAGAAAAAGGAAAACCAGAAAGTCCAGTCGCCTTTTGAAAAAAGGGGGGGCGGGGGGAAAGCGCCTTTGGTTCAATGCCCAGAGGGGGCAGCCGAGAGCAGCGATCGAAGCAAGGAAACCGCAGGGCCAAGGGGACGCTACCTGCTTCTAACCGCGCCACGGCGGAAATGTTCGTGCTTTAGTTTATGCTTCCGGGTCAAGGGGGAAAATGTTTGGCAAGTCTGTTACCCACGTGGGAAGAAGTGGAGCGGATTTGCCGTTGGGAAGGAAGCATCGGAGAAGATGCGCTCCGGCAGTTGATCGCGCATTTGGTAGATCGTAGACCCCCCGGCTTCACACGTCTTCATCCTTCCGGAAAACTGCTGCTTGGACTCGGATCCACTGTCTCTGCCCTAGACGTGGGCACACCAGGTAGATCTTTAAGGCACGATCCTGAGAGTGTGGAAGCTGCATCGATTTAGGATTGCGCTGCGCTGGGTGGGCGCCAGATTCCCGGGGGCAATCAAGGGCATGGCATAAATTCACCGCTAAACCCGCTTGCCGCCCCGCCCCCTCGTCTTGTTACAGAGACTGTCGTAAGATGAGGATTGTAGAATTGTCTGGTTTCCACGGGGGGACTGAGTTTTGAATTTGATCGGGATAGCAAACATACGAGCGAGTTCTCGTTCCCTTGAATTGCGGCAAAGTGCTTGAGTGTTACCCTAGTGAGGCTAGATTGACAACTTTAAAACATCATCATCATCATAGCAACAACAGAGTTGGAAGGGACCTTGAGGTCTTCTAGTCCAACCCCCTCCTTGGACAGGGAACCCTACAGTACTTCAGACAAATGGTTATCCAACATCTTCTTTAAAACTTCCAATGTTGGAGCATTCACAACTTCTGAAGGCAAGCCTTTCCACTGATCAGTTGTTCTGTCTTCTCCTTAGTTATTACTTCTCTGTTTCCACCCATTGCTTCTTGTCCTGCCCTCAGGTGCTTTGGAGAATAACCTGACTCCCTCTTCTTTGTGGCAACCTCTGAGATATCGGAACACTGCTATCATGTCTCCCCTAGTCCTTCTTTTCATTAAAGTAGACATACCCAGTTCCTGCAACCATTCTTCATATGTTTTAGCCTCCAGTTCCCTAATCATCTTTGTTGGTCATCTCTGCACTTTTTCTAGAGTCTCAATATCCTTTTTTGCATGGTGGCAACCAAAACTGAATGCAGTATTCCAAGTGTGGCCTTACAGTGGTATTAACACTTCACGTGATCTTGATTCTATCCCTCTGTTAATGCAGCCAGAACTGTGTTGGCTTTTTTGGCAGCTGCTGTACACTGCTGGCTCATATTTAAATGGTTGTCCACTAGGTCCCTCTCATAGTTACTTCTGTTGAGCAAGATACCATATATACTTGTGGACTTCAACTCCCAGAATTTCTCAGCCAGCAAAGCTTCTGGGAGTTGAAGTCAACAAATCTTAAAGTTGCCAAGGTTGGAGACCCTTGCTTTAGCGTGTCTATGTTTGGTCTGGTTTTGGTATTACTAATCAGACAATTGGTTCTTGCTGGGCAAATCATGCTTAAGGCAATAGGATGTAGTGCTGGCTTAACCAAACATTGAATAAATTATGCCCATGGCTTTATTGCTACTCAACTGATATAAAAACTACAGGTAAGTTGCTTTGGTAGATAATTCACCATTCTGGTGGTGTTCTCTTCTAAAGTTCAGTTATGTTTTCTATCACCCTTTGCTATCAGAATATTGGCTAGATATGATAAAAGTTTAAGATGTCTTGAAAGAGCACCTGGTCAGGAAGATTGATTTAATAGTTGTTGTATCTGTGAATGATTTTTAATTGGATTTTTTTTCAACCACAGGATTTTGAAACAATGACATCCCTTGCGCATCAGCTGAAGCGCCTTGCGCTTCCTCAGAATGACCCCAGCCTCTTATCTAGAAGTGAAGCAGCTTCATTGCTCTTTGATTGTAAAGAAGCTGCCAATATTGACAGAGAGACATTTTTTGCAATAGGTAAGTGTGGCCTTAAAAACATGGCCAACTACCATGGATGATCTTAATAGCCCAGTATTCTGTACCTTTGCCACTGATGCTACCTTTCCCTGGCTGAGAAAAAAGGGGCAAGATGAAATAATTAAAAGAAAAATGAATGATGCCATTTCTGAAAGTTCTTAAAAATTGCGGATCATTCTTTGTGGTTAAATCAAACACACAAATATAGTCACCAGGAATGAATCAATCAATCATATATGCATATACACACTCATATACACACTGTGTACATGCTTGTCTTGATGAAAGCGTTTGTGGATTTTGGATAAAATTATAAATTTGATTTAGAGAGGAGTGGAACAAATTATGCCTTCAATTTCAAGCGTTATGCATTTTCAGGATTAGAATATAAAGTGGGGTCATTTAAATTTAATCTTGTTATAATCCGTACCCTGTAACAATATTAAATAAATTAAATCTCATGGATTATTATGTACCCCACAGAAGAAAAATAAAAGTTTGTTATAATAGCATAGTGTAGTAAGTAATTAAGCATGCACATCTATTATACTCTCATAATTCAATCCATAATGTAAAGTCTTTTTTCTGTGTAATTAGTTACTGTTAATTTCTGTGTAATTAGTTACAAGCCTTAAATCCTAGCCAAGCATGCTTCATATGTCTGATGGGTATATGTTGCATTCAGTTTATAATAAGCTTGTGGTATATAGAAGATTGTTGGTTGAAAAACACTTGGTTTTCAGATAAGATGAGGATCCATATTGTTGGGAACAATATCCTGACTCTGTAAACTGCTTAGAGAGGGCTGTAAAGCACTCTGGACCGGTATATAAGTCTTAGTGCTATTGCTCTTATGTAGTAAGTTTAATAAATATATATGTGCTACACATTTATAGGTAAGTTCTTAATAAATGTAAGTTGTTGAATAAAATAGCTTGGGCAGCTCTAGAATGGCTCTGCATTTTGATAATTAAACTAGGACTTGATTTGTAGGCTTAATTATGTCAACCTGCAGTTCTTTAACTTTGTGCATTACAATTATGTCATCCGCACAACTTCATTTCTAAGAACAGTCAGGATAAAAAGATTTCCTGTTGCCTGGCACTGTCTTTTTAAAAAAAGCATCTATCAATTACTAAAACTATTCCTGACAATTTTCACAGGGTGCACTGGCCTGGAAGAACTGATTGGGATTGACCCATACTTTGAAATATTTGAGACAACACTTTTCAGTCAAATATCTAAAGGTTTGGAACGCAGTGTCCAAACTAAAGCAGTAAACCAGCAACTAGATGAAAATATTTCATTGTTCCTGATTCACTTGTCACCATACTTCATGCTTAAGCCAGCACAGAAATGCCTTGAGTGGCTGATTCACAGGTAATTCATTCATGCTTCTCTGATATCTTACTGCTTGTTGTGTTGATGTCCATAGATTCTATCCCCTCAAAGCATTCCTAGAATGTGTTTCTCTATAAAATAGAATTTGGAACCACCATAATATTTCATTATGAGGGATAGTTAAGAATAGTGTTTCCTTTCTCCCTTAAGCCAAACTGGTTCCAATGTATTTTTTGCTTTCTTGTGTTTTTCCCCTTTTCATTCATCCATCCATCCATCCATTCATTCATTCATTCATTCATTCATTCATTCGGTTTATATGTTGCCCCTCTCTGAGGATTCCTTTCCCGTTTGTTAAATTGAAATGTTCTTGCACATAATATACTCTGAATTTCTCACCAATGACTACCTATCTTCCTAGTTTTAATTCTCACAGGGCAAGTAGCATCTCTTCTACTCACTTTTCTACTTCTACTCTACAACTTTTCTAACTTCGAAAGATCAGCCAGAGTTCCAAATCTGTTTTAATTGATTTTAAAAAGAGAAGCACCAGTGCAAAGATAAAGGTTTAGCATTTTTAGCAGAAATTACAATCATAGTTGAACCCAAAATTTATGTTACTATGCAAGACAGTAAGGGAGTTTTGCAGCATTTTTACATCTTGCCACATTTGTTAGGTGAATCGTTGCAGCTGTTAAATTATCGTATTTTTCGGAGTATCAGAAACATCGGAGTATAAGATGAATCTTAGTTTTGGGGGAAGAAAATAGAGAAAAAATAATTTGCCTACCAGATATTCATCTGGCTAGTCCTTAGTCTGGCCAGCTTCAGCACATTAGTTTGTTGGTTTTGAATGTGTGTGCTTACTTTTTATCCCTGGTTGGGGATAAAAAACTGTTTTTAAAACTCTTCACTTCTCCCTATCTTCAAAGAGTGAAACAATGGAAAAGCAGTCAAAGGAAAGATCACTTTGCTAGCAAAGCATGGAAGATCGCTTCATTCCTTAGCACTTGGTTAGGGCTGAAAAAAGGTGGAAGATTGCTTGCTAGCAAAGCATGGAATATTTCTTCACTGGCTTTAGGGCTGAAAAAAGGCTTCTAAAGCACAGAAGCCCAGCTGATTGTCAGAGGGAGCAGCTGTGAAAAAACAGGGAAAGGGAAAATCACATGGAAGATCCTTCACTCATTAGCACCTTGTTGAAGCTGAAAAAAAGCTTAGTATAAGACACTGAAATTTTCAGCTTCTTTTAGGGGAGGAAAGGTCTTATATTCTGAAAAATATGGTAATAACAAGGTTGTTAAGTGAATATGGTTTTCCCATTGATTTTGCTTGTCAAGATTGCAAAAGGTGATCATATGGCCCCAAGATAGTGTAATGTCATAAATTTGAGTCAGCTGTCAAGCATCCAATGTAAATCATGTGGCCATGGGGATACTGCTACTGTCATAAGTGTGAAAATTGGTCAGAATTCACTTTTTTTCCAATGTGTTGTAACTTGGAACAGTCACTAAGCAAACTGTTGTAAGTTGAGGACTACCTGCATCATGGATTATATCATATTGCATCCATAATGATCTGAAATGATAACTTCTTTATATAATTGTCTCTGTGTTCTGAATGTAGGTTCCACATTCATCTGTATAATCAGGACAGTTTGATTGGCTGTGTGTTGCCCTACCATGAGACAAAGGTGTTTGTGCGAGTTATCCAACTTTTAAAAATTAGTGACCCAACTCATAAATGGCATTGGCTGCATCCAATACAGGTAAAGTAGTGAAAAATAATATAAGAAGTTGTCTGTATGATGCTATCTGTGTTGCGCAGAGCATTTCTGTGAAGCATTCTTACTTGTATACCTACCCTCTTTTGCTTTTTTATTTTACTTAAATACAAGGTATGCTTGAACAAATCAATAAATTTAAAACCTATTGATTTGGACCATTGTTCTTACGTGGTTTTTTGGCGGGGGGAGTTGTTTTTTAGTTTTCAAATTTCTTGTCTTTCATTAGTGACTGAATTACTTATTAGTAATCATTATTACTGTGTCTTAGCATATCATAGCGGCATATATGCTGATGCCTACACCTGCTTTTTAAAATAAAATTATATAGCAATTATTTGAGATTATTTGAAAAAGTGAGCCAGCCAGAGGGACCCAGTGATCTTAATTGCTGGCACTTTGAATCTGAATAAAACAACATAAGATAATTTCTGAATAATATAAGAATGCATGAGTAAAAATGGCGTGTGGAAAAAAATAACTGGTTTTGAAATTATGTGTGTGTGAATTAACTTTGAAGTTTTGAACTAAATACAATGAACTGGTGTTATCTGTTTTTAAAATTGATTATCTAGTTCAGGGCTTTTCTATGACGTGGACTTCAACTCCCAGAATTCCTGAGCTAGCATGATTGGCTCAGGAATTCTGGGAGTTGAAGTCCACAAGTCATAGAAGAGCCAACTATGCCTACCCTTGATCTAGTTCAGTTGAACAACTTCAATATATGGGGACTTCAACTTCTGAAATTTTGTAACTAGCATACTGACTGGGGAATTCTGGGATTTGAAGACTGCACATCTTAAGTTGCTGAGGTTGAAGACCACCTATCTATTTATCTTTCTTTCTCGCTCTCTTTCATAGAAACCTGGAGTCCCTCTCGCACGAGGAACTTTGATTACGCACTGCCACAAAGATTTGGGTTTCATGGATTTCCTATGCAACCTAGTGACTAAATCTGTAAAGGTTGGTGAACTCTACCAATGCACTGTTGGGGTGACAGTCTCCCCCTCCCTCCCTTTCCCTCAGCATTTAGTTAAATATTAAAAATAAATTCGGACACAACAATTAATTGAGTGCAATAGAAATTAAGTGAACAAAGTGCAACTAAGTGAACAAAAACTGTCCTGAAAATTATTAAATTGTCCAACTACAGACATGTTTAGCCAGGACAGCATGATTTTTTTCTCTTCTATATGAGATTATTTCTTTTTGGAATTCCTAACTTTAAACACAGAAGTAGCATTCCTTTGTCAAACATGCAGTAATATTGCCTGCGTGCATTCCTATTTAATTGGATGCAATTTTGTACTTCCAAAGTGAAAGGGGGAATATCACATATTACATATCTCACATATCACCTTGTACTTCTTATGGGAGCTATGTCCAGCAAACCTGGAAATCAGGAAATTATGAGGAAAATCGGTGGTTTGGGAAATATCAGGGAATTCATGAAAAAAATGGAATAAATCTGGGAGGGGAAACAAACTGTATTAAAATGTTTAAAAGTCAGGGAAAAATCATGTAAAAAAAGTGGATTGAGCAAAGTCAAGCAAAAATGAGCATAACTGTGGCAACAAATTGATTTCTCAGCTACCAATATTTTTCCACAGCTTAGTTGTTTAGTATGACATCATCTACGACCGCACCTTAACTAGATCGCAAGTTACAGGGAAACGTCAGGGAAATATCAGGGAATTTCAAAATGCTTTCCCCCCGGACACCCTGAATATACTATCTCTCTTAGCCATGTGATTGTTGATTAGATTTTTATCCTGCCTGTATAGGAGCTCAAGGTGGCATTCATAGTGTATTCTCCTCCATTGCCCCATAGCAGTATCTTTGTTTTGATAGATTGGCTGACGGTGAATGCCTGGCCAAGTCACCTAATGAACTCCCACAGCTAAGGTAGACTAAACCTTCCATTTTTTCTGCTCCATCATCTTTACCATAACACCACACTGGTGAATGAACTCAATGTGTGAATAGAGAAAACATATTGTACTTATAAAAATAATGTGTGGTTTGATCTTCCTTCCTTCCTTCCTTCCTTCCTTCCTTCCTTCCTTCCTTCCTTCCTTCCTTCCTTCCTTCCTTCCTTCCTTCCTTCCTTCCTTCCCTCCCTCCCTCCCTTCCTCCCTCCTGCCTTCCTACTATTTACATTACCCCTAATCCAAATGTATTTTTTGTCTTTCCTCCAGGTCTTTTCACAGTACCCAGAGAGTTCATCACAGATGAGAGTCCTGCTGACTTTTTATGCTTCTACAATTGTTTCCGCTCTTGCATCTGTAGAAAAAGTCACAGACACTCTTATCTCCAGATTGCTTCCATATATCCAAAAGGTACCTGATCACTTAGCTGTCATTATACATTCTTCTTATAAGTTAAATAAAGTGAGACTGATTGTTAAATGCAATCTATGGTGTATTTCCCAATTTTGAACAATTGGTTATTCTTCTAGTCTATCCTAATTTGGCCTTTTGGTTTATACCCCTGGTTCCCAACGTGGGGCCCATGCCCCATGGAGGGGTAATTTAATTTTTAATGGGGGAAATTGGAGCCTTGTTTAAATCAAGTTAATTGCCTTTTAGGCTTCTTCTGCATGTGCAGAGTTCACTTTTTGAATAGTAAGAATTACATATCATGAGAAAGTGAGGCATCAGGATTTTAGAGTTGCTTGGGTGGGGCATGGCAAAAAAAGGTTGGGAACCATTGGTCTATATTCAAGAGATTTTTCTATTATGAATAAAACAACGATAGATGTATTTCTGAAAATCCTGAGCCTTCCCCATTATCCAGTGCTATTTATATAGATCTAAATTAAGGGTGTCAAACTCATCATGCCATTGTCACATGACATATCGGGACTTCCCCCTCCCCAAACCAGGTGTGGGTGTGGCCAGTGTGTGACGCAGGAATTTGACAGCCCTGATCTAAATCTTGTATTATTATTATTAGTATTAGTATTATTAGTATTATTAGTATTAGTATTATTATTTATTAGATTTGTATGCCGCCCCTCTCCGTAGACTCGGGGCGGCTCACAACAATAACAAGAACAATGTAAAAAACAAATCTAATAATTTAAAAAACACTAAAAACTCCATTATTAAAAGCAAACACACACACAAACATTCCATGTATAAACTGTATAGGGCCGGGGGAGATGTGTCAGTTCCCCCATGCCTGACGACAAAGATGGGTCTTAAGAGCTTTACGAAAGGCAAGGAGGGTGGGGGCAACTCTGATATCTGGGGGGAGTTGGTTCCAAAGGGTCGGGGCCGCCACAGAGAAGGCTCTTCCCCTGGGTCCCGCCAAACGACATTGTTTAGTTGACGGGACCCTGAGAAGGCCAACTCTGTGGGACCTAACTGGTCGCTGGGATTCGTGCGGCAGAAGGCGGTCCCGGAGATATTCTGGTCCGGTGCCATGAAGGGCTTTATGATGTACTGTGCTATATTACTTTCAAAGCCGTCACAATTATGGTAAACCATCAAATATATTTGTACTCCTTTTCCTTACTACAGGGTTTGAAATCATCCTTGGTGGATTTCAGAGCTGCAACGTATATGATCATCTGTCAATTAACTGTGAGGGTGACAATGGAACAATCATTGATTCGATCCTTGATGTTGCTGATTAGCAAGACTTTGACCAAAACACCCTCTCTTGTCAAAGATGGGCTTTGCTGCTTGATTGTCCTTCTACAAAGCCAGAAGGAAGACGGACTTGGGAAAAAGTAAGGAAAATAAATGTATTTTGTGGTGATGGTGGGGTGGTGCTGCATATGATTCTCTATCATCAGCAAATGAAATGGTTTTGTCAAAATTGTATTTAGTGCAATTAGTTTGTTTTTCTGTGCTTGTATTCTTTGCTTAAAAGTCTGTTGCTTTTCACTATTAATGGGGATTACAGAAAAATTGAAAGGTAAATTATGGATTCACTGGAGGTTTGTCATAATGATATTTAATACAACAGTCGGCTGTAGAAACTCTTAAAATATCTTGGGGTGTTTGTGGAAGGATTTATTTCTTAACATCATTTCTTTTAAGAAATTCACAGCCAGCTTGGAGGACCCATTAACTAATATTACAATGTTTTTTTTAATGCAGGCCATATGTTCATCTGTGTAATGTACCCAATCTGATTGCCACTCTTCATGAAATTTCAGCAGTTCACGATGTCAGTCCAATTTTACATTATCTGCTGCCCCATCTAATTCATTCAGCTATTTATGGAAAAGCAGGTATATTCATCTTGTCACTTGTGCATCTTTTCATTGTACAGTATAAATAAGGAATATGTCAGAGTGTTTGCTGCATGACTACTATTAGGAGACAACCCAGGAGCAAAACACAGCATGCAGAGCCTTAGACATTAACAGAAGTTTATATACAAGTTATATACACTGCTCAAAAAAATAAAGGGAACATTTAAAAAACAGAATATAACTTCAAGTAAATCAAACTTCTCTAAAATCAAATTGTCCACTTAGGAAGCAACACTGATTCACAGGCTGTTGTGCAAATGGAATAGTTGTGCAAATGAAATATTCAATAAGAAATAAAAACATTCATTCAGATCTGGGATGTGTTATTTGGGTGTTCCCTTTATTTTTTTGAGCAGTATATATATGCTGTCTTTCTTTTGTGTATTTGGGTATGAGAAGATAATTATGTCATATTAAGAAATTAATATTTCATATCACTGTGCACCTATTTGTAATGTGTATTTGTTTTTATTATTATAATTATAAAAATCAATAAACTTTATTTAAAAAAAAGAAAGAACACACACACACATACACCAATCAATGGTGTCCTGCTTTACCAATGTTAAAATCTGGTCACCTCCTTCTTACCCAAAGTAGTCATCTGCATTTCTGGAGGATTTTGTTTGGAACCTGCCCATATTTGCCACTTACAGTATATGTTTAAAGGCATACATGAACATTTGAAGCACGCTTAGAAAGTAATGGGTAAGCAATAACAATATATACAATACTTTCTCTGACATCCAGCACAGAAGAATCAGAATATTTCATTCATTCAGTGTTATTTGAGTGTTCCCTTTTTTTTGAGCAGTGTACAAGATATATATATGGTAGGCAAATACATGACAAGCAATCAATCTTCTTTGTAACTCTATATGGAGAACACGGCAATAGACACCGAACAGTAGGCGAGAATGAGATTGCACAAGGAGAGAGAAATACCTTGTCAATGGTCTCCCTTTTATGTAGTCAAAATCTTAAAGTGGAAATAACCCTGTGGACCTATCCTCAGTCTTAAAAGGACAATGCTAATGCTGATCCATCTTCATTGCATCATCAGCTTTACAGCAGCTGGTCAGCATTAAATCATTAGTCTGAGAGTTAGTAGAAATAAAGAGAGGACACATGTTCTTGTGGGTGACTGGATTGTCAGAGGTGTTGATTTGGGACAGAGGAAGGATGTGGTGAAGGTGATGAGGTGTCTTCCAGGAGCCACTGCCCACAGGGACAGGAGGCGGATTACAAACATTGTCAGGGCTGTGAGTAAAGGTAATAAAGTTGATGTGGTGGTGCATCTTGGCACAAACGATCTGTCCCAGAGAAATGTTAATGTAGTAAAAAGAGATTTTCAAAGTCTAAGTGTGGAGCTGGGTAAAATAACTGATTCAGTGACTTTCTCAGAGGTGTTACCGGTTTGTGGCCAGGAGGGTAAAACAAGTTGTATCAGAGAGTTTAATGTGTGGTTAAGGCAGTGGTGTAAAGCTGAAGGTTTTGGTTATGTAAGTCATGATGTCAGTAGATGGTCTAATAGAGAGTTGTTTAAGAGGGATGGTTTGCATCCATCATACAGAGGTACCCAGGTGCTCGGTGAGGAATTCAGAGCTTTTTTGGACAGGCATTTAAACTAGGTAAAGGGGACAGAGATGTACCAGATGTGGAGGATTTCTGTCCCCGACCAATGAGGATACATCAGTTTCTGGAAGCTTATGAAAAGGGAGCTGAAAATAAAATAGATGTAGTTGTTGATGATAAGGGGCAAACTAATAATGAAAATAATGTTCTTCGGGTAATGTGCACGAATGCTCGAAGCTTGAGCAACAAGCTCTGTGAGTTAATGGCCATAATATCTAGAGATAATTTGGATCTGGTTGCCATAACTGAGACATGGTTTAAGGATTCCAATGAATGGGAAATATCCATACCAGGATATACACTGTATAGGAAGGATAGAATAGAGAGAAGGGGAGGTGGAGTAGCCATTTATGTTAAAGAAAGTCTAAAAACAATACTAATTCAAAATACATGTAAAGATCTGGAGACCCTCTGGATTTGCATGCAAAATAAAGACGGTTCTGTCATTAGAATTGGGGTGATCTATAGGCCTCCAGGGCAATCTGAGGAACATGACAACAAGATGGTGGATGAGATTACCCTAATGGCAGTAAAGGGAGATATTGTGGTTATGGGTGATTTCAACATGCCTGATGTTGACTGGAATATCCCCAGTGCCCTTACATGCAAAAGTAAGAATATAGTAGAGGCCTTTACAGGAGCAGCTATGGCACAGCTAGTTAAGACACCAACTAGAGGGGAGAATATTCTAGATTTAGTTTTTACAAATGGGAATCGGGTTTCAGAGGTCAAGGTGGGAGAAAATTTAGGTTGCAGCGACCATCTATGTTTGTGGTTTGATGTAAAAACTGATTGTGAGCAATCCTATACTGCAACCAAAGTATTGGATTTCAGAAAAACAAATTTTAATGCAATGGGGGAATATTTAAATAATGAATTAAAGGGGAGGGATAAAATGGCAGGAGCGAGCACCCAGTGGACTGTATTAAAAAAGGCCATCTTAAAAGCCACAAGACTTTATGTAAAGCAAGTAACTAAAGGTAAAAGGAAGAAGAAACCGCTATGGTTTAGCAATGATGTAAGGGCTATAGTCAATGAAAAAAAGGCTGCCTATAGGAGGTATAAAGAGTCTGGAAGTATAGCTGATAGAGAGGTGTATAAAATGAGACAGAAGGAGGCGAAACAGATAATATATGCTGCTAAAGCCTCAAAAGAGGAAGAAATAGCAAAATCTGTAAAGAAGGGGGATAAAACCTTCTTCAGATATATTAGTGATAGGAAGAAGAAAAACTGCAGCATCACAAAGCTTAGTACCGGGAATAATACATGCATTAATGGGAATAAGGAGATCGCTGACCATTTCAATAGCTACTTCTGTTCAGTTTTCTCAAAGGACACCTTACAAAATAATACTATAGAGGGATATAGCATTGCTTCCAGCTGTACGGATTCAGCTCCAGTGATCTTAGAAGCCGATGTCTTAGAAGAACTTGAAAGATTAAAGATAAATAAGGCAATGGGTCCAGATGGCATCCATCCCAGAGTTCTTAAAGAACTCAGATCTGTCATTGCTACCCCCCTGACTGATTTGTTTAACCAATCCCTGTTAACAGGAGATGTTCCTGAGGATTGGAGAATGGCCAGTGTTGTGCCTATCCACAAGAAGGGCAGTAGAGAAGAAGCTGGAAACTACAGGCCAGTTAGCTTGACATCAGTTGTAGTTAAAATGATGGAGACTCTACTCAAAAAGAGGATAAATCAGCATCTAAAAAACAATAACTTATTGGACCCAAATCAGCATGGCTTTACTGAAGGCAAATCGTGTCAGACTAATCTCATTGAGTTCTTTGACTATGTCACAAAGGTGTTGGATCAAGGTGATGCCGTGGATATTGCCTATCTGGACTTCAGCAAAGCCTTTGATACGGTTCCACATAAAGAGCTGATAGATAAATTAGTGAAGATTGGACTTAATCCCTGGATAGTTCAGTGGATTTCAAGCTGGCTGAAGCATAGACATCAGAGAGTTATTGTTAATGGCGAGTATTCTGAGCAGAGACAGGTTACAAGCGGTGTGCCACAAGGGTCTGTTCTGGGTCCTATTCTTTTTAATATGTTTGTGAGTGACATAGGGGAAGGTTTGGTAGGGAAGGTTTGCCTATTTGCCGATGACTCTAAAGTGTGCAATAGGGTTGATATTCCTGGAGGGGTCTGTAATATGGTAAATGATTTAGCGTTACTAGATAAATGGTCAAAGCAATGGAAACTGCAGTTTAATGTTTCCAAATGTAAAATAATGCACTTGGGGAAAAGGAATCCTAAATCTGAGTATTGCATTGGCAGTTCTGTGTTAGCAAAAACTTCAGAAGAGAAGGATTTAGGGGTAGTGATTTCTGACAGTCTCAAAATGGGTGAGCAGTGTGGTCGGGCGGTAGGAAAGGCAAGTAGGATGCTTGGCTGCATAGCTAGAGGTATAACAAGCAGGAAGAGGGAGATTGTGATCCCCTTATATAGAGCGCTGGTGAGACCACATTTGGAGTACTGTGTTCAGTTCTGGAGACCTCACCTACAAAAAGATATTGACAAAATTGAACGGGTCCAAAGACGGGCTACAAGAATGGTGGAAGGTCTGAAGTATAAAACGTATCAGGAAAGACTTAATGAACTCAATCTGTATAGTCTGGAAGACAGAAGGAAAAGGGGGGACATGATCGAAACATTTAAATATGTTAAAGGGTTAAATAGGGTTCAGGAGGGAAGTGTTTTTAACAGGAAAGTGAACACAAGAACAAGGGGACACAATCTGAAGTTAGTTGGGGGAAAGATCAAAGGCAACATGAGAAAGTATTATTTTACTGAAAGAGTAGTAGATCCTTGGAACAAACTTCCAGCAGACGTGGTTGGTAAATCCACAGTAACCGAATTTAAACGTGCCTGGGATAAACATATATCCATTGTAAGATAAAATACAGGAAATAGTAAAAGGGCAGACTAGATGGACCATGGGGTCTTTTTCTGCCGTCAGTCTTCTATGTTTCTATGTTTCTATGAGAGTATAAAACACTGCAGGACAGGGAAAAAGAAGAGAAAAGGGCATTTTTCTCAATTTCTCAAAATAGTTAAGTCTGAAATGCACTGGAAGTTTTAATATATGAATGCTCTAGATAATTAACTTCAGGAATTTATTGCCATGCGTGGTAACACAATGCTAACCATTAAAAAATTGGATAAATTGATGGAGGACAGGTAGCTCAAGGGCTGCTTGTTTTGTAGATTCAGTGTTAATTCCAAATTCAAGACTGAGTCTTCAAAATGTCAGCTGCAGGTAAATGAAATTGTGTTACTGATAGGTCTCTGATTTTTGCTAGTAGGAAGTCCAGAGTTGTCTGATTGGTCATTCTGGGATACAAAACACTGGATGAACCTTGACTTGGTCCAGTAGGACTATTGTTGGGTTTTGGGGTTCTGCTAATGAGATTTTGATATTCCTTTTAGAAGCATGATTCTTTGAATCAGTCAGAGCAAAGTCAGGGGCATGTTGGATTTATATCACCCAATCTCAGATAACACAGGAAAGAAATAATTGTATTCTGCTATGCTAAATGATATACACTGGGAACGGTTGAATCAGAATGATTCAGTGGCAGTCATTATTTTCTTTATGGCATCTCCTTGTTTTCAGAGATGGAAGAAGGATCCAGCGCAATTGATAATGAAATCTGCATTAAGCATCTAGAAACTATACTTACCACTATACCGCTGGAAAAAGATTTGGATCATTTATTGGCTTGGTAAGCTATATATCCCTGGTTTTCATGTCACAATTTAATTTGTCAGATATTATTACTTTTTCACATTGTTTGAGAAAGATGTGAAAAACAATATTAGTTCTCTGTAAAGAAATAATTGTTTCCCTTTTTTCCACTTTCAGTAAATTTCTGGAGGATTATATTTCCTATGGTGTAGAGAGCAGTTCTGATCCTGGCAAAATAGCTGAAATTAATAAAGAAGTACTTCCTCTAATCAGACTTTTTGAAAGAAAGTAAGTAAAACAAAAAAAACCCCAGACTTGTGTATTGGATAAAGTCAGAATTCTTGTACTAGAATTAATATGTGACTTTTTAATCTAGAAGTATAAATCTATATTGTTTAGATTTTATTCCATACTTACTGGGGGTGGGGATAAGATCTTTATACAAAGACCAAATAGATCAAAATTAACCTTTAAATAAATAAGATAAATTCATATAGCAATAGCACTTAGACTTATATACTGCTTTTCACCCCTTTCTAAGCCGTTTTCAGAGTTAGCATATTGCCCCTAAAAGTTTGGGTCCTCATTTTACTCACCTCAGAAGGGTGGAAGGCTTAGTCAACCTTGAGCATGGTGAGATTCAATCTGCCAAATTACAGGCAACTGGCAGTCAGCAGAAGTAGCCTGCAATACCACACTCTAACCACTGCACCACCACAGCTCTTCACTGAGTTTGTTTTATTAATAATAGGAAGTATATTTATCTTCCCTGAAATGTGTAATGTAAGATCCCTGAAAACAACAATTAGTAGTGTGGTATTTTCAAGATTTCCAAAAATATTCTCAACTGCTCTCCCTGGCTGCCGAGAACATCTGTAAAAAAGTTGACTTCTTGTAAATTTTTGGTAGTCGTATATAAAATATGTATTTGTTTATTTTTTATTCCACCTTTAGACTTTTTACAAATAACTCAAGACATTTATTTGTAATGCCTTACAAATTTTTGTACACAAAATGTATTTATTCATCAAATTTATGTGGCTAGCCATCTCATGACTCCGGGTAGCATATATTAGGCATAGAACAAGACTATGGAATAATATATAAAGTATCGTGCTTAGTCTTCCCAGAGCTCCGTGTGGATTTTTAATTTTTTTTGGCCTACCGTAGGTACTCTAGAACACTGGATCTGGTACTGGAGAAATATTTGAAGAACATCAGAAATCAGAAGGAGCAAGACCTCTTCCACCAATTTATTTCTCTTTCAGTGAGTGGTGGTAAATACCAGGTAAGTCAATCCTAAAGCTGTGATAATGAAGATTGCTTCTTTTTAATTTGTTGACACTTTTGCATGAAGACCTGTTAGAGCATTTCCTAAAATAATTAATCATGGATTTTTCTCTTAACATTATTGATAAAAAGAAGTGATCTTGTGATACATTTGCTGCCATTCTAACAGTTTGTTAGAAAAACAGTTTGTTGTCAAGATGTGATGATGTGAACTTTTATCCAGTGGCTGTAAAAGGGCTGCTCTTAACTGCATATAAATCACTGGTAGACAAAATTACCACTAAAAGTTTATCAATAATAGGCCACCTCTTCAAGTTGGCATCCTTCAATATAATACTCTGTAATCTAGTATTGGGTTTCAGCATTTTAGCATATTTTCCCCCTTTATGTATGAATTGGAATAAGTAAGTTTAAAAAAACCCCAAAGCAATACATGGTCCATAAATCACCTTAAAACAACTTTTCCTGACATCTTTTGTTTGTTTATTTAGATTTCTATGCCGCCCCTCTCCGCAGACTTTTGAAGTGATTAATTATAGTTCCTGATTCATTTAAGGGAAAAAATAATGATGGCTTTATTTTTTTTATCCTGGCTTGTATGGACTCTGACTCATGTAAAGAGTAAGAGCATAGTAAAGAATATAGACTGGCAGAAAATTGTGGTACAGCTGAGCAATGTATTTACTGTTTTTTTCTCCCTGAAATATGTCTCTGTGTTAATATGTAGTTGCATGTTTATCTATAGAAAAATGACTAAGAAATAAGTTCCCTGATAAAATCTTTTAGGGGAACAGAAGTAGAATTGCAGCCTGATTGATTTATACTTTGTATTCCTAGTTTCTAGAAGATTCAAATACCTCCCTGCTCCTTAGTTTGAATCATTCACAGCCATCAGTGAGAGTCCTGGCTGTTCAACATTTGAAAGAAATTATTGATACATCAAAGGTTGGTTGTCTTGTTTGGTTCTTAGTTCTAAGTTTTTTCCCCCCTGAACTTTTAAAATGCTTTCTAATCAGAAAAGCCTCTGTTACTAGCAATGAGAAAAATAGGGATATTGGCAGCAGGGTTGCCCAAGTTTCATATGCTTGAGGACCACACCAGGTTTTAGAAGTCATATTAATGACTGGACTTGGGTAAAACCAAGCCATATTTTCAGATGAATTTGTCAGATCTTTTAAAGAGTGCAATAAATAGATACAGTGGTACCTCTATTTATGAACTTAATTTGTTCCGTGACCAGGTTCTTAAGTAGAAAAGTTTATGAGAAGAAGCAATTTTTAACATAGGAATCAATGTAAAAGCCAATCATGTGTTCGATTGGGGAAACCACAGGGAGGGTGGAGGCCCTGTTTTTTCCCAGGAAACTCCTAGAGAGGCCCCATGGAGGCTTCTCCCAGCCTTTTCCGGCCCTGTTTCCTCCCAGGAGATTCCTAGAGAGGCCTCACGGAGGCTTCTTCCTGCCTTTTCCGGTTATAGTTTTGGAGGCTCAGGTTTGTAAGTGGAAAATGGTTTTTGAGAAGAGGCAAAAAAATCTTGAACACCCGGTTCTTATCTAGAAAAGTTTGTAAGTAGAGACGTTCTTAGGTTGAGGTACCACTGTACCTTTAAAAGCAAGTGTAAAGTTTAAAATTTTCATTTTGTCCCTGTCCACTCTGGAGTAGTTCTTGAAGCCATATATGGCCTCCAAGTTGTCATTTTTGTACCTCGTCTTTACAGCAATCCAAAGTAAATTCTCGATCTTTTCATGTCGAATCTACGCTATACATTCCATTGCATAACTCTCTGTACAGAATTTCCACTGGTTTCAAGTTGACTAAATAAAAGATGTGTCAAGGTTCCAACTAACGAAACCAAACAAATCAGGACTCTAAGACTGGACCCTTCTCAAATTGCTTCTTTATTGGGTACATCATGATTACATGTAAAACCGTTTCTAAATATTCCCCGCTGTTTCAGTATAATTAAAATAGTAAATGATCCCCTCCTCAAGTGTCACCAGTAACACTGTTCAATTAAGTTAATTCTTAGGCACTCCCCTCCTTCTTCATCAGACACCTTTGGGGATGACCTTGGTTTTCACAAGATAGTTCTGTGTTGTGCCTGACAAGGCATTCTGACCTCTTCTCATCCTCCCCCCCCCCCTTCCCCCTAGCATACTCTGTGGCAACTGAGATACAAGAAAATGACTTTAGGTTTGGTTTGCAGTTGACAAGATTATCTTTTATAAACTTGAGTAATAATTGTAGTAGGTTACTACTACAAACGTAGTAATGTCAGTAAAACCTCTACTCATTTGTACTCTCCAGTTATCGTACGCTGTATATAGAGGTGGGTTCCTCCCGGTTCGGACTGGTTAGCCCAAACTGTTAGCGGCCCCCTGGTGACGTCACAATGATATCACAAAACTGGATTGTTCAGTGCCAGTCTGTGGGTGACACCTTTTTAAAAAATTATTTTAAAATTACTATTTTTTTCTTTCTTTCTGAGCATGTGCAAAAGCTGAGTTCCAACACTGTGCATGCAATCGCCATCTTTTTTTCAGCTTTTCCCCCTAGAATTTTTGTTATTTTGCATATGGGCGCAAAGCACATGCGCACCAACGCAGTGCATGAGGGAGTGAACCAACAGTCAGGTAAATTGGAACCCACCCCTGGCTGTATATAATGTATATCTACAAAATTAGAAATGGGAATCTAGGACAGTTTCCAACTATCGTGTATGAGAAGGATTGACATTACCTTATTTTATTTATTTTTATCCTGTCTTCATTATTTTAAAAAATAATTTGAGTTGGTAAACATACCTAATACACCCTCCTCCTATTTTCCCCACAACAACAACCTTCTATGAGGTATGTCAAGCTGTGGGAGAGAGTGACTGACTCAAGTCACCCAGACGACTTTCATGCTTAAGATGAGTCTCCTGGTTTCTAGCCTGGTGTCTTAACCATTAGACCAGAGGACCCCACACTTGGCAACTTTTAGATTTGTGGACTTCAACTCTCAGAATTGTCCAGCCAGCAGAACTCACTGCAGAATTCTGGGTGTTGAAGTCCACCAATCTTAAAGTTTGGGGACCTCTGGACTAGACCTACTGGTTTATAAATGGTACAACCATAATTCTTATGATTCCCAAATTCATAACTTAATGCAATGGATGATGATGATTTAAACAGGTCTATATATAAACAAGTTGGATTTTCTGCAGAAATGCTGAATTCATGCTATTACGTTTTTAATACCTTTTTAATGTTCATTTCCTTCATGTTTTTTTTTTATTTTTAGGAGGGCTTTGATGATTCTTTCATTCAAGAAGCAATTGTAGCACGACTCAAAGATGATAATTTAGATGTGGTTATGTCATCTCTTCATACACTAGATGTAAGTGTTAATTCATTGGCAGGCCAAAAATAAGTGGTGCTTTGAATTAGTCAACAATGAATTAGCTATTGTATTGGTTAGAATTTCTTCTATAGCATTCCCTCCCATTTTATTCCCCTGAAAGTGAGATAGATTGACTGTGATAATATCCATTGACTTTCCATTGCTGAATCTTTAGTACTGTTCCAATATTTTGGCTACTGCACCAATGCTATGATTCTATCATCAAAGCAAGATTTTTCTAAGGGACAGAAAAAAATCCTTAAGGCACACAAAATCGGAAACAGAAAGCAGAATCACTAAATTTATTTTGATTCATTTATGTTCTATTTTAAAAATACTTTATTTTTTTTAATACACACGTTGTGGATATTTTGGGGTAAGATTCTGCATTACATTGCTCTTTGTATTTTATGCAATTTTTTGCATACAATACCCACATTGTTTGTTAAATTTTATTCCAGAGTGCCTTGGCTCATTTGAACATATTTAGTGAAGAAATTGGGCTCAGTCTGTTGTCCCTGTTTGAAAGAGCTGATCTCTCAAAGGATGAAAAATGGTAAGCGATAATTTTTACATCATTCAGTTTCAATTTTATATTAATAGTTAGTAACTTTTTCCATAGTATAGAATCTTTA
The DNA here is from genome assembly GCF_031021105.1 of Erythrolamprus reginae. NCBI lineage: Eukaryota > Metazoa > Chordata > Lepidosauria > Squamata > Dipsadidae > Erythrolamprus > Erythrolamprus reginae. The sequence goes on along the minus strand of NC_091950.1, from coordinate 337,506,155 downwards.
CATCTTCCAAGGGCTTTTCCCCCCCAAATTACTAGATATGTTGAAAAACGCCATTTACGTTTTTATCTTGTAACTGGTTTTGTCAGATGTAATAACAATATTGTTTTATTCATCAAAGAATCTGTGTATGTATGCACATATGCCTACAGTACATACATATAGATGTATATTGGCATTAATAAGTTCATTCATTAGATGTGCAGGAGCTTTTGCAACGATAAGGAATTAGGTTCATGATTCTTCCATTTACTATGAACTGAGGTTTGTGTTTTCGAGTAAAATGTTGCGTCAAAAAATGCAAAAAAAAATTATGTTAATACACTGATTAATAGATTCACTGTTGAGAGGGGTAAGCTGGCACTAAACAATGGTGGTTCCCTTTGGCAGTTAATTTTAAACATCATGAAAGAACAACAAATTGTTAGTTACTATTGCTCTCTTTGTAATGCCAGGGAAAGAGAAGCATGTTAGATATACTATTCTAAGTTCCAATTTTAATATCAAGCTCCATCAGAGAGGGGAAGGTTGTCTTTTTTTCCCTCAGGCAACACCATGGGGAAATAGAATATATGTTCTGCTGCCAAAAAAAAGCATAAAAGTGTGTTTTACAGTGCGCAACTCTTGGTTACGGAGGTGTAAGCTAAACATATGCATTCCCCTTTCTGTGTACTGCCAGGTGCAAAATTTTAGAAACAACACTATGCCTTTTAATGAAAGTAGATGCTATTAAGGATACTAAAGATCTCTTCAATCAATTAATCCTACACCTGCTAGCTTTTCTGGTCATAACCAACAAAGATCTAGAATCTGCTGAAGGGAGAGTGGCAATTTGCATAACAGAGTCTGGTCTTTGTTCTCTTCATCCTTTGTTGAAAGGTTGGCCAGAGGGTAAGTAATTGAATTATTTCTGAAGCAGGAATGTGGTACAATGACCCTTTTATGACTTCTAGTCTTCAACTCTAATATCTTCAACTTCAAATCTAATATCTAATAACTTCAACTCTTCAAAACTACATACACTTTAGGCACCTTTTTAATGAATTTTCCCCTGACGCCATCACTCTGCTAAACAAATAATTCCCTCAACACTGTCAAACTATTTAAGTCTGTACTACTATTACTAGTAGTTTTATTCTCATCATTCCTCTCGCCCATCTCCTCCCACTTACGACTGTATGACTATAACTTGTCGCTTGTATCCTTAAGATTTTTATTAATATTGATTGTTTCCTGATTCCTTATTTGATTTTAAAAAATCTTTCCCTCTCTGTAGCCATCCCTGGTTTCAAGAGGTTTGACCGATCTCCCACTTTGGTTTCCCATTCTGTTTTTATGTTTTTATCGTTCTGAAATAGTTTTCCAAGAGGTGACTAATTCAGATAAATCAGGAGATTTACCAAGTACATCTAACGCCAAACTGCTGGACCTCTTGTCCAAGAACCTGATTTCAGAAGATTCTTCCTTCACGTCAGAAATGGTATGTGTGGAGTTTACATGTCCTATCTATAGAATTCTCAGGTTTAAAGGCAGTTTGATGTAACATAACAATAAAACACAGCAGTCAGATGTGCGTGTTCTGTTACATCATGTTGGGAAATATTTCAAACATTGACATCCCAATTTAATAAGAAATGTAGAATTTTCACATTTCATTGATGCAAACGAACATGCAAAAAGAGTACATGTGACTAAACCTTGAATCAACTGGTTTAGTACATTCTGTTCTTAAAGTAGCATCTCTGAGACATTCAGTTTATAATCCAGCCAAGCTGTAACCCTGCATCTCTAATGGGGGGGGGGGGACTTGAAGAAAGAATCGAACAGGTTTCTCTGCAAAGCCATAAGCTCAGGTGATTTGAACCTTGTTGCCTTTCCCCCTGTAAGAATTTGCTTGTGAAAGTCCTAAGCAGGCCATGGTACAGTTATGGTAAATCTTCTCACCCATGTCCCCCAACAATTGTTGTTTAGAACAGTTCTTTGTTGATTTCAAGCATTTAACTAACATATTTTTAGAAGTATGAGGCACATCTTTTTCCCCCAAAAGAGGGTGAAAATGTTGGTTCTTTTCAGCTATTTTTGGCTTCCTGAAGCCCCGCCCCCACGTTTCAATTTTTGTGGAAAATGGGCCCATTTTTTAGGAAAATGGTGCATGCAGAGGGTTTGGGGGGTTTTTTTCTTACTTACCTCTTCGAAATCTTATGCACCAGTGCGTCTTACAGTCTTAAAAATGTGATCTTAAAATGGAAGAGTCCCAGCGACTAGTTAGGTCCCTCAGAGTGGGTCTTCTCCGGGTCCCGTCAACGAAACAATGTCGCTTGGCGGGACCCAGAGGAAGAACCTTCTCTATGGCGGCCCTGGCCCTCTGGAACCAACTCCCCCCAGAGATTAGACTTGCCCCCACCCTCCTTGCTTTTCGTAAGCTGCTTAAAACCCACCTCTGCCGCCAGGCATGGGGGAATTGAGATACACTTTCCCCCTAGGCCTTTACAATTTTATGCATGGTATGTCTGTATGTATGATTGGTTTTTATATAATGGGTTTTTAACTGTTTTTAGTATTGGATTATTGTCATATACTGTTTTATTACTGTTGTTAGCTGCCCCGAGTCTGCAGAGAGGGGCGGCATACAAATCCAATAAATATAGAGAGGATTATTTTAAGCAAGTAGTCCATTGGTGCTGAGAACAAACTCTCCTCTCTGAAAATTTCCTTTTCTCAATAAAGTTCCCTGTGGGGGAGGTGGGTGATTTAGAAGTGTGATAAAGGAAAAAATATATATGAAGTGCTTGGTTGAACTTTTGGACTAGAGTTTCCTTTAATGGAGAAATGGTTGCAGTTTTATAGCAGAACACATTCCAGGATTAACTTTCAGATTCTTTGATACCTCTAAGCAGACCCATGCTCATAGAATAAGGAAAGGGCTGTTTGCCAAAATAGAGAGTACTGAATTACATTATCCTACGATCTAACATGGCATACAATAGCTTTGTATACTCACCATGTTTTATTTATTAAAGCCTATATTTTCGTGCATATTTATAAAAATAAAGTCTGCAGAATGTTAGGCAGTTGTCAAATAATCAAATTTATCTGTCTTATTCTTGTGGTTCTCCTTCAGGTGCAAGGTTTCATCAGTCTTATTGAAAAGGAATATCCTACTGGAAAACAGAAGCTACTAGGCCACATTCTAAGTTTCGTCCTTGTCCAGTCATGTTGTAGTTGCTCCCAAATGGGAGACCATCATTTATTCCTGGCTTTAAGGATCTTCCATTGTTTGAGTAAAAAAATGGACAGATTTAAAGACAAGTGTCTTTCAGAGGAGGTGAGAAATTTTAATTTTAAAATTGCAGCTTCAATCAGAAACCCCCTTTTGATCAATTCAACTCTAGATTTGTGTGTACAGTGATACCTTGTCTTACGAACTTAATTGGTTCCAGGATGAGGTTCGTAAGGTGAAAAGTTTGTAAGACAAAACATTGTTTCCCATAGGAATCAGTGTAAAAGCGAATAATGCGTGCAATCCCAAAACTCACCCCTTTTGCCTCATTACTGCCGGCATTCGGATCCTTGTTCAGAGGTGGGTGGAGGAGGGGGGGGAAAGACAGTGCAGGCTGCCCGGAGGGAGCCTCGTGGGTGGACCCACCCCTCAGAAACCCCGAAGCCAGGACCTGTGCTCCATTCCCGGCTGCTGGCTCTCTGAAGGAAAGTCAAGCCAGCCAGATGGGGAGGGAGGGGAGCTGAGAGAGAGGGAAGCCACCGCAGACGAAGCGCTTGGGAGGATGTCCATCTGGGGTCTGGGGTCCCCCCTCCTCGGTACCCCCAAGCCGAGGAGGACGGCTCCCTGCTTCTCTGACCTTCCCCTCAAAAACCGCGGCTCTCAGAACGAAAGAAAACTCAGAAGGAAAGACAAGACAGCGGGGGGGGGCAGCAGAAAGAGAGGGAAGCCACCACAGATGAAGCCCTTGGGGGGATGTCCAGTTGGGGGAGGGAGTCACCCCTCTCGGTACCCTCAAGTCCAAGACGGCAGCTCCCTACTTCTCTGACCCTCTCCTAAGAAACCCATGATCTCGGAATGAAAGAAACCTGATTCTGAGGTTTATTTCGTTATGAGATCCTGGGTTTCTCAGGGGAGGGTCAGAGAAGCAGGGAGCCGCCCTCCTGGGCTTAGGGCTGCCGAGAGGGGTGACTCCCTCCCCCAGCTGGACATCCCCCCAAGGGCTTCCTCGGCGGTGGCTTCCCTCTCTCTCAGCCCCCCTCCCCACCCAGCTGGCTTGTCTTCTTATGCACCTCTGGAGGTGGGAAATCCCGGTGGGGCGGGAAGCAAATGGGAAATCCCGGGGGTGACAGTCACAAGGCAGGGGAATCCCTTTGGCAGTAAGAGAGCCCACGCACTTGGGCTCGTGTTCGTAAGACAGAAAGAGTTTTTAAGACGAGGCAAAGAAATCTTAAACCCCGGGTTCGTATCTCGAAAAGTTCACGTGACAAGGGGTTCGTAAGACGAGGTATCACTCTATATATACCGAGTTCAGTTCTGATTTAGGAGAGAGATTGAGTGATAGGGAACACTGGCTCCTGCAATTTTCAAAGTATGTTAAAGAGATGAGATAAAATTATGGTCAAAAGGAAGGACAATTAAGAAAGTAAATTGTATTGACAATCACAAAAAAATAAGCAAGGATGCAGTTAGACTAGTCGGTGAGCTTCCCATATTTAGTCATTTATGGGAGATTAGGGGAGGCAGGTATCTAAGGGCCAGGACAGGTGTTTGATTCTCATGTTCTGTGACAATGCAGCAGCTCACAATTCTTTTTCATTTCCAGAACACTTCTGTTGATTTCCCAACTGGGAATGAATCTTTCTGGTACTTGTTATCCATGTATACCAAAAAATTAAACATTCATATATCGGTTGAGTTTGAAGATACCATGTTGTTCATCATTTTGTTGAGAAGTTTTATTGAAGGCCTGGTCTCTCCAAATTCCTTTTTGAAAGGTATTTTTCTTATTACAAAAGAAATGAGATTTGAAAAATTTGCAAGGTGGATATTTTGCTTGTTGAAGTAATGTTTATTTCTTGAAATTCTGAAACTTGATCCCAAAAGTAATCAGCCTTTCTCAGTTTTAACCTGAAGAAAACATTTGCTCTGGTTTTGCTTAGTTTCAGAAAATGTTTTTTCTACAGTCCTTAATTGCCACTTCTTTGCATTTCTACAGATGAAATCTGGTGGAATCCAGAAACTTTAAATGCAGACAGTAAAGATTATTTGCACCTCCTGTTGGGACTGTTTGACATTGTTGTCCACGGAGCAAGTGAGGGGTTCTGTGCTGGTCATTTTCGGACAATGATGCGACTACTGTTTGAGGTACATTTTTCATATATAAAGAATGTCTGACAAGAGGAAATTATTATTCTGATTTAGGTAACTGTGAATAACTTGTTGAAATTTTATAGGGAGATTGTATTATGGGGTACTGTTGAAGTGAAATGTGAGTGTGTCTCTTTTCAAAGCCATCCCCCACCCAAAACCTATGTATTAATTGCTTCCTTTTTATTTTTATCTGAAGGTACATTTGAAAGGGGCAGAGCATCAATTTAGATTTCTTTCCGTTGTATGGACTTACAACTACAACTTGTGCAATCAGCTGGATTTGGTGATAGATGCTGTACTGCAAACTCAGGCATTGTACATAGGATGTGTCATGCTTGAATCTCAGCCCAAGCAGAAAAAAAGGCAATTGGTGTCCACTGCATCTCCAGGTACCCTGTGATGGCCTTTGAGATATTTCCCTCTAATTATTGCAGTATTAATCTATCATGGGCTTTATAAGCTCTCCAGAGAAATTAGGGGGAAATTAGCACTAACTTCTTTCCTGTCTTTCCAGCTATCTACCCTTACAAGAAGTCTTAGATTATTTGGAGTGAAGTTTACTAGCATGTATTACATATTGAGTTGTGGAGGGAGGGAGGGAGGGAAGGAAGGAAGGAAGGAAGGAAGGACAGACAGACTATTTTCTCTACAAGACTTTTGCATTCTATTTTCTGTTATAATTCAGGTTGCCTCATGCATTCCAGCAGCCGGTTAGGTCCCCCAGAGTTGGCCTTCTCCAGGTCCCATCAGCTAGGCAATGCTGCCTGGTGGGGCCTAGAGGAAGGGTCTTCTTTGCAGCGGCCCCAGCCCTTTGGAATCAACTCCTTCCAGGGATTCATACCGCATCCATCTCCTGGCCTTCCGAAAGGCTTTAAAAACTCACCTTTGCTGGCAGGCTTAGGGCTGTTGAGTGTTACGCTTAGCTGTGGCCAACTATTGAAATGTACATGGGATGAGTGTGGATGACTGTTTTAATGTATTGGAGTTTTAGATTTGATTTTAAATTTAGATTTCTTTATGCATTATATTTTTGTGCCTATTTTGTTGTGAACCGCCCTGAGTCTGCTGAAAATGGCGGCATAGAAATCTAATTAATTAATAATTGATAAATAAATAATCAAACTTAAACAGAGGCTTTCAACCATCTTTTAACTTACAGATTCTCTGGAATCATTACTAATTATACTCACTTAACTCCAGAGATTGCTCATAAAAATAAATAACTGCACAAGTTTTTAATTTTGATGCTTTTAGCTCTTTCAAAGGATTATAACAGTCTCAAAATGGGTGAGCAGTGCAGTCAGGCGGTAGGGAAAGCTAGTAGGATGCTTGGCTGCATAGCTAGAGGTATAACAAGCAGGAAGAGGGAGATTATGATCCCGCTATATGGAATGCTGGTGAGACCACATTTGGAATACTGTGTTCAGTTCTGGAGACCTCACCTACAAAAAGATATTGACAAAATTGAATGGGTCCAAAGACGGGCTACAAGAATGGTGGAAGGTCTTAAGCATAAAACGTATCAGGAAAGACTTAATGAACTCAATCTGTATAGTCTGGAGGACAGAAGGAAAAGGGGGGACATGATCGAAATATTTAAATATATTAAAGGGTTAAATAAGGTCCCGGAGGGAAGTGTTTTTAATAGGAAAGTGAACACAAGAACAAGGGGACACAATCTGAAGTTAGTTGGGGGAAAGTTCAAAAGCAACATGAGAAAATATTATTTTACTGAAAGAGTAGTAGATCCTTGGAACAAACTTCCAGCAGACGTGGTAGATAAATCCACAGTAACTGAATTTAAACATGCCTGGGATAAACGTATATCCATCCTAACATAAAATACAGAAAATAGTATAAGGGCATGTATAGATGGACCATGAGGTCTTTTTCTGCCGTCAGACTTCTATGTTTCTATGTTTCTATAAAGATTTGAATTAGAAAACAGAGAAGATCTTCTCAGTGGGTTCAGCATTTGCAAGACAGGCTCTAAATTATTCTTGGTGGCTAGGTTATTCTTGTTTTTCAGGTTAGGAGTTTTCATTCTGCACAGTTAATAACTAAGTTTATTTGGAACTTGGTTAAAGCAATAACTGTTCTCCCTACTTGCCCTTTTCCAGTAATTGTGTCTCTGTTGATCAATTTGGGAAGTCCTGTAAGCGAAGTCCGAAGAGCTTCTCTCAAATGCCTTCATTCCTTAAGTGGAGTAGAAGAATCCATATTTCATCCTGTGCTTCAGAGTTTCATGAACAAAGCCGAGGAAATAATGTCTGATTCAACGTACGTTACCCAGGTAAGCATAGATGAATGATATTGCCTTCTTTTAATTTGCAATTCTGTATATTTGAGCCCTTCTGATGAGCCAGATCCTCAGAGCTCTTCTACTGGTCTGTTGGAGTCAGCATCATTGAAGGAAGTGTTGGTGAGAGACTAGAAAGCATCTCAAAAGAAGTAGAAGCCTCAAGACCTGCATGCCAAGATAAACAAATTATTTTGCCTTGTTGGTCTTTCTCGCAAATGGAACAATGGAGGATTGGAGGCATCCTCACTTAGTATCTGATCAGTTTGTCTAGCTTAGCATTGTCAACAGTCTGATATTTTTTGGCAGGAGCCTTTTCAGCATTTTCAAGAGGTGCTAGAAACAGAATCAGAAAACTTTTTTATGCCGAGCATCCTTTCTTCCATGGCTGCTTCTTCCCAGTTGCCTCTCTTGCATGACGTTCTCCAGACAGCTGCAATATTTGGTATCCAACTGAACGGGATGCTAATCAGATAGGCTCGTGCTTTGCTCTGCTTTTTAAAAACTTTTTTCAGGGTTTCACATTTTTGTTTGGATTTTCTGGGAAAGGGTTGTGAGCCGGGTGGATCCCCATTACCGCTGCTACCAGTGCAGTGCACGCTACTGGTGCTCTGCTCACGCAGCTTCTGTTCTCATGCGTGCCCTTGCGTCCCAGCATATTTTTGATTCTGCGCATGTGCAGAAGCAAAAAAAATCACCAAAATCTCACGCAGGCAATTGTCCCCTCACAAGATTTTGCTTCCTGCTCATGCGCAGAAGCAAAAACACGCAGGAGAAGAGAAGATGCACGTGCAGTGTAACTTTCGCTACTGGTGTACTATACCCATCCGTACTGGTAGTAACCCAATTCTGGTTATGAGAAAGTAGCTTTACTATAGCGCCAGGTATGTTTTTAAATGCCGAGTAATACCTCAAACCTCTGGCTGGGGCTTATGAATGATGATTGACAGCAGGGGAAGATGCTACGGCAGATACAGAGCAAAAGACAGAGATACTGGCATGGGGCTTCTCCTTTCATAGATAACCAGAAATTCATATCATAATGCTAAAGGATTGGTCACTTTAGGTGGTATTTTTGTTTTATAGATATAGAGTGGTACCTCTACCTACAAATGCCTTTACTTACAAACTTTTCTAGATAAGAACTGGGTGTTCAAGATTTTTTTTGCCTCTTCTCAAGAACCATTACAAACCTAAGCCTCCGAAACTGTAACGGAGAGGGGCGGCATACAAATCCAATAAATAAATAAGTAAACTGGAAAATGCAAGGAGAAGCCTCTGTGGGCCTCTCTGGGAATCTCCTGGGAGGAAACAGAGCGGGAAAAGATGGGGAGAAGCTTCTGTGGGGCTCTCTAGGAATCTCCTGGGAGGAAAAGGCAGGGAGAAGCCTCTGTGGGGCCTCTCTAGGAATCTCCTGGGAGGAAAAAGGGCCAGAAAAGGTGGGGAGAAGCCTCCATGGGGCCTCTCTAGGAATCTCCTGGGAGAAAACAGGGGCCTCCACCCTCCCTGTGCTTTCCCTAATCGCATACATTATTTGCTTTTACATTGATTCCTATGGGAAAAATTGTTTCTTCTTACAAACTTTTCTACTTAAGAACCTGGTCACGGAACGAATTAAGTTCATAAGTAGAGGTACCATTGTATATACATAAAGGTTCTAGCCAGTGTGAAAATACACACACAGTAATTGCGGTCCAATTTCAATTCCTTTGTCCTTCAGCTACAAATAAAGAAAATAAATAAATAAATTACATTAATGATCCTTTGGTGTTTCCCCCCCCCCCTTTTTTTTTTTTGTTTCTAATTTAGGTTCTTGGTGATCTCTTTGGAGGAGAACTTACCCAACAGAAGCGAAAAACCAAGCAGCAGAAATCGTCAGAAGCATTGACAGCCTTACTTGAATGTGTCCAGGGCTTCGGATGTCCTTCCTATATTGCAAGAAACCTGATGAAAATTCTTCACGAAGTCAATGGCAGTGTGGGTGAAATAACTGGTGTTAACACTGGAAAAATATCAAAGATCACACCAGATTTTGGTGTTGTTTTTCTTCAGGGCGAGACCTTGTATATATCTTCATTTTGTTATATAAACAAAATAGAACATTTTCTATCATCTCTTTTTCTTTGAATAACTCAAAAAAGGCCAAGATATATAAAGGGGCTCCAAATTGGCACTTGGATAGTTGTATTGTTGTTGCCAGAAATACCTTTAGTGCAAAAAAAAAAAAAAAAGTAAACCAGTACTATCCAAGCTGTTTGTATGGCAACACACAATTTCTGCCCATTAGCCATGTTGTCTGGGGTTGGTAGAAATTAAAACCCAGAATTTCTAGAAGACATCAAGTGGTATATATACCTGTTGTAAGGGAGGTCCTTCCAGAATTAAAAATAATCAGCTTATTAAAAAAGGAATCAGCTGGCTGTCATCATATATACCAAAACTGCAGAGGTTCTTAGGAGTCTCAAAGACTTGTCCTTTAAGATGATTTACAGGTATCACTATTAGTTAAATACGTGGGTGCATCATACACATTTAAACAATTGGCTTTCTGTCCTGAAACATTTACTAGCTTCCAGAAGTTGTGGATGCTCATCACTGGGGATTGTTAAAAAATTGGATGGCCATTTGTTTGAAATGGTATAGGGCAGTGATGGCGAACCTTTTTTTTCTCAAGTGCCGAAAGTGCACATGCACTATTGCTCACAGGCATGTGTCCACACCGATAGTTCAATATGTCCCACCCTCTGCGCATGTGCGTGTGACCCCACATGTGTGTGTGCATATCGCCTGCTGCCTTGTTTCCAGACTTCTGATGGACTCAGGAGGCCCATTTTTCACCCTCACCAGGCTCCAGGAGCTTCCCTGAAGCCTGGGGGTAGGGCGGTGCCAAACGCCTGCCTCCTGGAGGCCCTCCGGAGGCCAAAAACACCCTCCCAGAGCCTCCGCATGAGCTGAAAATCAGCTGGAGCTAAGCTAGGGCCGCGGCTCGTGTGCTGGCAAATATGGTTCCGCATAGCACCTGTGGTTCTCATGCCATAGGTTTGCCATCATGGGTATAAGGTCTCCTGCTTGAGCAAGCGGTTTAACTAGAAGACTTGCAAGTTCCTTTCCAACTTTGTTATTATGTTAACACACTAATAAATGGAATACAAAGCACATTTTATAAAAGACAGGTTTATTAAAGTTTTGGCTGCCCTTTTTTTTTACAATTGCTATTTTTTTCTTCAGGGAGTGCTTCTTAGCTTGCTGCCTCTCCTTGATCAGTTATTGGAAAAAGCTTCTGGTACAGGACAGATGTTGAAAGATGAAGCCCTTCTTTTGCACCTCATTCTTGGGAAATACAATGAACACTCGGCAACACTCCTTTGCACAAATCAAGAGTGCCTACACCTGTTCATCAAAGCTTTGCATGCCTCACAAGAAGTATATCAGGGCCTTCATCCTTTTCAGATTACAGCTCTTGGGCAGGTAAGATCTTTATAAGTCATTATGAGCCTATGTCACCTTCTAGAGTACAAACATCTCTCTTCTATTGCCACAAACGTTCTTGCAATTGTTTTCTATCAAGAGAGTTGATAATTAGGTTTTCCTCTAAATTCCGCCCCCTCCTCTTTTTATTTTCCCTCCTGGTTCCTTGTGCACTACAATTCTACTTAGAAAAAAGAACGTCTGCTTCCAGCAGGAGGCAAATAGATTTCTTGTTTGTTAAAGATGGATCCTTTTGATACATTTTTCTTTGTCAATGTAAGTTGTAGGTAATTGGTTTGGGTATTTCGTTGGGTGTTGTTTCTTTATTTCCCATCGTGGTATGAAGTTATAATGCAGCCCGCTAAAAGTTAGAAAGTACAGGATATATGTCCAATCCTGAAAGCCAGTAGCCAACAAATCGAACAAAGATTCAAAAAAGCAAGATTTAAATTGTATTTTGGGCAGAGTTGCTTTTCAAAGTGAGATGGATGGCGTATAAATTTAACAAAGAAATGAATTCACAGACTATCGTGAAGAAGCCCTGTATATCTTTGTTTTCCTTATCACTGGAAATAATGCTGAACTTTCTTTCCAAATGTTATATATAAGCTCTTGTCTTTTTGTTATTTCTAGATTACAAAACCTTTCTTTGCTGCACTGCCAGATGGGAAGGTACAGCAAAGGATTCTGGGAGTTCTTTTTGACTTACTCCTCAATTGCAAGAATCTACATTGTGCCCAGACAGTCAGCACTGTATTTAAAGGGGTAAGGTAATTTTAATCCTGCTTCCTTTTTCTGGTTATTTGACTATAACGTTCCTTAGAATACAGATAGTTGAACAAACTTCATTGCACTACATTCTTGATTAAATTATTTTTCTATTGACATATAATTTTATGATACCCCTCCTCTCAAAAAGTGCTCTTATTAGCAATCAGACCTCCAAAATACACTTTTCCCAAAACATTCCTACAATATTGGAAACTGCAGTAAACGAATTGTTCTCAGCTGAGAACTACCTGTATTTATTTAATAATAAATAAATAATAAAGAACGGATTACTCATCTGTTTCTGTGTCAACTTTGTATTCTCCCTTAATCACATAGTTTGCTTGCAAGAATTAAGCCATTGTAATCTGATTACTTTTAACAACCATGTTGTGTTCAGTATAAAAGCTAACAAAAACATGTTACAGAGAATTAAAACACACAGTATTTGTAGGAACTGTTTGGAAAATTAGTAATATATCCTAGGATGAGTGCACTGTTTTTATTGAAAACATTATTTTTGTAAACACAAAGAATATTTTCTGATTTTAAGCCAAGAATTGTATCGCATTTTCAGTAAGAAACTGCTGTGGTGCCAAATACAAATGGTCATGCTTTCTGTACCGCTCTACAGACATATCAAATGCTAGTTGACAGAGCATGGCCAAATCATATTCTGCAATTGGGCTGCATATGTACAATACATTTTGATGTGTGGTGTGTTAAAATCTTTAAAACAAAATTTAACATATTGTTTAGATATCAGTAGATGCCGAACAGATTAGTGTCGAACTGGAACCTCAACCTAAGGTCAAGACTGTTGCTACAGTTCACCAGACAAGAAGGCAGAAAACACAACAGCAGAGGTAAAATGGGTGGGAAATACAAGTGCCTTATATGCTATACTGCAGGGATCCCCAAAACATGGCAGCTTCAAGACTTATGGACTAAAACTCCCAGAATTCTCCAGCCAGCATACCTGGCTGGAGAATTCTGGGAGTTGAAGTCCACAAGTTTTAAAATTGCCAAGTTTGAAGACCTATGCTATAATGGAAGAGGTTTTAAAAATGGAGAATTAAAAGATTTGGAAGCCAAGCAGCTTAAAAACATAAAATAATAATTCATTAAGTGAACAATTCAAGCTATGGCATTTCCATGAGTCTACATGTGAAATAAAATTGGTTACACTGACATTTTATATGAATGCAAATTATATTCATTGGATTCTATTAGTTTTGGCTAATTGGAACTGAATTTTGTACATGCTTGTGATGCAAAATAATGAAGCTAATTTCTGTGATTAAATGGGGAAAGACAGAGTTAACCAAAGAGAATTGGAATAACATGAAAAGAAATGATTAGATTAGATTAGATTTATTGGATTTATATGCCGCCCCTCTCCGCAAACTCGGGGCGGCTCACAACAAAGTAAAAACAATACATAATAACAAATCCAATACCCACTAATCCAATTACAATGTTAAGCTAAAAAATTCATAAAAAACAGCCCCAGAATATTAAAAAACAAGCACACAATCAATCTAACACCAAAACAACATGGGCAAGGGGGAGATGTTTCAGTTCCCCCATGCCTGACGGCAGAGGTGGGTTTTAAGGAGTTTGCGAAAGGCAAGGAGGATGGGGGCAATCCTAATCTCAGGGAGGAGTTGGTTCCAGAGGGTCGGAGCCGCCACAGAGAAGGCTCTTCCCCTGGGTCCCGCCAGACGACATTGTTTAGTCGACGGGACCCGGAGAAGGCCAACTCTGTGGGACCGAACCGGTCGCTGGGATTCGTGCGGCAGAAGGCGGTCCCAGAGATATTCTGGTCCGGTGCCATGAAGGGCTTTATAGGTCATAACCAACACTTTGAATTGTGACCGGAAACTGATCGGCAACCAAAGCAGACTGCAGAGTGTTGGAGTGATATGGGCATACTTAGAGAAGCCCATAATTGCTCTCGCAGCTGCATTCTGCACGATCTGAAGTTTCCGAACACTTTTCAAAGGTAGCCCCATGTAGAGAGCGTTACAGTAGTCGAGCCTCGAGGTGATGAGGGCATGAGTGACTGTGAGCAATGACTCCCGGTCCAAATAGGGCCGCAACTGGCGCACCAGGCGAACCTGGGCAAACGCTCCCCTCGCCAAAGCTGAAAGATGTTTCTCTAATGTGAGCTGTGGATCGAGGAGGACGCCCAAGTTGCGGACCCTCTCTGAGGGGGTCAATAATTCCCCCCCAAGGGTAATGGATGGACAGATAGAATTGTCCTTGGGAGGCAAGACCCACAGCCACTCCATCTTGTCTGGATTGAGTTTGAGTTTGTTGACACCCATCCAGGCCCCAACAGCCTCCAGGCACCGGCACATCACTTCCACTGCTTCGTTGACTGGGCATGGGGTGGAGATGTATAACTGGGTATCATCGGCGTATTGATGATACCTCACCCCATGTCCATGGATGATCTCGCCCAGCGGTTTCATGTAGATATTAAATAGCAGGGGGGAGAGGACCGACCCCTGAGGTACCCACAAGGGAGAGACCTCGAGGTCGACCTCTGACCCCCCACTAACACCGACTGCGACCGACCGGAGAGGTAGGAGGAGAACCACTGGAGAACAGTGCCTCCCACTCCCAACCCCTCCAGCCGGTGCAGACGGATACCATGGTCGATGGTATCGAAAGCCGCTGAGAGGTCAAGGAGCACCAGGACAGAGTACAAGCCTCTGTCCCGGGCCCGCCAGAGATCACCCATCAACGCAACCAAAGCAGTTTCCGTGCTGTAGCCGGGCCTGAATCCAGACTGTTGAGGACCTAGATAATCGGCTTCTTCCAAGGACCGCTGGAGTTGAAGCACCACCACCTTCTCAACAACCTTCCCCATAAAGGGAAGGTTGGAGACTGGACGGTAGTTATTGAGCACGGCTGGGTCCAGGAAAGGCTTCTTGAGGAGTAGGCGCACAAGTGCCTCCTTATAAAGGGCCGGAAAGGACCCCCTCCCCAAGGAGGCGTTGACAATCTCCTGGACCCAGCTCCGTGTCACCTCCCGACTGGCCGAAACCAGCCAAGAGGGACACGGATCCAGTAAACAGGTGGCGGAACTCACAGCTCCAATGGCCTTGTCCACTTCATCAGGTGACACCAAGTCAAACTCCGCCCAGACAGGTGGACAAAGACGTTTAGCCCCAGTCACCTCGACTGACTCGTTGTCAGTTGACTCTGTTTTACAATTGGAGTCGAGGTCCGCCCGGATCCGAGCGATTTTATCAGCGAAAAACGTGTTAAAATCCTCAGCATTACTCTGCAAGGGCTCCCCAACTCCCCCCTGATTAAGAAGGGAGCGGGTTACCCTAAACAGAGCAGCTGGGTGGGATTCCGCTGATGCAATCAAAGCGGCATGATACGCGCATCTTGCCGCCTTGAGCGCCACTTTGTAAGTCTTAATATGAGCTCTTACAAGTGTTCGATCGGATTCAGACTTACTCTTCCTCCATCGCTTCTCCAGACGTCTCTTCTGGCGCTTCAACTCCCGGAGCTCCTCGTTCTACCATGGAGCTCTACGGGGTCTATGTTGGGTTATTTATTTTATACTTTAATTTAATTATTTATATTTGTAATTCTGTATGTATATGACATTAGGAAAAATTCAGTGCTTCTGAATTATAGAGTTAGAACTAGAAGTCCTGTCTGAATTCCTCAAAAATTTCTATCAGAATAGACATTGCTAGGTTAAATAGCCAAAAGCAAGAGAACTAAGAAGTTAAACAAAGAGAGAACAAAAACAGAAGTCATCAACATATATGGTAAGCTAAGGAATGGAAAGATTTAAAAGGACATATGAATTAACTAACCTTTAATAGCTGTATTTTGTTGATGATTCTTTGGCTCTTTGTAGAATCTGACAGAAATAGTTGCTCTGCAAAAAAAAAAAAAAACCTGATATTTTTATAGAAGGAAATAAGTTGACTTTCTTCTGCTTTTGATCATCCAGGAAAGTCCAAGATCAAGAATGTGTACAAGAAGAAAGCATGAATTGGCAAAGAGTTACGATTATCCTAGAACTGCTGCAGCACAAAAAGAAGCTCAAACAGCCTCAGGCTCTGATACCTACCCTCTTCAATTTGCTATCTAGGTAATTTTACTTTGGAGAGCAGTTCTAAATCTTGTAATTTCTTAACCATAATTGAGTTCACTCCAGCCATTAAACATTGAGGATTGGCTGACTCTGGAAAACACATATCTCGCCCATGGGAGAAAGGAGATCCAAAATAGGATAACCCATTAGATTTCGGCGTTATCAAAACGACTCGGCTCTTCTGTCCTCCATTCTGTGCTACAGCTTAGTTGTGTCCAATCTCTCTTTACGTGGCCAAGCCATAAACCTGGATTTGGTCACTGTGAAAGTGTGGACCTTTGAGATGTTCCATTCAGGTCCTCAAAGCATGATTTCCACTTGCTGCCCCACTGCTAAATATTCTTCAGCTTCATCATGTTGCCTCTAGCTAGGTTGATTCCTCAAGAGCCTTGCAGTTCTTTTCCTGTCTTTAACGTGTTCCCTTGAGGATTTCGCCAAATAAGGAATTGGGGGGGGGCAGTGAAGGGCCGCTCATCCTCGGTGCTACTGGTGGGCCCTACGAGGTTGTCACGGACACGTCCAGCAGGCACGAGGGTGTCCATCGGTGCGAAATTTGGCTTCTGCACATGCTCACGTGAGGATTATTATTATTATTATTATTATTATTATTATTATTATTATTATTTATTAGATTTGTATGCCGCCCCTCTCCGCAGACTCAGGGCAGCTCACAGCAGTGATAAAACAGTATACAATGACAAATCTAATATTAAGTCTAAAATCACAATTTTACATTTAAACCTAAAAAAACCCTTATATAAAAACATACACACAGACATTCCATACATAAAACTACATAGGCAAGGGGAGATGTCTCAGTTCCCCCATGCCTGACGTCAGAGGTGGGTTTTAAGAAGTTTACGAAAGGCAAGGAGGGTGGGAGCAGTCCTGATCTCCGGGGGGGAGCTGGTTCCAGGGGTTGGGGCCGCCACAGAGAAGGCTCTTCCCCTGGGTCCCGCCAGCCGACATTGTTTAGTCGATGGGACCCGGAGAAGGCCAACTCTGTGGGACCTAACCGGTCGCTGGGATTCGTGCGGCAGAAGGCGGTCTCACAAGATTTTGGTGATTTGCACCAATATTTTTCCTTCCGCACATGCGCAGAAGCAAAAAATTGCCAAAATCACAAGATTTCACTTGCTGCACATGCACAGAAGCCAAATATAGCGCGGCAGCGTGCGGGCATTGGGGGCTGCTGCTATCACGGGGGGGGGGGGGGAAGGAACTTGGAATGTAATGTAATATTGTCATTGTGTTATAGAACTGTCTTATAGAACACCCTTCAGAACTGCTGTTTTTAGCTATCAGCGTGGAACATTACGTTTCATCATCTATTTCTCCCAAAATAGCCTATCTCCTTTCTGAAATTTCCAGGTGTCTAGAACCGACTGCAGGGGACGAAAATCTAGAATACACAAAACAACTAATCCTTGGTGGGTTGTTAAACATTTGTCAGAAGCTGTCCCCAGATAACAACAGGATAAAGGCAGGTAAAGTGATAACCAAAGTTAATTTCATTTGGGATATTTGGCAGTGTCCCCCCGGGGTTTGTATCCCTAAGTGGGATGAAAGCACTGTAAGCCTTTATGTTTTCAGGTCTCCTGGATGAAGATAAATTCAACGTGGAACTGATTGTTCAGTGCATCCGGGTCTCAGAAATGCCACAGACCCATCACCACGCACTGCTCTTGCTGGGGGCCGCAGCTGGAATGTTTCCTGTGAGTTCATTGGAACACATGTTGGGGGAGGGGGGAGAAGGAAGCTCATCCAAGTTTCTAAAAAGTATCACATTTTAGGTGCCTTTTCAGCTCTGATGCAGGCATTTTGGGGGAGGCTGTTAATCTTTCCAGATTCATGTGAGGCAGAAGACGGTCCTTTAAATAATATGGTCCTAAGCTATGTAGGGCTTTATAGGTAATAGGTTTGCCTGTATATAGACAAGAATTGGGGAGTTCCTTCAACAGTATTAAACAGCAAATGATCCACTGCTTTAAAGAAAATTGTTCTGAGAGAAACTGCACTGCAAGAATAAAAGCTTGGGGAAAAATTGAAAATTAATTGGTGGTAGACCCAGGAGACAAAGCTAGGTTTATTTATTTGTTTTATTATTTATTTGTTTGTTTTGTCAAGTACATATTGGTATTATACAAGATATAATATTTATATACATGATACTAGTAAAAGAGAAACATTAGGACAGTCTAATGCAGTCTAGTGCACTTATGCACGCCCCTTACTGACCTCTTAGGAATCGGGAGAGATCAACAGTAGATAATCTAAGGGTAAAGTTTTTGGGATTAGATGATGATACTACAGAATCCGGTAGTTTGGAAGAGGCAACATTAGACTAGTAACATATAACCAGAGTAAAGAGTCACGTGTATAGAAATAATATAAAACTAATGATTTTAGAAGGGGCATTGGTAGCTTAAAAATGTATGGAATATGTTATCAGTCTGTTAAATATGAGATGAATTAGGATAAGAATCACTCAAGGAGAGGTAAAGAGGGAGACAGGAAATAGAAAGGTTAAGGGAAGTAGGAGAGAAGGAGTAAGAAGGTAGAAGAAGGAGATGGAGATAGAGGGAGGTGAATGTAATGGAACGAAGAAAAACAGACTGATGAACGGGAGTTTTAAAAAGTGCAAAATAGAACATTGATCTTTGATGGAATAAAAATGTGTAAATGTGTAGGTTATTGACATATTTTAAAGTATGTGTATTGATATATAAATCGAAAGTGGAGAAAAAATAATAAAAAATTACAAAAAAAAGAAATGCTTAAACCCAAGGGCTAAATTATTGCAGGAATAATGGCTTTCTTTTGTGCAGGATAAAGTGCTACACAATATCATGCCCATTTTTACATTCATGGGAGCCAATGTCATGCGCCTGGATGATGCGTACAGTTTCCAGGTGATTAACAAGACAGTGAAGATGGTCATTCCGGCTCTCATACAGGTGAGAATTCATTTAAACTGGGTCACTGAAATAGAATGCAGGTGACTTATGAACACAGTGAAGGCCAAAATTAATTAAGCCCCAACAATCTGGGTCCTCATTTTACCAATCTTGGAAGGATGGATGGATTTTTATTTATTTATTTATTTGTTGTTGTTGTTGTTGTTGTTGTTATTAGTATTATTATTATTATTATTATTATTAGCTTCTGCTTCATTCAAACAAACTCTTGTCTCTTTTTCCTTTATTTAGCCTTTGGTTGTATGTATAACCTGTTCCTTTTTTTCTTTCCTTTTTAAATTTTCCTTGTAGGCGGAGGAGGATGGTAGGTCTTCTGGAACTGCAGGGAACATGGAAGGAGTTGTGATTAAAATAATCCGAGTTTTTGTGGATGCCTTACCACATGTACCAGAGCATCGGCGTCTCCCAATTCTAGAGCAACTTATAAATACTTTAGGGGCGGAGCGATTTCTGTGGATTCTTTTAGTACTGTTGTTTGAACAACATGTGACCAAATCTGGGGCTGCAGTAGCCAGTGGGGAGAAGGTAAGTAAAGAGTTTTAAAGAGTATTTTGTCTTCAAAAATGCATGAGTCGCTGTGTAGAATGTTGCAATATGATGCATAAATATATGGCCATTTTATAATATTGTTTTCTTCATCTTGCTATTTGCACAGGATATTGTTTTGGAAACTGATACGGAGTTCTGGATTTCTGTATGTTGTGAATTTAGTCTAATTGAACAGTTGCAAAGTTTAATAAAACTACTCAACTATTTAACCAACCTGCCAGAGAACAAAGAAGGTAATTGTCAGCAATGAAACTGAAAAAAGCTTGTTTGTGAGGTTCGTAATTAGGTTTAGTGCTCTTTTATCCAGAGTTGGTCCCAAAACACAGTGCAGAAAATGGCACCTCACCTAGTCAGAGTTTCCCAAATCAAGATAGTTATTTGAGCATATAAAGAAGAAGAAGATCCTCTAAAAAAATCTCCATTCTGGCAGTAGTGATAGATGAAATATTATTTCAGTGTGCTAAAAATCTGCCTGAATCAGTCCCCTCACTACACAAAATTAGAGCAAAAGTTGTTCTATTTCTTCAGGAATGGTCCAATTTATGCAACATGCTGCACTGCTTTAAGGCATAGGTGTGAGTAAATGCAGTAAGTGCAGTGATGGGCTGCTGGTCCCACAGGCGGGGGAGGGCAGTGGCAGTACAGTGGAACCCCGACATAAGAGCTGCTCGACTTAAGAGCTACTCGAGATAAGAGCTGGGAGAGGAGAGACATTTTTTTATTTTATTTTATTTATTACTTGGATTTGTATGCCGCCCCTCTCCGCGATACGAACCGAGAAGAGCCGGGCTGGCTTACTTTCCTTCCTTCCCGCGCTGATGCAGAGCCACTCGAACAAAGCGTCGCGCCCCTCTGATGCTTTCGGCGGCTTCCGAAGCGACGCTGGGCTCTTTTGCCGCCAAAAGCGTCAGGGGGGCGTGACGCTTTGTTCGAGTGGCTCTGCATCAGCACGGGAAGGAAGGAAAGTAAGCCAGCCCGGCTCTTCTCGGCTCGTATCCCGGCACTTGGTGAGTGGAGAGGCGGTCGCCTCCCCTGCCGCCCCACTCTGGGGGTCCTTGGCTTCTGCTGGGGGTGGGGGATCCGAACGCTGTTTTGAATTTCACATTCCGAGTGGCCCAAACGCCAAAGGCGAACTTCCGCACCTCAGGAGTTAGCTCGCAAACGGCGAGGCTGTTTTAAAACATCGCTGCCGGCCTGGGGGGGGAGAGGGAGAGGGGGGAGAGAAAGAGAGAGGGAGAAAGAGAGAGGGAAAGGGGGGGAGAGGGGGGAGAGAAAGAGAGAGGGATAGAAAGAGAGAGAGAGTGAGAGATGCTCGGTGAGCCTTTCTTTGAAGTTGCCTTTCTTTCTTTCTTTCTTTCTTTCTTTCTCTCTCTCTTTCTTTTTCTCTCTTGCTCTCTTGCTCTTTCATTCTTTTTTCTTTCTCTTTCTTTCTTTCTTTCTTTCTCTTTCTTTCTTTCTCTTGCTTTCTTTCTTTCTCTTGCTTTCTCTCCTTCCTTCCCTCCTTCCATTTCTTTCATTCTCCCTCTCTATTTTTATTTCTCTTTCATTTTCTTTCTTTCTCTCTTGCTTGCTTTCTTTCTTGCTCTTTTTCTTTCTCTCTTTTACCTTCCCTTCCTCTATTTCTTGCTTTCCTTTTCCTTCCTCCCTTCTTTCCTCCCTCTACAGGATTGGGTGGCAGTGAAGTTACTCTCCCCTTTCATAAGTTTCCTTGCTTCCTTCCTCTGTTCCTGTCCCTTCACCCTTTCTTTCTTCCTTTCTTCCTTCCTTCCTTTCTTTCTTTCCTTCCTTCCTTCCTTTCCTCCCTCCATTTCTTGCTTTCCTTTTCCCTCCTCCCTTCTTTCCTCCCTCTACAGGATTGGGTGGCAGTGAAGTTGAATAAATAACTACAGTTTAATGAATAAAAATAAAAGTTTGCCATGTTGATTGTTTTGGGTAAAAAGAGGAAGGGAAGGAAAGCTCTCAGCTTATCATCTTATTAATAAGTAAAGTTACATTTATTCTTGCAATGTCTTTTTGCATAATTTAGACTAACTTTGTGAGTTTTTTGAGGGCTGGAACCAATTAAAATTATTTACATTAATTCCTATGGGGAAAAGTCGTTCGAGATAAGAGCTGCTCGACTTAAGAGCGCAGGTCCGGAACGAATTAAACTCGTATCTCGAGGTACCACTGTAGTAGGTTTATGCACTATTTATTGAATACTTAATAGTTTTCTTATTGTCCTTCCTTCTCTAGTACCTTAGTATGATCCTTAATTACTTTTAAAATAGGAAATAATTAAATATGTTTTTACCCATAAACGCTTTAATCGTTTTAATCATTATCTAGAACTGAATGTTTATAGCAATTGAAGAAAATTGAGCAACTTGCCTAATCTGTTATCCTACTGAACCTTGTGGGTTCAGTACAAAACCTTAAAATGTTACCGTGCTCTTCAACAAATAGTGTTGTCTATCATTTGTCCTTTTTGTGGCTATTCAAATAATGTGACTTAATCAACTGAAAAAGAGTCCAAGCACCTATTTGAAAATTTATTTTCGTTAGTAAGCCACTCCCACCCAGTTACATGACCTTTAAGCCACCCCCATTCATATGATTGTCAAGCCACTCCCACCTGGTCACAAGGCGGGCAAACTTCTACCCAGTCACATGACCATCAAGCCACACCCACACAATAAGCTACGCCCACAGTGCAGCAGTAGAAAATTTTGCAGCCCTTCACTGAGTAAACGCCACTTTTAATTGGATTTATAATATCTACCTAGATTTATTTATTTATTTATTTACTTACTTATTTAAAGAATTATTAATGTGGCTTGGGGATCTATTTTTTGCAGATGACCCTGGACAAAAGAAGTCAAGGCCACTCAGGACACAGTCCTACAGTCAAGAAACAGAACTCTTTGATGTGGAGTCTCATTCTGGCAAGCAGTTGAGGCATTTGAAATTCCTGGCAGTCTCTTTCATGTCGCAGCTTCTGGCTTCACACAGTTTTGTAAAAAAAGTGAGTTGGATTTATCCTTGCCCAGAATCGATAGACTCCTATTACATGTTGAGAATCTGTAATTTCCATGAACTGGGGCAAGTTGCAGAAACGTCGCTTCTGGCTTCAGTTAGTGTAATTATAAACATTCCTGAAATCAAGTGCAAAGTGAAATAGCATTCCATGTTATTTTAATAGTTTTTTAAACAGGGGTTTTAAAAGAATGTTTCTGCAGTAGAATTCTATTTTTCTATAAAGTCTGCTCATAATATCATTGATTAGATATCTTGGCAAAAGAAACCAAGGGTTGGAATAAGTTTAAACCACAGTGAATTTTTGTTTCTAGTCTTGGAAGAAGCCAGAGGCAAATGTATATACATATTGTGATTGACAGTTGAACATTCCGTCCATGTCCATGTTGTACATCTCTGCCAAAATAGTGTAACAAAAGCAGAATTGTTTTTAGGTTTGTGATTAGGGCTAGCTTATCAATAATTAGGATAAACCTATTTAAATACATTTTTAAAATGCAATTGTGGTTAAGAGAAACCTTCAGAAATCTAGCCCTACCTGCTTCGAACTCCTGCCCTATCTGCTGCAACCTTTGCCCCCCCCCCAAAAAAAATTGACATGCTCCTCCCAGCTACGATATTCCGTTGGGACAGATTTGATTGGCTTTTGTATTGAAGTGGCTTCTGATACTAAGAATAGTAAGCATTGTGGAAACAATTTTCAGGTGCAAATTTGAAAAGCAAACTTCCAGTTGGAGCTCTACCTGTTGCTGTCCCTTGAAAAAAATTATTGAAAACTCATAAATGCAAGTTCCTTGAGTATTTTTATCCAGCTCTAATTACTGTTGGAGAATTTGACCTCTGCTTTGGAATTCTAAATACCAAAGAGACTTTTCAAGGCTGTGTTTTCACTAGTTAGGAACTTAGAGAACCATTAGTCAAACCATTAGCCAGTTCCCCTTAATCCTGTTTGTTATGCAGGTGGCAGCATGACAGTCCTAAATATGAAAAGGATGAATATTTTAAAAGAACTAAATGCCATGTATGAATTGGTGTATGGCTACAGTAGAAGCAAGAATTGAAAAGGACGGAGAAATAGTGAATAGGCATAGATTAACTTTATCCAAATAAATTTCTTTTTCTCTCGTCCAATTTCTTTTGCTCAGTTCTTATTTTGTCGGACTTTAATATTGGTTATATTGAAAGGAAAGAGCCTGGTGAATATGTACATAATAATAAAAAGTATGGCTTCTTCAGGATTCTGAACGACACCAATTCTTTTAGTGTAAAATTGAAATTCCAGGCAAAATAGCCATGAAGATTTTATCTGCTAATACTATTACCGTAATAAAATGTTAATAGACCTCATAGTTCATCCACCTGAATTTAATTCCCATTAACACAGTGCCTCTCAATTATTTTATGTTACGCCCCACCCCCTGCCCCTCCCGGAAGAAGTAAACATTTCACGTGCCCCCAGCTCTTTGCTGGCACGCATCTTGCAGCCCGCCCAACCTGCCACCACCAAATTACGCCCCACCGCAAGATGTGTGTCCTACCTGACAATTGGAACGTTACCTCCGTCACGTTCCTTGGCATTGTGTCCAGGGCAACCTGTTCTAAAAGAAAATGTCTCACAAGTTAGAGAAGTTTGATTGAACTTGCAAGATTTTTTTTTAGAACTGGCTGCCCTAGCTATAACGCTGAGAAACGTGACGGAGATACTGGTATAAGTGTCAAGTTGGACGCACATCCTATTCTCTGCGGCAAAAAAAGCACTTTCCCTGGGGTCAAAGGACCCTCCCTGGCATTGCACCGCCCCACCCCCCTGGGGGGGCACTCAACTATTTGAAAAGCACTGTATTAACATGACATGGACCTTGTAAGTGTTTTTTTTCCTTTATCCACTAGGTAGTTGAATGTGAAGATTCTGAAGAGTTAAAGGAACTTGAACAGAAGTAGGTTTGTGGGTTGTTTTTTGTTGAATATTTTAATTAAGAATACAAGTAAGCTGTGTAAGGAGATTTTGAGAAACATTACTTTACATCTCTTACCAGATGAGAAATTAACTATATCTATCTATCTATCTATCTATCTATCTATCTATCTATCTATCTATCTATCTATCTATCAATCTATCTATCTATCTATCTATCTATCAATCAATCAATCAATCAATCAATCAATCAATCAATCATCTCTCTGCCTGAAACTACAGCCTATTAAAGGATATAACATTAATTCAACAGAAGGTGATAGACAGAAGTCACACCTAAGAAAACCTGAAACAGGGCAAGGACAATTTCAAAACAAATCAGGCTGATCTGTGAACATTGTGTTAACACTATTTTTTGCAGAGTTTCCAAAGAAAGAAGTTGTAAAATTAATGCTGGGCCCATACCTTTATAGGATGGGATCCTGTCTTTAATTGTTTAGAGTAGTCACTAAAGTCAGTACTGACTTTAAAATTATGCGAGCATAAAATAATACTAGTTTTTCAGCTAACATTTCTGACTAATGGAGCATCTACTAATGAATGTTGGGGCAAATTGCAAGGATAATATGGAATTCTACCTTGATATCATCACCATGACGATGATGATAAAGTTTAATCTAGTGGCATGCCCACGTGGCCTATTTCCTGTGGATAAATGGTTTCATTTTTAGATTCTCTGACTTTTATTCTAATTAATTGATGCAGTCAGCCATTCACTATGGTTGTTTTTCTAGGTTGTTGGAAAAAATTCTTTGCTACATAAATGCAGTGGCACAATCGATAGAAAAAAATGCCAACACTTTGACAGCCAAATTCTGGAAGGTGTTGCTTAACAAATCATATGAACTACTGGATAAAGTAAGTCTTATTCTATTTGTCAGTAAAGTGACATCTTGAAGCTTTATGATTTTGATATAAAAATGGGGTTTGTTTATTTATTTATTTATTTTATTTTGTCAAGTATTTATTAGATAACAGAGGTATAAACATAGCTATTGATACATGAAATGGATACGAATAAAAGGAGACATTAAGACAGGGATGTTGGTGCACTTATGCACGTCCCTTGCAGACCTCTTAGTAATGGGATGAGGTCAACAGTCTAGTCTAAGGTTAAGATTTTGGGGATTTGGGGAAGAAACTACAGGCATTCTAAACCTGTATTCTAAACCACCAGACAATCCAGGCAAAAATCTTAGTTAAGAACATAAGAAGAGCCATGCTGAATCAGGCCAAAGCCCATCGAGTCCAGCATTCTGTGTCACACAGTGGCCCACCAATTGTCCATGGGGATCTTAAGTAAAAAGAGAAGGCATTATCCTCCCTTTCCCTTGACCCCCAACAAATGGTATTCAAGGGAATCCTGCCTGCTTCAACCAACATAGAGGCTTCACATGGACATCCGTTTCAATAAACACCAATACACTTGGCATCCATGAATCTGTCTAATCCTGCCTTGAAGCTATCAAGGCTGACAGCCGTCATGACCTCTTCTGGAAGTGAATTCCATAGTTGCTTAAGATATCTGCTTATCACAGATTTGCCTAGCAAATTAATTCCAGTAATAATAATTTACAGTTACAGTGGTACCTCGGTTCTCAAATGCCTCGGTTTTCATACATTTCGGATTTCAAACAAAATTTTCTGCAAAAATTTGCTTCGGTATCCAAACAAAAATTCGGATACTGAACAGATAATTTTGTTTAGAATCCGAAATGTAAGATCTGAGGGGACGAGGTGAGAGGGAATGGGAGTCGGAATCCCGACACACCCCTCCTGGCTGCCCTCTTAACAGCCTCCCAGTCTCTACCTTGTAACTGCTCCAAGCTGCAGGAAGGGTAGGGCTGGCTTCAATACCGGCAGCTTTGGGGGGCTCCTTTCCTCAGCGGTTCAGTTCAGTTCCTCCAGGCAGCTGCACCAACTTTTTCTTTCCCGGCGGCGGCAGCTCTGGCGGCTTCCCTACGAGGAGGAGCAGCGTCAGGAACGTCATGTGATGAAGGTAAGCCGCCGGAGCCGTCGCTGCCAGGAAGGAAAAAGTTGGTGCAGCTGCCTGGAAGTACCGAACTGAACCGCTGAGGAAAGGAGCCCCCCAAACCTGCCGGTATTGCAGCCAGCCCTACCCTTCCTGCAGCTTGGAGCAATTACAAGGTAGAGACTGGGAGGCTGTTAAGAGGGCGACCAGGAGGGGCGTGTCGGGATTCCGACTCCCATTCCCTCTCACCCCGTCCCCTCAGATCCTTATCCCATAGGAAATAGAGGAAATACTGTAGATTTAATTGGTTCCCAGCAAGTCAATGGGCTGGGAACCAATTAAATCCATTTCCATTATTTCCTATGGGATAAATTAATTCGGTTCTCAACCAAATCGGTTCTCAACCACACTTCTGGAACGGATTGTGGTCGAGAACCGAGGTACCACTGTATCTGGGAAATTTGTATGAATAAAAATAATAATGCAATACAGATTTAAAAACACAAAGTGTAAAAAAAAATAGAGAATATTAATCTATGATATTTGGAAAAAGTGAAGCAAGCACATAGAAAGGCTTCACCTTGAAAGGAGAAGACTGACAGAAAACACGATAGAAATTTGGCTTCCCTGAAAGATGAGGAAGCTATCTGAAAGACGTCTCTTCCTGGTTTCATCTACCCAACCCACTAGAGCAGGGAGGCAAGGAATATTGCAGGCCCTGTCTTTAAAAAGGTGCATCTGGTGAGATCCAGAAGAATAGCCATTTCCATAGTGGCTCTCTCCCTTTGGATCATCATCCTCATAGAGAGTCCTGGTTCTGCCAATTTGCCAACAGGCCTGGATAACCCTGTGTGGGATGGAATCCATCAAGTGACTTGTTTGATTGTGTGTTGTCACGGGTGTGAAGGTGTTACTGTTTTCATTTTATATTGCAAACCACTAGAGCAGAGGTGGGCTGCTAAGGTGGAAGGGTGACGTGTGCTCGTCCCTGTGATAGAAACATAGAAGATTGACGGCAGAAAAAGACCTCATGGTCCATCTAGTCTGCCCTTATACTATTTCTTGTATTTTATCTTAGGATATATGTTTATACCAGGCATGTTTAGATTCAGTTACTGTGGATTTACCAACCGCGTCTGCTGGAAGTTTGTTCCAAGCATCTACTACTCTTTCAGTAAAATAATATTTTCTCACATTACTTCTAATCTTTCTCCCAACTAACCTCAGATTGTGCCCCCCTTGTTCTTGTGTTCACTTTCCTATTGAAAACACTTCCCTCTTGAACCTTATTTAACCCTTTAACATTGATTCTGAGTGCTAGCGCAATTCTGCTACTGCACCTGCTTCCACCCACATGCGGAAGCAAAAAACCCGCACTGAAACGCAGGCGCAGCTGCGTCTCCACGTGTGGTTCTGCTACCTGCGCAGGTGTAGTAGCAGAATTGCGCTGGAGTCCGCTAGCACTCAGAGCCACGGGGGAGAGCACACGTCACCGTTCCAACTTAGCAGCCCACCTCTGCACTAGAGTCACCCCACTTGAGAGTGCATGAGGTAGAAACAAAGAAGGGTGGCTGGATTAGTTTTCCCATCTAAATGCTACTTTTCTTTTAGTATTAATTTTTTTAAAAAAAATTGTTCCTGTGTTTCCTTTCTAGATCAATTCCTTAATTCCAACAGAAACCTTTATTCCCGTCCTCAGGGGCCTGATGATCAATCAGTTGCCCTCAGTGAGACGTAAAGCCATGGACCTCCTCAACAATAAACTGCAACAGAACACACAATGGAAACAAAACCAAGTAAGCAATGTTCCTTATTGTCCCTCTTGCCATATAGTATTTATTTATTTAATTTGACTTCTATGCTTCCCAATTCCATAGAAACATAGAAGATTGACGGCAGAAAAAGACCTCAAGATCCATCTAGTCTGCCCTTATACTATTTCCTGTATTTTATCTTAGGATGGATATATGTTTATCCCAGGCAGGTTTAAATTCAGTTACTGTGGATTTACCAACCACGTCTGCTGGAAGTTTGTTCCAAGGATCTACTACTCTTTCAGTAAAATAATATTTTCTCATGTTGCTTTTGATCTTTCCCCCAACTAATTCTGAAGGACTCAGGGCGGCATAGTAGTAGCCCTTTGTGCTACATAGCATCCTAACGGCAATGGGAAAAAGTTCAGCCTTGCCCTTTAAATATAGTACTTAAATCAGTGGTTCTCAACCTTTCTAATGCCGCGACCCCTTAATACAATTCTTCATGTGTTAGTGACCCCCAACCATAAGTCTAGCGCCAATTCTGCCAACAGAGCTTTAAGCTGATTGGTAGGAAGATCAGAGGGACACCCCTACTGTAAATGCCTGATTGGTCGGAGTGTAAAAATATGTTCCAAGGGGCCAGAATAGAAGCTTTAGTTCCTAACACCAGGGAAACTTTGTCTTTTCCCATGGTCTTAGGCAACCCCTGTGAGACGGTCGTTCGACCCCCAAAGGGGTCCTGACCCCCAGGTTGAGAACCACTGACTTAAATAAAGAAGTACTGGATCTGAAACCCTGTACTTGCTCTGAGTCTAATTAATAATAATTGATGATGATGATGATGATGATGACGATAATGATAATAATAATAATAATAATAATAATAATAATAATAATAATAATATCAGGAAATCTTCTGCTGTATGCTTGTTTGGATTGCAAGATCAGGATGTTGGCTTAGATGTTCCACCCTGTAACCTTCCCATGAATGGTCCCACATCATTTTGTCCTTTCAGGTGGAACTGCTGCTGGAATTGGTTCCCAACCTCCTCACTGTGGTGCAGCATCCGGAAGCTGAGGAGCAGGCAATTAATAGGCAGACGGCCTTGTATAGCTTGAAGTTGCTGTGCAAGTGTTTTGGCAGAGAGAAGCATGAGCTGTTTGTAGCCGTGCTAAAAGTGGCCATTGAGCTGATTTCTTCAGATGGGGAAGAAGATAGGAACGTGGTCGGAAGTGCTCTGTTGTGTGCTGCTGAGGTCACCTGTGTGCTGAAAGCATTGGCTATACCTCAACTTCCAAGGTACTTTTTCTTGAAGCCTAATTAAGGATCAAGAAATTGAACATCTGAACTGTCCCTTGAGCCTGAGGGTTTTGTTCAAAATATGCCTCTCGTAATGTGATTGAGTGTCAGTTAAGCAGCTCTGAAAGATAGGGTGGCTATTTTGCTTCTCCTTTAATAGATAAACATAGGTTTTCCATGAAATTCCAAAGCCGGGGAAATCAGTTGGCATTGGAAAAAAGAGTGGTACCTCTACTTAAGAATTTAATTTGTTCCGTGATCAGGTTCTTAAGTAGAAAAGTTTGTAAGTAGAAGCAATATTTCCCATAGGAATCAATGTAAAAGCAAATAAAGCATGCAAACCCATTAGGAAAGAAATAAAAGCTCGGAATTTGGGTGGGAAGAGGAGGAGGAAGAAGAGGAGGAGGGCAGCCACTGCCCAGGGCGAAGGGAGCGTTTCTTTTCTCTGGGCACTGGCAGAGGTTTATTGCTTTGTTTGCTCTGGACTGCCAAAGCCTCCTTAAGCGCCACCGAAAGGCTCCTCTAGCAGCCCAGAAAAGCCCGAGATGACCGAGATTAAAGGGGGAATGGCAGGAAACTGGCCGGGCCTTCATGCCATTCTCAAATTTCCTGGGAAAATTTTCCGAGCTCGGGTTCTTAAGTAGAAAATGGTTCTTAAAAAGAGGCAAAAAAATCTTGAACACCCAGTTCTTATCTAGAAAAGTTCTTCTTAAGTAGAGGTACCAGTGTACTTCCTTCCATGCAAATGATTCTTAATTTTCTATGCCAATAACTGATTGCTCTTCCTTGCAAACAAATGTTTAAATAATATTTATAGGAAGATGTGTATAATTAATTGGAAGCTTTCCACAAAACAAAGAAAAATTAAGCAATTTCCTGATTACAATCATTCAAAAAAGCAGTGATAGATAAAATTAATTTTGACTCTGATATTCAGTTAACTACTGTACCATCCTCTATGTAGATTAAGAAACTTATAGAATAGAATAGAATTTTATTGGTCGTGTGATTGGACACACAAGGAATTTGTCTTGGTGCGTATGCATTCAGTGTACATAAAAGAAAAGATTAACAGTGAATATTCATTAGAGAGTTTGATGTTTTCAGAAGAGCTTGGCCTTTGACCTTATTTAAAATACCACTTAGTGAAATGTATTTGACTAGAAGATAATTTATTTTATTGGGAGGTCTGTTTGAGTATGAACAGGTTAATCTTGTGTGTCTTTTCTCTTAGGCTTATGCCGGCATTGCTAAATATACTGAAACACAAAAAGGACTTGGTCGCCAATGAAATTTATTTACTTAGCACAGTGACAGCTCTACTGAAAATTGTGGAAACATTGCCACGCTTCCTCAGCCCATATTTGCTGAATGTCCTGCTCCAGGTCAATAAACCTACTTTGATTAAGGGCAAATATTAGTTAATATTAGTTAACCTCTGTGAAATAACTCAATTTGTACATTGGCTGCCTCCTAGGTGGTCCACTTGGACAGGATTACTGTTGAAATGGGACCTTCATCCCAAGTTAATCAACGTGTGGCATCTCTGAAAACCATGTTGGCAACAAAACTTCCATCAAGAGTTCTTCTGCCAGCCATTGCCAAGTGCTATGATAAAATTGCAAAAGATTCTAAGGTGAGTTGAGCCTCAGTTCTTCCAACACATCTTGTGCTATACTGGCATCACACATTGAGAAGGAGGCATAATTCCAGCTGCAAAGGGTTGCTTCGTTTACTCAGCTAAACTGTACTCTAACATGGCCTTAGATTTGGCACTTAGTATCTTGGACAAGGAAGAAAAGGAGCGGGGTCATAGTTCTTTATGGCTCTCAAATTTCACCCTGTCCTGGACGAGATGTTTTCCTTTAAAATGGCTGCCATCAGGTTTTTGAAGGGAAACTCAAGCAATTTGGACAGCTTTATTTCATAATTTGAATCCCCTTGGGTATTAAACTGAACTTCTATCTTTATTTGTTTGTTCTTCTAGAATGATGTAGGTACTGTTATGGATATTTTGAAGGAGCATATTGTAACTCTGGAGAAAGATCAGCTCTCTGCTCATCAGTCTGAGTTAACAGCATTTTTCACCAAAGCTTTGGACTTCAGGGCTGAACACTCTCCGGTAAAGCACATAAGATTTTTTGGGGAGTAGTACAAATGTATTCCTCTTCGAGTGAGGTTTCCCTTTGAATTATGGGAAATGGGGCACTTTAAAAAGCTCGGTTCTAGGCAGGATTATGCCCATAATCCTATAAACATTGCTACCAATATTTTGACAACGCCTGCTTTATTCTAGGACAATTTAGAGAAGGTTGGCAAAATAGAAGCTCGAATTATCGCATGTTTAATCAGCATGGTTATGAAGCTTTCTGAAATGTCTTTCCGGCCCCTGTTTTTCAAGGTAGGCTTTTGAACATGCTTCTATCTCAATAGGTTTCTTGTTTGTGTTTTGATACAAACAAGCAAGCAAACCCACCCCCGGTTTCTCTTCCAGCTCTTTGATTGGGCCAAAACTGAAGGTGCTCCGAAGGATAGACAGTTAACTTTCTACCGACTGGCAGACTGTATTGCTGATGAGCTAAAGGGGCTGTTCAGCCTATTTGCTGGCCATTTAGTGAAACCTTTTGCTGACAATCTGAACCAGATCAATACATCAAAAACAGGTAAAAATTCTAATTTAAAATAAATGCAAGGAAGAAAAATATTTTTTAGTAAGATGCATTATAATGCACTAACATATGGGGTTTATATGGGATTGACATGATTTATATATGGGATTGACACGACGGGTTCTTGGTGCTCTCTAAGCTTGCTGTTTTCCTGCAGATGTTTCCAAACGACTTAACATCATCAGTAATAACTAGATCAGTAACTAGCACTTATAGAAACATAGAAACATAGAAGTCTGACGGCAG
Source organism: Erythrolamprus reginae (assembly GCF_031021105.1). Lineage (NCBI taxonomy): Eukaryota > Metazoa > Chordata > Lepidosauria > Squamata > Dipsadidae > Erythrolamprus > Erythrolamprus reginae. Next base: position 337,473,662 of record NC_091950.1, on the reverse strand, counting down.
AAAAAGACCTCATGGTCCATCTAGTCTGCCCTTATACTATTTTCTGTATTTTATCTTAGGATGGATATATGTTTATCCCAGGCATGTTTAAATTCAGTTACTGTGGATTTATCTACCACATCTGCTGGAAGTTTGTTCCAAGGATCTACTACTCTTTCAGTAAAATAATATTTTCTCATGTTGCTTTTGATCTTTCCCCCAACTAACTTCAGATTGTGTCCCCTTGTTCTTGTGTTCACTTTCCTATTAAAAACACTTCCCTCCTGGACCTTATTTAACCCTTTAATATATTTAAATGTTTCGATCATGTCCCCCCTTTTCCTTCTGTCCTCCAGACTATACAGATTGAGTTCATTAAGTCTTTCCTGATACGTTTTATGCTTAAGACCTTCCACCATTCTTGTAGCCCGTCTTTGATGTTACCTAGTTTGGGTAATGAAATATCCGCTAGAAAAAAAGCAAACTCAGAGAGTACCAAAGACCTCTCATATTTATAATTTTTCTTTGGAGCTTATTTTCATTTAATAAAATAAAATAAAAATGAAAGGCCAGGCGCAATCAACTCAAAACCCAACTTCTGCTAGTTCACCTTCAAAAAATAAGTCATAGGACTCATTCACATCAAACTACATTTGTTTAACTTTATCACAGCCTGTGTCATATCTTCACTGGGGGAGGATAGATTTAGAATCTTGTGTTTTATTTTCTTCGTATTATTTTAATTATTTTTAAAAATCAAAGCCTGACATAATGAGAATAGTACCAAATTAAGGTTTGATTCAAACCCACATTTAAAATAATTACTAAATAATAAACGCATGTGTGATCAAGAGGTGAGAAATTATCACTGTACCTTTTTGATGAATGAACTCTGTTGAAATGATGGTTTCGGTTATCAGTTCTTGAATACATTTCATAGTTAGCCAATGAATAATTTATAAACACAAATGTGATCAAGATCTTATGATATGATGAGAAATTATTACTGTACACTTTTGATGAACAAACTGATGAAATGATGGTTTAGGTTATCAGTTCTTGAATAGACTTCATAGATCGCCAAATAATAAGTATGGTCTTTCAGTGATGACTTGTCCTCTCAGCACCATTAAGTTAATGAGGCATAAGCTGTACCATCATTTCCCAATTGCCGACGCTGTGGGTGTTTTTGAGGAGTTTGAAAAATTCCAAGGGGATGCCTAAATGAAGGACTTCTGTTACCCAGAAAAAAACTCTCCACATGCAGAATTAAGGAATCAGGTTGGCCCCAACCTAGGCAACATGGGGCTACCTTTGAAAAGTGTTCGGAAACTTCAGATCGTGCAGAATGCAGCTGCGAGAGCAATCAAGGGCTTTCCCAAATATGCCCATGTTACACCAACACTCCGCAGTCTGCATTGGTTGCCGATCAGTTTCCGGTCACAATTCAAAGTGTTGGTTATGACCTATAAAGCCCTTCATGGCACCGGACCAGATTATCTCAGGGACCGCCTTCTGCTGCACGAATCCCAGCGACCAGTTAGGTCCCACAGAGTGGGTCTTCTCTGGGTCCTGTCAACTAAACAATGTCGCTTGGCGGGACCCAGGGGAAAAGCCTTCTCTGTGGCGGCCCCGGCCCTCTGGAACCAACTCCCCCCAGAGATTAGAATTGCCCCCACCCTCCTTGCCTTTCGTAAGCTGCTTAAAACCCACCTCTGCCGCCAGGCATGGGGGAATTGAGATACTTTCCCCCTAGGCCTCTACAATTTTATGCATGGTATATCTGTATGTATGTTTGGTTTTTATAATAATGGGTTTTTAACTGTTTTTAGTATTGGATTATTATTATATGTTGTTTTATTACTGTTGTTAGCCACCCCGAGTCTGTGGAGAGGGGCGGCATATAAATCCAATAAATAAATAAATAAATAACATAGTTATGAATGGAACAGGGTCCATTTCTTCCTCGGCATTCTGGATAGCATTCTGAAAGTTGCCTAGCCAAATTTTTAACATGCTGTATTGCAGATTTTATAAATTATTTGCTGCTCTGTTATTTCTCAACCATGGCATTTTCAGACATATGGCCTTCAACTGTCAGAATTCTCAAGCCAAGACCCTTGGGTCAGTGGTGCAATCCATTTTTTTTATTACTGGTTCTGTGGATGTGGCTTGGTGGGCATGGTGTAGCTTGGTGGCTGTTCCCACCCCACTCTGTGGCCAGCCAGCGGTGATATTTGTTGGTTCTCCAAACTACTCAAAATGTCTACTACCGGTTCTCCAGAACCTGCTGGATTTCACTCCTGCCTTGGCCAGAGGTCTTCAAACTTGGCACCTTTAAGACTTATGGACTTCAACTCCCAGAATTCTCCAGCCAGTATATCTGGCTGGAGAATTCTGGGAGTTGAAGTCCACAAGTCTTAAAATTGCCAGGTTTGGGGACCTCTGTCCTTGGGGAATTGAAGTCCACCCACCTGAAAGTTGTCACAGTTGAGAAACGCTATCCTAATAATATCTGAATCCAAATATTCTATTTTAAAAAGGCTTTAACTGTAAATCTGCTATTAATGTAATATTCTCTTTGCTTGTATCATCATATGAAGATTACAAAGTGATAGCTGCTAAGTATAAATGCCTTCTTCCTGTACCGTTTGCTGTTTATTTCAGATGCAGATGAAGCTTACTTTGACTCTGAGAGCGACACTGAGAAAAGTTGCTTATTACTGCAGTATATCCTTGACTGTTTGTACAAAATCTTCCTTTTTGATTCCCATCATTTTGTGAGCAAAGAGAGGGCAGAAACAATGCTGCTGCCTTTAGTCAATCAGGTTAGATCGCAGTCATGTTTTTATCAGATTATTACATAATAAGTTTTCACCGGGCTATACAATTCTTTGACCATTTTTACAGATATGTTTTGTTCATTTAGGCTGGTTCCTTTTTCAGATGCTCTTATGGGCAAATCACCACACTCGGTTTAGAGCATGAGTTGACTGATGTACTGTTTGTAATCATTCTCCACTGCATCTGGAAGGAGAGTCCAACATGGGTATTTAACCAATCCGATTGGTAGAGACTGAGTAAAAATTTACATAATAAAAGTTACCGCCCCCTTGCAGTCCCCCCATGAGCTCAGTTTTAAAAACTCAGTCCCAGAGTAGAGACATACTGAGTTTTGCTGAATAAATTTTAAGGTGTTATTACCAGTTTAATCTTTTTTCTTTTATCTCCTTACAGATCTGATCATCGTTGGAGGCAGGGGTCTCTGTCCTCCGCGGACAACACCCCCAACGATCTCCTTAGGGGCTGCTTCCCCCCGAGGGAACTGCCCCCAAGAGGAGCACCTCAGCCCGGAGTCCCTGGCCTCAGCGGTCAAACAAGGGCTGCGAGCCGAAGGTGGGGGGGTCCGCCCCCCCCACTGGGAGGCTCGAGGAGAACGGCGACCCCCGGAGGGGCTCGCAGGCAGCGCCGGAGCCCGAATCAGCTGTAAAGCGGCGAGGAATGCCGCAGAGACTTCCGCCGCCGCCGCAGCCGCCAGCGCTGGGATCGCCGCGGCTGGACTGGGCGAGCCCTGGAGGGCCGAGACCGGGCTGGGAAAGCCCGAAGAAGCGGCGAAAGGGGGGGTGAGCGCAAAAGACCCGCGAAAACGCTGGGCAGCGCCATTTTGACTACACCCCCCCCACGGAGCGCAAGAGCGCCATCCGGAAGGGCTTCCGGCAGCTGAGAGGCGCGAATTGGGCTACGGCTCTAATGCGCAGCCGCAAGGGTGAGGCCAGCATCAGCAGCCATTTTTTCCTTCGTGACGAAGCTGTTGAGAGGCAAATTTCTTGTGATACTCCTATTACAACACCGGAGCTGTGAGTACAATGGAAGATAAGCCCAATACCGAGAAAGCCAGCTCCCCAGTGGTAAGCAAGGAGAAGGCTAAGGGGAAGGATAAGGAGAGGTCAAAGCCCTCCCAGTCCCCTGCTTCGGTGGCCTCATTAAAAGAGGCAGAAAAGCGCATAAAGGCGCTAGAGAAGAAATTGGAGGCAGCCTTGCACCCCTCCCCTTCTCCAGTACCTCTGACTCAGAGGCAGCCAACCACGTCTGAACCTGGGACCCCTCAGTCAGCCTTTGGACACCTGGGACCCCTACAGGAGGGTGACTGGTCCCCAGAGGGACAGTTCATGTCTTTGCCACAGGCCCCATCTCCAGCCTTGTCCTGGACTAGACCTGAACCTTCCGGGCTCCCAAGAAGGGGCACCCAGGCACCTTCTGCCACATTTACACCCACAGCGGCGGGGCTGCGCCCCCAGACTGGTTCGTGGCAGCACATGACTCCAGAATTACAGGAGATGTTTGCAAATGTCTATGCTCAAGGAGTGAATGCCGGGACAGGCCAGCAGGTGAACCGACCTCAGACTCAAGCAAGAAGCCTTTGGCCAATACCGCCCCCCTCGGGTTTGGGGTCTCTTTCAGAGGATCCGGACTTTGGCGAGGACAGTGATAAAGAATATGAGTTCTCAGAGGATGAGAACACCCCAGAACAGCAGCCAGTGGCCGGACTGTTTAAGCCCACGCTGTTTCGGACTCTGCTTTTTAAGGCAAAGCAGGTAATGGACCTGCAGGGAGCGGCTAAGACACCAGAAGCAGAGACCGGCAAGACATCTGCTTCCCTTTTAAGAGAACCCCAACCCGAGTCGGACCACATCCCGGCATCGCATATCTTCGTTGAGGGAGTCAAAAAACCCTGGCAACACCCCGCAGCGGCTCAGGGTCCTTCGAATTTGGAGCGCAAGTTCTACACATTCGACGATGAGGTGGAAAAACTTTTGGAGTTTCCCCCCATTGACCAGCCAGTAGTCACGCTGGTTTCCAGTGCCCTTGTACCGTCAGAGACGGGGGAGAGCTTGAAACCAGAGGACAGAAAGGCGGAAACCCTATTACGCAAGACCCACCAAATGGCGGGCTGGGGTTTCAGAGCGGCTGCTGCGGCCTCCTTCTTCAACAGGGCCTCCATCATGTGGCTCCAGGAGCTGCAGTCGCGCCTTGGCCCGGAGGAAGCCAGACTTCGCCAGGATATCAGCAAGCTACAGGCCGCAGCTGAGTTTTCCGCCGACGCCACCCTACACGCAGCTAAGTTTGCCAGTAGGGGCATGGCCACTACGCTGTCGTCACGCCGACTTTTGTGGCTGAGGAATTGGCCAGCGGACTTGAAATCAAAATGGCGCCTGGCCTCAGCTCCACTACAGGGATCGATGCTCTTCGGTGACATTTTGGATAAAGTCCTCATAGAGGACAAGGACAAGAGGAAGGTCCTCCTTAAGTCCAATAGACGCCAAGACCGTCGTTTTACTCCCTACACCAGACGACAGAACCCGCGTTGGGATGCTTCTACCGGACAAGGACAGGCGCAGAGAGGTTTTCACCAGAATCAGTACTCCCAGCAATCATTCAGGAATGATCGCGGATCTTATCAGGATCGTCCCAGAGGCTTCCAGCAGTCCAGGCGGCCCTTTCGTGGAGGCAACCAGAGGGGATATCGTCGTTCCAAATGACTCCTCCGGGCCCCTACCTCTAGGAGGGAAGCTGCAGCACTTCAGCCCCTCCTGGCTGCTCACTTCCTCGGACAAGTGGGTTTTAGCCACCGTATCGGAAGGACTTCGTCTGGAATTCATGGGGCCCCCTCCTCATCGCTTTGTAAGTTGCCCGAGGCTTCGGGACCTACACAAGAGGCAGCAGATCCGCAAGGAGATTGCCCACTTACTGGAAATACAAGCCATCGAACAGGTACCTCGGCAGGAAGTTGGCAGGGGATTTTACTCCAGGATTTTCCTGGTACCCAAGACTTCAGGAGGATACCGAATGATACTGAATTTGAAACAACTCAACATCTACATCAAGTACAGGAGGTTCCATATGCACTCCTTACAGACTATTCTTCCCTCGGTACGTTCCAGGGACCTGTTGACTTCAATAGATTTAAAGGAGGCCTACCTCCACGTACCTGTACACCCGGCACACCGGGAATTCCTCAGGTTCTGCTCAGAAGGCGTGCATTACCAGTACAGGGCGATGCCCTTCGGCCTCTCCTCGGCCCCACGGACTTTTACCAAGTTGCTGGACGCCCTGACGGCCAGTCTTCGGTCTCATTCTATCAGACTGATGGCCTACCTGGACGACATAATCATTTTGTCCAGGTCTCCCAGGCAGGCCAGAGAGGACTTAGCCAGAACAATACGGACCCTAGAAGCGCATGGCTTCACTATAAACGTGGAGAAAAGTCAGCTGTCTCCAACAACCAGACTACAACATCTGGGTTCCATCATCGATACCATATCCGGCAAGGTAACCCTTTCTCCCGAGAGGCAGGAGAACATTCATCGTCTGGTTGCCGGCTTGATCCGCCTCAGACGGGCCCCGATGGCGCTATTGTCAAAGGTGCTAGGTACGTTGGTGTCAGCCATAGGTATAGTTCCCTGGGCAAGACACCATATAAGAGGCCTTCAGTGGTTCCTTTTGCCAGCCCAGAGGGCCAGGGTCAGCCACTCACAAAGGATTATCTTCCTACCAAGGAAAGTCAAAGAGTCGTTGAAGTGGTGGCTCACCGCAACAATTCAGGAGGGTTCCCCCTTTCGTACTCAGGACCGTCTCATTCTGACCACAGACGCCAGTTTATACGGGTGGGGTGCCCACCTGGGACGTCATATGGCCCAAGGACAATGGACAGTAGAGGAATTGGCTTCGGTCAATATCAACTTCTTAGAACTAAGAGCAGTGTTTCTAGCCCTGTTGGCCTTTGCCCCCCTAGTAGAGGGCAAACACATACTTATCTTAACAGACAATGTAGCAACCAGGGCCCACCTGAATCATCAGGGGGGCACGAGGTCTCAACGTCTCATGGAGGAAACTATGCGGCTCTTCACCTGGGCCGAGACCCATTTGGCGTCACTAACCGCGGAACATATCGCAGGGATCAGCAACTCCACAGCGGATTGGCTCAGCAGGGCTACCCTGGATCCGTCAGAGTGGCGACTCGATCCAGACCTGTTTTACCAGTTGACCCAGAGGTTTGGGGTCCCCCTAGTGGACCTATTTGCCAGCGGCCAGAACACTCAGCTTCCGAGGTTTTTCACACGGTTTCCGGATCCAGGAGCAGAGGGGACCAACGCCCTACTGTCACCTTGGCCTCCAGGTCTCCTGTACGCCTTTCCCCCCGTGAATCTCATCCCGAGGGTGGTGGAGAAGATTCTCCACGAGGAGGCGGAAGTGATCTTACTAGCACCATATTGGCCACGTCGCCCGTGGTTCGCGGACTTGGTGGAACTTTCAGTGTCACCCCCGTGGAGGATTCCAGATCGGATCATCTCGTTGAGCCAGGGGAATCTGAAACACCCAGATCCTCAATGGCTACACTTGACAGGTTGGCACTTGAAAGGCATAAATTGAAGCAGTTGGACTTACCAGAGAAGGTTATAGATACCATGCAGGCTGCCAGGCGCCCATCGACTTCACGAATTTATCAGGCGACCTGGGCTGCGTTTTGTAAATTTTGCGACAAGGATTTACGGGATCCTAGGGAAGCTTCTGTAATTGCTGTTTTAGAGTTTCTGCAAGCAGGGGTGGAACGTGGCTTAGCTCCTAATACTTTGAGACGACAGGTGGCAGCCCTAGCCACCATGATTCAAACTCCAGAGTCTCGTCCCTTGGCTCAGCATCCTTGGATCAGAGATTTTATTAAAGGAGCCACGAATAAACATTCTCCGCCTGTCAGGAGATTTCCATCCTGGGACCTCACGTGGGTACTTAAGGCCTTAACTAAACCTCCCTTTGAACCATTGAGGTCTATACCAATTAGGCTGCTTTCCATCAAGACAGCCTTTCTTGTAGCTGTTACATCTGCACGCAGGGTGTCGGAGTTATCGGCGTTATCCGTGCGACCTGACCTCTGTGTCTTTTATCCGGATAGGGTGGTTCTTCGTTTGGACCCCACCTTTGTACCAAAGGTAAATACAGTGTTCCATAGGAAACAGGAACTTATTCTTCCAGATTTCTGCTCTCATGGGAGTCATCCATCAGAGCTACTGTGGCATAAGGTGGATGTCCGGAGAGCTCTAAAGATTTATATTAGAAGGACAGAGGAGTTTCGTAAGTCTGAGAATCTTTTTATTTCATTTTCTGAATATAGGAAGGGACTTGGATTATCGGCAAAATCCATTAGTCGGTGGATTAAGGACTGTATCTCGGAGGCCTACAAGGCTGGAGGACACACAGTTCCAGAAGGATTGACAGCCCACTCAACCAGGAGTGCGGCGACTTCGGCGGCTTGGTCTACTCAAGCATCGATAGAGGACATTTGTCGGGCTGCAACCTGGGCAGCCCCTACAACATTTATTAGACATTATAAGTTGGACTCCTTTGCTTCAGCGGAAGCGGCCTTTGGCAGGAGGGTTCTTCAAAGAGTTTGTGTTTCTCCTAAGTCCCTAGTTAGACCTTCTCCCTCCCATGGGCTTTAAAGATCTTTGGTATATCCCATGTTGGACTCTCCTTCCAGATGCAGTGGAGAAGACCCGTTGTACCTACCTGAACGGTCTTCTCGATGCACTGGAAGGAGAGTCCAAACCCACCCGGTAGTTACAGTTCAGGGACACCGGAGGTTGGGTTGGTTCATGAGTTCTTGCATTGGTCAATAAAAGTTGGTTATCCTCTTAAGTGCCTTTCGTTTTTAAAACTGAGCTCATGGGGGGACTGCAAGGGGCGGTAACTTTTATTATGTAAATTTTTACTCAGTCTCTACCAATCGGATTGGTTAAATACCCATGTTGGACTCTCCTTCCAGTGCATCGAGAAGACCGTTCAGGTAGGTACAACGGGTCATCTACCAGTCTTGTAAAGCCAGAAGTTAAATGCAGTGTTCTTAGACTCCAAGAAAGGGGCATTAAAAGTACCATATTTTTCGGAGTATAAGATGCACCTTAGTTTTGGGGGGAGGAAAATTCGGGGGGGGGGGATTCTGCCAAACCAGGTATTCATCTGGCTAGCATCTTTAGTCTGAAAAGCTTCAACACATTAGTTTTCTGTTTTTGAGCGCATGCATGTTTTATCCCCTGGTTGGGGATTTAAAAAACAGCTTCTAAAGCACAGCTGATTGTCAGGGAGCAGCAATGAGAAAAGCGGTTCACTCGCTAGCTGATTAGGATGAAAAAAAGCTTCAGAAAAGCTACATTTGGAGTATAAGACACACCCAAATTTTCAGCCTTTTTTGTTTGCTTGATTGATTGATTTCTAGGCCGCCCTTCTCCAGAGACTCAGGGCAGCTTACAACATATAACATGGAAGAAATCGAAATTAAATAAAACATCACTATAAAAACATCACTATTAAAAAAAACCCTTAACTTAAAGCATCTCACAGACAGCCCACCTCATACAACTCTTTCATATCTCCAACAGTTATACAATAATGGGGATTGCCACAAGGCAGGGGAAAAGTTGTGTCTTATGCTCTGAAAAATATGGCATATAAAGAATCTATTCTAATTATCAATTGCTTTACATAACAACAAAGAATTTGGTCAGGCCCAACTAGCCCAATACTGGTTGAAGTGATTTTTATTTTTTATTTTTTCTCTCATGGAAGTGAGAGAAATTTATTTTATTATTTTTACTTCTCACGGAAGTGGTTTTATTTATTTATTTAATTCATTCGTTCATTTATTTACTTGTTTATTTTTGTAGCTGGAAAACATGCTCGGAGGAGAAGACAAATTCCAGGAAAGAGTGACTCTGCATTTGATCCCATGTATAGCGCAGTTTGCAGTTGCAATGGCAGATGACGCTCTATGGAAGCCCCTCAACTATCAGATTTTGCTAAAGATGAGGCATACGTCACCCAAGGTTAGTGGCAGATGTGTCAAGTTCTGCTTAAGACAATCAAGGGGGCAAGTACAGTTTAATACATGTCGGGGAACATTGTTATATCTAGATGTTGCAGAAGAGGGAGCCAGAATTGGGCCATTCTGACTGCGCTAATACTTTTGAATCTGCTGACTGCATTTATTTTTGGTTTAGGTTCGATTTGCGGCTTTGTTGGCTTTGCTAGAGCTTGCCGAAAAAATAAGAGAGAATTATATGGTGCTACTACCAGAATCCATTCCTTTCTTAGCTGAGCTTATGGAAGGTAATGTAGTGCTTATTGGTTTTGCATCAGATTACTTTTTCTCCATAAAACTATGGCTGTCCTGCAGTTTCACCTTAGGGGCAAATATCCTGTCTCTGTAGAAAAATGCTAGACTTTAGGCTGCATGGTACCACCCACTAAAGTATATTCTTAGGTCTTATGAGCACCTAATAGCCTTGGGTTCAAGATAGTTAAGAACAAATGCATTAGAGGATGTATATTTTTCTCACTTACAAGGAAAACCTTTTTTTTAAAGCTTTTATTGAAAATTCATAAAAATAAACAAAGGTACATACAAAAAGTAAAGATATCTTAATCTCTCTTTCCTTGCTTATTTTACTTTATATACAATTTTACATCTTACGCGGTTTTTCATATCGATACTTTTCTTGCTCTTCTAACCTAACTCTATGTTCATGTATAAATAAAAAAGAGAGTAAAACAAACAAACAAACAAACAAAAAGGACATGATTTATATCAAGAAAAGGAAGGAAGAAAGAGAAAATAAAAAGAAAAACATACTCAAAGAAATTACCTTCCTGATCAATTTGAAAAAGTTTGCCAGATCTTTTAAAAGTCTGGGGTTTATCTGGTTATAATTTACGTATATTTTTGCAAGTCTGACATTGATGAAAAAAGGTAAACCACTCTAAATAGGTTTTTATCATATTTCCTCTTTGTGGCGTAAGTAAATTAATTGTTCCCCTTTCTTGTTCTCTTTTGTAACCAATTATACCATTTATCCCAGGTTTTATAGAAGACAGAGTCTTCTTTTCCTTTAATGCGCATCATTAATCTATTCATTTCTGCCAGTTCCATTATTTTGTTTTTGATATATATGTTGGTAGGCATGGAGTTTTTTTCCAATTTTGTGCATAACAGATTCTAGCGGCCGTAATCAAATATATAATTAAATATTTGTCAATATAAACAGCCTTTTTAATGTTTACATCGACCATTCCCAATAATAATAATTCTGGCTCAAATTTAATCTCAATTAGTAAAATTTCTTTTATCCACTTCCAAATTTTTCTCCAATAGTTTCTGACCTCTACACATGTCCACCACATGTGGGGGAAAAGTACCTGGCTCCCTTTTACATTTCCAGCAAATTGGAGAGCAATTTGGAGAGAGAACTGGATAAAATTTTGCTAGTTTTACAGGAGTTTGGTACCATCGATAGAAAGTTTTATAAGGTTTCTTTATAGGCAGCAGATATAGTTAATTTCAAATTATAATTCCAGAGATTTTCCCATTTGTCCAGAATTTATTCTGCATGAATGTGCAGAATGTATCAAAATAGTCAATCATAGTACATTACAGTACAGTGTTCCCTCGATTTTCGCGGGGGATGCGTTCCGAGACCGCCCGCAAAAGTTGAATTTCCGCGAAGTAGAGATGCGGAAGTAAATACACTATTTTTGGCTATGAACAGTATCACAAGCCTTCCCTTAACACTTTAAACCCCTAAATTGCAATTTTCCATTCCCTTAGCAACCATTCAGATTATTACTCACCATGTTTATTTATTAAAGTTTATTTAAAAATATATTTATTAAAGGCAGACGAAAGTCGGGTGGGGATGACCCGGGTGGTCATCGGGTGGGGAAAACCCGGTGGTATAGGGAAAAAACCCGCAAAGTATTTTTTTATTAATATTTTTGAAAAACTGTGGTATAGACTTTCCGCGAAGTTCGAACCAGCGAAAATCGAGGGAACACTGTACATTTAATTTTATTTCCAAGAAAATGTGACAGTAGAGTGATATGTAAAGAAATATTTCACTCTTGGGTTTAAATGATTTATACAAGAAATACCCCCAACTGGTGGTGAGGTATGATTGATTGTCTGGTGGTGGGATCACTGAGCACATGTTATATGTTGTGTGTGTGTTTTATATTATAAAAATCAATAAAAATATTAATTAAAAAAAAAGAAAATGTGACAATATTTATGTTCAAAAGTCAGGTGTTAAACAAATAAGTGTTTAGAAGAAAATGGAATTAATTGAAGTATTAAATGTAATTCATATAATGAATAATCTAGAAAGATTATATTTTGTTTGGATATACACATGCAGAAATAGTTTATCTATGTACTGAGTTCATTCAATAGTAGATTAGGGAACCTCTAAAATTGATAATTAAGCACTGATTGAACCCCAGCTATTTATAATATTATTTTCTTCAACCTGAGAAAATTGATTCCTTCCTTGGGCAGAGCTAATATCTAAATTATGTTTTAGAATAACCTTGAGCTTGTTATGTCTTGCAATATGGTGCTGGTAGTTGCTTTTTCTGAGAAAACCTTCTTTGAAACCTACTGGGAAAGTTTCTTAGGAGTTTCCCAATCTTTCCCAAATTTTATTTTAAGATTAATATATACATTCAGTGATGTATACATTTTAAGACATCTATTTGAAAAGATACATGTTTCCTCCCCAAGAGAGGAAAGGTACATTCGAAAACAATACCCAAACAATTGAAAACCAGCTTTAAAAAAAATCTCCGGAAGGTAGGAGACAAAAGATGCAGATTGAGAGAACCCTAAATTGTTTATTTCTTTTTGCCTCCTTGGCAGATGAGTGTGAAGAAGTGGAGCATCAATGCCAAAAGACCATTCAGCAGCTTGAAGTTATTCTTGGGGAACCACTGCAGAGCTACTTTTAATCCCATCCCACCAGCTCTTCTGAGTTTAGAGGTTAAAGATTTGCAAGAAGGACCAAAAGAACATCATTTTCCCTCGCTCTTTGTTTTATGTATACTTTCACAAATATATTTGACCATTTTGCTCAATATTTATGTTGAAAGGACTATTTAGGTTTTAATTAAAAAGGAACAAAATTTTAAGTGTATCTTCTGTACATTTACTTTTTCTTATGCAGTTTTTAAAAGGTTGCATTACACTTACTATACTGAATTAAGTTTACTGGACATAGAACATTTTTATCACAACTACCGTATATGTTAATTTAGAACTGAAGAAACAAATTCAACCCTTTCATTTCCCCATCTAGACACACTGATCTAATTGAAGAACTGATTTCATCTTGGCCCTCAGTTCTTCCTATTATTCATACCAAAGCACTTTAAGGAGACAATTACAGTTTAATAGAAGTTTCCACACTGCTTTGCACTTTCAGAATTTTAATTATAGATTGGAAAGCCATACATTCTCCATAAAGCTCAGCAGAAAAATTATAACTGATTCTGAACATATCAGAACTGTTTACAAATTTTTTGATAACAGATTTTTTAAAATGCTAGGCAGTAGATTGAAATTAAAAAAACGGTGCTTAGGTAGAGTCTTAATGTAAACATGTTATATATTGCACAGAAATACGTGGAAGCTACTAATTTTACTGAACACTGATGAGGTAGTGTTTACTGAGTTCAGTGGAGTTTCTTTCCAATTATGTGTGTAATGGAATGCAATTTTATACCGGTGCTTCTAACAGTATTTTTCAGCTGTAGCATCAGAAGATACTTCAATGATAATATATTAATCATAAATTTCATGAGCTTTATAAAAAAAACTAATGGGAGAACGCCTTGAAAATCAAGCCATTCACTAGAATGTTGCAAAAGCACGTAGTGTTCTTCAAATATGTCATTTACATTTAGGCACAATATCAGTAACTAGTAAACTATAAATGTTTAGACTATTTTATAGGTAGTTATTAGATATAGTGTTTCAATTCATGTAAGTGATCACATACAGAGAAATTTCTGCAATCTTCTTTCTTTTTGGTTAATTCAAGATGATTCTCTGCAAACCATTAGTAAAACACAGGTACTGCCCAACTACCAACATCTTACGTCTAGGAGTTGAATATCCCCGAAGACTTCCAATATACGGATCTTGTCAAGTTGCTTAAATCGATGTTTGTACTCTAGGATATGTGTGCCATTGATAGCAACATTATATTGATGATCTTTGCAGAAAATTAACAGCTGAAATTCAGAAGGATAACGTCAATAGCAATAGAATCAATTTTGGGGACAAAAAGGTCTGTAGAGATTCTCAAGTCAACCAGGTGACTGCTGTCCCAAAGGTACTTTTTCAGGTGGCAAGTGAACTTTGTTTTCTCTCTTGAAGACATTTTGCTTCTCATCCAAAAAGCTTCTTCAGCTCTGACAGGAACTGTAGAATTCCCAACTATCCTGTCAGAACTGAAGAGGTTCTTGGATGAGAAGTGAAATGTCTTCAAAAGAAAAATGAAAAACTTATGGGGCATTTCAAGACTCTTTGTAAAGGAAAGAATACAAATACAATGCAATATCACTAAATTGATTCATCTTTCAGGAATCCTTTTATCAAATCATGGGGCTACCTTTGAAGAGTGTTCAGGAACTTCAAACCGTCCAAAATGCAGCCACGCGAGCGGTTATGGGCCTTCCAAGGCATACCCATATTTCACTATCACTCCACGGACTGCGTTGGCTGCTGATTAGTTTCTGGACACAATTCAAAGTGTTGATTATGACCTACAAAGCCCTACATGGCATCAGACCAGATTACTGCTGAGACCGCCTTCTGCTGCATGAACCCCAGCTTCCGGTCAGGTCCCACAGAATTGGCCTCTGGGTCCCATCAACCAGACAATGTCGGTTGGTGGGACCTAGGGGAAGAGCCTTCCCTCTGGAGGCCCTGACCCTCTGGAATCAGCTCCCCCCAGAGGTTCGCACTGCCCCTGCCCTCCTTGCCTACCGAAAAAGTTTAAAGACTCATCTATGTCACCCGGCCTGGGATCATTAGATCTTCCCCCCCAACCAATGAGTGTTTTAGTGTATTTCATGGAGTGAGTGGTAATGAATGTCTTTAATTATATTGGAACTTTTAGTGTTTTTAAAATTATATTAATTGGATCTAGATGTACTGTTATGTTCTCTTTAATATGTTGTGAGCCGCCCCAAGTCCCCGGAGAGAGGCGGCATACAAATCAAATAAATAAATAAAGAAGTATACTTCACTATTTTTTTATTTGATTGATAGATTTAAATGCCATCCCTCTCCGAGGATTCCCTTGAACGATTTTATAGTGTTTAAATCGACTTTCTAAATGTATCCATAAAACTTGTTGGTCTACAGCAGTGTTTCCCAACCTTGGCAATTTGAAGACATCTGGACTTCAACTCCCAGAATTCCCCAGCCAGCATTCGCTGGCTGGGGAATTCTGGGAGTTGAAGTCGAAATATCTTCAAGTTGCGAAGGTTGGGAAACACTGGTCTACAGCACACTACGTTGCAATACTGAAGCTACAAATATAGTTCTTTCTGTTGCATCCAGTAGGTTGCCAAACCTATCTTAAAACTTAAAAAAGAACACTAATGCAAACATTTGGATATCATTTTGTTTCTAGAGAGTTATCAATTTCTGTGCATTGAAGAGTTATAACTGACCATCTTAGGGTCTAATACAGAGATATTTAATTCCCAGAATTCTTGAATTAGCCATGCTGGCTCAGGAATTCAGAAGTTGAAGTCCATGGGAATGATTTTCCATATATTTTATGAAGTCCAAATGTGTTTTTCCATGCATTTCATGGCAATTTTAATGCCAGTTATTCATATATATGGCCACCCAACTCCAGCACTAGTTTTAGTTAAAATCTAAAATATTAATAAGCAATATAAAGTTTAGTTCTTACCTCAAAGTACATTTCTGGGCTGAAAGGAAAATGAGCAATAGATCTTTCCTCTTCTCCCCAGCTATTGAACAGGTAAGAATTTCTCACAAAAATATTATCTTTTATTCGGGGATTCAAATGAAGAGCAATATCACTTGACTCACTCGGCTTAAGGTTAATTGCAAAGCTGAAAATAAAAATGGTGACATCAATGATGTAGCCTTAGCCTTCCTCCAACTTAGTGGCCTCTTATATTTAGCTCTGCAGTTCACATTAGCCCTCCTTTCTGTTCATTCCTGCCTTCACCCAGGATGGAACTGTATTTTTATCTCTTTCCTGCCAACATTTCATTTTATATTAAACTGTACTATCACTTTGCTGGTGATATTTAAGTCAGTTTCAAGTTTAAGCTTCAGCCCTAACCTTAATGAATAGATTGCCTTGATGTTGGAGACCCATAGCTCAAGAACCTTGTTATGACAAAAATCACAGCCACCAATTGGCTTCAGCCCACAATTCAACTAGCTTATTGAAATCTTCCTGCCTTTGATTCAGAATATAGATTAATAGAATAAGCAATAGACATTTCCCTGCCAGATGATAACTCTTGTTAGCTTCCGTGCAAGCTGGGGAAATAACAATTTAGAACTGTGCTCTAGGATATTACAGTGTAAGACATTACAGTGTGAATATATGTCTGTTTAAGCAGTTGGCAGGTGGGAATTAAGCTGAACAGATGACAGAAGGCTAGTACTTTTTCTGTTGGCCACATGTCTACACTAGACCCAAAAATCACTCCTAAGAGAGAAATATTTGTTGAATCAATTGGTGGAGGGAGGGGAAGAAGCAAATTGATTAAAGGTTTTACATATCCAAAGTTAAGGATAACCAACATATCAAATCTCTGGGCCAGTATGCAGAACAAGATGACTGACGGGAGGATGATTTATCATTTGGCAAAATCATTGCTGAAAACAGAAACATAGAAGACTGATGGCAGAAAAAGACCTCATGGTCCATCTAGTCAGCCCTTATACTATTTCCTGTATTTTATCTTACAATGGATATATGTTTATCCCAGGCATGTTTAAATTCAGTTACTGTGGATTTACCAACCACGTCTGCTGGAAGTTTGTTCCAAGGATCTACTACTCTTTCAGTAAAATAATATTTTCTCATGTTGCTTTTTATCTTTCCCCCAACTAACTTCAGATTGTGTCCCCTTGTTCTTGTGCTCACTTTTCTATTAAAAACACTTCCCTCCTGGACCTTATTTAACCCTTTAACATTTAAATGTTTCAATCATGTCCCCCCTTTTCCTTCTGTCCTCCAGACTATGCAGATTGAGTTCATTAAGTCTTTCCTGATACGTTTTATGCTTAAGACCTTCCACCATTCTTGTAGCCCATCTTCGGACCCATTCAATTTTGTCAATATCTTTTTGTAGGTGAGGTCTCCAGAACTGAACACAGTATTTCAAATGTGGTCTCACCAGCGCTCTATATAAGGGGATCACAATCTCCCTCTTCCTGCTTGTTATACCGCTAGCTATGCAGCCAAGCATCCTACTTGCTTTTCCTACTGCCCGACCACACTGTTCAGCCATTCTGAGAATGTCAGAAATCACTACCCCTAAATCCTTCTCTTCTGAAGTTTTTGCTAACACAAAACTGCCAATGCAATACTCAGATTGAGGATTCCTTTTTCCCAAGTGCATTATTTTAAGGCCAATGGGAAGCACCAGGATTGTTGCTCTTTCAGCATCTCTAGTTCTTTCATCCCTGTATAAACTAAATTAATGTAAACTGCTTTCCAGATAAGTAGAATGTTATTCTCTAACATTATAAATCTGGGGGTGATATTAAAGTGCATGGTTTTTAGGTTAAAGATATACTGTATATTTTAGGTTAAGGACATACATGTTGAGATTAATATAGTTTGTTACGAATTCAGTAAAGTTTATCTCTAGACGTTTAGGAATGAATTACAAACACCTCCATTGAAATAATGCCAGCATGTAAAATATTCAATGTTACAAATAATGTATTCCAATGCACTACTAACCCATTTGCTTTTTCTTTAACTTCTCCTTTAATAGCGATTGTTCGTCCGGGCTCAACAGAATAATCAAGTTTTGCTGAATAAGGAATGATCTGAAAATATAATCAGGCCCAGAGTTACCTATGCCAAAAAACTAATAAGCTGCAGATTATATACAATCTATTATGCATCTGAGGTTTCTGGTACTTACATATTACTTAAGGCATATAATAATTAAAACAAAGACAAGACAATAATAATTAAGGGAAAATAAAAACAAGCATTATTCACAATTATTACCCATTTACAGATTTATGGCAGTTCACATTCAGAAATGATCGGAACAAGCCTACTTTCCATTTGGTTGCAACAAGCGTTCTCTTACTCCCTTAGATTTAAAACAGTGATGCTCAAAGACAACCATCAGCTCTCAATGTCTCTGTACTGTACACTGTCCATGTGATGGATAAAACTATTAAACATAAGGGAGGGGGTCAACGTTCTTCCTCAATTCAGAGCTTTTAACATGTCACTTTTTAATTTTTCACAAATGCTTCTTCAATTTCTTTCCAGTAAGGCTGTTGTTGAAGCCATTTCCCATTTGAGGCAAAGCAGCTTAGAACAAATATTTGAGTTTAAACAAAACTTAATGGTAGCCTAATCCTCTAGAATGAGTTAAGCCAAAAGTAAACACATAACAAAAAATTGCGGGATATATGGAAGATATAATCTCAATGTAAACAGACTTTTATTTAATCAAACTTAATTATGTCCTCACCCTGTCATTCAGCTTGAAGAGTGTGCTTCAACTGGAAAAAGATTGTGTAATATGCACAAACAGATACAGTACATTCGTGTACAATACTGGAAACTTTGAAGCAACTATATTTCTTTCAATCTAAGTTTGGTTCTTATAAAGAACTATTATACAATAAAGATGAGTGAGGAGACAATCTGGAGCCTAACGAGGGTAAAAACAGCCTCCCCCGCATCCGCAAAGGCCAAAAACACCCTCCCAGAGCCTCCGCATGACCCCTGTTCTTATCTGGCATCCAAAATGGGCAACATGGAGACTCCTGTGAAGGGAGGAGTGGCATGGGCAGAGCCAGCCAAAAATTAGCTGGAGCTCAGCTAGGACAACAAATCGCATGCCCGCAGATATGGCTCTGCGTGCCACCTGTGGCACGCATGCCATTGGCTCGTCATCACGGATCTAGATCAAAATAGTGGATTTTCTATACTTTACATATAGCTAATTTCAGTATTGGAAAGACAAATAAACATATGGCCAACTATTCAAGCAATTTATGAATTAACGACATCAATATAGATTAGCTATCGGTAATTCTAACAAAATATGGTTTCCATTCATCAAAGTGTCTTTTCTACAACTTTATATATGTGTATATGTCTATGAATATATCCACTGTACATTTTTCTTTCTTCTTTTAGCTTTTTTTCTTCTATAATTTTATGTATTCTTTTTGTATTTAATTTGGATAGGAAAGCAACAATTTATGAAGAGCCTGACTGGGTCTATCATAAAAAAGTTAAGCTTATCTCTTTTTCAACACGAATCCCAGCGACCAGTTAGGTCCCACAGAGTTGTCCTTCTCCGGGTCCTGTCAACTAAACAATGTCATTTGGTGGGACCCAGGGGAAGAGCCTTCTCTGTGGTGGCCCCGACCCTTTGGAACCAACTCCCCCCAGATATCAGAGTTGCCCCCACCCTCCTAGCCTTTCGTAAGCTCCTTAAAACCCACCTCTGTTGTCAGGCATGGGGGAATTGATATTTTCCCTCCCCCTAGGCTTATAAAATTTATGTATGGTATGCTAGTATGTATGATTGGTTTCTAAATTGGGGTTTTATAAATTAATTAAATATTAGATTTGTTACATTGTATCATTATTGCTGTGAGCCGCCCCGAGTCTGCGGAGAGGGGCGGCATACAAATCTGATAAATAAATAAATAAATAAAACAAATGGGGGAAATAGATATACTTCAACCTGACCTCAATAAGGGACTATACAAATTCTCTCTTGTGATCCTCATTAATGAAATATTAAAATGCATGTTAGATGATGCAATTGTTAGATAGATTTGTAATTGACCAAATGATCACACAAGAGAGTATTCATAAATAATTCCACATTAGGTTGGGAAGTACTACTGAATAGAGCACCAGAAGTCCCTATTTTGGATCTTGGAAGTACACAGGATAAAATTTAACAAGAAATACGAATATCTACACCTGGAAAAAGATGAGGGAAAGAAAAATGAGTAGAGTGGGACCAGCAATGGTCCTACTGTACTCTTTTTTAGTCGGACAACATTTGGAATATTGTGTCCAGTTCTGGGCACCACAGCTATGCATTAGCAAACAAGTCTTGGAATAAGTACAAAGGAGGCCCTCAAAATGGTGAAGGAACTGAAAATCAAGTCCTATCTACCAGGATGAAAGAAACTGCATATGTTTAGCATACAGTACAGAAAGGAAGACTAAGGGAAAATATGATAGAAGTCTATTTAAAAGGCTGTTCTATAAAGGAGGGAGTAAATTTATTCTCTATTGCTTTGTAAAGCAGGATCAGATCAATGAATTGAAACTACAGGGGAAATGATTCAGGTTAGATATTAGGAGGAATAACCTGATGGGAAGAACTGTTAACTGGTGGTATAAGTTGCATCGGGAAATAGTAGATGCTCCTTGGAACACTTCAGACAGAGACTAGATGAGTCTTCACCAAGCAGGCAACAAGGTAACCTTTGCGGTCACAATTCTATAGATTTATTTCAAGGAACTCTAGTGTGGCTTTCGCAAATGGCAAAAAACTATCAAAAGAAACTGCCCTGCAGGACAATTTGAATGCAGCCATTGTGGTTTGCTAAACCAGCATTTGTTTGATTTATGTGGCATGCAATAAGAGTTATTCAATAAACCACGGCTTAGCAGAATTTTGAATCCAGTCCCTGAGTCTTGTCAGAGGGGTGACAAATCATATATCAGCTATGCCCTGATCACTCCTGTGTGCAAATAGCATTGCAGTGAAAAAGTTTACATTAAGATAAAGAAAAGTTCATGTCGTTTTATGTTCATTTTCATTTTGTAACACGCCCAGAAATCAGAAGTGCAAACAAGCGAAGTGCCATCTGTGGGATGCAGGCAGCAGGCAAAACCGCACCCCCTCCAATCCGCAGAAAAACCTCTCTCCACAGAACTAGTCCCTGGTGCCCAAAAGGTTGGGGAGGGGGGGGGGGCACTGCTATAACACGTTCTAAAATTTGCATTTAGAAAGATACTTACAAATTGGGAGCTATCAAGTACATCTTCCTGTATAGAAAAAGAGAGAGTTTTAAATATAAAATAAGAAAACAGAATTGTAAACTTAGCGAATACATTTCCCACGTGATCCCTTTTGGCGACCTTCTAACAAGCAATGGGGGCAGCCAGATTCACTTAACAACCATGTTACTAACATACCAACTGAAGTGATTCACTTAACAACTATGGCAAGAATAGTTATAAGATGGGGCAAAACTCCCTTAACAAATATCTTGCCTAACAACAGAAACTTTGGGCTCAATTGTGGTCACAATTCAAAGTGTTGGTTATGACCTATAAAGCCCTTCATGGCATCGGACCACAATATCTCTAGGACCGCCTTCTGCCACACAAATCCCAGCGACCAGTTAGGTCCCACAGAGTTGGCCTTCTTCGGGTCCCGTCGACTAAACAATGTTGTTTGGCGGGACCCAGGGGAAGAGCCTTCTCTGTGGCGGCCCCAACTCTCTGGAACCAGCTCCCCCGGAGATTAGAACTGCCCCCACCCTCCTTGCCTTTCGTAAACTCCTTAAAACTCACCTCTGCCATCAGGCATGGGGGAATTGAGACATCTCCCCCGGGCCTATACAGTTTATGCATGGTATGTTTGTGTGTATGTTTGTTTTTAATAATGGGGGTTTTAGTGTTTTTAAATTATTAGATTTGTTGGACATTGTTTTATTGTTGTTGTGAGCCGCCCCGAGTCCCCGGAGAGGGGCAGCATACAAATCTAATTAATTAATTAAGTAATTAATTAATAAGTTGAGGACTACCCATACTTTGTCCAACTGTATATAAATATAAAATATAAATGACATATTTTTTTAAAATGTACACACTGAATTTGCTTTTAATGTCCATTTTGTTTACAATAGTCATATTTACAATGTAAAAATATAAAATGCAGTGTGTTGTTAATTTCTTCATAATTGTTTTTATACACTATTGCTGTAATTTGATCTTTTAGATCAAGACAGCTCCTTATACTGAATGCGTGGGCAAATTGCATGTTTCAATTCATAATTCTATTTATGAAGCGAATGGTTCAATCCATTCTATTCACATCATGAATTTATACCTTGCATACCAATATAATAAGAAATAAAATAAATATTTTATACTTAGAGCAGTGCCAAAATAACAGATTGTCTCTTGTAATAACTCACCTTGTTGGAGACAAATCCAATCAATGTAATTTTCACTTTTCCAGATATTGCAAGAGTGTCGATTTTTTCCAAATTAATCTTATGTTTATACAGCAACACATGCCTTCTATTAACTGACACCTGTAAAAAATAGCCAAATAAAATTTGAATGTTTAACACAGAAGCACTGATAAAGTTTAGATAACAAATTATTTTAAAATTTGTTAATTTAAAATTAAGGCATTTGATTAAAAAGTGGCATTTTAATTATGACACTAATTTAGTCATAGCTACACTACAGTTAGCAAACTATGATTTAAAGCCAAGATCAGTGTTCCCTGTGTCTATAACACTGAGCTCATAATAGGGCAACTCTATCAATATCAAAATGCCACTTAAATAGTTGAGCTAGTTTCAAACTAGATTTTGATTTTCTTTCTCTCTTCCTTACTCCCATTCTTTTTCTTTCTCTTTTCCTTCCTCTCTTTTTTCTATCTGTTTCTCTCTCTTCCTCTCTTCCTCTCTCTCTCCTTCCCTCTCACTCTTTCCCTCTTGGCTTCTGGGCAGGTTTGGAAAACTCTGAGTTGATGATGATTTTTAAGTGAGCGATTGCTCACTGCTCAGCTTAGAGGGAACTATGGCTAAGATAGGAAAACCTTTTGTTTGAAGGTTGCAATTTGTTTCTTCTGATCAGCACGAAGGTCACAATAGGTGTGGCTGGTGATTCTACAATAACAGTACAGTAGCCAAACTTTCCAAATCTTATTTTTAGCATGTCAGGATAATTGAAATAATTGATGGCTGTAAGGCTACCACAACAAAACCTCTGACAATTTGAGGGGGAAATAATCAATCTAACTCTTGAGGGGGTTCCAACTTTTTTGGGAGGGTCTGTTTATATCTCTGCAAATAATTGAAATATTCATTTGCCTTTGCAAGTGTTGTGGTTAGCTCTGGCCCAGCTCCTGCCCCAAGGACTGTGGATGTGGGGGAGACATCCACATGCTGCAGGCCTGTTTTGCTCCCGGTGGAATCTGCTGGTGAAGGCTACTCTGACCAAGAAGACATGAGTGACAGGGAAGAGAAGAGTGTGGCAGACAGCTCAGAAGGAGATCAATTATCTAGCTCCTCCTTGGATTCAGAACAAGAGTTAATGATACAGCCACGCATGCGGAGAGCGATGCATAGGCAACAACAACTGAGAGATTATTAACAAAGAAAATGAGGCCACCTGTGGTTGGGTGGGGCTGTGGTAATTAGTGAGGCTGCTATAAATAGCAGCCTGTGGGTTTGGCCATTGTGGAGGATTATCTGATCCTTGTGTTTCGTGCCTGCTTTGCTGACTTTGACCTTTGTGTGCTGATTTTTTCCCGCTTTGAAACTAAACCAGAGCAAAGTGTGTTTCACTTTGTGAAAGAAGAAGGACTGTGAATTGCGTCACAGCTGTAAGCTAAGTATCAAAGAACTGATAAGGCACTTGTACAAATTACCAGTTTGTTTGGAGACAAGTGCTCTTTGCTATACCAAAAGAGTGCTTCGATTATTTGCATTTTCGGTATAAAGAACATTGTTTTGACTTTTCAAACGGGTGTGTGTCTGAAATTGTATCTGTGCATTTTCGGGAGGATTCTACCAGAGAGCTCGACAGAACAGCAAGACCTGAAGCATCTCTTTTCTGAAATGTTTGCTATCTTTGAGGGGCTCTTGAGATCACAGCTGGAAGGCTGCAGCCACACACAGCCTGCAAATCCCTACTTATATGTGAATTAAAGGAGTGCCTATACATCATTCTCTAGTGGTTAGATTTCAAGCTGCTAATAAAATGCCAATCATCCACTGGGTTGAATCTTGCCCAACCTTGCATTAAGATCACCTCTGGCTTATTAGGAACAGCATTATTTAACACCAACCAGTAGAACAAGATAGGAGGAATAGTTACTTGCAGAGAAGGAAATGCCCTTTGTTCCTATCCACCTGGCATATAGAAGTCATATTCAAGAGTGCCATTCATTCTGAAATATATGGTTCTTACATGAGTGCAATTTGGCAGTTCATATCTCAACAAGCTCAGCCATCCTTCCAAGGTGTGCACAATAAGGATCCAGATTATTGGGGGCAATATGATGACTCTATAAATTGCTTAGAGAGGGCTGCAAGCAATATATAAGGCTAAGTGCTATATGCTCTACTCCTAAAAAACCGAAAAAAAGCATAAGAGATTTTTTTTTCTCCTTCCACCAACAGGCAAAATGTCTTTCATGTTGGGGTTTGATTGCATAGTTATGGGATGGATAGATATTTTTGTGTTTGCTGTTTTGTTGATAGCAGTGATTTAAATTAGATTTCAATTAAATTCAGTTAAATGCATTTGAATGTTTTGATTACTAAGCATCTTGCAAGTTATTAAAAAGCCAAAATGTGGGATATATAAGCTAAATAAATACAATATTAAGAGCACTAATCCAGAAAGTATCTAACCAAAAAATGAAATTTAAATAAAATTAATTAGTTAGTACTCCCAGTGAAATCAAAATAACTTAAGCCTAAACTTAAATCTAACCTGTTGAAACCAATGGGAGCGCAGTATATAGTTGCAGTTGTACAGGACTTATTGAATTTGTATAGCTAACTGGCTAATTAAATGATTAAATCCTAGCAATTTACCTGGAATTTATCATGGCGAACCATAAAAACTATCTCAAAAGGTTTTGTTTTTTCGAATGGCATCTCATAAGTGATCTCTTCTGTACCCCATCTTTCCTTCTGCAAGGTATTGCAAACCATGCAACCAGACCTTTTGAACCGAGGGTTGAAATGAAAGGCTATATCTGCACGAGGTTTTGTACTGTTGCCACACTGAAAGTCTACCTGGAACCTAGTAAAGTCAAACACACTGGAGTCAATGCAATTTTATTGAAGCAGCAAACAATCTCTAGAAATTGAGAACCTGCAAGCTGTTGCCTCCATATTCCACCCTTGTTAAATGAACTTAGAATTTTGAGCAGGATCAGCAGGAACTTCATTCTGTAGCCTGCCCAGACTCATGGTGGCATCTTCAGACAACAATATATAAGATTTAAAAGCCTTGTTTTTAACTTCTGATATGATCTCCAACAAGTGGACAGAGTTTTCTTATAGGACCATGGACATCCCCAACATAATACACTTATGACTATGCCCATTCTATAAGACAGTGTCATAACTCTAGCTAATATTTCCAAAAGTTATTACTTGTGTAGGCATATCTTAAAACAGGGGTGTCAAACTCACAGCCCACGCCCACTCCTGATTTACTGAAAGGGGGGAAAGTCCCGATACTTCACGTGACGACGACATGAACTTGACACCCATCTTAGAAACATTAAGCTCATTTATTTTCACATGTGTATTTCTTATCCAATAGTATAAGATGGACTCTTGCATATACCGGTAGTACTAAAATCAATTACTTTATATATGCAAATGTTAGTTTGTGGACTGGTTTAACAAAATAATGTAAACGCTGTCATCAGAAAATTTGAGATCCAGTATCAACTAACCATCATTATTGTAGGGAATGCTTAACATTCCTCAAAAGCTTTAATTTATCAAAAGAAAGACCGAACCATTTCAATCAATAAGCAAATGTATATGGTGCTTGCCCACAATTTCTTACACAATAGCTTTTAATAAAACATATATTTTCAATTTTACCTCTCTGAATCTTCAGGAACAAGTCCATGGATTATTACAAGATCTCCAGGTGAAAGACCATCAATTAAGGTCCCAGCATATGGAACAACCTATTTTAAAAAGAGAGGATGTGTAATTTCTAGCCTTGCAAGTTAAAATTAAACATTTTTCACAAGGGTTTTTTTTAAATCTAAATATAGCCAAAAAAATAGTATGCTCTTCCAGTTTAGTCAGTTCAGACAATCTCTTCCTAAGGATAATTCCTAAAATTCAGAATCTCTAAATCAAGATGTGAATATGCAAGATCAACATTTCTCTGACCTGACCCATTCATTTTCACTCAACTGCTGAGAATAAGGAGTTAGACATGAAAGCAAAATTAGATAGCTATGTGCACCAACACTTAAGCAAGAAAGCATTGCCATGGATCTTCATTGTAATATATGACTTCAAGGCAATCAATACAATCAAATCAGTTTTATAATAAGCCATGTAGAACAAGTCATCAGTATAAAAGCTAGATTAAGGTTTGAGAGCTAAAATTATTCTAAACCAAACAATTGGGAAACATATTTCACAAGGCAGGGTTCAAAGTCTACTTTTCTGCTCTACATGAAAATTCTATTGTAATTTGCTGTCCTTATTCTTGTCATCTCTTTTCCCCAACCTCCCAGTTCAGAAATCCCCCTTTTAAAGACTGAATGAGGTCAATAAGGAAGAAGAAATAATCACTGGGTTCCGGACTGTCCTGTGAAAATTGTCCAAAGACATCATGTTCTCTCTTCTCAGCTTTAGAAGTTTGTAGGTTCTGTATGATCCAAATGCAAACAATATCTGAAAGGTAAAGTTGTACAGCTACATTAATTGAACATAACTGAATATGTAAGTATATTGAGAGAACCATGAAAGGAAAGGAAACACAAAGAAAATGTTTGGAAAGAGAATATGATAGAAAAACCTTTGTTATCTTTGAGTATTAAGTTATCTAGAGAACAAATATAAACTACTGCGGGAGACTTAACGTTATTAAGCTACTGAGTTGACAGTCATCTAAAACTCCAAGCTTTTCAATCAGTGTGGGCTATCTCTTGACAAACGAACATTTAAAGCAACATCCGGAAAAGTTCCAAGGAAAAGATGTTTTTAAAATGCCCAGAACTTAAATTGTCTCACACTTAAGTGTGAACTCAAAGAAAAAGTTAGCACTGCTACTATGATCACAGGTTTCTTTAAAGAATCACTATGATTTTCCTCCACATACCCAGTGTCTTCCCTAATTGCCATTTCATATATGAAATGGGAGCAGTTATGCATGTTCTTAGAATGGCAAATATTACACTTCTGCTCTCTACACCTTACTTTCTTCACGTCACACTTTGCTTCTGGATCCAATTCAAGCTGATGATTTTTATCTTCAAAGCTCTTTGTGGCATAGGTTTAGGTCAGTGGTAGGCAAAGTTGGCTCTTCTAGGACATGTGGACTTCAACTCCCAGAATTCCTGAGATACCATGATTGGCTCAGGAATTCTAGGAGTTGAAGTCCACAAGTCATAGAAGAGCCAACTTTGCCTACCCCTGGTCTAGGTTATTTGAGGGATCAACTCTCTCACCTCTGCCAATCCCAATCAGATCCATCAGAAAATATGACACAGGATGCTATCTGGTAGGGAGCTGCACTTGGCTGCCTCAAATTTTAGGCTTTTATTAGCATTTTAAAAAGTGACATTCATTCTTTTAACAAGGGGGTTTTTTTACTTTAAAAAAGCATGTTTTTCTCTACCGTGTATCCCTGAAAATAAAATCCTGACTTTTTTGAACCCTGAAACAAGCGCTTGGCCTTATTACCATGCACTCAAAAGCCCAATTGGGGTTATTATCAAAGGATGTCTTATTTTGGTGGAAACAGGGTAGGTAGTTTGTTTTGGCAGGCAAGAAAGTCCTTTTTCAGGCAACTTCACAACAGAAAGTGTATACTGAAATTCCTTGAATAATATGTACTTCAAAGTCTTAAGAAAGATACAAAGCAGCTGGGAAAGAGTAAAGTAACCAACAAATTCCCATAAATGTGGAATATGGTATTATCTAGAATCAATGTTTTCTATTATTCGGGTCTAACATGTTATTGTGTTTTACTGTTATCGTGTGTTACTGCAACGCATTAGGGAATGAATGTATCATTTGTTTTCATAGAAGCCTTGACTCCTCTCCCCCTTAAATGTTTTTTGCTTTGCCTGTTCTACTTGGTGATTCATATTTTGGGATGGGCAAAAAAGTCCCTTTGCAAAGATAAAGGTCACTCTCAAATTCAGAAGTCAAGTTCTTATTAGCTTATCCACTAACTGACTTCCCCATATTCAGCTCTCCAGGCCTTTTTTTTCCCTAAAGCAAAGACTCAACACCATCACAAGACTTTTTCGTTACCAGAAGACACTACCAAAATAACTCACGATGAACTATGTGGTGATGTGTCATGTTAGCCTCAAGGCCAAGGGAGACAACCCTGTGAAATCTTGTGGTCTCTTAAAGCAGTGTTTCCCAACCTTGGCAACTTGAAGAGATCTGGACTTCAACTCCCAGAATTCCCCAGCCAGCAAATGCTGGCTGGGGAATTCTGGGAGTTGAAGTCCAGATCTCTTCAAGTTGCCAAGGTTGGGAAACACTGTCTTAAAGGACCACTTACAATATTACATTACAATACCGTCTAATTTTTAATAAGCAAAACAGCCACTTTAGTGAATTTCCCAACCAACTCCCTTAATTAATTTTCTTTTTTAAAAAACCAATCACATAGCACCAAGAGACTGGATAATATCAAATTATCCACTAATAGTAATAATGATGATGATAATAATAATAATAATAGTAGTAGTAGTAGTAATAACAATTATAATAATAATATAATAACAACAACAACAATAATAATAGTTATAGTTATAAAATAATAAAAAGTGTGGATCATGGATGTTGCCATACCAGGTGACAGTCGAATTGAGGAAAAACAACAAGAAAAACTTAGCAGATATCAGGATCTTAAAATCGAACTACAACGACTCTGGCATAAACCAGTACAGGTGGTCCCAGCAGTAATTGGGTGCTGTGCCAAAAGACCTCAGCCAGCATTTGAAAACAATAAACATAGACCAAATCACCACCTGTCAGTTGCAAAAAGCGTACTTGGATCTGCACGCATCATAGGAAAATAACATCACACAGTCCGCTTGGGAAGCGTTAGACTTGTTTGACTTGTGATATTGTGATACAAAATCCAGCATATCAATCTCATTTGCTGTGTATTACTGTTTTTGTGAATATAATAATAATAATAATAATAATAATAATAATAGTAATAATAATAATAACAACAACAACAACAACAACAACACACTACAGGATTGTTGTGTACTAGCTGTCTCCATGGCAAATGGAGAAAACACTAAGCAATTTAACACTTTTGCACTGACCTTCTTTATCTTAATTAGCAAAGAAGGGGGGGGGGGATCACAAACTTCACCCTTTGCTGCTAATACTTTTTTTGAAGAGATGGATGCCCCAATGTCTATTGACAGTCAAGCAACAATCTACATCAGTGGTTCCCAACCTTTTTTTTGTCACTCCCCACCTAAGCATCCCTAAAATCCTATTGCCAGCCTCCCCCCCAACACACACACATATAATTCTTACTATTCAAAAAGTGAACTCATATTTTGTGAAGCTTAAACGGCCATTAACTTTGCTTAAAGAAGGTTCCGATGGCCCCCATTAAAAATCAAATTCCCCCCCTCCCACATTGGGAACCCCTGATCTACGTAAAAAGAGTTTTCTAAGACCCAAACCAGGTGAGTTCCTTGTAAATCAAAGTCAGATAAATTAAATTAAACGAGCAAACTCGCTATTGCTTTCTCTGATCCTGCTGGCCCTACCTTAAGCCAGTTTGAAGTTCCAGGTAAATTTCGCGCAGATCCAATTCGCTTGAGACCAACGGAATTGAATATCCACTGGATGGCGCGCGATCCACCACCTTTTCTTAAAGTTTCCCCTGACTTGATTCGCTTTCCCGTCCGCTCATCCAAAGCAGATGATTTTACTCCGAGCCGGCCGCTACCGTTTTCAGCTGCCTCTTTTTTTTTTTTTTTTGCTTTCAATTCTCTGCAGTTGCTCTACTGCGGATGCGTTCGGGTTCACTCACCTCCACGTCTGGGACAGACGCGCCCTCCTCGCCTTCCGGCCGAAAACCGCAGCGGTTGCTTTCACTTTACATATTCACCACGCTTCCCGATCCCCACGGTTTAAAATGGTGCCTCGGCATTCTTCCTTTTCCTGGGTCACAAGATTCCCCCCCAACAATGACATCATCCCGCCCCTCCCGCACTTAAAGGAACAAGAGTTGGATGAAACTTCGGAAAGCTGTTGTGGGTTTTTTGCATAGGATTTCATCGGCCCTGATTTAACCAACCCTGTCAACGACTACTTCAGCTTCAGCCACAACAACACATGAGCACAGAACAGATACAAACGTAATGTAAACCACTCTAAACTCAACTGCAGGAAATAGGACTTTAGTCATTGATGCATGGAACTCACTACCAGACTGTAGCATCATCACCTAAGCCAAGAGTAGGCAAAGGAACTCATATCGCATCTCAGACATCAACACCCTTGAAAATGTTCAAAGGTACTTCACAAGAAGAGCCCTTCATTCCTCCACTCGAAACAGAATACCCTACAAAACTAGACTTACAATCCTGGGTCTTGAAAGCTTAGAACTACGCCTTAAACATGATCTAAGTATTGCTCACAAGATCATATGTTGTCAGACTACTTCAGCTTCATATGCCTGTCAAACTACTTCAGCTTCAACCACAACAACACAAGAGCACACGAGCACACAACAACACACAAGAGCACACAAGAGCACACAACAACACAAGAGCACACAAGAGCACACAACAACACAAGAGCACACAACAGATTCAAGCTTAACATTAACCGCTCGAAACTTGACTCTAAGAAATATTACTTTAGTAATCGGGTTGTTGAAGCGTGGAACTCATTACCGGACTCCGTAGTGTCATCCCCTAACCCCCAAAAGTTTACCCTTAGACTATCCACGGTTGACCTCTCCAGATTCCTAAGAGGTCAGTAAGGGGCATACATAAGCGCACTAGAGTGCCTTCCGTCCCCTGTCCTATAGTCTCTCATATATCTCCTATTTCTTCTCTACTATATCCTCTATAACCTTCATTGTGTATTACAGTATTGTGTATTGGACATAAATAAATAAATAAAATAATAAAAATAAAATAAAGTTGGCTCTTCTATGACATGTGGACTTCAGCTTCCAGAATTCCTGACCTAGCATGGTTGGCTTAGGAATTCTGAGAGCTGAAGTCCGCAAGTCATAGAAGAGCCAACTTTGCCTACCCCTGACCTAACCCCCAAAACTTTGTGCCTACCTTTCCTGTCCTAGTGTCTTTTTTATCTTTTCTATCTCTACTTTATACTTATATTATGCTAAACATACAATACAATACTATATTTGTATGACAAATAAACAAACAAACAAACTTTACCCTTAGACTATCCACTGTTGACTTCTCCCGATTCTTAAGAGGTCAGTAAGGGGCGTGCATAAGTGCACCAGCGTGCCTTCTGTCCCTGTCCTAATGTTTCTTTTTTACTAGTATCATGTATATGAATATTATTATATCTTTGTATACCACCAATATTTATTTGACAAAACAAACAAACAAATAAATAAATCTTCAACAGCTATAGTAGAAGCAAGACGGAAGGAGTAGTGATGCCTTTAAACTTTGGGAAGACTCCTAAGCATACCATGGAGAGAATCAAGAAACCAATCCGGTGAATCATTGGATCAAATCAACCCAGAATTCTCACTGGAGGCCTTTTTTTTTTCTTATTTTCAATTTTTTTGATTTCATTTATTTTTCCTTATATGTATTCCCTTGATTTTGATTTCCAATTTTTTGAATTTTTCCCAAGGACCTTGAAAGGTTGATCTGTCAGTCATTTTATTCGCAAAATAAACCAGTGAAGATGTCTAAAGGTTTTCTAAGATAGAAAGGTTTCCACAAATACTTCCCTGAAAATAAGACAGCGTCTTATATTAATTTTTGCTCCCAAAGATGTGCTACATCTTATTTTCAGGGAATGTCTTTTTTTTTTTCAATGAAGAATTCACATTTATTGCTGAACCAAAAAAATGAACATTTATTATATACTGTACAGTAGTTGTCATCACAAACCAGCATAACCAGACAAACTGTGAATTCTATCAAGAATTTACTACTACCATACCATTATGTACTACTACCATGTTGGATGTGTTTTAAATCTGGTTGATGCACCGTTTTGGGATGCAATTTATGGACAGCAGTGTTATATATGTTCTGTTCGGGAATTCTGCAAAATGAAACGTCTCCTATGTCTTACTTTTGGGGGATGCCTTATATTAGGCAATTCTACAAAACCTCTCCTGTGTCTTACTTTCAGGGGTGACTTATTTTCGGGGAAACAGGGTAGAAAAGGGTAGTAGAAAGAAGAAAAATAGTTGCATTTATTAGAATAAGATGAACATATTCTTGCAGGGTGACTATCACCAGGTGTCACCCTCATGTTGGAGGATAGAATAGAATTCTTTATTGGCCAAGTGTGATTGGACACACAAGAATTTGTCTTTGGTGCATATGCTCTCAGTGTACACGAAAGAAAAAATACATCTGTCAAGAATCATGAGGTTCAACACTTAATGATTGTCATAGGGGGTCAAATAAGCAACGAGGAAACAATTAATATTACTAAAAATCTATTGCCACTGTCAGTCCTAGGAACTTTCCATTGAAGGAGAGGCATCAACTTCTCTTCATCTCGGCAGCAAAATATTATTGGGTTTGAAATAATGCTTACCTAACATGACTAAAGACTTTAATGCATTGCAGTACTACAATTCACCAATACGTGGAGTGAGTTGTCTTCTTTAGGCCATTCATGCTTAATTATGAAACACATGTTTCCTACCGAGGCAGCATTCTATAGTGGTACAGCTGTTCATAAATCTTTACCTACTAATTATTTTATAAGTCATTTTAATTTCAGAAACACATTTCAGAAACAAAGATTGTGGTGAGAATACAAGCAAACTCTCAAAAATAATATTCACACATACTACAGTGTGGTCAAAGAGAGAAAGTACAATGAAGAAACTAACTTACAGTGTATCAAATAGTTACGGCAGTAATCTTTGCAACGGCAGATTGGCATGTCAATATTGGCTTTGTTTGGTGGCTCATAAATTCATAAAATGTTGAAGAACTCTTCATATTACACAGTAGCTTCCTTGCCTGACCTCTGAAGGTCAGTGATAGCAAACATTGAAGTTAAAAGTGCTTGTTGGAGTCAGAGCAAAGCCGCCAGCAGAAATTTTATGAGTAGTTATAACCCAAACAAATTCCAATGAGGAAATTGGACAACAGTGGGATAATTCAGAAGTTAATGCTTGATTATAATTTCCTTCTGCTGGGTTGAGCAGATGTTTGCAAATACTTGGAGGTAAGCCAGGAATCTGAGCAAGACAATATGATGCATTCCCTGCTGGAAACACTGCCAATTCCTGTTTTAAAATATTTAAGGTTTTAATGTAAATCTAAATTAATCAAGTCTAGAGTATACAATATGGATGTATTATTGTAACTTAGATGCAGACTTAACATCTCATATAATCAAAATTACGGTAAATATTGGAGATGTAACCAAACACATAGTATGTGGTTTATTTGAAATGTGTATTGCTTTGATGATTACATAATATTTTGGATTAAATGGGAAATATTTTTAAAAAGAAAAATTATTGAAAAAGGAGAAAGGAAGAGGAAGGGAATAGGAAGGGAATCTATAACATCTCTCTGTATAGGAGGGGTGTCAAAATTGTGGCTCATGGGCTGGATGTGTCATGCACTGGACACCCCCATCTTAGTGAAGGGGAAAAGTTGCAATACGTCATGTGACGACAATATATCATTGCGAGTTTGACACCCCTGCTATAGGATCTGATTGGTTTTAAAATACCTGGCATATCACAGAAAAAATTAATTCCTTCCTTGTGAAAGTAAACAAATGGACAGTTCACTGAAAGGGCTTGTAATTTTCTAAGTGTATATACTGTATTACCTAAGAAGTGTTATTAACTGTCTTTATCAATTGTATATGGCTTGTTGTTATGCCCTTTGCTAAAAGGGCATTATAAATAAATATTCTTATTCTTATTCTTATTCTTATTATTATTGGAATGAATTAAGCATTTTAAAACAATATCTGTTTATATCACTTAGGGGCGTACTCACTTTTGTTTTTAATTGATTAATTTATTTATTGTATTTATACGCCGCTCACTCCAGAACGGACTCAGAGCGGCTAACAGCAATCATAAATACCACAGCAATAAAAAGCAGCAAAAGTATAATAATAAAATCAATAATGCAGTAAAAAGCAATAATATCATTTAAAAGGACATACATACTTGCAGTCGATCCTAATTCCAGCCTTGCCGGAAAAGCCAGGTCTTAACAGTTTTCCAGAAGACCGGTAGGGTGAAGATAGTGCAGATCTCTGGGGGCAATGGATTCCAAAGAGTCAGAGCCACCACAGGGAAGGCTCTTCCCTGAGGCCCCGCCAACTGACATTGTTTGTCGGATGGACCTGGAGGAGGCCGAATCTATGGGCCCTTATTGGTTGCAGCAAGGTATGAGGGAGGAAGCAGCCCCATAAATAGTTTGGCCCTAAGCCATTTAGGGTTTTAAAGGTCATAACCAACATCTTGAATTGCGTTCGGAGACCAACTGGCAACCACTGCAGTTTGTGCAAGGTTGGAGTAATACGGGTATACCTTGGTACACCCATTATTGCACGCGCCATTGCATTTTGCATCAGCTGAAGTCTACCGAATGCTCTTCAAGGGTAGCCCCATGTAGAGCACATTGCAGTAGTCAAGATGAGAGGTGATGAGGGTGTGAGTGACTGTGTGGAGCGCCTCCTGATAATGGTAGGGCCGCAACTGGTAGAACATAAGAACATAAGAACATAAGAAGAGCCATGCTGAATCAGGCCAAAGCCCATCGAGTCCAGCATTCTGTGTCACACAGTGGCCCACCAATTGTCCATGGGGATCTTGAGCAGAAAGAGAAGGCAAGACCCTCCCTTTCCCTTGACCCCCAACAAATGGTACTCAAGGGAATCCTGCCTGCCTCAACCAACATAGAGGCAGCATTTGGACATCCGTTTCAATAACCATCTATATGCTTGGCATCCATGAATCTGTCTAATCCTGCCTTGAAGCTATCAAGGCTGACAGCTGTCACGACCTCTTCTGGAAGTGAATTCCATAAAACAACGACCCTCTGGGTGAAGAAATATTTCCCTTGATTTGTCCTCACTTTCTTACCTATGAGCTTTAGGGAGTGCCTCCTTGTCCTAGTATTGTGTGATAGAGAAAATATTTTTTCTCTATCCACCTTTTCTATCCCATGCATGATTTTATACACTTCGATCAAGTCACCTCTTAAACGCTGTCTTTCAAGGCTGAAGAGACCAAGGCGTTGCAACCTGCTATCATAAGGGAGGTGCTCCATTTCCTTTATCATTCTTGTTGCCCTTTTTTGCACCTTTTACAGTTCCATTAGTAGACAAGATGGACTTGTGCAAAAGCCCCCTTAGCCACAGCTGAGAGATGTTGCTCTAGCCTCAGCTGGGGATCTAGGAGGATACCCAAGTTGTGAACCCTATCCGAGGGGAAATTGCTCCCCCCCCCAGCGTCAAGGATGGGCAGATGGGATCGCCCTTAGGAGGAAGGACCCTCAGCCATTCAATCTTGTCGGGGTTGAGTTTTAACCTGTTAAGCCCAATCCAGACCCTTATGGCTTCAAGACACAGGCACATCACTTCCACCGCTTCACTGAACTGACATTGGGTAGAGATATACAGCTGAGTATCATCAACGTATTGTTGGTAACTCACCCCATATCATTGGATGATCTCACCCAGCGGTTTCATGTAGATATTAAATAAGAAGAGAGGACCGATTCCTGAGGCACCCACAGAGGAGCGTCCTAAGGGTCAACCTCTGTCCTCCCACTAACACTGACTGTGATCGGCCAGAGAGGTAAGAGAAGAACCATCATAAAACAGTGCCTCCCACTCCCAACTCTCCTAGCTATGGCAGAAAGATACGATGGTTGATGGTATCGAAAGCTGCTGAGAGGTCAAGAAGCACCAGGATAGAGGGGTAACACCTATCCTGGGCCCGCCAGAGATCATCCATCAGCGTGACCAAAGCAGTTTCCATGCTGTAACCAGGTCTGAAACCAGATTGGAATGGGTCTAAGTAATCCGCTTCTCCCAAGGTCCGCAGGAGTTGTTTAGACATTAATAGCTGTGTGTTGTTATTTTGAGAGGATAGCACATTTAGACTGTTATACAAGCTATATACTCACTACTTTACAATATAGCCAAGTGTCATTTCTTGAGTGTTGTCATATGAAAAAATATACACTGCTCATAAAAATAAAGGGAATACTTAAACAACACAATATAACTCCAAGTAAATCAAACATCTGGGAAATCAAACTGTCCACTTAGGAAGCAACACTGATTGACGATCAATTTCACATGCTATTGTGCACATTTAACTTTGTACAGAACAAAGTATTCAATGAGAGTATTTCATTCATTCAGATCTAGGATGTGTTATTTGAGTGTTCCCTTTATTTTTTTGAGCAGTATACTTAAATATTTACAAAATGTGAGGGGGTGTACTCACTTCTGTGACATACAGTATATATTGTGCTAAGAAGAGACTAAAGTCTGTGGCCAGCTACTGCAATTTAAAGAGCTCTTTTGTTTGTAATTATTATACAAGGAGAAAGATTTCTATTCTTGGTGAACTCTGAATTCACAGATCTCATTTTAATAAACCCCACTATATCCCAATCAGAATCCAAATTCTAGGGTTGCGCATCTTCTGACAATAGTCTTTTAATGTGTATCAAAAACATGTAACAAAAATAACAGATTGTTGATACCGGTATATACACAAAATGCTTTGAACTCAGATCTATTACAAAAAAGGAATATATTAACAAAATTAGTTTTAAAATTCAGCATACTACTATAGTAGTAATCGAAAGTAATACAGTAATAGAAATGGCTTCATTTTCAAGCATAACTCTAAAGAGCTACAACTATAAAAACGTGCGTTGCAATTAAGTATGCTTAAGTTTAGTAGAATAGCCTAAAAGCTCAATTCCCTGTAAATATTTCCCTGATAGCAGCATTTTTATTCCAACTTTTAGTGTCATTTTCCAGATAATATCATATCTAAAAATGATATTTCTATTGAAAACCCACGTCTCATCACACTTGAGATAGAAGCTTGTTAGCAAGTACATTTAAGAATTTAGGTTTTAGAACTGAATTTCTTACAATGAAAATCTTGAACTCATATTTTCTTCTAAGTTATATTCTAATCCATGTGAACAACTCTTCTGCATTCCAGCATACAGCATTTTATTTGCATTTTATGATTATTTGTAATGAGATCAAACAATGTCTGAGTTTAACATTGAGCTGGCTTTCTGCCCGTATTGCTGTGTGCTATAGAAACTAAAGTGTGTTCACTATGCCAAGTGACTCCAATTCTCTTAAAGATTAATTTCTGATATTTCAAGGATATCCTTGAAATTATTAATAGATGCTTCATAATATTTTATTATAATATTTTAGAGAAGATAAGTGCTTTGTAATACCCTGGAGTAGCAGTAGTTCTCAAACTGTCTCTGAAAACATGTTTGAACATATTTTCTAATTGCTAGAGGGAATGAGCAATTCCAATTAACGTAATCACTCTTAAAATATTTTAATATATTATCCACATATGAGATCTAACCACTTCAATTCAAAGGCAGATAGAGATTCTGCATACTCTGAAAAAAAGCACCTATCAAGGACTGGATCTCGATAATTCTGTGATTTTAGTACACACTGTTCAGAATACTATTTATTTTAAAATGTGATGCTTTATGCATCTCAAATACACTTAATTAGTATGCTGCTTATAGTGGGTTCTTTAAAATTATTAAATGAATTGAAACACAGGTTGTTGTGAACATTAAATGATCAGCTTTTGTATCAATCATCTCAGAAGAGGAAAGACTTGAATGATCCCTAACATGATAATTTTAAAAATGCAGTCTTAAAAGGGAATATACTTCACAGCCAGAGATTTTGAGACTTCCAATTAAGCTGACAATTAATAGTGTCGCCCATTAAATAAGGATTTGAAATGAAGTTACAGTTAGGTTTCAGAGTGTGAGATTTTATTTTATTTTTTAAATTTGAGCTTTAAGATCAATTTGGTGCAAAGAAATTGTTGCTAATTATATATTCTTTCATTGAAGCACCATCTCCTGCAAGGATCCACAAATGCAAGCTTACATTTTAATTACCATTCTAATAGCCTAGTTTAAAAAAGGGAAACTTTGTTATTGCTATGATAAACATCCTTGGCCTCATCCTGCAGGTGAGTTGGGCTATGACTTATTTATTTTTTATTTTATTTATGATAACCAACATTCTTGCACATGAGCACCACATTCCAACACATCTGGAAGACAATGGGCTGAGGTCAAGGAGGAATGGAACTTGGAGCCAAAAACACTTGCTGATCTACCGGTATATACTACTTTTATTGTGACTTTAAAATTAGGATAGGGGCACTGACACTGTATTCGTGTATATACAAATGAATTAGGCATTCCTTGTCAGCTCCAGATTTTGTCAACTTTTGAAAAGATGCCTTCAGGAAATTTTTCCTCCCCATCTAGCTTCACCATTTTTAAATACTTGTCATATCTTTGGTTTTGGTCTCTATTGGAAAGGTGGTTTTGTGTGGATTCTTCACTTTCATCACTCAGAGACGGCAGGAAAAAGGCAACAAGCTGGACAGGTTTGGCAATAGCCTATTTTGGCTGTTGCCTAGCATGCCAAATGTTAGGGCACACAAGAATTGAAAAGATTTTTATGCACAATAGAGTATAAAATGTATCTTTCCTCATTGTATTACAATCATTTCTTTCTACACATTTCAACAATACTTATGCACAAAGTCAGTTGAGTGGCAGTGAACATCACACCAACCAAGCTCTGCAAATTTAGAAAAAGAAATTAATTACACTGCTCAAAAAAAAAAGAAAGGGAACACTTAAACAATCCAATATATCTCCAAATAAATCAATCTTCTGGGAAATTAAACTGTCCACTTAGGAAGCAGCACTGATTGACAATCAATTTCACATGCTGTTGGGCACATTCAACTTTGTACAGAACAAAGTATTCAATGAGGATGTTTCATTCATTCAGATCTAGGATGTGTTATTTGAGTATTCCCTTTATATTTTTGAGCAGTGTAACATTACCAAAGCAAGAGAAAAATCTGATAGGAAGGTATTTTGCAACTGACTATCAAGTTATCAGAGATATATCAAGAAAAGCAGCAACAGCACTGTGCATCAGCATGGCTACTCAAAGAGATAAATATAGTCCTAGGAGGTGGTGCCACAATATGACTTCGCCTATGGTGTCAAAATGTCTAGAATTGGCCCTCCTGAAAGATGCCCAACAATGCCAACATCTCATGCTATATTTTTACAGTGTATGATTGAAAATATGGCTTATTTCTGTGCTGTCCATATATATCTTTTGGATACAAAAATTCTACCTTCCAGATGAAGTCATATGAGACTACCCCAGTTCTGATTTGCAGCATCTTCTGATTTGTTCATGAACAAAGGCAACCTGGAAAGGGATGGAACGAGACCAAATGCACAGGTACAGGCATGGATTATTCCTTAAAGAGGA
Source organism: Erythrolamprus reginae (assembly GCF_031021105.1). Lineage (NCBI taxonomy): Eukaryota > Metazoa > Chordata > Lepidosauria > Squamata > Dipsadidae > Erythrolamprus > Erythrolamprus reginae. The sequence goes on along the minus strand of NC_091950.1, from coordinate 337,433,785 downwards.
CCTCCCTTTTCCCTCCTGTGTTTAATTTCTATACTATTTCCAGTCGGAAATGCAGGACAGAGACTGCTAAACAGAAGCAAAAGATTATGCAGTTATCCTATATAGCAGTGTTTTTCAACCAGTGTGCCATGGCACACTAGTGTGCCATGAGACATGGTCAGGTGTGCCGTGGGGAAATTAAACATGGGTTCCCAATCTATGGCCTGCGTGCCAAATACGGCCCGCAGAGGCCATTTATTCGGCCCACCGCCAGCCGCCTTCATCCGAACATAAACTTTCCCCTCACATCTCTCCAGCCATCAGCGACAGGAAGAGTGGAGGCACAGGGAACGCTCACTGACCAATCACCTTCTAGGATTCATCCTGATCACTAGCGATGAACCAATAGCAGGCCGTCTCTCCTCCACACCCAGGAAGGTCCCCACTCGGGCTGCCGCGCACTTATCATTGTGTGGCCACGGCAAGTAGTTGAAGCTGCTACTCCTTTCCATGGTCTTGATTTCTAATCCTGGTCAGGTCTGGAGGTAAATGTTGCCACCACTAGATAAAGCCTCAGCCTCAACTGTGTTAGAGTGTCATTTTGTGTCACTTTGGTTGGTGGTGTGCCCCGGGATTTTGTAAATATAAAAAATATGCCGTGGCTCAAAAAAGATTGAAAATCACTGCTATATAGCATGCAGATAATTTTCACTGTTCTCTTATTGCTTCAAAAATCTGAGTACTGTAGACGTTGACATCTGTGAAAGACATTGACTTGATTCGTAATTAAAGGTCATCCTTATCACTACAAAGGGTAAGTATAGTTTATGCTGTAAAAATATGTACGTTGTCCTTTCCCTAGAAGAAGGGGGAAAAGATCTATGCACGCCAGAAGTAAAGTCAACCAAACCCCATTCTTGGTTTGCCACATTGTCATTTTTCTCCTTTATATGTTTTTCTGATAGGCCCCATGGCCTCTTTTTGGCCATTCCTTCTCCACCCACTTCTGCAGTATTTTTTCAATATCAACTCTTCGATATAATTTACAGAGATCAATCAGCTGCTCCACAGTTCTGTCACTGTTCCGTAACAAAAATTCCAAGGTGGGACTCTGTGGTTTCTGTTCCAGGAAGCACAACTCATCGTAAGTCATTCCCCATTTGCTTGCAAAGTTTCTCCAGTTTTTCACTGTCGGGTGGGAAGGATCCAATTTGATCCTCATCATGTACAGCAAGTCCTCATCATTTAGTAGGTCACCGATGGTTGGCTGGTGAGATGTACACGAAGACCAAGAGCCATTTTCTGCACGTGACTTCTTCAAAGCTAGAATTGCAATTATATTAGGGAGTTATTCCACTGTTTTCTGGTACATAAAACTCTATGACATGCTTCAGATGTAATGAGCCTCATTCATGATGATTTAAATTGCATTCTTAGTTTCCCCATTTATCCTCCCTCTCTTCCTCTTCTTGCATATCCATTTGAACCTTTATTAAGTCTACGAGTCTACGGAGAGGGGCGGCATACAAATCCAATAAATAAATAAAATAAATTAAACTACCATTTCCCATTTGAAATGATATTCTTGTTATAAAATTAGCTAATTATATCTGCATTCACCATTGGTTGCTGCGTGCTCCCCCAACTAAAGAGGGCACTGATCTTTACTACACAAAGAGCAGATATGCATGTGAATCCAGTTATATAGTAACATCATGATAATTTATTTTAAATCTTTAATACTGCCCCCCCCCCAAGATACTGAGAACGCCATTATCAGTACACGTAAGAGTGGCCGCCCCGAGTCTGCGGAGAGGGGCGACATATAAATCCAATAAATCTAATCTAATCTAATCTTTCTAAGATTGCAAAGAGAAATGTTTCTTGAAAAAGATGTTTTGAAAACTGAATCGGTTAAGAGGCTGGACCCTGAATGAAGTACCTGTAAAACATTTGCTTTAACTATTTTGCCTAAGCCAACTAAATGAAAAAGCAGTAAGATTATTTTATATTGCAATGATGTGCAACTTGGTGAGAGTCCCAAGCTGTCCTTTATATTTCGCTTTTGGAGGTTTGTGCCACTGAGAACAATGGGTAAAGGTAAGGCTGGTAATCTATTTTACTAAACGTTACCTTAAAGCTTCAGTCAACCAAAGCAGTGATGAGCAGTAGAAATAAATTTTTATGGGCTCATCTGTTAATGACCATGGTACAGATAGTCCCTGACTTACCACAATTCGTTTAATGACCATTCAAAGTTACAACAGCACTAAAAATGGTGACATATGATTGTTTTCTCACACTCATGGCTGTTGCAACATTCCCATAGTCATGTGAACCAAACTCAGATGCTTGGTAACTGGTTCATATTTATGATAGTTGAAGTGCCCTGGGATCAGGCAAATCACCTTTTGAGACCTTCTGACAAGCAAAGTCAATGGGGAAACCGGATTCATTTAATTAACAAATGTGTTACTAACTTAACAACTGCAGCAATTGACTTAACAACTGTAGCAAGAAAGGTTGTAAAAAGTGGAGCAAAACTCACTTAGCAAATGTCTAATTTAGCAACAGAAATCTTGGGCTCAAATTGTGGTTGTAAGTCAAGGACTACCTGCGTTGTAATTTGAAATACTAGTATAAAGTGAGTAAACAGTCATAAGCATGACTTAATGGAGGAATTAATGGAATGGAGGAATTTAGAGGGTACTGTACATGTGAAATTATGAGATGATTTGAAGAACCAAGGATGGATTGTAATAAAAGTATAGGAGGCTTGTTGGATGAAATATGTAAAAAAGCTATGAAGAAAAAGAATCATGTAACAAAATGACTTATGGAAAAAATGTGTGAAAGGTGTTATATAACTGTACACAAAGAAAAAGGAAATTGCAAAGAATGTAGTTAAAGAATGCAAGGAACAGTTATGATGCCAGAAAAAATGCAAGGTGATTTTAATGACAATAAGCAACATAATAATGATGAAATGACTTAGAATGAAAGTGAAGCGAGGGAATGCTGGAATAATTGCTTTAGAGATTTTGTAGAATAGGATTAAAATAAATGCTATAAATTTAAATTGAATATAAGTTTGAGAAGGGCAGCACAGAAGTCTAATTAATTAAATAAATAAATAAATAAATAAAGTTGGAAAATAATGAGGAGCCATCAATGCAATGAAAATGTTGAAAAACTGTAAAACTGGGTATGGATGGTATAACTGGAGATACGTTAAAGTACTGTGATTAGATTATGGAGCAGTGTGCAAATAGATAAATGTACGTGTGAAAACTGCATCTGGGCCCAAATTGACCAGATGCTACTATAATTTCCTCACACAGTAGGACATGTGACTGTATATGGAATTGAGAACAGGGCAAAGACATAAAATTGAATTATTATTATTATTATTAATCAGATTTGTATGCCGCCCCTCTCCGCAGACTCGGGGCGGCTCACAGCAATCGCCATACAATGTAAACAAATCCAATATTTAAATTAATTTTAAAACACCACAAGTTAAAACCAATCATACACACTAGCATACCATACATAAATTTTACAAGCCTAGGGGGGAAGGAACATGTCAATTCCCCCATGCCTGACGACAGAGGTGGGTTTTAAGGAGCTTACGAAAGGCTAGGAGGGTGGGGGCAACTCTGATATCTGGGGGGAGTTGATTCCAAAGGGTCGGGGCCGCCACAGAGAAGGCTCTTCCCCTGGGTCCCGCCAAACGACATTGTTTAGTTGACGGGACCCGGAGAAGGCCAACTCTGTGGGACCTAACTGGTCGCTGGGATTCGTGCGGCAGAAGGCGGTCCCGGAGATATTCTGGTCCGGTGCCATGAAGGGCTTTATAGGTCATAACCAACACTTTGAATTGTGACCGGAAACTGATCGGCAACCAACGCAGACTGCGGTAGGTCATAACCAACACTTTGAATTGTGACCGGAAACTGATCGGCAACCAATGCAGACTGCGGAGTGTTGGTGTGACATGGGCATATTTAGGAAAGCCCATGATTGCTCTCGCAGCTGCATTCTGCACGATCTGAAGTTTCCGAACACTTTACAAAGGTAGCCCCATGTAGAGAGCATTACAGTAGTCGAGCCTCGAGGTGATGAGGGCATGAGTGACTGTGAGCAGTGACTCCCGGTCCAAATATGGCCGCAACTGGTGCACCAGGCGAACCTGGGCAAACGCCCCCCTCGCCACAGCTGAAAGATGTTTCTCTAATGTGAGCTGTGGATCGAGGAGGACGCCCAAGTTGCGAACCCTCTCTGAGGGGGTTAGTGACTCCCCCCCCAGGGTGATGGACGGACAGATGGAATTGTCCTTGGGAGGCAAAACCCACAGCCACTCCGGGGAATGAGATATTTAAGAAGTCTATAGGTTAAACAAGAATAGAATCACCAAAAAAAGGAAACTGAATATGTACTGTATATAAAAATGATTGACAAGCATGAAAAAACTACAGAGATGGTTTGATTACATGAGTGAAAGAACAGGGGTTAAAAGTTGAAAAATCGAAAGCAGAGAAGTGAGAAGTTTAAGAAGGAAAGAATATGTATGATGGTATACTACATAATATATAATTGTGATTAAAGACTGTCATTAAAGCAAAGATTGTAGCACGCAAAAATGTGATGAGGTATAGTGAATAGTAGTGATGTAAATGCATAAAGTTAGGTTGTTTTCTTTTTTGTTATCTCTTTTTAGTTGCTACTTTACATTCTTTTGCTGTATTTTGCATAATGTTGTTTAACCAAGTGGGAATATTGCAGTATATATGTAAATTCATTTAATTAGAATTAAATTAAACAAATTACATCTACTTAATCAGATTACCGGTACTTAAGTTTTTTTTTTTAAAGTCATCTTATGTCTCATTAAATTTTAAATCAGAATTTCCCCTGAAATATTTTTAGTAAACTATAGCTGGCTTTTATATTGCATCATCCACCTGGGAGTTTCACAGCACACTCTGGAGTAGTGGACCATAAACTATGCATGCAAATACAGTTCAATTTTAGACATTAAATGGTATCATTACAACTTCAGGAACTGTTTCAGAGACTAGAGACCATATGGCTTTTGGGGGCCCTGTTTGGCTTCATGCACATCTTCTATGTCTAAATAGCTATCCTTTTAAGAAGCAAAGCAAGCCTCTGGGTGTGCACGTGTAAATGAAATACAATACAGTGGTCCCTTGACTTTCACGGGTCCGACTTTCATAGAAAGGCTATACCACGGCTTTTCAAAATATATTAATAAAAAAAATACTCTGCAGTTTTTTTGAACACCATGGTTTTTCCTGCAGCCACATGATGTACAGTACTGTGCGTTTTAACTCTCCTCCTTCCCCCACAGCCATCCTGCTTCTTTAAATAAAAGCTCTGCTACCGGCCCAGCCTCCCGATCCCTCCCCTTTAATTCTCGAGCGTTGGTATGCTCCACTTGAGCCTTGCGGGTGGACAAGACCATCCTAACTCACTCAAGGGGGGAAGAGCTGAGGGCATTGTTGGATCAGGGGACCGCGCACTAATCGCGGGGATGCCTTGCGGTGGGCCCGTCACAACCCTCCGGTAGCCTCCGCCCGCAGCTCAGTGTCACCTCAAGCACCAAATGGCGCAGCTGCCTCTTTTCCCGCAGCCACCACTTACTGCCACCCACCACCATTGCCTCTTCTTCCCCCACCCACCTAAGCCGTCTCCCTTAGTGGTAGCATCCGGCCTCCCAGCTGACCAGCCTGCCTTGAGCTTCCCTTTTTCTTGCCCTAACCCTGAGCACCTGTGCTACCACCGCCACCATGGGAGACACTAGCAGCGAGCACAGCAAAGCCCTTAGCTTGCTGTCCCGTTGCCCCTGCGGGTTATGGGGGTAAGTAAAACCAGGAATGGAGGAGGGAGGGGGAGGAAGGAAGGAAGGAAAGGAGTGTCTCTACTTCACAGAAATTTTACTTTCGCGGGCAGTCTTAGAACGAAAGTCAAGGGACCATTGTAATACCAAACTTTGTTAATTTTGTAACTTTCCCAGGAACAAGTTTCTCCTCATATTGTCATCCCCTAATGTGGACAAATGAGTCCAATCTCAATTTTGTGCTATGGACTTCACAAGACAACTTCCTCATTATCAAACATGCGTGAGTGCCACCGCAGGACGTTTTTACGCTCCCCCAGCTCCATGGAAGCCTTTGGAGCCCGGGGTGGGCAAAACATGAGCCTATTGGGCCCATCAAAAGTTTCTGGCCTCCAGAGGGCCTCTGGAAGGCAAGAGAAGCTGTTTTCACCCTCCCCATGCATTAAATTATGGGTGTAGGCACTCGTGCATGTGCGGTGGCACTCACGCATGTGCGATAGCACACGCCCATGCTCTTTCAGCACCTGCGGGGGAAAAGGTTCCCCATCACTGCCCTATGTCATCAGAGCACACAGATGTTGCGATAAAAGGATCTGTCTTGCCAACAAGTGCAATTAAATATTATATCTTTCTATAGTAATAATTCCAAGTATCCTACTTACAATAAAACAAAACAACAAAACTGGAAACAGGCAGTAAAATATATTTTGGAAATGTGCAGAAATTTACCTGTAGGTGAATTACCAGCACTACTTTGAGTGTCATCGTCTTCTTCTGGCTACAAACAAACACAGCCTCGTGTTAATGTCATGATATGAATTTAATTTAATAAATTATACACCTTGAACTTAGACAAATGTATTGTTAATACATCTCAAGATTTAGAAAGGTCAAACCATTAAAAAAAATCTAAGTACTTTGAAGAAGCTGCATTTCTATAGAGGAAGGTTATCATAAAAGAGAGGCACTTAATTCCTGAGTTCAGGAGGAATTTATTGTGGTAAGATAGATTTGAAAAATCTGCAGCAGATGCTTTTGCTATTACAAAAAACCAACAAGCTTAGATGAAGAGATTTCTCTCCCCCCCTTTTTTTCAGCTTTAAAGATGAAAGCAGGTGGGGTTTTTCCCTTGAGATATTTTCAGTAAAGTACAGTTGGCTTTTGTATAGCGTCATTCACCTGAGAGTATCAGAGAGCACTCTGGAACAGATCATAAACTCTGCTTGCAAATACAGGTAAACTATGTAGTTATATAATATGCTGTAACGAGACACCTTTACTTACCTACACTTAACTGCATTAGTACATCCATTCCAAAGAAGCCACATAAGTAATTTATGTGGCAAGGCCATGACAACCATGCATACAAGCCTAATCTGCCTTCTGAACTTGATCACAATTTGGAGAGGAGGCTGGCAGAAACTTAACACCTCCAACTTAAAACTTTTTACATTCCATGTTTATTTGTACCAGAAGTATTGTTTCTGCAGTATCAGCTATGGTAAATAATGAATAGTTTATACCTAGTTCTCTGAAATATTACACATGGAATAGGCTAGTTATTCCTCTTTTTTCTTTGTGTTACATATTTTATTTTTATTTTCATTAGTATTGCTTAACCTTAGGTGACTTCTGTTAGTTCCAGCCAGGCAGGATGTCAAATGAGTCAAAAAGAGAGTCACATCAGTCTTTAAATTGTATGGTTTTTAAAAAGAAATTATTTTATCACCAAAGATAAAATACAAAACAGAAAAAAAAAAAACCCAGATTAACAAACATGCAAAATTAAAACAGGAAAAGAACCTCTTGTGTAAAAAAATATCTTTTGATTCTAATTTTAAAATTTTAAAAATCCATCCCAGCTGAATGCTGACAGATACATCAAAAAATATGTACTCCCCCCCCTTATGTATCGGGTCTCCAAATAATTATAAATACAGTGTTCCCTCGATTTTCGCGGGTTCGAATTTCACGAATAGCCTATACCACGGTTTTTCAAAAAATATTAATTAAAAAATACTTTGCGGCTTTTTTTCCTATACCACGGTTTTTCCCACCCAATGATGTCATATGTCATCGCCAAACTAATAATTTTTGCAAATAAATAACAAAAAAAATAATTATTGTTAATAAATAATTATTTTTATAAATATCAGGATCACTAAATGTCTTATTCAATGGTGAATACCAGTAATAATGGTGAGTAAATGGTTGTTAAGGGAATGGGAAATGGTAATTTAGGGGTTTAAAGTGTTAAGGGAAGGCTTGTGATACTGTCAATAGCCAAAAACGGTGTATTTACTTCCGCATCTCTACTTCGCGGAAATTTGACTTTCGCGGGCGGTCTCGGAACGCATCCCCCACGAAAATCGAGGGAACACTGTAATTATAAACTTTCCCAGCCACTCCAGTTTTTAAATGGCATGTACAATAACAAAATAATTTATTTGGAAGGGACCTTGGAGTTCTTCTACTCCCACCCTCTGCTCAGGGAGGAAACCCTATAGCTGTGATGGTGAACCTATGGCACGCATGCCACGATATGACACATGGAGCCATATCGGTGGACACGCAAGCTCAGGTCTAGTATGCATGCACGCATTGGCCAGTTTATTTTGGGGCCTTCTGGGCATACTGGGAGTCATGAAACACACAACTTCAAGGTGGAAAATGGACCATTTCTGGCTTCCGGGGTGTGTGGAACGCCATTTTTGCCCTTCCCAGGCTCCTAGAAAGGCTCTAAAGCCTGGGGAGAGTGAAAAAACAGGTGTGCCATCACTTGCCGGGAGAAGGGGTCATGCGTGCATGCACTGGGGGGCCCACATAGAATTATGAATGTGGGCACGCACACGTGTGACACCCCCGCACCTCCACCTTTTGGCAACTATAACTTTATAGTTAAATGGTTGTCCCATCTCTTCTTCCAGTGTTGGAGTACCCAGAATTTCTGGAGGCAAACAATTCCACTGTTTTTTACTTCAAAACAGAGTGGGACAAGGACCCAAAATGATCATGGTCATTGACAAAATCTAAAATATAATGTGAAAAATACACTTAAAGCAAGGTAAAGTGCTTTTTTTACCTGAGACTTCAACAGATATAGATTATCTAGATTTAAGCATTATTATTAATATTATTATTATTTATTAGATTTGTAGGCCGCCCCTCTCTGCAGACTCGGGGAGGCATACAAAGCAAGATATTGAATTAGAATTGTAATGGTTCAGTTGGGAAAGATAGCAAAGGAAGAGGAAAGAAGAGAATAACTTAATGAGAGGGAGGTAAAAGGGGCATTGTGAGCCCTCATTTGGGACCTGGCAAGGCTGTTGGAGAATCCATGAAATTAGGATTTGTCAATCTGAGAATCATTCCTCTGGCAACATGTTAGTATGAAATGTGGAAATGCAGGGCCAGAATTAAAAAGAGAGTGTTAGGAAAATAGATAAGGAAAATAGTTATAGAAGCAGGAATATAACACAGAGTTAACATTGCAATATATTCATTTTATTTTCAGGGTTCAGACTTAAAGAACATTACATCATGCACACACACAAAAAAATATTAGATGATTTCAACAATCCTGATGTTTTCAGGAAAAAAAATATCCTAAAGTGCAGCTTATTCACTTTGCAGATATTGCAAAGGCAACTAAACTAAGCAATAATTATAAAAATAAAGATTCTATTGGTCTTAGATTTATAATTTTTATCAGATGCATCCAAATTTTCCTAATTTTTATTCAGTTTGATAATAAAAAACCATTTGACAAACAAAACCAAATTACTATCTGGTTTTTTTTTGATAGTACCGTATATACCATCCATGGTACAATTGTATTGAAATATTAATAACTATAAAGCATTACATTTAATAATTTTGTTAAAGAAATGTCTCTTAATAAATTGCAAGACCAGACAAAACTACAAATTTGTCTCACATGTGAGGGAAAGTAAAAAACCCAGTCTTGCCTAAAGGCAAATTATGGATTCTATTTCACTACTTAAGGCAAAAAAAGAAGAAGTTGCAGCCAGAATAAGAATTTGCAATGCTTGACTCAAAATACAGCCAAAAAGGTGTTAAGTAAAATAACTAGGAATCAAAGCAGTTTCGTTGCTTTCTAGTCCTAAACAGTAATGTGGTGATTGCCTTTGACTTGGGGCAAAATATTGAACCCATACAATCATGGTTTTAACAACAGATTGTTGTTCAATTAGTTTGTGGCATATGGAGATTTATGAATATGGTCAGTACATTACTAATGGTGCAAAATTTTTATGCCTAGGTTTGCATTTCCTCAAAAGCTTCTTGGTATAACATGAATATCCTACCTCCTAAGTTCTTAATTAGGGCACTCTCTGGATATCTATTTACTAAAATATAACCTACTCTTGTTGTTTATTCTTCCTATTCTAAAGAGTTTACAACGTATGGACTAAATCATTAACACAATAAGAAAATTCAGCCATAAAACCAAGAAATAATAAACAAAACAATTAAACACTATTTTTAAAATACTAGTTGTAATTGCCATCCTGTAAGTCTGAACTCTCTCTTAAAGACTGCTTTCTTGTCTTCTATCATATGATAGGTGCACTCCTAACTTGGGGGCAAGCTATTTCAGAGGGAGGATTTAGTATGAGGAAATCTATCTTGAATCCCAGCTCCTCACTCATGATTCTAAAGAAGGGAATTCCTTCTTTATTTGATGACATAGATCAAGCAGATTATACAAGATTCAACAAGGGGATGTGCATAAATGAACAAGTGTGCCCATCGTCCCGGTCCTACTGTCCCCATTTAATTGTAATCATTTCCTACGTTCATGTCTATGTTTATACTTATATCTGTTTTCTGGTACACATTTGACAAATAAACAAAGGAATAATACATGAAGGAGACAGTTCTAAAGATTACAAAGCACCAAATTATAGTCTGCCTTTTCTTCACTGCAAGCAAAGAGTGTCTAATGTAAAATAATGCACTTGGGGAAAAGGAATCCTCAATCTGAGTACTGTATTGGCAGTTCTGTGTTAGCAAAAACTTCAGAAGAGAAGGATTTAGGGGTAGTGATTTCTGACAGTCTCAAAATGGGTGAACAGTGCAGTCAGGCGGTAGGAAAAGCAAGTAGGATGCTTGGCTGCATAGCTAGAGGTATAACAAGCAGGAAGAGGGAGATTGTGATCCCACTACATAGAGCGCTGGGGAGACCACATTTGGAATACTGTGTTCAGTTCTGGAGACCTCACCTACAAAAAGATATTGACAAAATTGAATGGGTCCAAAGACGGGCTACAAGAATGGTGGAAGGTCTTAAGCATAAAAAGTATCAGGAAAGACTTAATGAACTCAATCTGTGTAGTCTGGAAGACAGAAGGAAAAGGGGGACATGATCAAAACATTTAAATATGTTAAAGGGTTAAATAAGGTCCAGGAGGGAAGTGTTTTTAATAGGAAAGTGAACACAAGAACAAGGGGACACAATCTGAAGTTAGTTGGGGGAAAGATCAAAAGCAACATGAGAAAATATTATTTTACTGAAAGAGTAGTAGATCCTTGGAACAAACTTCCAGCAGACGTGGTTGGTAAATTCACAGTAACTGAATTTAAACATGCCTGGGATAAACATATATCCATCCTAAAATAAAATACAGAAAATAGTATAAGGGCAGACTAGATGGATCATGAGGTCTTTTTCTGCCGTCAGTTTTCTATGTTTCTATGTTTCTAAAATTCAGGATTTTTTTTCATGGTGTCTTCTGTTCTCTTTCCAAATTGGAACTGAGTTTGAAATAAAACTTTCAGCACTGACTTACAGTAAACTGGTAAACAATACTGAAAAGTCTAAATGTTAATAAATAACAATAAATAATATTGATAAATATTATAATAGGATTAATAACATTTCAGTTACCTGGTGTATCAAGCCAGAATCTGACGTTAGGCTTGTGATGTTAATGGATGAAATTTCCAAAGTCACTTTTTCTGTTTGGTATTCTTCATCTATGAGGCAAATATTCTTCAATGTTAATCAGGTTTGTATCTCTTTATCAAAATATTTCTAAAAAGGTACTGTAATTCAGAAAGATTACAGTGTCAATTCAATTAATGTATCAGAGCAAGAAAGAAAGCTGTAATACAGGCATACTGTTTCATTCATAAAGTTTAGTTAGCATAACCAGTGACGACTTTCCTAAAATTCTACATATCTAAGATTGCAGAAAGAACTCACCTGTGGGTACATTATCAACCATTGGCTTCCAGAAAGGATATATTGAATGAAAGCCCTGTGTATATACAGACTAAGTCAGGAAATCACTAATCTTCTTTCTCCTGAAATAAAATACCATATATCCCTCTTCCAAACTATTCAATGTGTCACACCAATTTACATTAAAATAATAATTTTACAACTGGCTCCCATTTGAGTTGCAATAATTATTAATTATATCATTTATCTGAAATGTCATGTAACATTTCACTGGCTTCATTCCTGAATATCCAGTTATCATTAACAAGTACAAAAACAAAGCCAGATCTTTTAAATTGCCTGGGTGTGTTCATATATAATAGTTACCCCATCAAATCCAGAGCAATTTCAGGTCTAAGTATAGCAGAAAGAGGAGAAGAAGAAGAGGAGAAAGAGGAAAAATAAATTGCTGCAGAGACAAACCTTATAAAGATCAATCTCCCTCAAACTTTCCACAGCTGGAATTTACACCAATAATTCTAAAAATTGTCATGGTATCTGAGCAATTTTGAGACCTTTAAGTCCACAAAACTGGAAAAGCCCAGATCAGGGAAAGCTAATGTTAGACTGTAACTTCCAGAATACAGTGATACCTCGTCTTACAAACGCCTTGTCATACAAACTTTTCGAGATACAAACCCGGGGTTTAAGATTTTTTTGCCTCTTCTTACAAACTATTTTCACCTTACAAACCCACCACCGCCTCTGGGATGCCCGCCTCCAGACTTCTGTTGCCAGCGAAGCACCCGTTTTTGTGCTGCTGGGATTCTCCTGAGGCTCCCCTCCATGGGAAACCCCACCTCCGGACTTCCATGTTTTTGTGATGCTGCAGGGGAATCCCAGCAGGGGAATCCCAGCAGCGCAAAAACAGGTGCTTCGCTGGCAATGGAAGTCCGGAGGTGCCATGGAGGGGAGCCTCAGGGGAATCCCAGCAGCGCAAAAATGGGCGCTTCGGCTGGCAAAAGGGGTGAATTTTGGGTTTGCGCGCATTAATCAATTTTCCATTGAAACATGGAAAACATTGTTTCGTCTTACAAACCTTTCACCTTAAGAACCTTGTCCCGGAACCAATTAAGTTTGTAAGACAAGCTATCACTGTACTCACTGGAGAGCTAGGTCTTTTTCATAGTAATAATCTTAAGTCTACCTAGTACATGTATTACATTCCAGGTAATTCAATACATATTAGTTACAATGACAATTATTACAAAAACAAAATATTAAAAACCTTAAGAGAATACTGCTTTATCAGAATAAACATTCATATTTTTATTTGCCATTCCATATAGAATGGAAATTTCTTCAAAATAATTATCTCTCTTTAAGTGATTCCTGTCTTGCTGTTGTTTGGTTGTTTATTGATTGATTTTAGATACCATCCATATTTTTAAAGTAAATTGAGTTGCATTAGCAAGGACCAGATCTAAAACATGACTAAACTTTGTGCTGTATGTCTGGACATAAAAGTAAATTCCACAATTGCATGATGATGTTCCTTCTGCCTTTATTGCTTCACAGTGCATTGATTCCTACTTTGGCAGGATTTTCTAGCCTCCTGTAGATCGGTATCAGAATGAATAGGAAAACAGATGATCCATGTGCAATCTTTTGGCTCCCAGCTAATTCTTGGTTCTTCTGTGTTGGATGGTTTATTTTATTTTATTTTTTTATTTTATTCATTTGTCCAATGCACAAATACATAGGAAGAAAAATAGACATGTAGTAATATATATAAGGGTAAAAGTGAACTTAGAGGAGAGGGTATATGAAAGAAAGAGAATATATATGATAAGTGAGAGAAAGGAAAGACAATTGGACAGGGGACGAAAGGCACACCAGTGCATTTATGTACGCCCCTTACTAGCCTCTTAGGAACCTGGAGAGGTCAATCGTGGAGAGTCTAAGGGAGAAGTGATGGGGTTAGGGGTTGACACAATTGAGTCCGGTAATGAGTTCCCCGCTTCGATAACTTGATTATTGAAATCATATTTTTTACAGTCAAGTTTGGAGCGGTTTGTATTAAGTTTGAATCTGTTGCATGCTCTTGTGTTGTTGCGGTTGAAGCTGAAGTAGTCATTGACCGGTAGGACGTTGCAGCATATGATCTTGTGGGCAATACTCAAATCGTGTTTTAGGCACCGTAGTTCTAGGCTTTCTAGGCCCAGGATTGTTAGTCTATCTTCGTAGGATATTCTGTTTCGAGTGGAGGAGTGAAGGGCTCTTCTGGTGAAATATCTTTGGACATTTTCAAGGGTGTTGATGTCTGAGATGTGGTATGGGTTCCAGACAGGTGAGCAGTAGTCTAGGATGGGTCTGGCAAAAGTTTGTAGGCTCTTGTGAGTAGTGTGAGATTGCCTGAGCAGAAGCTGCATAGGATCAGGTTAACAACTCTAGAAGCTTTTTTGGCGATATTGTTGCAGTGGGCTTTAGCACTTAGGTCATTCGATATTAGTATTCCAATCAGAGAAAGTATTGTATATATTGTTATTGCTTACCCATTACTTTCTAAGCATGCTTCAAATGTTCATGTATGCTTTTAAACATATACTGTAAGTGGCAAATATGGACAGATTCCAAACAAAATCTTCCAGAAATGCAGATGATACTTTGGCTAAGAAGCATGCCATCAATGTTACTATCTATTCCCTCAATTTCAGTAGCTGGCCATGCAAAATTATTGGAAACTTAATACCTTAAGTAAATCCCTAAAGGTGGAAGAATTGCATAAAAGTATAAATTACATTCACAACTTGCAAAAAAATTACCAAAAGGCCCAGCTTCTGAAATAAAACAAAAGTCTGAGATAAATGGCCCTGAGAAATGAACTGAATTTAAATCACAAAGAGAAAGTTACTGATGTGGGATATTTGCAGATAACTACTGCTATATCCTTAGGATAGATTCATGAGGCAAAAAATAGTATTCAATGGAGAATTCCAAATACTTCAAAGGATAAGAATTCACTTTATGCAGATATAGAGTATTATATTTTAATCCTCAAAGAAATAGAGGTAAAACTTTCACAAGGTGACTTTATAAAATGTCTTAGCCCTTATAAACAACGCTAGGTTGCAGATATCCAGGGCAGGTTAACCCCTTTTATCTTTCTTCTCAATCAAAAAATGCCAGGAACATTATATTTGCTCCTTTGAGTATGAATTCCTGAAATTCCAAGCCCCACACAAAGAAAATGAGGGATAAATAAATTATTCCCACTTGTGGCTGACCATTTAACTCAATGGTATAATACATACAGTGTGTCCTATGGTCATAGACAGAAATTCATAGTGTTTTCCTAAACTGACAAATGTATACAGTAGTACACATCATAAATAAAACATCATGATCTTAGGAAAAGGAACAATATCTACAAAAATTGTCTGATTGTCATCTTTTAGATTTTGGTCAGTATCATCTATGCGGTCTGGTTATCTCTTATATAAGGTGTACAATATGAGTGTCTTCGAGAGGAGCAAATCCTGGATTAAGGATGCCCCTCTGATCACAGACTGAAATTACATTAAACTTGCGGCTGCTGTTATCCATCTGTCCACTGATCAGGCCCACCCATCAAAGAGAGGGTTTTCAATACAATTCATAATGTTCTGAGACATTCTTCGTGAGAAAGACTAACAGGTTTCAGCAAGCCAAGTACAAGAAAGAGAGGCATTAACTATCTTGCTGTTGGCTTGGTATTTCATAGTATTGACCTTCCACTTGGAGAGCATGTAACTTTCAGAAGAAAATAGTTTGGATACCCATTGTTTATCCTGTGGGAGATAACAGAACAGTACGGCTATTGTCTTTTATAGGAAACAGTAATGTTAGCTAGATCAGTGTTTCCCAATCTTAGCAACTTGAAGATATTTGGACTGCAACTCTCAGAATTCTCCAGCCAGCAAATGCTGGCTGGGGAATTCTGGGAGTTGAAGTCCAGATATCTTCAAGTTGCCAAGGTTGGGAAACATTGAGCTAGATAACCCTAAAGAATGTAAAACCAAAAAGACAAGGCTACTGTGGAATTGTTTCTGTGACTCTCCATATCAAATTTCTTTTCTTCCTGATCCGCAAGTTTTTTTCTTGACTTGGATTTAAATGGGTTTATAGTTAAAGACCGCCTTCTGCCGCATGAATCCCAGCGACCAGTTAGGTCCCACAGAGTGAGCCTCCTCTGGGTCCCGTCAACAAAACAATGTTGCTTGGGGGGGCCCAGGGGAAAAGCCTTATCTGTGGCGGCCCCGACCCTCTGGAATCAACTCCCCCCAGAGATTAGAATTGCCCCCACCCTCCTTGCCTTTCGTAAGCTCCTTAAAACCCACCTCTGTCGTCAGGCATGGGGGAATTGAGACATTCTTTCCCCCTAAGCCTTTATAATTTATGCATGGTATGTTTGTTTGTATGGATGTTTAGTTTTATAATAAGGGTATTTTAGTTGTTTTTAGTATTGGATTTGCATGTTTTTTATTACTGTTGTTAGCCGCCCCGAGTCTACGGAGAGGGGCGGCATACAAATCCAATTAATAATAATAATAATAATAATAATAATAATAATAATAATGACTTAAATTAAAAGTCCCCCCACCCCCAACAGTTCTCTATATTCTACAACATTGATGGAACAGAAATTAACCAATGCCGTGTGCCCTTTGCAGATTAAAACTAGAACAGGCAAAACAGGTCTGATAAGTCAGCATCCATAGTAATCTGGAACCAGGCTTTTAAAAAATCTTTCTAAATAAATTATCCAGGAGCCTTACCACCTGCAAGCATCAAATGGAATGTTAGATCATTCATACCCTTTGAGTGAATAATCCCCATATCTAATGACATGGATAATTGCAATAAAATGAAATTTGTTTTCTAGCATCAATGCAGTGTACTAATTGCCTACATTCAGGTGCTGTGATTAAGGTTGCTTGTTCTGAGGGGGGAAGAAGATGAGATGAAATGTTGATACTGAATTTCAAACAGGCTTGGCTCACCACCTTCATGAGGTGGTATCCAAACTTGAAGATATGCCCAGATAGAAAGATATCATGCCTTAGCTGGCATGTCGCAAGAAAGACATTTGATGGTCCAGGCTGCATGGCTCGATTATATATTGGATCAAACAAACGTATCAGTCTGTTAATGAAACTGCTGAATCTTCTATAGCCATGATGGCGAACCCATGGCACACGTGCCCGAAGTGGTACACAGGGCCATGTATATTAAATTATTTTTATTAAACTGTTTCAAAATGGATTTACAGGGGATAATAGAAGTAAATTAAGAAATTATTGCGATGCTCAAAAGCATGCATGAAACTATAAAAAACAGCAAGAACAATTGTTTAAAGATAAAGAAATGAGTGTAGAAGCCACACAACAATTGGGAGGAAAAGATGAACATGATTATTCAGGAAATGGAGGAGAAATTAGAAGCAATGGAAGGAAAAAAATCAAAATGAGATGCAAGAAGATCAAGATAATGAAGAGGAGGGGGTAATAAGTAGAAATCAATCAGATAATTGTTTAAAAGCTTATAATAGAATGACACCTGGCATGCACGGTGTCACCCGTTCCTCTTCTGGGTTTCTGGCACACATATGCGAGCAATGATCAGCTGGCCTTTCTGCGTGTGGCAATGCCAGAAACTGGAAGAGCTGGTCTTCCATTTTCCAATGTGAGCATGCACACCAATCATCCGATCGTAACGCGTGCATGCATGCTAGCAACCAAAAGAATAGCTGCCCAGCACATGTGTGTGCCAGAAACTGAAATTTCATTTTCTGCCATGCACATGCCCCTGGGCAGCTCCTCTTCCAGGTTTTGGCCCCAATGAGGGCACACAATCCCTTTTCAGCACTCGGTGCTTACAAGGTTTGCCATCACTGTCCTACAGAGCAGTGTTTCCCAATCTTGGCAACTTGAAGATATCTGGACTTCAACTCCCAGAATCCCCCAGCCAGCATTTGCTGGCTGGGGTATTCTGGGAGTTGAAGTCCAAATATCTTCAAGTTGCCAAGGTTGGGAAACACTGCTATAGAGAAGGTGACTCAGATTACTTCGGAGTCTTCGGAGAGGGGCGGCATACAAATCTAATAAATTATTATTATTATTATTATTATTATTATTATTATTATTATTATTACTTTAATGGTATGAGGCAGCAATGGAAACAATCATCACAAATGTTGTTGTATCATATGAAATAAGATATGCATTTTGATAGAGGAGATAGAGAACATATATCATCAACAGAGATTTTATGATTGCACATATTAAATTAATTTAAAAAATCATTGACTATGGCACTGACTGACTCAATACAGAGAATATGAGAACATAAACTCCTACAGGTAAGAGAAGCAAAAGAAAGTAACTTTCTGAAGAGAAGTAGCATGGGTCAGTGAAATTGGGTCCTTCAGGATAGGTAGTCAACTATCTCCCATACAGGATTACTTTGCAAATAATTCAAGGTAGCTAACATTATTATTAGTCTACGGAGAGGGGAGGCATACAAATCCAATAAAATATTATTATTATTATTATTATTATTATTATTATTATTATTATCATTATTATCATTATTATCATTATTATCATTATTATCATTATTATTATCATTATTATCATTATTATCATTATTATTTAGATTTGTATGCTCTCTCCAAAGACTCGGGGCAGCTCACAACATACCCGGTACTCCTTCCTCCTGCTATTTTCTCCACAACAACAACCCTCTGAGGTGAGTTTGGCTGAGAGAGTGGACTGGACCAAGGTCACTCAGCAATCTTTTATATCTAAGGCAGCACTAGAATTCACATTCTCCTGGTTTCTAATCCAGTGCCAATTAGACCAAAATATATCTCTGGTGATGGAATTGAGCTACTAAGGTGAAAATGAACCAAGTAGAGAAATCCATAAGATGTTTTCTTAATTGATTGCTTCTTGGCCTTAGAAAATGTTGAAAGTCGCAGAGTTAATAAAAGCTGGGAATTTCAGCAATTATATCTGGAATCAGTTCTGGAAAACTATGAAGTTTATGAAAGGACATAATAGATTCTCTATTGTGCCATATCTAATCAAGTTGCATATTACAATGTTGTTGTTGTTTTTAAAAAAAGAACTGCAGTCATTGTTAATTTTCTATTTTTACCTTTGGGTAATGCTGTATCTTGAACAGGATACTTTTCTATCTGTTCAGACAAAAAGAAGAAGCATATTTTTATACAATTATTTTAGATACATTTTGAAACACCAATTATTTTGACTTATTAAGTTCTTTGTTCTGCTTAATAACCTTCCAAGCCAAATACAGTCTCCCAGCTGTTCACTGAGCTTGCCAAGTAGTCAGCAATTTACATACAGTATTTATCCAGTCCCAAGCAAGAATAAGGAATCAATAAAGATTTATCAAGCCCGTTATCTGAAGTTTAGCAGAAATTATGAAAAACTTCAGGTGGGTGTGCCAATAAAGATGGCAATCTCTCACGAAATACTCCTCCCGTAATTTGATTCAGAATCTTTCAGTAAATGATTTCCAACCCTTTCGTCTTTATAAGATTTTGGAAAAAAATACTTTTAAAGGAAAATTAAATGGCAAAAAGTGAAGAGGAACTAAAGAGACTCTTGATGAGGGTGAAGAAGGAGAGTGCAAAAGTTGGTTTGAAACTTAACATTAACAAAACTAAGATCATGGTATCTGGACATCTTAATTCCTTGCAAATAGATGGGAAAGAAATGGTGGTAGTGATAGATTTTATTTTCCTGGGCTCCACCGCAAGAAATTAAAAGTGTCTTGCTCTTCGGGAGGAAAGCTATGGCAAATCTAGACAGCATACTAAAAAGCAGAGACATCACCCTGCCAACAAAAGAGTGTATAGTCAAGGCTATGGTTTTCCCAGTTGCAATGTATAGTTATGAAAGTTGAACCATAAGGCTGAGCGCCAAAGAATTGAGGCCTTTGAACTATGGTCCTGGAGGAGACTCCTGCGAGTCCCCTGGACTGCAAGGCGACCATACCGGTCAGTCCTAGAGGAAATCAAGCCTGGCTGCTCTTTAGAATGTTTCCTTTGAATCAGTCTCAACTTCAGATTGCTTCATGGATATATATATCCATGTAGTTTTATTTGCAACATAAAAAATATTGCCAATGCCTTCTAGCAGGATGTTTGTTCAACTTCCCATTGTATCGTGTTTCCTCAAAAATACGACATGTCCTGAAAATAAGGCCAAGCCTGATTATTGGAATGGGTGCAAATATACACCCTCCTTCAAAAATAAGCTCTAGTGAAGGGGTGGCCATGCAGCCAAAAGTTCATAAAAGGAAAGCAGCAGAAATCTTTCTCCCCTTTCTCTCCAAGAGGCTGCACCAGTGCAATGAGTTCTGGCAGAGTTTGTAGGAGAGAAAGATTTCTTGCATGCAGCCAAAAGTTCACAAAAGGCAGGAAGGTAAAACGCCAAACTCAAACTCACCTCATGTATGGGTTGTCCCCGACGAACGCTATGGCTGGATTAGGGTTAGAAGGAGTCCTACGTGGCCCCCACCTGCTTCTGCTTCGCCTTTGGCAGGGTGGTGGGTACTAGGAAAGCGCTGTCCAAAGCCTCCCACCATTTGGTTTGGGGCAGGTGGTGCCCGCAGGCCCAGATGCGGTGGGCAGGCGGGCAGGTGGAGCTCCAGCTGTGGGGATTTGGGCAGCATTTACGTGGCTGGAATGCCTGCAGGATCCCTAGCTTCTGAGGCAGGCAAGGCCCAGAGAGGAGACACTGTGAGGGAGCCCATTTCTCACAGTGGCCGTGCAGGGAATGGGCCTTGGGTCGCTACCCTGAGCAGACACTGAGCTGTAGGTGGGGGAGGGTCAGTTTCCTTACCGGGTTGTCTGCCCTCTGTTGTGTATATGTGTGTGTGTGTGTGTGTGTGTGTGTGTGAGAGAGAGAGAGAGAGAGAGAGAGAGAGAGAGAGAGAGAGAAACGACAGAGAGGAAACTCTTTCAAACAGTGTTGCCTGTAATTCTTGTTACTGTACTCCCCTCCATTGTTTGTTTGTTTCTTTCTCTATCTCTCACACACAGACATTTGATCCCTTGAAAGGGACAGGCTGCGCTCTGCTTCTCTCGTCAGCATGCGCTTCCCACAATCGCCTGTCCTTTTCTCAAGCAGCAGCAGCTGGGTAGATGGTAAGGAGTGATTCTGATGGGCCCCATGGCTTTCTGCCTCATTGTAGCCAGGAGCCTAAGCAACACTCGTGGAGCGCAAACCATGGTCGTTGCTTTTTCCATAGTCACAAGGTGAGCTGAAGAACAGAGAGGCCCTTGGCTGCAAGGTTGCTTAGCACTGTGGGCAGGGCTGGGGCTAACAAGAATACGCTGGAAATATCTCCAGGCGTCCAGAGAGACAAAACCTTTGGCCCTCGCTGGATCAGCTGATCTGTAGGTCAAGGTTAAGGGGCCGTGAAGCCTTGAGCTGATCACACTCACTGCCTTCTGCATCTAAAAAAAAGACCCCTGAAAATAAGGCCAAGCACTTATTTCGTAGGTCAAAAGAAAATAAGACAGGGTCTTATTTTCGGGGAAACACGAATCTTTAAATTTTCTGGCAATCCTCATCCAAGTGTTAACTAGCTCTCACTCTGCTTAATTTTTTCAAACTTAGTCAAGGTCATTTACACTTAGCTGGGCAACCAGCCACTTCAACCCATTCACAAAACTACAATACTTACACTTTCTGAGGATAAAGTGCTAGGGTCAGTGTCTTCTACTGGCTCTTTAATTGCTTGATCTGTTGGAAACAAGCCAAAAAGGGGATTAAGCTTACAGTCACTAACATTTTAGAGATATTTATTTATCTGCACTTTGTTTAATAATTACATAGTCAGTCAGTTTGCTGCAAACCCTGCAACAGGGGTTCACTTCTGGTTTATCCCAATTGGGCAAACAATTCTAAAGAAAATAGCTTGCTCTTTGTTATTATTTATTTATTGGATTTATATGCTGCCCCTCTCCGTGGACTCGGAGTATGCTCTGGCATAGGTTCATGACAATGATCACGTCAGTTCAAATATAACAATCTTGGCTCAATGAACAATAGTCTAAAAGCCACATTAAATAAAAAACAGGAAGTTTTTTATTATATAGTTTATTTCACAAATGATTTTAATTTACACTAACCTTTTAAACTATTTGAATATATAAAGATCAGCATAAAACATCTTAAACCATTTAAATTATTCATTCATATTTCAGTTATACTATCTATTTCAGTTTTCAACTAGTCCTATTAAAAAGGGAGTCAGTTACCCTACATTAAAACACCGGATTCTCCTCCTAACAAAGTGCAAATTATAATATCCTCTTTTTTCTACTTTAAAGACTGTTAGAATTTTTTCCCCCTGCTGAAGGACATAAAGCTGAATTCACAAAAGTTATAGCACAAGGCAACCTTTTTTATAACAATTTTGCTACACTTCAATCTTCAGAGGGATGCTGCAGGGCTTAATTTATTTAGCATTTGAGTGAATGATTCATCAGACTTGGCGAGTATGAGGCGCTCCGAAAAGACTTAAAGGAGAGGAAAAAACCACCCTCCAAAGTCAGTCTCGATACAAAGCCCCAAAATATGAAGAAGGGGAACAACTGAGGCTCTTTCAAAAAACCGAATCCGAGTGCCTCTTGTCACGAATAGTATGCGGTGGGTAATTTCGAGAAGCAGAAACTTAAGCTTCACAAATCTGGGGGACAAAGACTTTCCTCTAAGGAGAACGCTGCCTTTGCCAAAAATAGCAAAGTAGCAATGCGAATATTCATAACTAATGAGAGGTAGAGAGCTGCTCGCCTTTGGCAGAATCCCGCCAACGAAGAGCAGCACCACAGAGGTGGTGGGAGGACCAGTGTCCACCCAAGGAATGCCCTCCCCCGCCCTACCGCATTGCAAAGGCCACTCTAGGGTCCCGCCTCCCTTGCTCTGCCCGGCCCTCCTTCCGGTGCCCACGGTCTCCGTCCGCAAAGGGCGCGCGCAGCCCACCGCTCTCGTGCTGCTGCACCGAGACGCGGGACGCCCGTAGCCGAAGACTTAGCCGAGGCGGTTTTTTTTTTTTTTTTTTTTTACCTTCGGGCAAAGCGATGGCGGGAGAAGCCATTGGGGTGGATGGGGGGGCGAGGAGGCCGGCCAAGCCGCGGCGAGCTGGAGGGCTTCGGCCACCTGCGATCGGCCCGCCGTTTCCCTCTCGGACCCTGCCGCTCCTCCTGAACTGTTGCTTCCCAGTTAGC
Source organism: Erythrolamprus reginae (assembly GCF_031021105.1). Lineage (NCBI taxonomy): Eukaryota > Metazoa > Chordata > Lepidosauria > Squamata > Dipsadidae > Erythrolamprus > Erythrolamprus reginae. Next base: position 337,410,451 of record NC_091950.1, on the reverse strand, counting down.
TATCGCCGGACGCTTCTGCGCTTCCCCCTCCTGGAGGGTAGGCGAAACCTTGGAAGGGAGCGGAAGCTGCAGGTAAAGCCCGAGCGAGCAGGGGAAGAAGGCTGTGCGGGGCGGGGGAGATGCGCTTTCCCCACCCCCACCCCCAAAGCCATGGCGGGCTGCTCTAAGCCGTGTTTTCTTCCCAAGCTTTGCCAAGCTCGATCAGCGACTTCTTCGGGAAAAAAACATGGGTGGCCCCTGAAAAACATCTGGAAGCATCCGTTTCCCTAAACAATGCAGGGTATCTTAACTGGCTTGTAAGATTCTCCACTTGGAGGAGCAAAATTCAGGATTAGGAATAGCCACGGAAAACAAATCCTCCTTTTGTTCAAGCAGTCCTCCACTTACAGCAATTCACTTAGTGACCGTTCAAAGTGAAAGCAACGTTGAGAAAACCTATGACTTATGACCAGTAGTGGGTTGCTATTGCACTGAAGGGCCGCACTTAATTTTCCGTACCGGATCAGTCCCGGAGGCCAGCATGGGTGTAACGGTGGTGGTGGGTACGTGGAATTTGATTCCACCCATAAACAGAAGCAAAGAAATAGGCAGAAATCGCTGAAATCTCACATGAGGACGCTCCCACATGGCACCTTGCAGCGGATGCGGAATAAGCACACGGACACAGAACTGGGATATAAATGGGTCACATTTATTCAATAACTCAGGACCTGCAGAGGTAAAACAAAGCGGGAGGAAACCACCATTCAACATTCCTGGGCAACTATAGGGCGAAGCCCCCTGCTGAGCAACGGATGGTCCCCTTGGCCTTGAACTTGGCCTTGAAGTTAAACTTGACCCTCCCTTGCTCCTCGCGACACCCATGCATGTGGGGACTCACCCACCCAGGTCATTTCTGGGCATGTGGGTGAGCCCCAAGGGCATCCCGCCGCTATATCCGGGCCGGCCTAGTCTTGTAACATGGCGGGAAGTGGCCCATCACCTTTTAAAAGTGCCCAAAGGAGATCACACAGTTGCTGTTGCTTCCCATTTTCTGCCCCTTACTGCCTCCCCGTGACCAAAGGGATATAAATAGTCCGAATTTTGGGCGAATTGACCTAAATCAATAAACAAAAGCTGAACACCCCCTAACCAATCTCCCCCTTGCTACCAGTGTGGAGTAGGCGAAAAAACAGCCAAAACTAATAGTGTAATGGCCGCCAAAAATTCCTACTTGGCCCCTCATGAGCGACCACTAGCCACACTGCGACAAAGGGAGGGCAGGTGGGTGCCTGCAAGACAGGCCAGCAGCAATCACAGAAGAGGAGGCAGGCCGCACACTGCCCCTTTATACCGGGGGTGATGCCCACCTCCAGAATATGCGTCACGCCACCGCGATCAGCGCGGGGCATGTTGGGGGGGGCGCATAAAGTATGTGTGCTGGCAAACCCTCACTCCTCTTCCTGACTTGCCGCCAGGGTCCTTTGTGCCCCGCTGCCACCTCAAACGCCGCCAGGCTTAAGGCGGCCAACGGTCCCTTTCAGCGAGTTTCGCCGATTTCTTTGCTTACATGCATATGCAGAAACAGAGAAAGGCCGAAAATTGCTGAAATCTCATGCATACAAGCGTCCTAGTGTGAGATTTCAGCGGTTTTTGTCAATTTCTTTGCTTCTGCGCATGCATGGAAGCAAATTCTTGTGCGGGGGCATGCGTGCGCATGGCAGGGGCATGCAGATGCACACACATTGCCATTTCCACTAGCAGATCAGCGATCCTAGGCATACCAGGGGCAGCCCAATACTGTGCTACTGGTATGGTTGAGGATGGTGCACTGGTAGCGAATGCTGTGCTGCGCGTACAGCTTCTGTTCTTGTGCGTGCGCTTCCTAGTATGTTTTTGCTTCTGCGCATGCACTGGGAGCAAAATCTTGCGAAGAAATGCACACACGTGAGATTTTGGCAATTTCTTTGCTTCTGTGCATGCCAGAAGCAAAAAAATCTTGTATGCATCCTCTCACAAGATTTTGCTTCCTACACATGCGCAGAAGCAAAAACACACTGGGATGCACCTGCTGCATGCAGCGGAACAGAAACTACACACAGCGCATAGGTAGCAGCAGTAATGGGAATCCACTCCACATATGACCATTTTTCACACTTATGACCGATGCAGCATCCACATGGTCACATTCCGATCTTAACAACTGACTCTCTTTTATGATGATGCAGCATCCCAGAATCAAATGATCCACTTTTGCGACCTTCGGACAAGGGAAGCTTAATTGCCTTACTAGTTTAGGAACTGCAGTGACTCACTTAACAAATGTAGCAAGGAAAGTTGTAAAATGCAGCAAAACTCATTTAAACTAATTTTTCACTTAGCAACGTACAGTTGTGGTTGTAAGTTGAGGACTACCTGTATACGAAGCGTCATCATTGTTAATCTTTAACACTGGATAATGTTATAAAATGTTTTTGCTTAGGCTGCAGCCTGAAATATATCTGTGACTGAGATCTCATTGATCTGGCTGAGTTGAGTCCTCAGTAGGCATAGGACTGTGTTGTAAGAAATATAAGAACCTTTCAAAAATAAACTTTTTAAGAGCATACTTAGAGTTTGCGATTGAAATGCCTGCCTACAGGCCTTGTAATTTTAAATATTTCTGAATTTTGAAGTAGAGTGAGAAACATGAGTATCAACATCAACAATTGCAGTAAAAATTATGCTTAGATTCTCACTGTATAATGCCAAGCCCTTTGTATCAGCAAATAAGACAGTGCCCTCTAGTGATTCTCAATCTAATAATGTTGGCAAATATAGAAAATTGTAGTTTTGGACTTAAAAATAAAAATGCCTTTTAAGATTTATTGTTTCAGGTTAATTTTTTAAAATAAAATTAAGCATTCTTTGTAATTAGCCATTATTAGAAGAGTAAGGTATGGTATTCTAAATAGTCTGTCAGGTTCGAAGAATGACACTGAAGAGCTGCAGTCCCAGTGTGGTAGCATAGAATCTAAAACAATGGGGATACTGGAAATCTATTCCTGTAGTAATGGTGGATGTTATTCAATGGTGTTGCTGCTCACCGTTTTCTATCAGTTTTGGTGACACCTGTCTTCAAAGTTGGTAGATACTTCATGACACGGGGCTTGCCAGTATGTTCTGTCTAGAGCTGCAGCTTCTAGCTCACTTGGCTGGAGGTTTTAAATGGCAAATGTAAAGCTTGGTCAGCCTTGCGGTCTCTTCCTATAAGAGCAACTGTTGAGGCATACAGCAGTCATCCATTCTGATGACATGCCCCACCCATCTGTTCAAAGTTCTAATAATCAAGCCCTTAATGTGATCCAAAATCTCCAGTTTGGAATACTGTATAGTCATGCCAATAAATGCCAAGAATAGAAAGAAGAGCACATATGTGAGTTTTCCAGTTGATTGATGTGCCTTCGACAGAGTCCAGAAATGACATTCCAATAGGAGGCATGGGATAACTATAGCTCTGTAGAATTTTAGCTTTATGGAGATATTGATATTTTGTTGATTGAGCAGTCTACTACACAGCCACTCCTGTGCCCTGCTGGTCTTGCTAGTAAGTCAATTCCTTTATTCAAAGCCCCATCATCAAGATGATTTTTCCCAAGTATTTGAAGCTGTTTAGTTCTGCTGGATCAAGCCAAAGCTTATGTACAATCCCTGGTTGTCTCTTTCTTCATCTTTTCAGTTCTTAGTGCGGTTTTCAAATATGAAGCCAAAACTGTACGGAAGATAGCATTGCAGACAGAAGTATTTATTTGTCTAAAAGCTTTATACTGTTAACAATTTTTTAAAGTCTTTCCTAATGATCCATACTATGTAATTTATTATTTATTTATTATTTGGATTTGTATGCCGCCCCTCTCCGAAGACTCGGGGCGGCTCACAACAAGTGAAACAAATCATAAATAATGCAATTAATTAAAATATTTAGAAATTTTAAAAACCCCATAAACTAACAGACACACACACAAGCATACCATGTATAAATTAAACATGCCCAGGGGGAGATGTTTCAATTCCCCCATGCCTGACGGCAAAGGTGGGTTTTAAGGAGTTTACAGAAGGCAAGGAGAGTAGGGGCAGTTCTAATCTCCGGGGGGAGTTGGTTCCAGAGAGCCGGTGCCGCCACAGAGAAGGCTCTTCCCCTGGGGCCCGCCAACCGACATTGTTTAGTTGACGGGACCCGTAGAAGGCCCACTCTGGGACCTAATCGGTCGCTGGAATTCGTGCGGCAGGAGGCGGTCTTGGAGATATTCTGGTCCAATGCCATGAAGGGCTTTAAAGGTCATAACCAACACTTTGAATTGTGACCGGAAATTGATCGGCAGCCAATGCAGACTGCGGAGTGATGGTGAAACATGGGCATACCTAGGTAAGCCCATGACTGCTCTCGCAGCTGCATTTTGCACGATCTGAAGTTTCCGAACACTTTTCAAAGGTAGCCCCATGTAGAGAGCATTACAGTAGTCGAACCTCCAGGTGATGAGGGCATGAGTGACTGTGAGCAATGAGTCCCGGTCCAGATAGGGCCGCAACTGGTGCACCAGGCGAACCTGGGCAAACGCCCCCTCGCCACAGCTGAGAGATGGTTTTCTAATGTGAGCTGTGGATCGAGGAGGACGCCCAAGTTGCGGACCCTCTCTGAGGGGGTCAATAATTCCCCCCCCAGGGTAATGGACGGACAGGTGGGATTGTCCTTGGGAGGCAAAACCCACAGCCACTCCGTCTTGCCTTTCCCAGCAGCCATGCAATGCATCAAATAAACTATCTACTACCATCCCTAAATCTTTTTCTTGTTTACTTACCCTATTAAGTAAAGTAAGACATCCCCTGATGATAAGCCCAATCGGTCTTTTGAGTACATGCCAATAAAGCCAAGGGCTTATTTCAGGGTTCAAAAATATATAAAATAGAGTCTTCTTTTTGGGGAAACACGCTATATACAACTTAAAATCTAAGAATCTATATGTACAGTAGGTTTTGCTCAATATGTATTTTATATTTAAATTGAACCAAAATTAACTCCAGTTTGAGAATTTTATGGATGTCTTTACAATCATCCTTGGTTTTTACTATTCCAAAATATTTAGCATCATCCAAGCTTTGGCTAGTTCCCTTGGTGAGTAAATTCAAAACCTCGGGTCCAAAATCTCCAAAATCAATTTTTTGGAGAAATCTACTTATAGCTATCTATTCAGATTGTTGTTCATTTACTCCACTGTCTTCAATTTTTAAACTTGTTCCAATCCATAAAAATATGTTATCTTATATTAATAAACTTTGAAAAGAAATTTTGTCAAGAACTTTTTGAAATTCGAAGTTTACACTGTCAGCAAAATATCCTCCAGTCATGGGTGAGCTAACATTCTTGAAAAGCTTTAAAAGATTGATAAGGAGGGTTGATCTTTGCAAAATCTATTGTGATTTTGAAGGAAAAAATGCTTGTGTATTTTTAAATTATTATTTACCGGTATATCAATATGTTGGGACAAATTAAGCAGACTAGCCAATAATTTCTCAGAGTGCCACTAATTGGTGCCAATGAGAACTATTATCATTGTCCTCCTAGCACTATCAAGCACTTTAAATTGCATCTGGAAGTCTATTGGTAACCAGTGTAAAACTCATAGTAGATGTCCAACAAGCTAACATATAACATATTGCAGTTTTCAAGTTATCTTTAAAGGCATCCCTTCAAGAGTGCATTGCAATAATCTATGTGGTAATGACAATGTCAGAATTACAGCAAGATCCTCTTGCCCCAGATCAGATCTCTGGAAGATGAAGTGGGCAGAAGTAATGCCTTTACATTGCAGGTCATAACATTTCTACAGAAGTCACTACAACTATTTTAAAACTACAACTGTTTTAAAATTCTTATTGAAAATATAAAGCATCCTGTGTTATTTTGTTATCTGTAAAGTCAACATAATCAACAATTACAAGGCATATCTAAAAATATTATTTCTTACAAAACAAATCTTAGAAAGTAATTTTATGGTGCATAAACACTTCTTTAAACAATGCAATAATCAGAGTAAAGCATAATTAAAATAATTGTTTTACAAGGGAAAAACAATTTACAATTATTTAGAGCAAGCTCTAATGATTGAATTATTAAATGATGAATGAAATTGAGAAAAATCTTATAATGGTAGATTTTTTTATGCCTGGTACTTGAAGATAATTCATTAAAGAAAAAAACCCGCTATATATTAGATCTGTCTACTATCTGTAAGAGTCAACATTTGAAGAAAGGTAACGTCCTACCTTAGTTAGCTCTGTGCATCTCTTCATCCAGCACTTGGAATAAGATCCAGTGACACTTTTTGCTTTGGAAACTATAGAAATACTTTCCCCCAAAAATTATTTTGCCCATTTTCATTTACAAAAAGCCTGCTCAAGGTTCTGCCGTTTTGAGAGGCCAAGGGATTGAGGATCACATGGGGGTACATAGAGGTACGCCAAGCCCCCTTGATAAATATTTTGTAACCAAACATCCAGCCATAGAGGAAGGACGTAAGCCTGAATCCTATACCAGTATAGACTTGTCATAAGCATCTTTTAAAAGGTACATTCATAAATGCCAAGCAGAAATATGCAGAAACTGAGTTTAAATCCTGTCTTGGTCTAACTAGGTTTAGGATAACAAAGATAGTATTCCTCTGGTCCTGTGATATCCTGCGAGTAATAAGAGCAGGTTCTAAATAAGAGTCTTGCCCCTTATAAATGCTGGGAATTGCAGACAAAAACAATTGAAGCAACTTTTTCAATGGCAGTTGCATTTCCATAAATTGAAACATTGAGAGAGACAATATTTCCTCACTTTGGACTTTTATATTTAATCACTCTTAAAATACAGATGTCAATCCAATACAGTATAGGAATGATAATTCCTATATTAAAAATGAAATATGTGTATCTCCTAGAGATATGTTCTGTTCCTATCTTTGTTTTTATTTTACTTGATGAATTATTTTTATTTGAATTATTACTAGTTATTTTTACATTTAATATATTTCCCATACTCTGAACAAAATTGTCTTCTATGTGTTATCCATCAAAGGTATTAAAGTGCATTTCTCATACCATCTCCAAACAACTTGGTTATGTAAGATGGAAGTTGTGGTTAACACAACCGGAGGCACCAAACTGTACATAATATTTCAGCATGTCTTCTATACTTTTGTAATTTTTATTTCTGCAAAGTCCATTTCTGTAGCAAGTCCCCCCCCCCCCCCCATGAAGCTTTTACATCATGATGCGGTTCAAAATTATAATTGTGGGCAGCAAGATGTTATCACACAGAACATAATGTTACTTAATGTTTAAACGATCATTGCACTCCTACTAATGATTAGTCAGCACGGGAAGAGGAATTAGACCTATTGATTTACATTGTTTACTCAATTAACCTTAAAACTAAATACTATATTTTAAGTACTGGTTTAAACTCTTTTTACAGTTTAGGTTTTCAAACTGTGCACTATTAAGAACTTCAAACACCTATTGCCTTGTACCTTATTATATAAGTAATAATATTATTACTTATTAATAATATTCCTAGTTTAAGAAAAATAGTGTATTGCCATGATGGAAACGAAGTACTGCTTAACATAAAGATCTATTCTGGAAGCACAGAATGTAACTTTATGTTCTATTTTCTTGGGTATCATTCAAAACTCAGGATATTTTTTCCACTGAGAGACCAAAGTGGGGAGGAGCATTAAATTGCAGAAGGCTACCTCATCTACTACATACCAGTTAACCTTTATAACAAAGCTAAATCAGGTAATATTTCTCTCAAGGAGTTTCATGTTTGCAAAGAATAAAAACACCAAACAATATCATTACAGTGATCTCTCGATTATCGCGAGGGTTACGTTCCAAGACCTCTCGCGATAATCGATTTTTCGCGATATAGTGGAAACACCATCTGCGCATGCGCGCCCTTTTTTCCCATGGCCGCGCATGCACAGATGGTGGAGCCGGTGGCTGGGGAGGTGGATTCGCCGCCCCCACCAGCCCTTCCTGCTCTGGGTCAGAGCCGCGGAAACCTTCGGCTCGCCGAGGCTGCGTCTGACCCCCTTGAAGCAAGGCTCCAAGCTCGCCTGCCGCCGCTACGCCTCCGCCACCTCAGCCACCCCCTCTGCTCTGCAGGGACCTCGCATGCCTCGCATTCTCCTCGGCGGCGGCCAAGCGGCAGGTTTACAGTAATGGGAGACCAAAGGCGAAAAAAGAAAAGAAAAAAAAATCCCCAAAAGAGAGGGACAAGAGGCAGGAACAAAGCGAGGGCACAAGGGGAGCTGCCCGGCAGAGGTTGCTTTTTTTCTTCTCGTGGGCAAGTGGAGGGGGGGGAGAAGGAAAGAGAGAGAGAGAAGAGTGGAAGGAAGAGAGAAAACCGCGGACGTATTTTTAATTTATTATTTTTTGAAAAATTGCGGTATAGCGTTTCGCAAAGATTGAGATTGCGAAAATCGAGGGATCACTGTATACTGTAGTTTATTCCAGCCGGATTGTTTAAATGGCTAATTTAAGTGCACTAATAATTATGACTGGGTTTTTATTTCTAGTTAAAAGTTAAGTAATTTATAAATGTTTCATAAATAATTTTCTTCTAAATGACTATGTATACCCTATATACAATAGTGTATCCTATGGGCTTCAAAAGTTAGAGAATAATTAAAAACAAACCAGAAAGAAATTCTAACTTTTTAATGCTATGTAGTATTTATCTACATTTCTGCTAACCAGATAAAGTAGTTTTATATACATACACACAAATACCAAAGGGAAAGAAATAAATCAACCATGAGTGTCCATTTCCAATCCTATTATTTTTATGTATCTGGATAAATATTACAGTCCTTGTTCTCAGCTCTATAGTATAGTCCTCCAATCGCATTAAAAAACATATTACACATTAAGGAAACAATGTTTTTCAACATTCACAAAATACTTTATATTATGTTAATCAGAAGCAAGTGAATACTGCATGTTGAGAATCAATAGTGATTGAATACACAGTATAAAATCTATATTCTGAATACATTTTGTAGATAATTTTTGATTGACAGCATAAAAATGTCTGTTTTCATTATAAAAGTGATGTTGACACCTGAGATTATTTTGCTAGTATAAACGTTTCTGAAATATAAAGACAATGCTTAATATAGTGATATAAAGAATTAGTTAATTTGAGATTCAAAATATTGTCTCAAAGGTGTTTTTTCAAAAGGCACCTGAACTTTGTTTTTCCTTGAAGACTTTTTGCTTCACATCCAAGTAACTGCTTCAGTTAAAAAAGCACCTTTTGGACAACCGTGATTTGGATTACTGTGAATCTTAATAAATATTGAAATTAAAATATTCCATCCATTTGTCATAAAAGTACTGTTTTAAGTACTGCTTTAATTGGACCATATGACCCCTGAGTTTCCTCCTTTCCAATTTAATTTTCATTTAAGCCTAACAAATTAAGAAGTACCACATGGAAGAGTACTTAATGGTGAAGGATTTAAACAGTCTGTTTAATATTCAGAGGTATATCACAAGTGAATGACTTTTAACTAAGCGACATAGCCATTAAAGAGAGTTTCACCGCTGAACTATATGTAATAAAATGTAAGCAACTGCAACTTCCAGGAATTGAGTGCATGTAATATTTAAATTTAGTTTCATTAGAAATGGATTCTTTGGTGCTCTGTTCCAGGAGCAGGCTATTCCACTGTTTAATAGCATTTATAATCAGGAACTTCTGTACAGCTTTTATATTTTTGGGTACTATGCAAAACCTTCCAATATTGATACTCTTGGGTACTATTACAACCAGTATTGGTATTTCTGGTACTATGCAAAACTTTCTGTGATACTTAATGTTTAATGAAGCAAGAGGAAGAAGAGGAAAAGTCAGCAAAGTTAATTCTAAATTTAAGAGCACACAACCTCTTAATTTCTGAGAATTAACAGCTAGAGGAACCTAAAAATAAAGAATTGATATAGCTTTATACTGCTCCACTTGGCCAGTCAACATTTTGATCTATTAAAGGGATAATCATAAACATCTGACACTAGTCCATGGAATTCAAGAAAATAAGAATTTCAGTTCCACGTGCAATAAAGAGGGTAATGAATGCTTGAATTATTAGAGAAGACACAGAATGCACATAGAATATACACACATATTCATGTGTGCGTGCACACGCACACACAAAAGTTGCCATGACCAATGTGCTAGAGTTTAAATAGAGTTATACTACCCTTGACCTAGAATCAGGGATATCAAACTGGTGGCCCACGGGCCAAATGCATCACACAAGCCAGCTCCAGAAAGAGAAAAAAGATGCAAAACATCACGTCATGGCAATGTGATGCCACAAGTTTGACACCTGACAGATTGTGTTGTGATTTGTATCAATTATTTTTAATGTATTTAGTTCAGTGATTGTCAATTATTTTCTGTTATGCCCCCCCCCCCAGGAAGAAGTAAATATTTCGGAGGGGAACCCTCTGCTGGGACACTTGTTTGCATGTTCGGCACATTTTCACTGAAAAAACTCAAGCGGATTATCAGCGTGATTATGGTGTATTGTGTTTACATGACAGCTTAATTTATTTGGCTTCCTGCTCTCTGCTGCCAACATTTTTAGACACAGTAAACATAACGGTCTTGCCCACCATAGTCATAGAAGCCAAGCGCTACATACGCTTCATCCTATTTCCTCATCTTAGCTTTCGGGAACTTACTTTGTCTCATTATCTCCGTCTCTCTCCTCCTTTCTTTTCATCCCTGTTAAATATTTTTTCCATGGTGTCTCAAGGATTTGTTATCTGCATTCCATATCTCCTGCTCTGTGCTGTGTGCTATTGTTTGTGCAAAATTCCCTACCTCCTGTGGCCAAAACCCCCCGTTTTTCCTCCCCCCCCCCCCGGCATTGCTCCACACGGGGTGGTCTGCCACACTATTTGAGAAACACTAGTTTAGTTTCAAAGAAGAATCAAGATGGTTTTGTACTTAAGACTAGACTCTGAAGAAACAGAACAGAAAGTCTATTGACACTTTTGAATATTGGTGTGGAAGAAGTCTTCAGATCATCCCAGGGATAGCAAACAAATAAATAACAAATAAATCAATTATCAAAGAAATAAACTCAGGATTCTACTGGAGGCAAACAATTATTTTTCACATTTTGGTACAGTATTGCTATTTTCCCTCAAAGATTATACTTTAAGCACTTATATGATAACAGAACTTTCTTGACAAGTTTGTAATGCCAGGAAAAGTGGAAGAAAAGAGGACAACCATCAGCATTAACTCCGCTGTAGCACCAATACATGCACCATTGAAAAACCCAAAGGACCAATATGGTGACAAATCCTCATTAAAAAAATTATTTAGCTGCTAAGAATTAATATTGACTTGAAAGTATAATCAATGTTTAATGGTAGGTTAGCAGTAAGGAGAACCAGATTCAAGACTTAAGGACATGTTACTTAGAATAAGGTAAGAAAAATGTGTTTGCAGGGTTAAATACATACAGAATAGCAGAGGAAAAGGGAAACAATTAGAATGATAACCTCTCTGGAAATGTTTATGTGTAATAGGGAAAGTAACAGGTGCACTCTCAAAAACTTGAAGTTATCTTTAAAACTATCAAAATCACACAATTGATTGGGATGCAAGATGTACAGTTTGCCTATCGTAGTTTCTTTGAAAATGCCAGGTTGTCCATTCAGTCGGTCTCCTTGTTTGTGTTGTTCAAACTATTTTCTACTCGCATTCCATGTATAATACATAGGCACTTCCAAATGCAGCAGTGTTTTCACAAACGCTTCATTTTGACATAATGTGAAGAAAGTTAATGTTGTACCCAGTGGATTCATGGCTATTTTTTGCACATTTGCAGCTGTGAAATAAACGTGTTGTGCATTTTGTAGATGTACTGTTAAATGAACAACAGCTAGGCTTCATTCATGTATGGGAAATGAAAGAATTCATACAGCTTCATTGCTGCTGTATTTACTTGTCATAGGTAAAACAGTTTCATATACTGCGAAAAATATGGTGTGTTTTATTTGCAGACTGAAATGGCTCTCAGGCATGTAACAATGGTGAAAAGTGGCAGTCAGAAATGCAAAGGACCTGTTTTAAGTATGTTTTACCTATCACAGATATGACATCTATATAATACAGATATATAAAAACATGCGCGTATTTGAATGCAACATTGTGTCAAAATTTCAAAGCAATTGGTGAAGAACTTTCAGAGATTTAAGATTTTGAACAAATAAACATTTTCATTTTTATTTATATAGTTATGTGGCAGCTTCTGGAGCTGTACACGATCATCTACACCAATTAGTCAACTTGAAACCACAATTAAGCCCAAAATTTCTGTTGTTGAACACGACAAGTTGTTAAGTGAGTTTTGCCCCATTTTATGACCTTCCTTGCCACAGTTGCTAAGTGAATTACTGCAGTTACGTCAGGAACACAGTTAAGTGATTCTAGCTTCACTGTTGCCTGTCAGAAGGTTGCAAAAGGTGATCACATGACCCCATTATAAATATATACCAGGCATCCAATTTTGACCACATGACCATGAGGATGATGCAATATTCATGTAAAAATTGTGATAAATCAATTTTTTCAGTGCCTAAGTTAAACCTCGAGGACTATTAGTATTTTATTAATTTATATTCCACCCTCACACAAGTGAAAAGTTCATAAAGAGGTATTTCCACATATTTGGTTATCCTCCTTAAATACACTGCCTTGTGTATAGAAGTTTGGTTGTTGTGTACACATGAACTTTAAAAACTGCAGAATTCCAGAATTGCAACATATTTCAAAGCTTCCATCTTTTGATGTGATATTATACCAGTGTTTTGTAACCACAAATTAATCACAAAAAGTGTTTCTATTTAATCAGTATTCTAAAACTGAATGTCTGTTAACAGAATCCCTAATATCTGAAAAAAAAACAAAAAACAATTTAATAGTGTAGGTAAATGGGGCTATTCCTGAAGCGTGTTCGGAGACTATAGTTACTCCAGAATGCAGCCTCGTGAGTGGTTGTGGGTGCACCTAGGTACATCCACATTACATCAATCCTCCATGGACTGCACTGGCTCTTGATTGGTCTCTGGATGCAATTCAAGGTGTTGATCATTGTTGTGTCCCAGTGCAGAGTCCCCTTAGAAATGACACACACCACTTTTGGCAAACAATCCTATTTACTACAAATAAATCATCTTGTTGGCTATGATAGCAAGTTCATACAAAACAGAAATGTTGTTTTCTTAAAATGTCACTTTCTCTTCTTAAGAACTGGCCTAATATCAAACCCCCAAAGTAAACATGCAATTAACTCCACAGTTATTAAAACTCATAGAAGTTGGCTGACAGCCCGGTACTAATTATTTTCACAGAGCGATAATCCAGAGTTCAGAAAGCAGGAAAGTCAGAACATGGCAAACTAGGTATAATGAATCAACCACACGGTCTCCAGCAAGTGACTACGTGCTTACGCCTTAAATAGTCTCAGGGCATGGCCTATTAGCCTGCAGCTCTACTCAAGAGACCTCCTCCTACAGAGCCAGTCACACCTGCTAGCTGCCCTGTGTGCCCTAGCATCAAGTAGAGGCTCCTCTTCTCCTGAATCACTCAGCTCAAATTGAGGAGGTGCAGAAGAACCTGGTTGGCTTTCAGCCTCTGGCACCAAGCCCTCCTTACTATCGGACTCAGCTGCCAGGTGCACAGGCCATGCCACAATCATCTCCTGGTCCTCTGGATCTGTGACCAGCTGTGCGGGATGCGGGCAGGCCACAAGAGGTCATTACCTTTAAAGCCCTACATGGCTTAAGGCCAGACTATCTTAGAAACCGCTTCTATCACATAGCTCCCAGTGACTGGTAAGGGCCCAGAGGCTTAGTCTTCTCCAGATCCCATCAGCAAAACAGTGTTAGCTGGTGGGTCTGCAGGGAAGGTCCTTCTCTGTGGCTGTTCCGACTCTGGAACCAGTTACATCCTGAGATCTGGACTACCCTGACCCTACTGGTCTTCCAGAAAGCAGTAAAGACCTGGCTTTTCCGGCAGGCTTGGGGCTGTTGATCTGATGATGGTAACCATCAAGATCTGGCCATAAATGGTATGCATGGGTTTCACTGTTTTATTTCAATTGTTTTTAAACTGTTTTATAGATTTTTAGTATTATTTGGAGTGATGGCCTGCTACTGGAACAGTACGGTGCTACGTTTCAGTAGCGATTTTCGGGATGCACACAGAGCTCTGCATCCCCAACATGCGCCCACATGCATGAGATTTGGCTTCCATGCATGCACAGCAAGTAAAATCTTGTGTAAAGTTGCTCACGCGAGCCGGGTTTCAGCAATTTTCGCTGATTTTGTTTTTGCTTCTGCACATGCACGGAAGCAAAAATATCGGTGAAAATTGCGGAAATCTTGCACACATGCATGTCCTCACACAAGATTTCGCTTGCTGCACATGCACAGAAGCCAAATTTTGCGCCAACAGGCACGCCCACCAGACACCCACGCATGCACCCACTACAGCCTCGGAGGGTGCACCAGTAGCACTGAATATAGCAGTGCTTTGCTGATTATTTGGATGTTATATTTTTGGTTGTAAGCCACCCAGAGCCCTTAGGGAGTTGGGCAGCATAAAAATCAAATCAAATCATAAATGTATGCCTACATACATACAAAATTTTAATTAATTGTATGTTGATGTATACTGTTTTTATATGCTGTAAGCCACCCAAAGAGGGGTGGCATATAAATTTAATTTAATAATAATAATAATAATAATAATAATAATAATAATTTATTAGATTTGTATGCCGCCCCTCTCCTAGGATGATGATGATGATAATAATAATAAAATAATGATAAAGATAATTATACAACATACAACAGAGTCCTCAGAGAGGGGCGGCATACAAATATAATAATAATAATAATAATAATACATATATACATACATACATACATACATACATACATACATACATAATCCTAAAGTGCCATGAAGAGGAAACCATATATTGTATATGGAAGTGACCTACAGTTCACTGTTACATACTGATGCCAAAGTTGTACCGATATAGGTAGGAGGGTCATATTGCGCAAAAAAAAAGTTCCCCCCAAAACTAATCCCTACCTCGCCTTTCTCACAAGAGCACCGCGCCTCCCTTCATCCCTCCCCAATCCCTCTCTAGAGACCCCTTTACCTTCCGTTTACGGTTATAAACTGCCTCCTGTTGTTTTGAAGGTGCGCGTGGTTCTTTCCTATTGGCCCAACTCTCTTCGCCCCTCCCCTTTCGTCACTTGGAGTACGCTACTGGGGGCGAGGCCGTCAGATAAAGCTGACGGGAAGAGAGGTGGTTGGTGTACTACGTTTCCCAAGGAACTCTGCGCGGGCGAAGCTCTGTGATTGCTGCTTATCACTTGCTCCTCCTCCTCCTCCTATGTAAAGGAAAGCGCTTGCAGGGGAAGCGCGGGTCTACTCTCCCTTTCGCAGTGTGTGTGTGTGTGTGTTTGTAGCGCCGGGAAAGGAGCTAGGGCGGCGGCGGCTGGGAAAGGTGAGCGCATCCAGCCGCTCTCCTGACAGGTCCCTTGCCCGGCAAAGCGGGTGAGATCGGGACAGGGAAGGCAACCTCCCTCCCCCGCCGCCCAGTGGTGCCGGCGGACATCCCGTACTCCTGGCTTCCCAAAGGCGGCGGCGCGGGGCACGGGCCCCCCAGGGCACCCGGCGAACGGCTTCTGCAGCATGAGCAGCAGTGGAATCGTCCGGAGGAGAACTGCGGCGGAGAAGGATCGGGCTGCGCAGCTCTTGCTGGCAGCGGTGACTCTGGGCTGCCTTTGGAGTGGGATAGAGGCCAAGGTGAGCGGAGTCGCCTTTGGGGGAAGGGAGTAGGTTTTTTGGGGGGGGGATCTGGAGTGTCTTGGGGGGTGTCAAAACCTTCCTGAGATCCGGAGAGTTGCGAGAGAAAAGTGGATCCTTCCTCGCTGAGACCTCCTGGAAATCTTTGTCTTCCGGGTGTGGATGTTGGGATTCTTTGCTTTACGGCAGGGGTCCCCAAACTTGGCCACTTGAAGACTTGTAGACTTCAACTCCCAGCATAGCTGGCTGGAGAATTCTGGGAGTTGAAGTCCACAAGTCTTCAAGTGGCCTTGTTTGAGGATCTCTGCTTTACGATAAGCAGGTGTTTAATGCTGATTTGTAATTAAGCCCAAAGAATGACAACTAGGATTAATATTGGACCCTGTAACAGGAAAGGTGCAGAGAGAGAATG
Source organism: Erythrolamprus reginae (assembly GCF_031021105.1). Taxonomy (NCBI): domain Eukaryota; kingdom Metazoa; phylum Chordata; class Lepidosauria; order Squamata; family Dipsadidae; genus Erythrolamprus; species Erythrolamprus reginae. The sequence continues at coordinate 337,394,123 of NC_091950.1, read as the reverse complement.
AAGGACCTTAATGTGGGAGATTGTGATCCCGCTGTATAGAGCGCTGGTGAGACCACATTTGGAATACTGTACTGTGTTCAGTTCTGGAGACCTCACCTACCAAAAGATATTGAATAAAATTGAACGGGTCCAAAGATGGGCTACAAGAATGGTGGAAGGTCTTAAGCATAACACTTATCAGGAAAGACTTAATGAACTCAATCTGTAGAGTCTGGAGGACAGAAGGGAAAGGGGGGACATGGTCGAAATATGTTAAAGGGTTAAATAAGGTTCAGGAGGGAAGTGTTTTTAATAGGAAAATGAACACAAGTACAGTGGGGCACAATCTGAGGTTAGTTGGAGGAAAGATTAGAAAATATTATTTTACTGAAAGAGTAGTAGATGCTTGGAACAAACTTCCAGCAGACGTGGTTGGTAAATCCACAGTAACTGAATTTAAACATGCCTGGGATAAACATATATCCATCCTAAGATAAAATACAGGAAATAGTATAAGGGCAGACTAGATGAATCATGAGGCCTTTTTCTGCCATCAATCTTCTATGTTTTTATGTAATGTGAAAAGGGTGCGTGCTCTGCTGTATTTCTGTGTGAATGAAGAAGTGCAAAGCTTGCTCAATAGAGGAAGGAGGAAAGCTTGGAGTGCTTAATGTTTATTATCTTTTTATAAAAGTTCACCAGGGTTTGTAGAAACTCCATATTGTGTCACGAAGCCTGTTTGAAAGTCAACTGAGTTGAAGGGCTAATATGGCAAAAGCAGTCCCCATCTTTTTGGCTGTTTGATCCAAGTTTCCTCATTGGGGAAACAGGTGCTTCTAAGGAAGCTTAACTCCCCAAGACAGGCAGACATAAGGTGAAGGATGATTGCTTAAAATAAAATATTTTTTTAACATAAAGCCCCCTGGCTTTGCTCAAACTATTGAGAAGGTTATTGAGAAATTTATTTTGAACCATGCTTTCCTACTAGGAATACTTGAGTGTATGCGCGCGAGAGAGCTCTTGAAATGTAGTATATGAATTCCCCAAACAGGTAAAAGTATGTATAGTATTGCACAGTCTGTTAATTATCTAGAGACAGTCTCCCTCATGAATGTACCTGTGTAACATGCAGATTTATAAACACAGTTTTTATAATAGCTGCTTTAGACAGTTCAGGAGCTGTTGTTTAAAGCGGAGTTTAAATTTGCCTTTAGTTTTGTTGTACAGAATACATCGATTTTTTTCATGAAACTTGTCTTCAGAAGCATATGCAGCTTACTTGAAAAGATGATAAGCAAGTAAATATATTTATGGTAAACCGTGCTAATCACACATAAGAGCTGTGGTGGACCACACAAAGGCCTATCTACAACACAAAGACCATTCCTTTGGCACAGTTCAATTCTCTGTATCAGTAGGAAGACCACAAGCAAACCTTGAGTGCAATGTCCTCTGTTTTATTCAACAATAGTAGCTTTCATTAACAAGTCTCCTTTTTTAAAGCAGTTCATTACTCCAAGCATATCTTGCAGAGGCAAATATGTGTTGTGAAAAGATCTTGACTTTTTGTCTAGTTTGAGTCTAGTCCATGCATAGTTGGAAGTGACTATCATTTTTCCCTTGTAAAAAGGCTATGTTTCTTTGCTTTGAAGGACTGTGTGGTTACAGTATTCCGTATTGGTTGTTCATTAAAGCACATTAGGGTTTTAGCTCAATCTGCCCATATATTCAATAGAGCTGAAAATATTCTGGGGACTTCTACCAAATTCATACTTGCCAACCTTACACAGAGCTAAATAGATTTAAAGTTGTTAGACCAGCATTTCACAAACTTTTTGCCATCATGAAATGTTTGGGAAATGTAATTACACAATAAAACAACATGGATGAGTCCTAGGTCCCGATAATTAAATGCTGCCATCTTGTGGGAGGTAGGAAGTGAACCCTCTCTGTTGTGGCCACTACCCTCTGAATAGAATTTATGATTTCATCATTTCAAAACAAGATGAGTGGCAAAATACATTTAATAAGTAATAAATACAATTTTATATATCACATACAAACAACACCTCTAAGCAAAAACATGCTCATCATTCCTGAAATCCTATTTTCAGTTATTCCTCAATGTATTTCCTGCTTACATTTGCAGTCAGTAACCACACTTAAAATCTGTTCAGCTTTTTTTTAATATATATATTTATGTTTGGGTATGTATATGTTGTTTGCTTTTTTAAATATGATAGGGTTTTATGTGCTTTTTAATATTAGATTTGTTTTCGCTGGAATATTGTTTTTATTATTGTTGTGAGCCACCCCGAGTCTTCGAAGAGGGGCGGCATACAAATCTAATAAATTGAATTGAATTGAATTGACAGCTATATGTATGTTAATACTCACATTATGACTTTGATTATGACTTCTCAGGGAATCAGCTGGAAGTGTGCACAGGTAGGAAGACAAGTCTGAAATAGCATGCCTGGGATAAACGTACCTGGAATAAACATATATCCATCCTAAGATAAAATACAGGAAATATTATAAGGGCAGACTAGATAGACCATTAGGTCTTTTTCTGCCATCAATCTTCTATGTTTCTATAGCAAGTTTGGCTTACTGTCTGACATACCCGAGAGGAAGGAGTAAGGTAATGAGCAGGCTGTCAGTACACCCAGAGATGAGAACAGAGGCAATGAATGGACTTTGACCTGGGCCAGCAGATGGACTTCTGCAGACAGGTGCTACTGTTGAAAATCATTTAAGTACTGTAAAACGTTTAGATTACATATGAAAGGAGGCTTGGAAGATCTATTTTTTCTTTACTTATTTCCCTAATATTTATCCAAAGCAGCATACACCTTTATTTGAGAATTTGAAGTATTGAATGTATAATCCTTTCTCGTAGAATACACTGTTCCTCAAAACTGTCTTTATTACTATTACAATGTTATGCTTTGTATAACATGTTGGGTCATTTTGTTCCTAGGCAAATGGAGTTATTTTCCTATTTGCAAATTAACCAGAGATCAAAGACATTTGTTTTCCTGCCAGTTCTGTCGATACTCAGTCAACCTTGGCAGTCAAAATGATGGCTATAACTGCTCACCACATCCAAAATTGCTTCAGTCCCATAGATGTGACCACTATTTCGGATGCCCCTGGTCTCAGCTGTGATAATCGTCTTCAGTACAGTTGCCACTTAAGCTTTAACATTTAAATTTCCATTTGAGTAGCATACTTTTCTCCCTCCCCACCCCAATAATCATGTGATAACTGGAGATTATTCAAGTATTTCCATACATATTGGAAATATTTTTGTGCTAATTAATTCAGACCAACTGATATCTAATAAGTGCTTTATTCTTTTACTATGTGGGGTATAAGAACAGGACTAATGTTTCAAATATTTTAACATACCGGTAATACTACACATTTCAAATTTAGCTGCATTTTGAATTCATTTCTTATAGTTAAACATTGTATAAAATATTAATCCACATACTACTGAAACTCTCATTTTTATGGTCTTTAATTGAGAGAAAAAGTGTATTGTAGGGCAACAATTTTTGAATCAAGATACCTCAAATGGGCTAATATACAATATGTGTCCAAAATCCAAGATTCCTGATTCCCAGTGGAATCAAATTTGGGAATTTATGTTACTTCAGTACTATGACTGATGCTGGGCTGATGTAACAGTCATACATTCTTCATTTTCAGTGTTGTGTAACAGTTTCCCAGCCAATGGCAATCCCTCCCTCCGTCCCTCTCCCACCCAGCAGCAGCAATTCACTTACCTGCTGGGAAGGGAAGGGAAGTGGATTTTTGATGCTCCTTCCCAAATTACCACTAGGAAACTCAATGGAACAAAAGGCAAGAATTCAGAAGTGACTCCTGCATCCATTCCTGCACTCCTTTTTTGCCTGCCCTTAGTCATTCTGTTTCTTTAGGTAAGGAAATTTCTTTGAAAGGATGACCTAGTACCATGGATAGTTTACACAAGTAAAGACAGGCTTCATTTGACAGATGTGTTGTAATGAAGAAAAAGAAGACTAATTGCAAAACATTTTCTTTTTATTTAAAAGTAAAGAGACCAAACTTCCCCTTTTTTAATTTTAGATTTTATAATGTAACTGAATCAGTTAAAAAAAAAAAATAATAATAATAATAATAATAATAATAATAATAATAATAATAATAATAATAATAATATATTAGATTTGTATGCCGTCCCTCTTTGAAGACTCGGGCCGGCTCACAACAACGATAAAAAAACAATATTATAATGGCACAAATCTAATATTAAAAAAACTAAAAACCCTATCATAATTAAAAACCAAACAGCACATACATACCAAACATAAATTATAATAAGCCTGGGGGAAAGATGTCTCAAATCCCCCATGCCTGGCGGTATAGGTTAAAATTCCTACCTAAATTGCTAGTAATTTTTTCTTCTTGCAACCTAAATCTCTAGCGTAAATAACATTTCTAGCTGTTTTTTTTCCCCATAGGTAAGAGAATTACTTGATGACTGCTTATGTGACATAGAAAGCATAGATGAATTCAACAATTTTAAGATCTTTCCCAAAATGCAGAAACTTCAAGAACGAGACTACTTCAGGTATTACAAGGTAAAGTAAAAATGCCATATTATTATAAAGCTGATTGAAAGTTAGCTTTAATTCTCCAAAGAAAGGAATGAAAAGGAGTAAGATATAAATAAATGAGTATTTTTTAAACATTTTTTTTAAAAAGAGGTCTGGGTAGTGGGCCAAAGAGAGGACTTGGTTCTATGCAACACATTTGCTAGAGCCTCTCCCTAGGCAGCAGCTGCATTCCCTGGAAGGTTCCTGGAACTGTTTCTGGATTCTGTGGGTTTGCATGAACAGATGACCCTTTGGAGCAGCCAACAAAATGCTATAAAGCGGCTGTATATAAATGTGCCCAAAGTGATAGGCAGGGAAGGCCTTCAAAGCAGCTGCATGAAGCTTGTGAACAAATGCAGCTGCCTAACACATTCTGGAAGGTTACTTCATCTGTGACAATGAAAATCCATTGAGGGTGGATTCGATAATATTCAGAAACATTACACTAAAAGTTGCTTAAAGGTCACTACTGACTAGCTGGAAGGGAAGCACAACAACTCTCCTTGCCTTTCGCAAGCTCCTTAAGACCCACCTGTGTCGCCAGGCATGGGGGAACTGAGACATCTCCCCCGGGCATATACAATTTATGAATGGTGTGTGTGTATGTATGTGTGTTTAGAAATGGGGTTTTTAAATGTTTATAGTAGAAATTTAGATTTGTTATAAATTGTCTTCTTGCACTTTGTTGTGAGCCGCCCCGAGTCTGCGGAGAGGGGCGGCATACAAATCTAAATAAACAAACAATACGTAGCAGTTTGTTGCTGGAGATTATAGCTGTCAAATTTTAAATGGATGTGATAATGCATCCATAACTATGAGGTACTAGATCTTTGGCATGAGCTGCGTTTCCTCCTCTGTTACAAATGAGCTCTCCGAAAATCTAGTTATTTCCAATGACCTTTTCCTTTTCGTTCAGCTTGTTTAGTCTCATAATTTTAAAATGCTTCTGAAATGAGTATGAATGACATTTTTTTAAAAATTGTTATTTAAGGTTAATCTGAAAAGACCATGTCCATTCTGGGCTGATGACGGCCATTGCTCGATCAGAGATTGCCATGTAGAGCCTTGCCCTGAGGTAAGTTTCCCCCCTCAAAAATGAGAAATTTGAAACAAGATTGTATTGACTTGGTACATTCTGAGTTTTGTTTGCTTGTAGATGTTGGATTGCAGTTAGGTAACGTCATTCATGACAGTGAATTTGAGATTTTCCTCACCTGTAATGTAGTTTGTCCTGACTATATTGGTTTTCTCCTTGGTTTAATGGTTAATTAAAATATTGCTTTCAGATTGATTGTCTGAGTGTTACCTGCTGGAAGGGATGTGTTCTGATCTTTTTTATTAATTGATTGATATTTCATCTTTATTATTGTTTGTTTATTTGGGAAATTTATATGGCCGCCTCACACTCAGATAGTTATAAATAACCAAATAATAATAATTAATAATAATTTATTGGATTTGTATGCCGCCCCTCTCCATAGACTTGGGGCGGCTAACAACAATGATAAAAACAGCATGTAACAATCCAATAGTAAAACAACTAAAAACCCTTATTATAAAACCAAACATACACACAAACATACCATGCATAACTTGTAATGGCCTAGGGGGAAGGAATATCTCAACTCCCTCATGCCTGGCGGTATAAGTGAGTCTTGAGTAGTTTACGAAAGACAGGGAGGGTGGGGGCAGTTCTAATCTCCGGGGGGAGTTGGTTCCAGAGGGCCGGGGCCGCCACAGAGAAGGCTCTTCCCCTGGGGCCTGCCAAACGACATCCTTTAGTCGACGGGACCCAGAGAAGGCCAACTCTGTGGGACCTTATCGGTCGCTGGGATTCGTGCGGTAGCAGGCAGTTCCAGAGGTAATCTGGTCCAATGCCATGTAGGGCTTTAAAGGGGGCAAACTTATCTAATATTCCTTCCTCCTATTTTCCTCACAATGATAATCCTGCAAGATGTTGGGCTAAGAGATGAACTGGCTGATTCTCACCCATCTTGCATGCCTAAAATGTGATAGAACTGACAGTTGTGGTTTCTAGACCAGCAACTTAACCACCAAACTGTCCATCGGACCAAACTGTCTCTCTGTGGTGTCCCTCTTTTTGTTTCCTTCTTAGTTTTTTTTTATTGTCTCTTTTGAATGGTATGTAAAAATGGTTTATTTTTTATTAATGGTTATTTACCCTAATCAAGGAACTATCAAATGAAAATTACACCACTATCAATACTGGCAGGGTAAACTACTATAGGTAAATACCCACATTCACTATCACTAGTGATGATATCTAGGTGGGTAACAACCAGGCTCAGAGAGTATGAAGAACTTCACAGTTCAATCCTGAGCTACATGCAGTATATTCTCTTCTATTGGATTAACTATTCTGTTGACAACAAATGTTTATTCTTGCTGGGAGGATTTTATATAAGTAGATGTCAGTGTCAGAATTATGATTTAAATGCACACTTTCTTTCATAAATTCTGTGTAGACTTTGGCTATAGTATAGGTATATTCAGCCTTTGGTTGAATTTGATTCCCTTGAAATAGGCATGTAGACATCGAAACCTGTCAAATCATGAATGAAAGTTTCTTAAAAGTCAGTTTATTTGTCTGGGGAATTAATGCACAACTAGTCTTCCTGACTGTTCGGCTCTAATTCTGAATTTTCTTTAGTTCATTTATTTTGAGGGTTGAAAATTGCTTGAGAAAAAGTAAAGATAAAAGCTTACATTTTTGTTTTTATTTTAGAGTAAAGTTCCAGTTGGAATTAAAGCTGAAAGTGCTAACAAAGTAAGTAATTTCTTTCAAAATAATCCAACCAACCCCCCCCCCCTTATTACATATAGCAAACATAGTTCCCTCTAAGCTGAGCAGTGAGGAATCGCTCACTTAAAAATCATCATCAACTCAGAGTTTTCCAAACCTGCCCAGAAGCCGAGAGGGAAAGAGTGAGAGGGAAGGAGAGAGAGAGGAAGAAAGGAAGAGAGAGAAACAGATAGAAAAAAGAGAGGAAGGAAAAGAGAAAGAAAAAGAATGGGAGTAAGGAAGAGAGAAAGAAAATCAAAATCTAGTTTGAAACTAGCTCAACTATTTAAGTGGCATTTTGATATTGATAGAGTTGCCCTATTATGAGCTCACTGTTATAGACACACAGTACAGTATTTTATTTTGAAATTCTCTGAGGCAAAACAGGGTGGGTTTTTTATTTGTTTGTTTGTTTGTTTATTTATTTATTTATTATTTCTGTGCCGCCCAGTCCCGAAGGGACTGCCGCTCAGACATTATACTTTTCCGCCCACCCACCCCCAAAAATTAGAGGGAACACTGATGGCAAATAGTAAATGTGTAAAACAGGGGTCCCAAACTTGGCAATTTTAAGTCTTGTGGACTTTTAAAAGCATAGCTGGCTGGAGAATCCTGGGAGTTGAAGTCCACAAGTCTTAAAGTTGCCACGTTTGGGGACCTCTGGTGTAAAACCTAGAGTTTGCTGTCCACACATGCCATTCCCAAATTCTTATGTAACATTATGCTATGTTACTCAGTGGTGCAAAACCAGGGCCAGCATTTTTCTACATATATTGTATATTGTTATTCTCTTCTAATAGAGAAGAAATTGTAGCTGGGAGTATTTCATTATGCTTACTTGTCCTAGAAGCAGAATTGATATTTTTGTCCTCCTTCCACCTGCATCTGTCTCTCTTTTTTTCTATTTTCTGTTTTTAAAAGTAACAAGAGACTAAATAGAACTATTCTAAATAGAACAGGATAGGGTAGGAAACTGGTTGAAAGGTTATATGATATAAATTTTAGCTTATAAGCACTGGAAATATCATATTATTTTTCTGTTGGATCCTGAAGTAAATATTGCAAACAGTTTTGCAGTGCTTTAAAAGCTCAGGGAACTCCTTGTATAATCTTCATATTTTTTAAAAACTGCATTCATGTCTGGGACTTATGGGACTAAGGTTTTATGATAATTCTTTAGTACAGTGAGGGATTTGGGGGAACACATGCAACAGAAAGTTTAGGATTGGAAGAGATGACAGTAATGTATTGAAAAATTAAATACTATTTTGAACATAGAAATATTTTAGATAAATAATTGGCAAGTATTTACCTAAATATTGGAATTGAAGATATAAAGATTACATACTTTGTCTTTCAGTATTCAAAGACAGCAAACCAGACCAAAGAACGTGAAGACTGTGAGCAGGCTAACAAACTGGGTGCAATTAATAGTACATTAAGGTAATTTATTTATTTATTTATTGGACTTTTATGGTGCCCCTCTCCGAGGATTTGGGGCGGCTTGCAACATATAATAAAACAATGTATAATATATTAAATCAAATTAATTAAATATAAAATATAAAAAACCCAAAAGCCATAAAAAACAGTCATTCCCATTCAATCAACTTTCTCTCAAAACATTCATCGGCCAGGGGGAAAGAATCTAATGGCCCCAAGCCATGTAGGGCTTTATAGGTCATAACCAACACTTTGAATTGCATCTGGAAACCAATTGCTTTCAATATTAGTGGAAGACATAATTCTTATTTAAGGGTTCTCTATATTTTTTATTCCTTATGTTCTGAGGAAACAAAATAGTTTCATATTTGATGTACCTTTTGTTTGAAACATTTGTATCAGTTAATTTAAATTATACATGGGATGGATACGTGCATCAGATGGCTGATAGTTTCTATAAAATGACTGCCTCTTAATTTCTTAAAACTGTACTCTAGTGCACAGGTCACCAATTGGTGGTCCGCGAGAAAATTTTGCTTGTCTGTGGAGAAATCTTGGCCCCTGGGCCAGATATAGCCGAGTGCAATTAATCCAGTCCAGGAAGAAGGGAAGGGAGGAAGCTGTAGCTCTGGAATATGGGACTGACTTTCCCAACAACATCAGCAAGCTACCATCAAATAAGCTTCAATTATTTTGTAATATTTATACTACCTTTAATAATTTTATTACAACTAAACAACCTTTAAAGATTTTGTTACGATTAAATAAGCATTTATGATTTTATGTTAAATAGGTGCACTTCATATTAATAAAATGGAACTCCTCAGATCATTATTTTACAAATCTTTTTTTAAAAATACATATTAATGGCCTGCAGGACTTAAAATTATGAATTAGGGACCGTGGGATTTAAAATTATGAATTTGGTGGTCCATGGGATTTAAAATTATGACCTTGATGGTTCCTGAGGTCCAAAAGGTCGTAGATCTAGTATGATATATAATAATGAACTTCAATCTCACTTTAACTCATAACCTCCTTATTACTTTTGGTCAGATAGCCCTAGTTTTAGATATAAACTTTCTTAATTTTAATGAGTTCAGAAAAAAAGTATAAAACAACAATATTGAGGAATCACTTCTTAGGTGGGTTTCAGCAGGTTCTGACTGGTAGGGGAAATTTTTAGTAGTTCGGAGAACTGGTGGTGGAAATTTTTAGTAGTTCGGAGAACCGGTAAATATCATGTCTAACTGGCACTGCTTCCACCTATTCTTTGCCTCCCGAGTCCCAGCTGATCAGGAGAAAATGGGGGGTTTGTAATAACTTCTGCAGAATTAGTAGTAAAAAAAATTGAATCTCACCATTGAATCAGTTATTTATTGCATCTGTACATTAACTATACAACTCTAATGGTTATTGCAAATAGTTATAAGAAAATGGTTGCTGGCTCTGTTACTCAATGGAAAATAATATAAGTGTTTATGGTATTCCTATTTTGTCTTGATCTATTTAATTTTAACCATTAGTGTTTTTACAAGCTTCTGTGAAAGTTTGTTGGGACTACAACTGATACTTTTTTCAGGCTCATCTTAATAACCCTATCTCTGATTTCTATGTAGTTTGAGAGTTATATTTTTAAAAATGCATTCAGTCTACAGCTAATTTTTTTTTCTAACTCTCTTTCGTCTAGTAACCAAAGTAAAGAAGCTTTCATTGCCTGGGCCAGATATGATGATTCCCAGGACCATTTTTGTGAATTGGATGGTAAATTTTGAGCCAGATTTTTTTTCACTGTATAACTAAGTAAACAAAGTTAGAACAAATATCCATACACTTTAAAACAGAATGTGTTAAATGCTTTTAAAAATAGTTTTATGTGTAATAATCCTTCAAATATAAATACCTTTCTTTCTCTTATTGCTTTCTTGACTAATGTTAAGTATGACATTAATTGCAAACACTGATCATCTAATATCTAAGGAGAACCTGGTTGGCAGAATAATTAAGAGAATGGAAAGCCAGCTTGGAAATTATATTCAAGTGATCATCAATGAGTCCTCATAAAATTAAAATAAGGTATTAAATGGGCTGCTATAAGATACAATGAAAGATGCATATTCTTCAACATTTCGATTAAGCTTTGGAATACTTAAATTTACATAAGAGGCTACAAAAGTCCAATTTCAAACTACCAACAAATGTTTCTGATGCTTGTCAACTTATTCATATTTATGACAGTTGCAGTGTCTTGGAGGGTCACATGATCACCTTTTGTGTGACCTTCTGACAAACAAAATTACTCGGGCAGCCAGATTAATTTAACAATTATGTTACTATGGCAAGAAAGTTCCTAAAATGGAGCAAATGTGTTGCTAAGCAACAGAAATTTAGGGGGTCAATTGTGGTCGTAAGTTGAGGACCACCTGTATTTCATTCAATTGTATATAAAAAAATAAAATATGTCATGTTTAAAGATATTTACCTTTAATATCCCTTTTATTTACAATATTCACATTTAAAATGTGCAAATATAAAATGCATAATGTTGTTAATTTCTTCATAAATGCTTTTATTATACACCATTGCTGTAATTTAATCTTTTACATCGAGATAGCTCCTTATACTGAGGCAAGTTGCATGTTCCAATTCATAATTAAGCAGCATAGTTTTTCTTTGTTATTAGATGAGAGATCACCTAATGCTCAATATGTGGATTTGCTCTTGAATCCAGAACGATACACTGGATACAAAGGGCCCTCTGCATGGAGAGTATGGAACAGTATCTATGAAGAAAATTGCTTTAAGTAAGTGAAAACAGAGGGCAAAATTATTTTGCATTGAAATTTAAAATATCTCAAATTGCCAAAATATAAACTGCCATATTTTTCTCATTAGGCCACGATCTGTATATCGTCCACTAAATCCACTGGCACCAACCAAGGGTAAGTCATTAAATCCTTTGTAATTGTAACATACCAATTCTGAATATTGCTTGTTAAGTAAAATATTATTGTAGTTTTGTTGCACAATCAGCCAGATGTTTAGACTGGATTTTGCATTTTTATCCAGCTACAAAATTCTTCCAAAGGACCTGGAGTAGGGTGATGTTGTTGTTTGATGTTATTAGAGATTTTGTCACTAAAATTTTTATTAATATACAGGCTTTTTAAAATGTCTATTTCAGGGATGTCAAACTCAATGTCATTGCAGGCCACATCAGGGTTGCGTTTGATGTCGGGGCAGGGTGTGTGTAGCTTGAAATCCAGCTTGATGTCACTTGTGCCAGGTCACCTGTGGTGACCCAAGTGCTCTGCCAATGAAAACAAATTCCCGAGCTCCGTTTTTCACTGCAATGGCTTCCTGCAACCCTCTGCCAGTGAAAACAGAGCTCAGTTTGACAGGTCCCAGGGGAAGAGCCTTCTCTGTGGCGGCCCCAACCCTCTGGAACCAGCTCCCCCCTGAGATTAGAACTGCCCCCACCCTCCTTGCCTTCCACAAACTCCTTAAAACCCACCTCTGCCGTCAGGCATAGGGGAACTGAAATATCTTCCCCAGGCCTATACTGTTTATGTATGGTATGTTGTGTGCATGTTTTTTTTAAAATTATGGATGTTTAGCTTTTTAATTATTGAATTTGTATTATATATTGTTTTCTGTTGCTGTTGTGAGCTGCCCCGAGTCTGTGGAGAGGGGCGGCATACAAATTTAAATAATAATAATAATAATAATAATAATAATAATAATAATAATAGGCCCTGCGGGCCGGTCCTTCGCTATTTCCAGGGCAGCCCGTGGGCCAGATCTAAGCACCTGCGGGCCTTGAGTTTGATACCCCTTTCTATTGGTCTATTTGTTTAACTTAACTTGACATTCACCAGTTATTGAAACTCATTAATGATAGTTGTGCAGAGTCAGCAATTACCACAGTTCTGCAGACAATAATTTTGATTTGAATGGAAGGCACTTCTTTATAGGAAATCACTTCCATTTTTCTTTTTCTTTTTTTACATAAATCAATGTATCAGAAATAATGCAACTAGTCTTATTTAGTAAAAAGAAATTATATCCAATCATCTGTTCTCAGTTTATGTTGTTTAATTAGATAGTTTTATTCTGGGAAGTGTGAAACACATTATTTTAACATGACCTATAACTTGTAACTAAAAGCAAGACGTAATCACACATTTTTTAAAAATTAAGATCCTTTACAATCTTATGCCTGTATTCTTCCATTTGTTATAGATAGCAAATGTATCATTATTTAAATCTTTAACTCTTGAGAAAAATAGTGTTGGAGTTAATTACAGTCAGAACGTTTTGACCATTTTAACAGACACATACAGTATATTTTTGATACTTTGGAGAAATAAAGATGGAATAAATTATAATACTTATATTTTATAATTTTTTTCAGGAGAGGATGATGGTAAGTTTTTGCGACATAATATCTTTTCACTATATTATTTAAGATTCTGGGAAAAAACTGTAATGAATGGGAAATCCCCCAGGATTACAACTTTACAATATTATCATACTGTACCTAATGAATAAATTTCAGTGAGAGATATACAGTAGGAAAGAGAAAGAAAAAAAATAACAAAAGTTTATTGGTTATATTGCAACACAGATGTTATCTAGGACTACTATTCCTTTTCTTATGAATAGATGCTGCTAATAATTGATGATATGCATAAACAATTGCCATTAATGCTATAATTCTCTAGGAATCATTATTAAATTTGTGAGGTTCAGCAAACTAGATTAGAATGATGATTAGGTTTTCTTATGTTCTGTTAGATTCCAGGGATCTTTATATAAATTCTATTACTATGGCTTGCTTTGAAATAAGCATAAATCTGATGTAAAACACCTGAATCCTTTTTTCAACTTTAAAAATAAATATTTAAGAATGTTAAATGAGCAGCAGTTAAGTGATACATCAAGATTCAGTTTTATCACAAATTTTCAGATGAAAGGGATGGATTATTTTGATATGTATTTTGGAATATGCTGTGAATTTAGAATTTCAAAGTATTTATTGATCAGATATGTCTAGGCCTTGTTTGAAATTAATTATTTCTGTGTTCACAGGAGAATCTTTTTATACCTGGCTAGAAGGTAAATTCAGAATCCTATCAAAATTGTAATGAAAAACTGCAAACTCTCTTTGTAATAAGAAAGTTTTATGAAATTTAAAAATTAAGGAATGCATTCCTATTTAAGGAAAAAATGTAACAGTCAACCTGTTAGCTAAAAAAAATTTGCTGATTGTGCAACATTTGATCATTTTTATTAAATGCTTTCAATTATTAAATTAATGTGCACCATTACCTGGGGCTGTGCAAAATATTTAAAAGACATGCCTTGCAAATCATGTTAATTGAAGAAAAAAATCTTTCTTCAAAGACTTAAAGCAACCATGGCAGCCAGTGCAATTTTTTTTTAAAGCTATTCCCAGTTCTCTGCATGTATTTGCCAGCATAGCATTTGAAATAATGCTTTAAAGCAGGGGTCCTCAAACATTTTAAACAGGGGGAAATTCACTGTCCCTCAGACGGTTGAGGGGGCCAGACAGTAAAGGGTAGCCATTCGCGGCCCTACTGGAATGCTTGGGAGGGGGGCGCGGGGTAGGGGTGGGCGCGTGCCCGCACGTGCGCACACCCACCCTTCAATTTCCTGCGTATGCGCAGAGTCATGGCCCAAGCCATTCCGCCCGGGAGCTGTTGCTGAGCATCTGAATTTTGATCACATGATCATGGGGACGTTACAAAGCTCGTAACTGTAAAAAACGGCCACAAGTCACATTTTCCAGTGCCATTGCAACTTTGAACGGTTAATAACGAACTGTTATTATTTTCTAATTCAGCTTTAACAATATTTTTATCTCATCTAGGGCTTTGTCTTGAAAAACGTGTATTCTATAAACTTATTTCAGGACTTCATGCAAGCATCAACTTACATCTTTGTGCAAAACATTTACTTGAAGGTAAATTGCCCTTTCTCTTTTTATTATTGTGGGAAGTTCATTTTTCCACTATTCCCATAAAAATAATTTTATTATTCACTTTAAAGCATTGTTTTTGTATGTTCAGAAACATGGGGAAGACCTCGCTGGGGACCTAATGTCAAAGAATTCAGCGTTCGTTTTGACCCTATTGAAACAAAAAGTGAAGGACCAAGACGACTAAAAAATTTGTATTTCCTGTATTTGGTGGAACTGCGTGCATTGTCAAAGGTTGCATCATACTTTGAGCGTTCAGTTGTGGATCTTTATACTGGAAATTCACAGGAGGATACAGAAACTAAGTCTCTTTTATTAGAAATCTTCCAAGATACAAAGTAGGTGTGCTTTTCTTCTCCATCTTTAGTATGTATTCAGATACAGACAACTGACTAAAGTTGATTTCAGATGTTTAGGGAATTGCAAGAAAATGAAGATACTAAAACAGACCTAAAAATAAGGTTGAATTCACATATCAGATTAAACTATTGTTTAACCATAAGTTATTAAAATCAGCCCCAGTTGGCTGGGTTTCTTTGTATCCAGCTGCAGTTTAAATTGTGCAAATAATTAATACCCATGTTATTTGAATCCAAAAGGAACATAAGGCTTTAAGTAGTCAGTGTACTATTGATCTTGTCTTAATCACATAATAAAATGTCTTGAAGCAGATAGCCAAGTCATCTGGATTATGACAGATATTGAAAGAAATGCAGGTGGCCAAAAAGGACCAAATGAAACATTATGCTAAAATCACACATATGGCTAAAACATACAGGGAATTAGTTTCAGGTTGCTGATGAACTGGGTGGTTATAAACTCAGCCAATACATAAGAATATTCACTAATTTATCCTTCGGCATTTTTTATTCTTCGTTTGAATTAGTTAACCCCAAAGATGGAGCGTTTTGATTAGAAATGTCAAATTATTGAGAAAGGTGCCATGTCAAGTGAATTCAGTGAGCTGGCAATCTGTTATACTATATTGTTTTTGTGGACAACTGCTGCATCTTAGAATGCCAAGCCCTCCATGTTACCGGATGTTGGGATCAGAGAGAACAATAGCTTAATTGAAAAAGCTAGAAGTATCATGGGTGAACATCCAATAGGAGCCATGATGGCACAGTGGTTAGAATGCAGTATTGCAAGCTAACTCTGCTCACAGCCAGGAATTTGAATCTGACTAGATCAAGGTTGACTCAGCCTTCCATCTTTCTGAGGTTGATAAAATGAGGACCCAGATTGTTGATTTTGATTTACTGTCATGGAAATTTACTTCTGCTGTTAGATCTTGTATTATCAGGTTATTTATGCTATTGTATTATTGGTTGAATGATAAAAATACAATAGTATAAATAGTTTTTCTGGTTGGAAAAGCAATTTACTATTAAACAATAGGGTATACATTTAAAAATGAATGTAAGTATGAAGAATAAGTAAATGTTTGCCAGTAATATGTGTTAGAAAAGGTAGGAAAATTGGTATAATAAAGAACTGTGGAAAGAAAGAAGGGGAACTGCACTGGACTGGTTTGCTCCTTGGGCACAAACAGGCTAGTTTTATTTTATTTTATTTATTTATTCGATTTTTATGCCGCCCTTCTCCTTAGACTCAGGGCGGCTTACAACATGTTAGCAATAGCACTTTTTTAACAGAGCTAGGCTATTGCCCCCACAATCCGGGTCCTCATTTTACCCACCTCGGAAGGATGGAAGGCTGAGTCAAACTTGAGCCAGTGATGAGATTTGAACCACTGACCTTCAGATCTACAAGTCAGCTTCAGTGGCCTGCAGTACAGCACTCTATCTGCTGCACCACCCCAGCTCATAGTTTCTGCAAATGCAAGCTCTGATAAGAAAGACAAAATTGAGAATTGTGGCTAAAACTGCTATGTAATGAAGTTTCATTTTATTGTTACCTCTGGAATATTTGTTAAGAATCCTTTGTGAAAAAACTTAAAAGTAACATTTCTGCATTGCTTATACAATTGGACAAACCATGTGACTAGATATGCCTATAATTTGGCTCTTGAGCTATATTTTAAATATTTTAGGTACTGTAGATATTTCACCTAATTGTAGAAAGTGGAGCATTATTGGTAGTATCCAAATAGTTTTGTTAAATAAGTCTAATTCATTATCAAAATTTATCTAGGTCCTTTCCTATGCATTTTGATGAAAAATCCATGTTTTCTGGAAACAAAAAGGAGGCCAGGTCGTTAAAGGTAGACATAGTTTTTACATTGACAAATTCATTTATATGTACAAATGAAATCCATTTTAAATTAGATTAAATCACGTTTCTTTGCTTTTGTGTGTGCATTTGATTATTTTGCTTTATATTTGAGGCAACATCATCAGTAACAACCAAGCTAATTTTAAATTCTTAAGAGTAGTATTTCAGAAAGGTAGCAAGCAAGTCATTAGAATATAAGATACTGGATTAGTGTAAAATACTGTACATTAATCAGAATCTCTGTCATGCTATCTACTTGCATAATTTTGTGTTGTCTTTGTATTTCTACTGTTGGTTTACAGCTATACTTTATAGCTTTATGGTAAATGTCAATTCATAAGCTTTTTTACTAAATGAAAAAAATGAAATGAAATTCAATTCAATTTATTAGATTTGTATGCCGCCCCTCTCCATAGAAACCTTTTCTTTTTATCAGAATATGAAAGAAACAACAGAGGCGGAGATAAAATGATGGAACAAGTCAGGGATGGGTTCCAACTTACCTTGCTACCTTGTGGCCATGCGCACTCTTTGAACGCACATGTATCCACAGTACAGACACCACCACCCCCAAAAAAACCCCACTGAAAACAAAATGGCACAGGGCTGGAACCTTGGCTTCGGCACATGCGCAGAAGAAAAAATATTTTTTTTTTAAAAAAATTAAAAGATGGCAGCGCCCATGCACTGACCTATCCAGTGATAGAAACATAGAAGACTGACGGAAGAAAAAGACCTCATGGTCCATCTAGTCTACCCATATACTATTTCCTGTATTTTATCTTAGGATGGATCTATGTTTATCCCAGGCATGTTTAAATTCAGTTACTGTGGATTTACCAACCATATCTGCTGGAAGTTTGTTCCAAGAATCTACTACTCTTTCAGTAAAATAATATTTTCTCATGTTGCTTTTGATCTTTCCCTCAACTAACTTCAGATTGTGACCCCTTGTTCTTGTGTTCACTTTCCTATTAAAAACACTTCCCTCCTGAACCTTATTTAACCCTTTAACATATTTAAATGTTTCGATCATGTCCCCCCCTTTTCCTTCTGTCCTCCAGACTATACAGATTGAGTTCATTAAATCTTTCCTGATACGTTTTATGCTTAAGACCTTCCACCATTCTTGTAGCCCATCTTTGGACCCGTTCAATTTTGTCAATATCTTTTGTAGATGAGGTCTCCAGAACTGAACACAGTATTCCAAATGTGGTGTCACCAGCGTTTTATATAGCAGGATCACAATCTCCCTCTTTCTGCTTGTTATACCTCTAGCTATGCAGCCAAGCATCCTACTTGCTTTTCCTACCGCCTGACTGCACTGTTCACCCATTTTGAGACTGTCAGAAACCACTACCCCTAAATCCTTCTCTTCTGAAGTTTTTGCTAACACAGAACTGCCAATACAATACTCAGATTGAGGATTCCTTTTCCCCAAGTGCATTATTTTACAGTTGGAAACATTAAACTGCAGTTTCCATTGCTTTGACCATTTATCTAGTGAAGCTAAATCATTTACCATATTACAGACGCCTCCAGGAATATCAACCCTATTGCATCATCATGACATCACTGAACTGGGCCACTACCCATTCAGGCAAATCTGTCATTTGGAGACAAGCAGACATCGAGTTTGCTTTGGAATGACACTTGTTCCAGGGAGGAGGAACCCATCCCAGGAACAAGTGTCATTCCAAAGCAAACTCCATGTCTTTTTTAGATATGTTGTTGCACACATGTACAAAAGGTACAGAATTTCCCCAGCCAATAATAGTTAGTAAAACTGACATAGGATTTATAGAATAACTATGGACACATTCAGCCAGTTTGCCATCAGATTAAAAGTGATTGTAAACTATGGTTTGAACTAATTCTGTTGTTGTGAGCCGCCTCGAGTTTTCGGAGAGGGGTGGCATACAAATCTAATAATAATAATTATTATTATTATTAATTCATTTGCTGGATGAAAATGAAAATTAGGAAGTAAAGAAAAACATTGAGAAAATAGAGTGTTGGCCTATTGCCATTACAAAAAGTTTTAAACATGTTTTTCTGTATTGTAGGAAGAATTCAGATTGCATTTCAAGAACATATCTCGTATAATGGATTGTGTTGGATGTGATAAATGTCGGTTATGGGGAAAATTACAGGTATATGATTTCATGTTGTAAGGTTAACATTCTTGTATAACAAAACAGTTTCTTACACCAGGTAAACTACTTCCTATACTTTGCATCTCCAAGGTCAGTTAATATCAATAGGGTAAATTTTAGCTTTAGTACAAAGCCAGATATTTCACATTTGCTATATTATTGACATTCAAGCTATTCCCATTGTACATGTCATTTCACTAATTATAGAATAACATTTCTGTATAGTAGGAATACATACCTTATTGTGCAAACATTATTCAATATTTATATTAAAATACTGCATAGCAATAGCACTTAGACTTATACTGTGTTTCCCCCCAAATTAGACCTAACCAGAAAATAAGCACTAGCCTGATTTTTTTTAGCGTGCTCCTAATATAAGGCCTACCCAAAAATAAGTGTAGAAACGCCCAACGTTGTTAATGAATGTATATTGCACTCTTGCTATTTAATATATCTTTCAAACTCAAGGCTATTTAATATATTTAATATATCTTTCAGACTCAAGGTTTAGGAACTGCTTTGAAAATCTTATTCTCCGAAAAAGAAATAAAGAATCTTTCTGAGAACAGTCCATCCAAAGGTTTTCAATTGACCCGGCAAGAAATAGTTGCTCTTCTGAATGCATTTGGAAGGTTAGTTACACTTGAAATTTGTTATAGCTGTGTAGTGATAGGCTGGGCTTTTTCTTCATGTGATGTGGACTTTAAAAGTATTTATGTACAAGTAGTCCTCAATTTATAACAGCAATTAAGCCCAGAATTCTGGTCACAAATCATTGCAATTATTAATTTGACTCAATTTTATGATCATTTTTATGACAGTTGGTAAGCTAGTCTCCATGGTTGTTAAACAAATGTGTTCATTTAGCAAATCCAGCATATCCAATGTGTGTCTTGTTGTTTTCTGCTGGAAGCCATAAAAATTGTTGCAAATAAGAGTTACGTGACTGCGGTATGCTGGAAATGGTGGTAACCAAATACTGTATCTGAAATGCAGTCATGTGACAATGAGGGGTGGGTAGTACCTTAGTTGTAACTTTGAAAACAAGTTTGTAACTGTTTTTCAGTCCATTTGTATCTTCAAGCAATTGTTAAACTGGAATTTGTTTAATCAGGAGTACCTGTATTTTCTCTAAAAGATATAATGTCCTCTCACAGTACCTATATAGTGCCACCATTCACGATAAAAGGGAATCTAGTCCATTTTAGTCAAATAATTCTAGACTTTAAATGCATCAGACACACAGAGTGCTGAAGGTAGATGAGATACCGGTAATTATTTTAATAAACTGCAGTACTAAGTTTTTGATCAAATAGAATAGAATAGAATTCTTTATTGGCCAAGTGTGATTGGACACACAATTTGTCTTGGTGCATAGGCTCTCAGTGTACATAAAAGAAAATACACATTTGTTAAGAATCATGAGGTACAATAGTTAATGATTGTCATAGGGGTCAAATAAACAATCAGGGAAAAAATCAATAATAATAAAAATCTTAAGAATACAAGCAACAAGTTATAGTCATACAGTCATAAGCGGACTGTATGACAAACGTATTGCTTGTATCCTTAAGATGATTTGATCTAAAATTCAAATTGGTGTTTCAGGCAAGAAGAGCTTCTTTTTTTTAATACTGAACTTCTGTAAACTTGATCTTTCTTCCCTTCTCTTCCTCACAGACTTTCTACAAGTATACGAGAGCTACAGAATTTCAAAGTCTTACTGCAACAAAAAAGTTAATGAAGGCTTTGTACTTATTGCTAGAAGCAGCCACTATTTTAACACTAGGCAAAATGAAGCCAATCTTCATACAAGACTGTTCCAGAAAAGCAAGAAATATATATAATTCCAACTTGAATATTTAAAATAGAAAAGGTTAAAACTTTGGACAAAATATTTATGGATAAAATATCTGGCTTTAATTATGTAAGTTATGTTTGTTTTCAACTGTTTCACTATTCTTACTCTGTACTACTTTTGTTTCATGATCATTCAAAAGAAGTGTTGCCTTTCTTGCTTTACATCACCATGCAGGGATCTCATCCAGGCTGCGTTGCTTACATGGAAAAGATTCTTCTTTCTGCTTTTTTAATGTTTATTTGGAGGAATTGGTAATATGTAAGAAAAATGTTTTCTTGCATTTGTATTTCATTTGTTTGTTACAGTCTCCGTCATGGCCAGTAAATATTTTACTAAAATAAGCCCCTTGGCATCCAGGGTAATTAGTTATTGGGAAAGCTCAAGTTATTTTTGTGTTTGCTTCCTAGCCCTCTTCTCCTTTCCTTTATTATTTCCTTTTTCTACAACACATTTTTCTCTGTGACGAGACATTACTGGATTATCAATTTTTATTCTGAGTGGATAATTAAATGCTTTTCCCATTAACTGCTGCTAGTTTAAAAATTTCAGCTCAAGCTTTAGTCCTGGACTTTAATCGTCCATTTCAAAAACTTTACAAATTCTTCTTATTCTGGTGCTCTTCTATTCAAATACAATAACAAATAAAATTAAATATTTTCACAGACAATTGTTCACTTTTTTAAAAAGAAAAAAAGTCACTTCCAGAATTCAACAGAGCACATTCTATCTATGCAATCTCTAATTATACCTTTAAAAATATAATCTGTAATAAAATGGACATTCTATACATTTGTTCCTAAATCTTTATCTACAAAGGGGGATTTAGTTATCAGAGAACTGTTGCAGGTAATAATCATTTAAATTCTTAATCTGCGGTAGAAAGAAGTCTATAAATTGTGAAGGAGCACCTTATTTAAAAACTGTTTGTAATGTAATATTTGTATTCTGTGAGGGAATGAATGTCAGTTTAAGTACAATATACAGATTTGTACATACTGTATTTTGCTTTGCTTTGATAAGTAAAAGTCTTTACAAAATGAATTAAAAGTGCTCTTAAAATCTTCTAATTTAAGACATGTCTGCTGTTGTGTGTGTCCATTTATACTGCGTGCTTTAAGCAACATAATTCCATAACTTTATGATTTTAAGTGAAGATTCTCAGCTATATATTTTTCCACATATGTGAAAATTTCCAGTGATAATCTAAATGAAGAAAATTATAATGCTTTGTCTTTATAATTTAAGACTTCATTGTTTATTGAAATCATTAAATACTGAGTAATATTCTAAAGATTACATTCATTTCAGGCCTTAACAAATATGAACTTCAAGTCTTTATGGTAGACAGGAATAGTCTTGTGGTAACAGATTCTGAAACTAGGGAAATTTCTCTGTGTCTTATAATTTAATGTTACTAGCAAGATCTGTTACTTATAAGATCTGTTTCTTATCATTGGATGCTTTATTGCATCCAATTTGTGATGAATCAAACATAAGATTTTGCCAATGGAATGGAGACTATTTTTGTGAATTCATCCATTTCTCATACCTTTTGTCCAATATCTAACTCAAAGGATAATGGGAAAATTCAAAATAGTCTAGTGTATTGCCATTGCAGGGGTAGATACAGGGGGTGAACAAAAAAACGGAACACCTTGAAAAATCATCAAAATATCTTTTAATATGGTATTGGTCCACCTTTTTGCGGCAAGTACAGCCTCAATTCTCCAAGGTATTGATTCATACAAATTGTGAATTGTTTTCAAAGTTAAAGCACCCTCCAGTTCTTTTAGAGACGATGGTGGTGGAAATTGACTTCTTGCTTGAATCTCTAAAATTGACCATAAATGCTCAGTAATGTTGAGGTCTGGTGATTGTGGTGGTCAGATGAGATGCTGAACTTCATTAGAATGTTCCTCGTGCCATTCTTTAACAGTTCTTGCTCTATGGATTGAAAGATGGCATCCCTTGAGCTCTCACTCAAAGTGCTGAAGGAAATTTGAATATACTAAGAGCTATAGGCTTCAGAATTTGTGAGCACATTTTTAAAGCCTGCATTCTGTAATTTTGCTATTTTTAATGTTGCCTTTTGAATGAAAATTGATATTCAAAAGTGTTTTAATTTCCACATTTTAATGGTAAATAATGCTGACTTAGCATGGAATTCATATGCAAGGCTCTTGCTTGGTGAGTGCTTCCTGAAATTCAAATCACATGGACATGAATCTTTGCAGCTTTTTAAAAATCACTTCCTTTAAAAAAAGGGGTAGGTAAGCAAAAAAAAAATCTTTATGCTAAATATAAGTTTAATGAAATATCTATTTTAGAAGTGTTATTTTGCCTTATTCACTAGCATATGCTGATATTTTTATGAAGAAAGCCAGCAGACCTCACTTCATGTGTATCTTGTGCTAAGGGAGATAATCCTATGAATAAGAGTACAGGAGTACTTTATTATTATTTATTAGATTTGTATGCCACCCCTCTCTGAAGATTCGGAGGGGCTACTCGGAGTACAATACTTAGGAGGTTTCTGTACATCCAAGATTGTGAAGGCTACTATTTATTTAATTAGTTAAAAATACAGAAATGAACTACCAAAAAACAGAAGTGAAATTATAAGTAGAAAACAATGTTGTTGCAGTAGTCATTAGTTTTCAGACTTCTTGACTATTGAATTGCTTTCATATTGAATAAGGAATTTAATTACTAAAATGTGGCCAAAACAAAAGAAGTGCTACAATTACTTCTGGAATTCTGAGTCTCATTTGAGAGTTCAAAGCAATCTCTTTAATTATATTTTTTGTCTGCTCAGCTGTTCTTTTTGTTCAAGGAAATAATGCAGTTTTTCAAAAAATAGCTAGTTGTGTGTAACAGACATGAGTTTTTATTCAGTAGCATATGATTTGAAAGAAGTCCTTGAATCTGCCATATAGAAACAAGAATTTCCAAGCAGCTGAATTCAGCCACAGTTAAAAGAGTTGTTTTGTTACTCTTATTATTCTAATTAACAGCAGAAAGAAATCAACAAAAGAAATTGCTTTCCATTCCATTTACTCTAACTGAGGAACAATAATGGTCATAACTTCAGATGCTTTCTAAGTTTAATTGCCCCCATTACTGCTGATATAAAGACCCCCAAGGCCGCTTCTTCGCTGGGCCAGATGGCACAATCAAGAATTTTTGTCACTTTGTAAAGATGTAAAGATATATGCAAAACAAATCTGAAACGGGCAATGATCTTTACAAGGCTATTGAGATGTTCTCTTTTTTTTTTAATGCAATTGAAAATCATAAATAAAACTTTTTTTAAAACAAAGAATTCTTGTCATTTTTGCTTCCACTGCAATCCAAAACCACTACAATTTCTTCTTAGCAAAAGACTAGTCGCAATGATGGTGAACCTTTTTTTCCTCGGGTGCTGAAAAAAAATGTTCTATTGCACATGCATGAGTGCCCACATCCACAATTCAATGCCTGGGGAGGGCAAAAACAGCTTCCCCCGCCCCCCAGAGGCCCTCTGTCCTGTTTCTCAACTTCTTTTGAGCGTATTAGGTTCATGTTTCACTCTCCCCAGGCTCCAAATGCTTCCCTGGAGCCCAGGGAGGGTAAAAACGCCTTCCCCCATCCCTCCAGAGGCTCTCTGTAAGCCAAAAATGTCCTCCCAGAGCCTCTTTGCAAGCCAAAAATCAGCTGGCCAGCATACACATACACATTGGAGCTGAGCTAGGGCAACGGGTCGTGTGCCAGCAGATATGGCTCTGCATGCCACCTGTGGCAACCATGCTATAGGTTCACCATCACTGGACTAGTGTAAAGCTAGAGCTTGTGGCACTGAAGAGAAATCGTGCACCAATAGGTTGTAAACCTATCCTCCAGCCACCATAAATCAGTGCAATTTCTTCTTAGCACTGCCAGCTCTAGCTTTACGCTAGTTTTATGCTGGGGAAGCTAAGAAGAAATCATAGTGGTTTATGCTGGCTGGAGAGGAAAGGATTGCAATGGAAGCAAAAGTGACAGGATTTCTTCTTCTTGACTGTGAGAGAGCAGCCTTCTACACCCTGACTTCTTGAGCTTGTTAAAGGGTAAGTAAGTGAATGGAGATGGGGGAGTAGGTATGGGGAGGAGGGCAATGTTACACAATATGTTAGCAAAACAGGCCCAGTGCCTCTGAGGACCTGGCCAGGCAGGATGAGAGGACAATAGGTGGATGGCAGTGACTGCTGTCAGTCATAAGGTGAATGAGCATGTGGGGGGGCTGCAGAGTTTATACACTTGAAACAGATTTGGATCTTAGATTTTGGGGTATGTGTTGTGACTTAGAACATTTGTTAAATAGCCTGTCATACCTCAAGGATTACCTGTATTTCCTGTTAGGGCACAAATTGTATTAATTGCAATCCTTAACTACAATTTTATTTGGGACAGGAAGTGAGAAATGTATATAGTAAGTATAGTATAGTAAAATAGAAACATAGAAACATAGAAGTCTGACGGCAGAAAAAGACCTCATGGTCCATCTAGTCTGCCCTTATACTATTTTCTGTATTTTATCTTAGGATGGATATGTTTATCCCAGGCATGTTTAAATTCAGTTACTGTGGATTTATCTACCACGTCTGCTGGAAGTTTGTTCCAAGGATCTACTACTCTTTCAGTAAAATAATATTTTCTCATGTTGCTTTTGATCTTTCCCCCAACTAACTTCAGATTGTGTCCCCTTGTTCTTGTGTTCACTTTCCTATTAAAAACACTTCCCTCCTGGACCTTATTTAACCCTTTAATATATTTAAATGTTTCGATCATGTCCCCCCTTTTCCTTCTGTCCTCCAGACTATACAGATTGAGTTCATTAAGTCTTTCCTGATACGTTTTATGCTTAAGACCTTCCACCATTCTTGTAGACCATCTTTGGACCCGCTCAATTTTGTCAATACAGTGGTACCTCGAGATACGAGTTTAATTCGTTCCGGACCTGGGCTCTTAAGTCGAGCAGCTCTTATCTCGAACGACTTTTCCCCATAGGAATTAATGTAAATAATTTTAATTGGTTCCAGCCCTCAAAAAACTCACAAAGTTAGTCTAAATTATGCAGAAAGACATGTTTTTAATGAAGAAATGTACATGTACATATAAATGAATAATGAAGTTTCTTTCACTTAACTTGTAAACTTTCTTAAACTTTTAAATTTACATATGTTCAACTTCTCTGCCACCCAATCCTGTAGGACAGAGGTCCCCAACCCTTTTTGCACCAGGGACCGGCTTTAAGCGATCAAGAGAGGAATGGGTGAATGAATGGACGGAGGGTGGGAAGGAAGGAAGGAAAGAGGGAAGGGACAGGAACAGAGGAAGGAAGCAAGGAAACTTATGAAAGGGGAGAGTAAGAGAGGAATGAGTGAAGGGAGGGAGGGAGGGAAGAACGTGGGAAGGAGAAAGAAAAGAAGAAATAGAGGAAGTGAAGGTAAAAGAGAGAAAGAAAAAGAGCAAGAAAGAAAGAAAGAAAGAAAGAAAGGGGGAAGGGACAGGAACAGAGGAAGGAAGCAAGGAAACTTATGAAAGGGGAGAGTAAGAGAGGAATGAGTGAAAGGAGGGAGGGAGGGAAGAAGGTGGGAAGGAGAAAGAAAAGAAGAAATAGAGGAAGGGAAGGTAAAAGAGAGAAAGAAAAAGAGCAAGAAAGAAAGCTGCAAGCACCCCCCCGAGCCCCCCAGGCCGGCTGCAACCTTTTAAAACACGCGCGCCGCTTCGCAGCTGTCTCCTGAAGCCGAACGCGGAAGTTAGCGTTTGGCTTCAGGAGACAGCTCCTTGGCGCTTGTATCTCGAATTTGGGCTTGTAAGTAGAACAAAAATATCTCTCCCCTCCCAGCTCTTATCTCGAGTTGCTCTTAAGTAGAGCAGCTCTTATGTCGGGGTTCCACTGTATCTTTTTGTAGGTGAGGTCTCCAGAACTGAACACAGTATTCCAAATGGGGTCTCACCAGCGCTCTATACAGCGGGATCACAATCTCCAGAACGGAAACCACTTTGGTCGCGTTGATGGATGATCTCTGGCGGGCCCGGGACAGGGGTTTATCCTCTGTCCTGGTGCTCCTTGACCTCTCAGCGGCTTTCGATACCATCGACCATGGTATCCTTCTGCACCGGCTGGAGGGGTTGGGGTGGGAGGCACTGTCCTTCAGTGGTTCTCCTCCTACCTCTCTGGCCGGTCGCAGTCGGTGTTAGTGGGGGGCCAGAGGTCGACTCCTAGGTTTCTCCCTTGTGGGGTGCCTCAGGGGTCGGTCCTCTCCCCCCTGCTATTCAACATCTACATGAAACCGCTGGGCGAGATCATCCAAGGACATGGGGTGAGGTATCATCAATATGCGGATGATACCCAGCTTTACATCTCCACCCCATGCCCAGTCAACGAAGCGGTGGAAGTGATGTGCCGGTGCCTGGAGGTTGTTGGGGCCTGGATGGGTGTCAACAGACTCAAGCTCAACCCGGATAAGACGGAGTGGCTGTGGGTTTTACCTCCCAAGGACAACTCCATCTGTCCGTCCATCACCCTGGGGGGGGGGAATTATTGACCCCCTCAGAGAGGGTCCGCAACTTGGGCGTCCTCCTCGATCCACAGCTCACATTAGAAAAACATCTCTCAGCTGTGGCGAGGGGGGCGTTTGCCCAGGTTCGCCTGGTGCACCAGTTGCGGCCCTATCTGGACCGGGACTCATTGCTCACAGTCACTCATGCCCTCATCACCTCGAGGCTTGACTACTGTAATGCTCTCTACATGGGGCTACCTTTGAAAAGTGTTCGGAAACTTCAGATCGTGCAGAATGCAGCTGCGAGAGCAGTCATGGGCTTACCTAGGTATGTCCATGTTTCACCATCACTCCGCAGTCTGCATTGGTTGCCGATCAGTTTCCGGTCACAATTCAAAGTGTTGGTTATGACCTTTAAAGCCCTTCATGGCATTGGACCAGAATATCTCCGAGACCGCCTCCTGTCGCACGAATCCCAGCGACCGATTAGGTCCCACAGAGTGGGCCTTCTCCGGGTCCTGTCAACTAAACAATGTCGGTTGGCGGGCCCCAGGGGAAGAGCCTTCTCTGTGGCGGCACCGGCCCTCTGGAACCAACTCCCCCCGGAGATTAGAACTGCCCCTACTCTTCCTGCCTTCCGTACTCCTTAAAACCCACCTTTGCCATCAGGCATGGGGGAACTGAAACATCTTCCCCTGGGCATGTCTTAATTTATGTATGGTATGCTTGTGTGTATGTCTGTTAGTATATGGGGTCTTTTTTAAATCTTTAATATTTTAAATTGTCAGATTATTTATGATTTGTTTCCACGTGTTGTGAGCCACCCCGAGTCTTCGGAGAGGGGCGGCATACAAATCTAAGTAATAAATAAATAAATAAATCTCCCTCTTCCTGCTTGTTATACCTCTAGCTATGCAGCCAAGCATCCTACTTGCTTTCCCTACCGCCTGACTGCACTGTTCACCCATTTTGAGACTGTCAGAAATCACTACCCCTAAATCCTTTTCTTCTGAAGTATTTGCTAACACAGAACTGCCAATACAATACTCAGATTGAGGATTCCTTTTCCCCAAGTGCATTATTTTACATTTGGAAACATTAAACTGCAGTTTCCATTGCTTTGACCATTTATCTAGTAAAGCTAAATCATTTACCATATTACAGACGCCTCCAGGAATATCAACCCTATTGCACACTTTAGAGTCATCGGCAAATAGGCAAACCTTCCCTACCAAACCTTCCCCTATGTCACTCACAAACATATTAAAAAGAATAGGACCCAGAACAGACCCTTGTGGCCCACTGCTTGTAACCTGACTCTGCTCAGAATACTCGCCGTTAACAATAACTCTCTGATGTCTACGCTTCAGCCAGCTGCAAATCCATTGAACTATCCAGGGATTAAGTCCAATCTTCACTAATTTATCTATCAGCTCTTTATGTGGAACCGTATCAAAGGCTTTGCTGAAGTCCAGGTAGGCAATATCCACGGCACCACCTTCATCCAACACCTTTGTGACATAGTCAAAGAAATCAATGAGATTAGTCTGACATGATTTACCTTCAGTAAAGCCATGCTGATTTGGGTCCAATAAGTTTTTGTTTTTTAGGTGCTGATTTATCCTCTTTTTGAGTAGAGTCTCCATCATTTTAACTACAACTGATGTCAAGCTAACTGGCCTGTAGTTATCAGCTTCTTCTCTACTGCCCTTCTTGTGGATAGGCACAACACTGGCCATTCTCCAATCCTCAGGAACTTCTCCTGTTAACAAGGATTGGTTAAACAAATCAGTCAGGGGTGGTAGCAATGACAGATCTGAGTTCTTTAAGAACTCTGGGGTGGATGCCATCTGGACCCATTGCCTTATTTATCTTTAATCGTTCAAGTTCTTCTAAGACATCGGCTTCTAAGATCACTGGAGCTGAATCCGTACAGCTGGAAGCAATGCTATATCCATCTATAGTATTATATTGTAAGGTGTCTTTTGAGAAAACTGAACAGAAGTAGCTATTGAAATGGTCAGTGATCTCCTTATTCCCATTAATGCATGTATTATTCCCGGTACTAAGCTTCGTGATGCTGCAGTTTTTCTTCTTATCACTAATATATCTGAAGAAGGTTTTATCCCCCTTCTTTACAGATTTGGCAATTTCTTCCTCTTTTGAGGCTTTAGCAGCATATATTATCTGTTTCGCCTCCTTCTGTCTCATTTTATACACCTCTCTATCAGCTATACTTCCAGACTCTTTATACCTCCTATTGGCAGCCTTTTTTTCATTGACTATAGCCCTTACATCATTGCTAAACCATAGCGGTTTCTTCCGCTGAATGACAAGAAGCAGCATAGTCATCTATGAATGTCTTTAGATTCTGTGGAGTATGAGATGTCCACAAGTTTTCCATAGAGTTCTAAACAATAAGTCTATCAGGTCCGAGTTAGAATACCATTTGGAAAGTACTCTATAAAGCTGGCCATATGTACATATGTACTTCTTAAAACCCACCTCTGCCGCCAGGCATGGGGGAACTGAGACATCTTCCCCGGGCCTATACAGTTTATGTATGGTATGTTTGAGTGTATGCATTCTTTTAATAAGGAGTTTTTAATGACTTTTAATTATTTTTAATTATTAGATTTGTTATATAGAAGCAACATAGCCATTATTGTTGTGAGCCGCCCCGAGTCTACAGAGAGGGGCGGCATACAAATCTAATAAATTGAATTGAATTGAATATGATAAAAATACTTCCGGGCAATAAAGATAATTTTTTAAAGGTAGTTCTCAGCTTTACAACCACAATAGACTCTGAAATTTTAGTTCTAAGTCATTGTAGTCTTCAGTAAAGGCACCATGTGACCAGCCTCCATTTTACAACTATCATGAAGTGAGTCACCAGTCACCTAGCCAATCACATAGCCAACCATGTGATTCTTAAATGAATTCAACATACCCAATGGATTAGAAACCAGCAAATATGTTGCAGATTGCAGTCATGTGACCATGTGATTCTTAAATGAATTGAACATATCCAATGGATTAGAAACCAGCAAATATGTTGCAGATTGCAGTCATGTGACTATGTGATTCTTAAATGAATTCAACATATCCAATGGATTAGAAACCAGCAAATATGTTGCAGATTGCAGTCATGTGACCACAGTTGTGAATGTGAACTCATTACAAAGTGCCTGAAATGCAATTATGGGGTGGGAGGGGATTGTAATTTTCAGGATGGGTGGCAAATAGCTTTTTAAAGTTTGTCAAAACTTTGAACAGTCATAAGGCACTGGTCATCAAATGATGACTACATATTTTTTTTTATGTATGTATCAGTTTTTTATTTGTTTTTGTTTTGAGTTTCATGTTGTCTGCCCTGTGAACTATTATTTTACAACTTTCAGCAACCTGTTGCAAGAAATTTGCAGAGCATTTTGAGATGCAGTTTGCCACCCAGACACTTGTGGCGGTTTTCCTGGCTACTTTGAATTAGCCTAAAGGGATTAACTGATGGGTTCAAGGTTGGGGCAAAGCTTCTTTGCATTAGGACATGCTCCTGGTTGGCCTTAAAGAAGTCATAATTTAACCCCACCAGGAAAAGGCTTTCTTGGTGATTGTAATTGGAACCTAGGATTGAATACATGGGCAGTGCCGTGGGAATTTTAAAATCAACAATATACAGTATAATCACAACTGAGCTCAAACGTTCCATTGCTAAGCAAGACAGGTAAGTTTTGTCACATTTTATGACCTTTCTTGCCACAGTTGCTAAATGAATTGATGTAATTGTTCAGTTACTAAAACTGTTATTAAGTGAATCTGACTTTCTCACTTTCTCTGAAAAAGGTGATCACTTGACTCTGGGACACTGCAGCCATCATACATACCTGCAAGTTGTCCAGGGTCCAAATTTTGATCACATGAGGGTGCTGCAATGACCATAAAGCATGAAAAACAATCATAACAGATTTGGCCTTCTCCGGGTCCCGTCGACTAAACAATGTCATTTGGCGGGGCCCAGGGGAAGAGCCTTCTCTGTGGCGGCCCCGACCATCTGGAACCAACTCCCCCTAGATATCAGAGTTGCCCCACCCTCCTTGCCTTTCGTAAGCTCCTCAAAACCCAGCTCTGTCGTCAGGCATGGGGGAATTGAGATATTCCCTTCCCTCTAGGCTTATAAAATTTATGCATGGTATATCTGTATGCATGATTGGTTCTTCTTAAATTGGGGTTTTTTAAATTACTTTTAATATTAGATTTGTTTATATTGTCTTTTTTACTGTTGTTAGCCGCCCCGAGTCTGCGGAGAGGGGCGGCATACAAATCTAATTAATAAATAATAAATAAATAAATAACCACTTTTCTTCTGGGCCACTGAAATTTTAAATGATCACTAAGTGAATGATTGAAAGTCAAGGACCACTTATAAAATATTTAGATTTGCATACACACTACATACGGCCTGTGCACAAAGATGTGAGTCACAACCTTGTAGACTGACTGTGGGAGGAGAGAAAGTAGGAAGTACACTCTTAGCTCTAATTTGAAAAATACATAGATTGGATATTTTGTCTTTACAAAGTGAAGAAAATTCAGAAACATAGTCTGGAATAAAAGTACGCATGCAAATAGAAATTTTACGTACACTGTTTTACAGAAGATCTGGCCAAGACAAATCAGTATTGTAAACTCCAATTTGTTATACAGACTACTGAAGCTAACACAACTGTAAACTGTACCTCAGGGGAAATTATTCTTTGTTTTTTTAAGTTACTAGCTTCCTGCTATTATCAGAGGACAGGAAGTCAAAATAAAAGGTGGACAGTCTTAGTGGGACAAAACAGTTCTTCCAATCTGTCTGGCACTCTCACTCATGCATGAGTAAATATATACAAAATTATTTTAATGACCAATTTACTAACACTAATAATACGTTTTAAATAATTACATTTGCATGTTAATACAGGTCAAAAACTCCTATCAACATAAGTTTTCACTGGGAATCATATTGTACAATTAAATTAAAACTCTAAACACTACCAGGTCTATACATATTCACATTTTAAATATTTAACTTTTTTCAAAAGTTTGAATTTTTCAAACAATTTTTCTAAATTGTAAATATAGAAAACAGATTCCCCCCCACCAGAAACTCAAATCTTTAAAATTCAAATATTTGTAACATTATAAACTCAGACTCAGTTCTTTTGTACATAATTTAAGAATGTAAGTTCTTGCAAAACCACCTTTCTTACTAAAGTTGAATTAAGGGGAGGGAGTATCATTGATCTGTTGTTATATTGGGCTTCGTCGCTGAGAATCTGATATGAAATCACGTTGCAGGGATCCAACTTGAACCATTAAGCTGTTGTTTAGAAATCCCCAGTCATAGGATTCAGGAGAGAAGCTAGAAGATAAAAACAATGGACTTAGTTTAAAAAAGTGGAAGTATAACAGTTTTTCAAGTTATGCAATTTTTATAAAGCTCTTTAGATATACATCTACTGATATTCTGACTATGTAAACCTATTTGCTTCAGTCCCTAATTTATTCAGGACTGAATAAATTCTAAGGGCATCTGACTAGACATTTGCTTTGCCTACATTGTATACATAGCTGTTGATCCAGGACACAAAAAAATTTCACTTCAATTTTCAATCATACAGCTTTTATTTATACAAAAGGCATTTTGATTAATAAAGAAGGAATACAGTGATCCCTCGTTTATCGCGGGTGTTCCGTTCCAGGACCACCCGCGATAAACAAAAATCCGCGAAGTAGGATTATTTTTCTCCCCGACACACACATTGTCCCTCGGGTGCCCGGTGTTGTCGCACCTCTTCCTGGAGGACCCCTGGCGCCAGGCGAACCGGCTTCCCATCCGGATCCTGAAGGCACTGAGCAGCCACAGCAGTCACTTCCTGCAACCAGAATACTTGCAACCGCTCTCCTCCACGCCAAGTCTGAGCCTCCTTTTGCCTGCCTAGCTGGGCCTTTTTTTCCCCTTTTTTTTTTGCCTCTCGACTGTGCACACTTCCAATTCCTTTCCCGGCTGCTTCCCCGGGCCACAGCGCTTCCGGAGCCACATCTGGCTCTCCTTCCTCCCCCGCCTTAGTTCGGGGATCTCTGCTTCCCGCTGCCTTCAAGCCGAACTGATTTGGCTGGCTGGGTGGCTTGTTGATGGCAGGGACCGGGGGGGGGGGGGAGACGAAAGAAAGAAGCATCAAGCTCTTTGGCGCCTTCTTCTCCAACTTTGAACTTTGTTCCATGGTTTAATTCTGCTGCATCTTTCTTTCGTCCCTGTCCCTGCCATCAACAAACCAGCCAGCCAAATCAGTTCAGCTTGAAGGCAGTGGGGAGCAGAGATCCCCGAACTAAGGGGGGGAGGAAGAAGAATCAGATGGGGCTCCGGAAGTGCTGCGGCCCGGGGAAGCAGTCGGGAAAGGAGCTGGAAGCGCGCACAGCTGAGAGCCCCCCCCCCCCCCCCCCGCAAAAGAAGGCCCAGCTAGGCAGGCAAAAGGAGGCTCAGACTTGGCATGGAGGAGAGTGGCTGCAGGTATTCTGGGTGCAGGTGGTGACCGCTGTGGGCGCTCAGTATATTCAGGATCCGGATGGGAAGCCGGTTCGCCTGGTGCTGGGGGTCCTCCGGGGAGAGGTACAAGAACACTGGGCACACGAGGGACAATGTGTGTGTGGGAGGAGAGGAAAAAAAACGTGATGCACCGAAGCCGCGAACAGTGAACCGCGAAGTGGCGAGGGATCACTGTAGTACCAAAGATATTTTGCTTATTGATTATGTATGTTTGCAACATTCATAACCTGTTACGTTGATTGTTTTTTTAGTTCTTTGTGTAGATTGGTTCATTGGTGAAGTAATTTTTAAAATTATTATTATTAATTGGATTTGTATGCTGACCCTCTCCAAGGACTAAATAATTCATTTTATTCTTCTAAAATGTATTATTTATTGATGGAAAGTGTAAACCCTTCCCCTCCAAAAATTTTCTGTGGGGTAAACAAATTAGGTTAAAGTTATATAAACCTAAGGAAACTATACTGTGCTGCATATAATATGCTATGGTAATTGACTGCAAGATATGCATGATTATAGTGAACAAAGTATCAGTCTGTGTCACAAAGAAAAGTAATATATAATTTATTAGTGCACTCATAATAGGGATTTTTTAAAGAATGTGATTATCCGTTTTACCAGATGTTCTAGTCAAAACACTACCTGAATACTTTTTTTTTGCATTTTTCTAGGACCCCGATGCCCTTTGTAAAGTTATGTCATTCTTTTGTAAGATCTATACACATGTTTGTCCTACCTGCCATATATGCCATGTGGTGATATGCTCCATGCTAAATCATCATCACTGTCATATCTGCGAGGATTGTCAAAGAAATAAGTTCTTGGGTTAAAAGCATGAGTTGGTACTATTCCTGGATTCGTCTGGAGAAAAAAGAAAAGTTATTTATAATTGAATTATTTGTTGTTGTAGAAATTTGTAGCATGTGTGTCTGACCCATAGAAATAGCAAAGAATTGGAGAAATGTACATTATGGCAATATATTAATGCCAACAACCTTTCTTAAATGGAGTTACACTAACTCCTCCCAATTATTTAAATAGATCTACTCCAAACATGACTAACTCACGAGTTTAATTTAGCTGCCTTATCTTAATACTAAACAGGACACTGTTACATTTCAGATTATACTTTTACAGACCTTTAAATTTGATGTGGCTTTCTGCCTTTCTGTAGCTTAAACCCATTCTTTTATTCTGTTTTCTGGAATAATAAAGTATAGGCCTTGACCTTCTAATGTGACATTTTTTTAGTTATTGGAATAAAACTATCCTATCACCATTTAGTTTTTTTCAATGCTAAACATACCCAACTCCCTCAACCTCTCTTCCTAGAATTTCATTTCTAGTCATTTGTGTATCCTGCTTGCCTTATCTATACCTGTTTGTATTTTTTTCTGTATCTTTTAAAAAGTTGGTCCCTAGACTTGATATAGAAACTTGAGATTGGTTCTTGCCAAAGAAGAATACAGTAGAACCATTAATTCCCATTACTTGGGGGTTTATTATTTTATTTATTTTATTTATTTATTAGATTTGTATGCCGTCCCTTTCCGTTACACTTTAGTCAATGCAGAAATATAAATCTACCAAATGATACATTTTGAATTATAATAGCTACCCTCTGGAGTATACTCTGAATATAATTTTCACACCAGGCCACTTATTGTCATGACATACACCGTATAACAAATTGCCTTACTAATCAGCATGACATGTGGGACTTTATCAAACATTTTGCTAATGTTAAGATACGTTAACAATCTTACAGAGGTTATATAGTCAACAGCAAGATCAGATTGGTCTGGCAAGACTCTTGACAAATCTGTGTTTATTTCTGATAGTTATCACATTTTTTAAAGATAGTAGTAATCCTCTTAACATTTGGTCTAGAGTTCTCCTACTATCAAGTGCTCCTAGTATCAACGTCAGACTGACTAGTCTATAGTTTGACATTTTTTGTTGATAACTATCACATTGTTCTAAGATAGTAAACAGATAGTCCCCTTAATATTTGCTCTAGAGTTGTCCTAGTATCAACGTCAGACTGACTACTCTATAGTTTGATGTTTTTTTCCAAGGCAAAAGGAAGATAAGTAACTCTTGCTATTCTGAGAGTACTTTTTAAGATCTAGCAGGATTTTTAAAGTTATCTCTAAACAGCTACACATTACACAGTATTTTAGGAGTCCTGTACATTATGCTTTACATATAAATGATGAATTATCCTTCCTGTAGAATAAGATATTTTATGTTTGGAAGGATCCTTTCCAATTTTTGTCTTAGTAATTCAATTACTTTGATTGTTCAACTTCTAAAATAAAAAATTCTACCAGTCAGCTTGAGAAATGGTCTAATTTACATTGAATTTCAAAATAATCAGTCAATTTATTATATAAATATAATATAAATATAATATAAAATATCCAGTTTTTCTTCATTTCATGTCATTAAATTGATCAGTCACCTACTATTAGAACTCTGATGTTACAAATTGAATATATAACTTTGAATAAAAATCCATATCAGTGATTAGATCATGCATTATATCAATAAAATTCTTTATCTGCCCTATATACAAAATTATTTATAACACTGTATCTTTATAGTGACATTCTGGTATGTTGGTTAGTTTAAAATTATCTTATTTTTGTTTTTAGATAAAACTTTGATTCAATGTATATTTAGCTCTCTTTAGAATGTGTTACTAGTGGTGTGGTTTCTATTATTTGCAAATGAAACTTTGACAGATTTATGGAGATGACAAAACAGAATAACTTTAAAAAAAACACTCAGTGAAATTGTTTCCATTGCAGTTCTATTGAGAGAAATCAAACATTGGAAAAGCTGCTGTGACTTAGAAGTGGAGCTCTTGCCTCACAATCGGGAGGTTGTGAGTTCAGTTCATAGGTAAAGACAGATGTAGTGTCTCCTGCTTGGGCAGAGGGTTGGACTACATCAGCGTTTCCCAACCGGTGTGCCACGGCACACTAGTGTGCCGCGAGACACGGCCAGGTATGCCGCAAAGCTCCTAGGGAAGCTCCAGATGGGCGGGGCGCTGCCGGCGCCCCTGCCTCAGTGTTGTCCTGTGGATGGTCTTGGGCTTCACAGTCGCTTCCTGGTTCCCTTTCCTCCCACCGCCTGTGTCTCCCGCCGTCGCCTCCCACCAAGCCAGCGGCCGTTGCCGTGGGTTCCTCGAGTGGGAGCTGCCGCTTCCCTCCGGCCAGCCCAGCCACGCTGCCGTAGAAAGCACAGAGGTTATTGCCACCGCTTCTGCCTCCACTCAGGGAGCCACCGTGGTCACCGCGCCTTTTCCTCTCGCTCAGCTCAACCACGATGGCTCCCTGAGTGGAGGCAGAGGTGGCGGCAATAACCTCTGCACTTTATACGGCAGCGTGGCTGGGCTGCCTGGAAGGAAGCGGCAGCTCCAGCCCGAGGAATGAGGCGCTGGCGGTAGACACAGGCGGTGGGAGGAGAGGGAACCAGGAAGCAACCGTAAAGCCCAAGACCAGCCACAGGACGACCTTCAGCCAGGGGCGCCGGGACTGCGCGCAGCCATGGTGGGAGTAGCGTGAGAAAGAGAGGATTCCATCCCATGAGGAGACGCCCACAGAGCTGCAGGTTCCGCTGCCATCGCCTTCTTTCCCTCCGCCTCTTTCTCCTCATGCAGCCTGAGCCCGCCTTTGCGAGTCCGCACTGACTTTCACTTCGCCCCATGATTTCCCCCAATTTCATCCAGGCCACCTCTTGCCTCCTTTTGAACTGTGGGAAAATCTGCGGGCGAAGCAAAAGCCAGGGCGGGAGAGAAGCACGGGGGTGGAGAAGGAGGAGAGCCCCTCAGTGCTTCCCCTCCGCCAAGCTGCCTGCTTGTCCTCACACCTCGTTGCTACCTCCTGCCTTTTCCCAGGGGCCTTTGGAAGGTACCCAGGGAAGGGGGGGGATTGGGGGTGGCTGCAGCGGCTTCTCGTCCTCCTCATCCGGCTGCTAACGCCCGCCCGGCCCCTCTTGCAGTCCCTTCACCGAGCGCTTTTGTCCCAGGCTGTCAGCGAAAGGGCTACAGGACAGGCGGGGCAGGCATTCTTCTCACAGCTGAGGCAGGATTTGGAATGTCGGGTGTGTGTGCGTGCGGGCTCCGCATCCCCCTGCCACCCGGAACTTTTAAAATAAGAAAAACCTTCGCCGGCCTCCGCAGAGAAGAAAGGAAGGGAGAGAAAGAGAGGCAGAGAGAGAGAGAGAAAGAAAGAAAGAGAGAGAGACATAGCAAGAGAGACAGAGAGAGAGAGAGAAAGAGAAAGAGAGAAAGAGAGCTAGCAAGAGAGAGAGAAAGAGAGACACACAGAGAGAAAGGGATAGCAAGAGAGACAGAGAAAGAGAGAGAGAGAAAGAAAGAGAGAATGAAAGAGAGATAGCAATAGAGGCAGAGAGAGCAAGGGAGAAAGAAAGACATATAGGGAGGGAAGGAGGGAGAGAGAAAGAGAGCAAAAAAGAGAGGAAGAAAGAAAGAGGGATGGAGAGAGAGAAAGAAGGGAAGGAAGGAAGAGAGAGAAAGAGTGAGGGAGAAATAGAGCGAAATGGAGGAAGATTTTTTTTGTCAAAACTTTTCTTTAGCCGCCGCTCCCCCCCCCCCCGCTCCCCCCCCCGTTCAGTGTTCCCCAGGATTTTGAAAATATGAATAATGTGCCGCAGCTCAAAAAAGGTTGGGAAACACTGGACTAGATGACCTGCAAGGTCCCTTCCCACGCTGTTAAACTATTATTAGCCTACATCTTCTATTAACTGAACAATTTTCCTTTTTTACCATATAAACTTTTGTTTATACAGATAAGTATTATTTTTAACTATTATGCCTTCTGAATATGTAATGTTGCTAACTTAACAAAACTGGAGAAGAATTTTCTGTTGACAGTTTATTTTCTGGTAGTAAAAAAACATGGCATGTTGAGATTGCACAGATATCTCTCCATATATTTATATGTCCATCCCTAATGTTTTGTTTCTGACAAATGGTGCAAACAATATTGTGCAACAGAGACTGTACAAATAATACAAGGGAGCAAGTTCCCTAAGTAATCAAGGAAAATTAACAAAAATTGGGAGTGGGGTTGAACTGAAGAAAAATACAAGGGAGAAATGTCGAAGAAACTATGAATTACTATGTCCTCAATTATGAGAAGTGAAATAAATATTTTTGTAAAGCTGCTAATTATAAAGTGTTTGCCTTGAGAATTGCTGATTATTAATTGTGGATGATTGAGTAACGCTTGCTAAGTAAGCAGAAGCAGATGAATGGAATGGAAAACTAATGAATATAAATTCAATGAATACAGAGGCTGATGAATATGAATGAGCGAGCAAATGGAAAATAGAAATTTTACAGAAGAGCTGTAAAAGAATTTTAGCTGCAATTTTTTTTTTTACAGTCCTTCTAACTGAAGCTCCACAGTTTACCAGCAATACTTCCGATATGTTTGTATCCTTACCAAATAAAGCATGCATATGCAGCAAATACAACTTCACTACAATGCTAAGAAAAAAAAAGAAGTAGAGGATTAGAGCAGTGAGTGGCTGTATTCCAACTCAGAAAATATCAAACTTTTCTTGGCTCAAGCAAAAGAGGCAGTAAAGCCGGTTCGGTCCCACAGAGTTGGCCTTCTTCGGGTCCCGTCGACTAAACAATGTCGTCTGGCGGGACCCAGGGGAAGAGCCTTCTCTGGGGTGGCTCCGACCTTCTGGAACCAGCTCCCCCCTGAGATTAGGATTGCCCCCACCCTCCTTGCCTTTTGCAAACTCCTTAAAACCCATCTCTGCCGTCAGGCATGGGGGAACTGAAACATCTCCCCCTTGCCCATGTTGTTCTGGTGTCTGATTGTGTGCTTGTTTTTATATATTCTGGGGTTGTTTTTATGAATTTTTTAGCTTAAAATTGTAATTGGATTGGTGGGTATTGGATTTGTCACTATGTACTGTTTTGCCATTGTTGTGAGCCGCCCCGATTCTGCGGAGAGGGGCGGCATATAAATCCAATAAATCTAATCTAATCTAATCTAAAGCAAGAAATGACATTGCGCGGGTGGGGGGGGGTATGTTAAAATCAAAGGAGTGAATTGAACCTTACTCTGTGGAAAACACTGATAAACCAGAAGCAAGAAGCAAGATGGTCTGTGTTGACAGAATTTAAGAAGAGCTTTAAGGCCATAAAGAATGCTCTTACAGTGGGAGGCTATGATGAACAATATGAGAGAAAGGAGCACTTCGGAGCAGAACAAATGGAATTGATTCCTGCAAATGGATAAAAAGAATTGTAATTAACAATGACAAAGAAGCAAAGGTAATGGCCACTAGATGGATAGGATGCCTTTTAAAAAGTATTATTTTAGAGTCATGGAATCAAGGATTGGAAGGGATCTTGGAAGACTTCTAGTCCAATGACCAAATCTTACAGAAGCACATATTAGGAATGTAATGCCAAAATCCATCATACAGGAAGTAAAGATGCTGTTATGAGTGGCTCTAACTTCTTTTTTCCTCCTTGCTACAATATCTTGATATATTGTATTATTTCAATTAAATGTCCTTTTCTATAATATACTTAAATATTACTGACATTCTATTCTTTAGATAAGAAAATTGAAAATAGAGAAGAAAAGAAGATCTTCAATCAATATTAATTATAATTTAGGATATCTGCATTACAATTTTATATGAAGTTGAATATAAAATTCAATAAAACCAACAACTTACCCCACACTATTTCTTTAAAAGGTTTTTATCTTAAATTAATTATTTAATATTAAAGTCTTATTGTAAATGGAGCAAATTTAGCAAGAACTAGACTAACAATACAGTTAGTCCTCAACTTATAACAGTTCATTTAGTAACCATTCAAAGTTACAAGGGGCCTGAAAAAAGTGATTGCTGTCCATTTTTCACACTATTGATGGCCAGTGCAGCATCCCCATAGTCACATGATCAGAATTTAGACGCTGGCAACTGACTCATATATAAGATGGTTGCAGTATCCTGAGGTCAAGTGATCATCTTTTCTAATCCGACAAGCAACGTCAAGGGAGCAGCCAGATTTACTTAAAAACCAACTTCCTAACTTAATAACTGCAGTGACACACTTAAAAACTGTGGCAAGAGAGGGCAAAACTCACTTAATGACTTTCTCATTTAGCAACATAAATTTGGGGCTGAATTGTCATAAGTCGAGGACTACATGTAATTAGAAAAAGAATGTTTTAACCAGAAGCTGAGTGAAAGTTTAAAAAATTACACACACATACACTGCAATCAGACAAAGCACCAAGGCAGATATGTATAATATGTGTTGCTTAATTTTTGAGTTGGCATTGGAAAAGTTAAAACTTAGAGCAAACTGATGGTAGAGATAAATACTAACACCACCCTCCACACAAGCTTGTTCAGATATATTCATAATAAGAGAAGAAGAAATAGTATTATCAACTCTTATTAAAGATGGCAAATGGGAACAAAAAAGAAAATGAAAAATTTTTCAATTCCCATTTTGAGTCATTTCTCAGAGAAGAGCGTGTAAGCTTCCCTAGGCACAGGATTCTAGCGAGTTTGATAGAAACATTGGCAGGAAGGAAATACCGGTACTTATTTCACAGGGTGGGAGTGATGTAATAAATAAACATCTGAGACTATTTACTAAGGTGTTATGACCACAGTGATATTTTAAAAGCAAATAACAAAATGTTCACTTAGGTTTTACAACAGTTAATTTATTCTTAGAAAAGTCATTTCCTTTAAAATAAGTAAACTTTAAGACATAGATATAACTT
Source organism: Erythrolamprus reginae (assembly GCF_031021105.1). Classification (NCBI taxonomy): domain Eukaryota; kingdom Metazoa; phylum Chordata; class Lepidosauria; order Squamata; family Dipsadidae; genus Erythrolamprus; species Erythrolamprus reginae. The sequence goes on along the minus strand of NC_091950.1, from coordinate 337,352,075 downwards.
ACTAGGTCTTTTGTAGTATTTCGAACACGGAAGAAAAACACCACCAAGGAAGTTGGGAGAAGTTCCCACACAAACAAGATTATTCCAAATACTATATAGCCAGCATCACCCAACTGGCATTTCAGATCTGCCTGTTGCAAAATTAAAGGGAAAACTGTTTAAAATAGTCAAGGATTAAATGTTTGTAAGCAGATAGTGAGATGAAACCTTATGTAACAAGCAATTTTCTAAAATTTCTGGCAGCTTCGAAATCTAAGTATTTTCCAAATTTTCTTAGCCTAAATAAATGAATATACATCTATCTGAACTATCAGTACTTAATGCTGAGCACATTCTTCCTTCCAGAACATTTCAATTAGTGAATGCTTTCTTAATTGTATCAATACTACACTCTGTATTAGAGATATATATTTAAGCAGAAGGATACATTCTGAAAACATAACTTCAAAGTGTTGAACTGTAGCCTGAATCAATCACGGATAAATTGATTTAACCCAGAATCAATCAGATTGACTAACATGCACTGTAGGTAATCTATATGTGAATCACTTGAAAGCATGCCACATTTAAATACATTTTAAAATAGATAACAGGATTAACTCTTCCTGTTACACAATTCCCTTTCTTCTAAATGCTTAATCCAGAATAGGAAAGGTTCCCATTGGTTTATCTAATATACAATTCTCATCACAAAGCTAAACTGAAATTTAAAATTCTCCTTGCCTAAAGTATTGCTGGCATACTACACCCCATTAAAATTATAGAAAAGTTAACATTTCAACATCGGCCATTATGATTTCCTCAAAGTAATTTATTTATTTATTTATTTTTGCAATGGACAAAGTGACTTATGGCTTTCCTGGTTTTAACATACTCCAGACTACAATTATTCAGTCACATATAAATATTTCCTTCCATCCTCCACTGAAGATTCCATACCCATTTTTATGAAAATGATGCCAGCAATCTTGCAATCTTTTTTTTTTCTTGACATACATGGTTAAAAAATCTTCAGCTAGTAATTGCAATGATGTGGGAGCAAGGAGGAAAGATGCTTACATTTACATCATTAAGTATAAATGAACATTGTATTGTCAGAAGAAATTGCTACACAGCACTTGCCTGATCAGATACATTGTACCAATCATAATCAAAAGAGTTCATCGCTTTATTTTGAGAAAATGATAAAATAACCAGGTTGTAACAGGCTCTTGAGGTATACAGTAGTATAACAGTTGCTCCTATTGTTGTTAACTGGCATACTGATGATCCCTAGAGAAGATATTAAAAGACAGATATTAAAACATACTTGTCTACTGTTCACTAAAATGTTCAAGGTTCTAGCTTTAGAGATAATGTGTTGCCAAATCTCAAGTCATTTTGGACCATCCTAAACATAGTGCTCTGTAATTCTGGAATCTAAAATATGATACCTTGCAATATATTTCCTTGGAAAAGAGAAAGCCATTTTTTTTTGTGGTAAAAAATCAAAGAAATATTGTCTCTTTAATGTTCCACACTGGAAAACATACCACGTCATAGTGGAAAAAGTGAACATAATTCAGGAAAAAAGTTTAAGATCTGCAAATAATTCACTCTTGCTTTTCCTAAAGCAGGAGGATAAATATGCTGATATTATCCTGCTGGCTAGGAATTATACATTATGCATATATGTGGACACCTGGAAAATGTTCAGCATCTTTTAAAAATGAAATTTATAAAATAACAACAAATGAAAGAAGGATTATTTTCTTATAAATCATTGCACTGTCCAACAAGGTCATCACAACGGTTGCAAAATCAGGTTCGTAAAACAGTTGCAGTTGTAGTACAACTACTAATACAGTGGAACCCCGACATAAGAGCTGCTCTACTTAAGAGCAACTCGAGATAAGAGCTGGGAGGGGAGAGATATTTTTGTTCTACTTACAAGCCCAAATTCGAGATACAAGCGCCAAGGAGCTGTCTCCTGAAGCCAAACGCTAACTTCCGCGTTCGGCTTCAGGAGACAGCTGCGAAGCGGCGCGCGTGTTTTAAAAGGTTGCAGCCGGCCTGGGGGGCTCGGGGGGGTGCTTGCAGCTTTCTTTCTTGCTCTTTTTCTTTCTCTCTTTTACCTTCCCTTCCTCTATTTCTTCTTTTCTTTCTCCTTCCCACCTTCTTCCCTCCCTCCCTCCCTTCACTCATTCCTCTCTTACTCTCCCCTTTCATAAGTTTCCTTGCTTCCTTCCTCTGTTCCTGTCCCTTCCCCCTTTCTTTCTTTCTTTCTTGCTCTTTTTCTTTCTCTCTTTTACCTTCCCTTCCTCTATTTCTTCTTTTCTTTCTCCTTCCCACCTTCTTCCCTCCCTCCCTCCCTTCACTCATTCCTCTCTTACTCTCCCCTTTCATAAGTTTCCTTGCTTCCTTCCTCTGTTCCTGTCCCTTCCCTCTTTCCTTCCTTCCTTCCCACCCTCCGTCCATTCATTCACCCATTCCTCTCTTGATCGCTTAAAGCCGGTCCCTGGTGCAAAAAGGGTTGGGGACCTCTGTCCTACAGGATTGGGTGGCAGAGAATAGGCGTTGATTGCTTACCTGAACGCCTCTTCTCGTACGGTGAGCGGGTACAGCAGTCACATGGGTTGCTCATGTCCAATCCGGTGGAACTGAGCCTAGTATTAAAAAAGCTTGCCGGATCCGCCCCTTCCCCAGAATTCGCGAATCCATAGACTAGGCTCAGTTGTGAAGCTCTGTAGTGTTCAACTCTCATTGTTAGAGGAAGAAAGAGATAGAAAGGTAAAGAAGACACATACAAGGGCGGGAAGTGACTGCTGTACCCGCTCACCGTACGAGAAGAGGCGTTCAGGTAAGCAATCAACGCCTATTCTCCGTACTGAAGGAGCGGGTCCAGCAGTCACATGGGACATACCCAATAGATGGTCCCTAGGGTGGGGTTAGCTTGCTATCGTGTGAGATAACGGATTGGAGTACCCTTCTGCCGAAGGCAGCGTCCGCTGAAGCGTAAGAATCAATTTTGTAGTGCCTGATGAAGGAATTTGGCGAGGCCCAAGTGGCTGCTTTGCAGACCTCCTCCAACGGGGCTTGAGTCGCCCAAGCGGCCGAGGTGGCTGCGCTCCTGGTGGAATGCGCAGTGATGTTCCTTGGAACTGAGAGGGAGGCCGACTCATAGGCCTTAGATATAGTCCCTCTGATCCAACGGCCTATTACTGTTGAAGACACTTTGGCCCCCATGACTCTGGGATGATAGGCTACAAAAAGTGCTTCTGACCTCCGAAAGGGTCCTGTGCGTTGGATATATATTCTCAGCGCTCTGGTGAGATCCAGGGTGTGCCATCTAATTGCCAAGGGATGGTCTCGTTGGAGGCAGAAGGAAGGTAGGACAATATCCTGAGATCTGTGGAACATGGAACTGACCTTGGGTAAGAAGGTGGGGTCCAGTCGCAAGACTACCTTGTCCTGATGGAATTGGCAAAGGTCCTGCCTGATTGAGAGGGCAGCCAGCTCCGAAATGCGTCGGGCAGAGGTAATAGCCACCAGAAAAGCTACCTTAAAGGATAGGTACCTGAGGGACGCCGATTTTAGGGGTTCGTATGGTGCCTGCGTGAGGGAGTGGAGAACCCGTGGCAAATCCCAGGATGGATACCTGTGGACCTTGGAAGGTCTGAGGTTGGCTATGCCCTTGAGGAATTCCTGAACTTCAGGGAAGGATCGGAGAGGCTGTCTGCGGGGGCCCCCTAGGACAGATGAAATGGCTGCCAGATGACGCCGGAGGGTGCTGGTGGAGAGTCCTTTATGGAAACCTTGCATAAGGAAGGAAATAATTCTGTGTATGGGGATGCACAGAGGGGAGAGACCTTCCTGAAGACACCACTGGTGAAACTTGGACCACGTGTGGTCGTAGATTCGGTTGGTCGAGCCCCTTCTGGCCTTTAGAATGACCTCCACTGAATCAGGGTCATGCCCACGCAGCTCTAAATCTCTCCTGATAACAGCCAGGCGGTGAGGTGGAACCACTCCGGGTCTGGATGGAAAGAGGCCCCCTGCCGCAGCATATCCCCCGAAACGGGGAGTCGCCAAGGGTCCTGGACGGACAGCTGTTGGAGATCTGCGAACCAGGGCCGGCGGGGCCAATGAGGGGCGATTAAGATTACTCGGGCCCTCTCGGTGAGGACCTTGTGAATCACGTCCGGGAGGATTGGAATCGGAGGAAATGCATAGAGTAGGCCTGGAGGCCATGGACTCCGGAGGGCATTGATCGCTTCCGCTCCCGGGGATGGAAATCTGGAATAGAAGCGAGGGAGTTGGGCGTTCGCATTGGTCGCGAAGAGATCCAGGACTGGTAGGCCGAATCTGAGGGTGATTTGATGGAACAGGTCTTGATGGAGGTTCCACTCTCCTGGGTCTATCGTTGCTCGGGATAGCCAATCCGCCTGGATGTTGAGACTCCCCGAGATGTGATCGGCTAGGAGCGACTGGAGATGTTTTTCCGCCCAAAGGCCCAGCTTGAGGGCCTCCCTCATGAGAGCCTTGGATCTCGTGCCCCCTTGCCTGCAGATATGGCTTTTTGTGGCAATGTTGTCGGTGAGAATGAGAACGTGCCGGTTGGGGATGCGAGGAGAGAAATGCTTCAGAGCCAGGGAGACGGCTCTTAACTCTAGCCAATTTATTGGCCTGGAAGCTTCCTCCGGGGACCACGTGCCCTGGGCTATCATCCCCTGGGCGTGGGCGCCCCATCCCGATAGACTGGCATCTGTGGTGATGACAAATTGATCCGGGCACCTGAACGGGGATCCTCTGTCCATGGCCGGAGACTTCCACCACTTGAAGGATCTGCGAACACTCAGTGGGATGACAATGCGTCGATTTGAGTTGCTGTGCCCCGATCTCTGAAAAGGCAACAGAAGCCACTGGAGTTCCCTAGCATGAAGGCGAGCCCAGGGAATGATGCCTATGCATGACACCATCTTCCCCAAAAGAGAAGATAGAGTAACTATGGATACTGAAGGATTAGATAAAATGATAGAAATTAACTCCACTATACTGAGTTTTCTCTCGGGAGAGAGAAAAACCTGGGAAGATTTTGAATCAATAATGGCTCCCAGGTGAGGAATGGAAGTGGAAGGTTGGAGGTGACTTTTTTCAAAGTTGATGGAAAACCCATGGTCCTGAAGGACTGACATGGTGACAGAAAGGTCTGATTTCACTCTCTCTAGGGAGTTCCCATGAATTAAAATATCATCAAGATAACATAAAATGTGGATGGGAGACGCCCGGATATAGGCCGCCAGGGACCCCAAGAGCTTTGTGAAGACCCGAGGGGCCGAGGAAAGGCCAAATGGCATCGCCCTATACTGGAAATGCCTGCCTTGAAAGGAAAAACGTAAAAATTTTCTGTGGCATTTGGCTATAGGAATGTGAAGGTAGGCCTCAGTGAGGTCTAAGGAGACCATGAAATCTCCCGAGTGAATGGCGGCCAAAATAGAAGACAAGGAGTGCATTTTAAACTTCCTATATTTGATGAATAGGTTTAGTTTCTTTAAATCCAAAATGGCTCTCCAACCTCCGGAGGACTTTGGAACCATAAATAGGATGGAGTAAAAACCTAGGCCCTTCTGACCGGAAGGGACCGGCTGAATGGCTCTAATGGACAATAGATGAGAAATGGCCTCCTCCATACGGTTACAATCTGAGGATGACCTGGGCGAAGGGCAGGAAATAAAACGTTTAGGGGGAGGAGAAATAAATTCTAAAAGAAGGCCTGATTGAACAGTGTCAATGACCCAAGGGTCCTTGGAGGTGAGACGCCAATTTGCAGCGAAATGAGCTAGGCGACCCCCTATGGGAATGGAGGAAAGGTTACCATCTAGGTTTTTTTGAAGCCCTGTTAGAGGCAGCTCCCCTTTGGAAACGAAAACCCCTACCCCTGGAGTTCCTACCTTGGGAACGAAAGCGGGGGGAATACTGACCTGGAGATCTCTGATAGGAAGCCGCTTGATCTTGCTGGCGCCCTGGGCGACGAAAGGACTGCGTTTTAGTAACCTTTTTTGTGGTTGGGCCCAAAACCTTCTTCTTGTCTGTGGTCTCCGTGAGGAGAGGATCCAGAAGATCACCGAAGAGAAGGTCGCGCTTTAAGGGGCCCTGGGATAACTGCCACTTTTGGCGAACTCCCGCTTGCCAAGGGCGAATCCATAGGAGTCTTCTTGCCGTTGTAGAGGCTGCAATAGACTTAGCAGAAAATCTAGTAGATTGTAAGGTGGCATCAGCCACGTACTGGGCAGCTGCAAAGACCTTGTTGAAGTCTTGTTGACCTCTCAAGTCATCTGGAGGAATGTGCTGTTGAAGTTGGCGAAGCCACAGCAGCATGGCTCTGGAGAAGAAGGAGGCTGCTGCAGAACTTTTAATGGCCCAGGAATCAGCGGAGAAACCTCTTTTGAGCATTTGCTCGATGCGCTTGTCCTCTGGACGGAGGACTTCCTCCGCCTCGCCTGGCACAGCCGCTGCCGAGTGAAGAATTTTGACAGGTTCATCTGGTTTGGGAAAAGATAGAAGCTCTTCATAGGAAGAGGAGAGTTTATACAACTTTCTGTCCTTGGTAGAGGGATTAAGGCCAGAGGCTGGAAAATCCCACTGTTTAAGTAAGGCATCTTTAAATAATTTAGGCATAGGGATTACCTCGTTATCCTCCTGTTCCTCTGTGAAGTAAGGTAAATTCTCCTCCGGGGGATCAGTGGAAGTGGAGGCTTGTTTCTCCTGGGCCGCTAATCCCGTAGAAATTCTAGCTTTGAGGAGGAGAGATTTGAATAGTTGAGAAGGGAAAATAATAATGGGAGGAGGGACCTTTATTTGGGATTCCTCGTCCTCAGATAGGCCCTGGAAAGGGTCTTCATCCTCCTCTACATCCTCATATTCATCTTGGGAGGACTCTGAGTCATCCTGAATAGGAGCTCTGACCGCTGGGGAAGAACCCAAGGGGCGGGAGGAACGAGAAGGAGGAAGAGGTAAAGGAAGCTCATTGATGGAGGAGAGTTTGGCATCAATGGCTTTGGACAACACAGCAAAAATAGATTGGAACTCAGGAGGTAAACTGGAAATATCAGCAGAAATGGCAGAAGAATCCCTAAAGGCCTGGGAGGATCCTGGCTGGGGGGAATCTTCCATAATATCTGGTTCCTCTGGACCTATGCCCCATAGGTTAGGTTGGGGTCTGTCTAGGTTTGGCTCATCCAGAGATAACACAGGGACCCCAGAAGGAGGCAGGCTAGAGGCCTCTGGTGGGTCTTGACTACTGATTACTTGGGCCTGCACTTTCAAACGTTTTGCTGATTTATCATGAATCTTTTGTAGGGCTAGGTCCCTTCTCTTCTCGGCCCTGGTGACCTTGGTCGAGGGGCGGGCCCCTGGAGAAGAGGAGGAAGAGGCCTGGGGGATACTAGTAATCTCATCGCCTGTAGGCCTGGCCTCTCTGGGACCTTTAGTTGTGCCTCTCTTGGGAAAGGTAGCCATAGTCTGACAATTAACAGAAGACAAGGCTGAGCCAATAATTAAATTATAAGGAGAAGATTTCAAGGACTTCCCAAGAGGAATGGATCCTGCTTCGAGGCCTCGAAGCTGCTGAAACGTGAGGACAATCTGGGCAAACCCAGAGTTCGTGCCCCCAAATCCAGCGGGGCCAGCCTCCCTAAACTTTGCAATTAAGTAAAACCAAGGCACTCTGGTTGGAGGCTAGGCCGGTGGAGAATTTAGCCTGGGACCCCCAAGGCCCGCTCCCGGATCCACGCGGTGGACTGAGGCCTACGCGGCTGGCAGAAGGCCAACACGAGAGGCCTAGATATTTTAAGAAAGGGCGCGAAGGCCTTCGCGCCAAAAAATCGCTTCGTAGAATTTCTTAAGGGGAAAAGCGATCGACTAAGTCCAGGAGACTAAAGGCGTCCCACTCCGCAGGAGGTATTTTATAAGCCCTTAAATATATTTTTATACAATAATTAAGCAATAATCCAATAATAAATACTTGCACCAGGACCTCCAGGCCAAGGGATTAGAAGAATCCACAAGCGGCCGCAGGAATCGTAACCGGCAAAACCGCCGGGGGAAAACGAAACCGCAACTTCTCCCAAGTAAAAAAGCCTAGCCGCTTTTTATTTTTTTTTCCTTTTAAAAACGGCTGGCGCAAATAGTGCAAGTAATTGAATAAAGACAATAAATCTTACTACTTTTTTGAAGGAAAGGTCGAAGGGAAGGTGTTAGAATGTTGAACGAGCATTCACAATACAACCGCAGGATATGCGAACTGAGCGAATTCTGGGGAAGGGGCGGATCCGGCAAGCTTTTTTAATACTAGGCTCAGTTCCACCGGATTGGACATGAGCAACCCATGTGACTGCTGGACCCGCTCCTTCAGTACGGAGAAGTTGAACATATGTAAATTTAAAAGTTTAAGAAAGTTTACAAGTTAAGTGAAAGAAACTTCATTATTCATTTATATGTACATGTACATTTCTTCATTAAAAACATGTCTTTCTGCATAATTTAGACTAACTTTGTGAGTTTTTTGAGGGCTGGAACCAATTAAAATTATTTACATTAATTCCTATGGGGAAAAGTCGTTCGAGATAAGAGCTGCTCGACTTAAGAGCCCAGGTCCGGAACGAATCAAACTCGTATCTCGAGGTACCACTGTAGGGCATAAATTAGAGCATTTCTAATAAGAGAATATTGCAATATGAAGGATAGGAAGATAATTTAATTAAAGGGAAATTTCCTTAATGAAAGACAATTAGCTCCTATATTACCCCTGGAGAGAAAAACAAACAACCACCCACCCACCCCAAAATAGAAAGAACCAAGGGTTCTTTGAAAAAATTCTTTGAAAAAAAGACACTTTTTTCTCCAGCTTTATACAACCTTTTGGAAAGAATAAAATCTCAGGGAATAAACCAATAGCATTCTCAGTGTTAAAACATAAAGAGCCTGACTTCATTCCAAGTAAGAATATAAGCAGTCTGCTTAATCGTTTCTAAAGCCTCTTTTGTCCACTTATTCCTTCATTAAATCTTCAGTGATGGAAATGAGAAAGATAATACAGTCTTTGGTTAGCTGCTGAGAAGTGACAGGTGGAAGTTTATTATTGTTCCCAGTCTTAAACTGTGGTCCTCCAATCATCTGATTGGACAGAGGATGTTGAAAATGCCAGATCATGGTATCTGAAATACCAGAATGTTCTGCCCACTTATAAAATTTCTGAAAAGTTGAGACATATGCACATCTCATAAAATCTCTCTGCATTCTAGATTTGGGTCACTCGGAATGTTTCAAACATTTTAACATGAAAAATTTTATTTTGCTTCCTCGATGCAATGAAAAATCAAACAATAATGCCACCCACGTTTAAAGATTGCTGACTTCTGAGCTAGGTCTTTGGAAAAATTTGGTATGATTATGTTTATTTTGGCAGCTTTGATTATATTACATTGATTTATTATGCTAGACAAATTGGTGATTTTTTTAAAGGCAAATATTATACAGATTAGTATGAAAAATGCCGTTCGTCAATATTGGACAAAGTGAAGTTTATAATTCAAAGAATAGGTTTCCTGACTACTATTCACATTTATATGTTGTTTCAGCACAATCTAAGCAGAACAAATTCTCAAGAATGTATCCACAGGAAAACAGCTGCATTTTCAGATAATTTTTTTTCAATACGGGTAACTCTTTACTTACAACAGTTCATTTAGTGACCATTCAAAGTTACAATGGCACTGATAGTGACTTATGATCATTTTTCACAGTTACGACCTTTGCAGCATTCCCATGGTCATGTGATCAAAATTCAGATGCTTGACAATTGGCTCATACTTTTAAGACCGTTACTGTGTCTCAAGGTCATGTGATCATTTTTTGTGACCTAACAAGCAAAATCATGGGGAAGCCAGATTCGCTTTTCAATCATGTTACTAGCTTAACAACTGCAGTGATTCACGTAATAACTATGGCAAGAAAGTTCATAAAATGGGGCAAAACTCAGAGCAATTTTGTGCTCAATTGTGGTCGTAAGCCAAGGACTACCTCTACATGTTGTGTGTGGAATGTGTTTAATTTTGCTATAAGTTTGCTTGTGGAGAATTGGAAATAACAGTGTGATCCTGGATGTTCCTATGCCAATATGAACAAAATAATTCTGATATTTTACAATAAACTGAAGGTCAGAATATCCCATCTTTTAACAACTAAGTTGGCTTTTTCCTTAGATCTAGATCAGTGGCAACTTGAAGATATTTGGACTTCAACTCCCAAAATTCGCCAGTCAGCAAATGCTGGCTGGGGAATTCTGGGAGTTGAAGTCCAGATATCTTCAAGTTGCCAAGGTAATCTAGATCAGTGATTTTCAACCTTTTTTGAGCCGCGGCACATTTTTTACATTTATGAAACCCTGGGGCACATTGAGCGGGGGGGGGAGGGGCCTAAAAAAAGTTTGGACAAAAAAAATCTCTCTCTCTCTCTTCCTCCCCTTCACTCTATTTCTTTCTCCCTCCCTCTTTCTCTCCCTTCCTTCCTCTTTCTTTCTCTCTCCATCCCTCTTTCTTTCTCTTCCTTCCTTCCTCTTTCTCTCTCCCTCCCTACCTCCCTCTATGTCTTTCTTTTTCTCTCCTTCCCTCCCTCTTTCTCTCTCTCTTGCTTTCTCTCTCTTTCTCTCTATCTCTTTATCTCTCTTTCTTTTGTTTTCTCTATCTCTCTCTTGCTTTCTTTCTCTTGTTCTCTTTCTCTCTCTCTCTCTTTTTAGCTCTCTTTCTTTCTCTCTCTCTCTTGCTTTCTTTCTCTTTTGCTTTCTTTCTCTCTTTCTTTCTCTCTCTCTTGCTTTCTTTCTCTCTGAGCTTCGCGGCACACCTGGTTGAAAAACACTGATCTAGATAATAGAACAAGACTATTGGCAATGAGTCCCTTCTTTTGTTAAAGTTTAAAAGGTTTATTTTTACTCAGGACATTTAGAGGTCTTTAGAGGTGTTTAAATGGGATGTAATTATTTTAGCTGGTTAGATAAAATTCGTAATGGATTGTGTATCATATGTGCATCAGAGGTGGGTTCCTATCAATTTGGACCGATTCTATAGAACTGTTAGTATTTTGGCGGTCTGGGTTGCTGGCATCGGTAGCGATCCAGGCCTGCCATGCCCCCAAACTGGTTCTCTCGGCGGTGCTGTAGGCGCCATCTTGTTTTTTGCTTCTGCACATGCACAGAATCTTTTTAGTACTGTGCATGTGTGCGTGCACAAAGCACGCCCGCCAGCACAGCACATTCCTGAGCAAACTGGCAGAAGCAGAATCTGGAACCCACCCCTGATGTACATATATGTGTCATCAAGATAGTCAGGACTCCTGTCAAATACATAGAGAAGTCCGTGTTTTTTTTACATTTTCAAAGGTGGTTAGCTACTGCCTTTAAACTGATTACAAACATAAACTTTATAACTTTATAAAGAAATAAAATAAACTATTAATTGGATTCACCCCCACTAATCTTGATTAGACACTGAAGAAAAATCCTTCCCTTCTTGAACAAGATACCATTCACTTATCTACATTGGAAAGGTCTGTTGTGGCCCACCAGCAGTCCTTGCAGCTGGTAGCGGATCCCGACAGAGAAGAGGCTGATGTGGTCATGCGTCAGCGGCCTGTGTAGCTGGCACCCGAGTTGGACAGTAAGGAGCTGGAGAGGACTCAGTGCCAAAAGGCAGGAGTCGTTCCTCAGGAGGAGGTCTCCTCGAGAGTAACTTTGGGGCCAAATGGCCATTCCCCTAGCTTATTTAAGGGATGATGACGCAGATAGCAATTTGCAGGAAACAACATTTGTTCATGTGCCTTCATGTCTTGAATTTACAGAGTTGGCCTTCTCCGGGTCCCGTCGACTAAACAATGTCGTCTGGCGGGCCCCAGGGGAAGAGCCTTCTCTGTGGTGGCCCTGGCCCTCTGGAATCAACTCCCCCCGGAGACTAGAACTGCCCCCACCCTCCTTGCCTTTCATAAACTACTTAAGACCCACCTATACTGCCAGGCATAGGGGATTTGAGACATCTTCCCCCAGGCTCATTATTATTTATGTTTGGTGTGTATGTGCTGTTTGGTTTTTAATTATGATAGGGTTTTTAGTTATTTTTAATATTAGATTTGTGCCATTGTAATATTGTTTTTATCTTTGTTGTGAGCCGCCCCGAGTCTTCGGAGAGGGGCGGCATACAAATCTAATAAATTGAATTGAATTGAATTGAATTGAATTAGAACTGTCTGCTCGGCTCTAGTTCTTTCTCTTGGCATTCTTCTTGCAAATTGCTTCTGGGCATTTTGCCAACCATTGTAAGCTTCCTGATATCTCCAAGACTGTTTGCTCAGAGTTGATTTATTATTTCACAGACTCCTGCTGGCTGTTAATCAAGTTGAATTAACACCCGGTGTTCAGCTAAGACTGTTTTACACTGTATTTGTGTTTGCCGGCTACTAAGAAAGCTCATTAGCAATCTTTAATTTAGGTTTGGACAGAATTTGTGTGTGCTGTGTTCTTTGTGGACAGGGGCAGAACATGGTTTCCCCATACTAAACAAAACACATACAGGGCAGAACATGGTTTCCCCATACTAAACAAAACACATACAGGGCAGAACATGGTTTCCCCATACTAAACAAAACACATACAGGGCAGAACATGGTTTCCCCATACTAAACAAAACACATACAGGGCAGAACATGGTTTCCCCATACTAAACAAAACACATACAGGGCAGAACATGGTTTCCCCATACTAAACAAAACACATACAGGGCAGAACATGGTTTCCCCATACTAAACAAAACTCATACAGGGCAGAACATGGTTTCCCCATACTAAACAAAACACATACAGGGCAGAACATGGTTTCCCCATACTAAACAAAACACGTACAGGGCAGAACATGGTTTCCCCATACTAAACAAAACACATACAAAACACACAAAAAAGCCCAAAGGTGTACTTTACCTTGGATTCCAAGTAAATATTTGCTAAGGACATTTTGGAAATCTTGTAGAGACAAACGGAGAGTGAGATGGCACAGAGTACAAACAGGGTGTCATTTATAGCAACCCTGACCAATACAATTATCTTCCTTTCTGAATTTTCTAATTTCACAAGCACAGCACATGTTAAATTCACCAGCAGGAAAAGTAGACTGACCATGAAAGACACCAAGTAGAGGGGTAACCTAAGCAAGGAGAGGGAAAATGGTATTAATTTTGCAATTATTATTTTTTATCAAATATTAGTACAATACTAAATCAGTCTTCCCAAAATTGGTATCTTCCAGGTGTGCTGAGATTCCAAGCTGCTTGAAAAAAGGCTTTGTGTTGCTCAGTTTCCCCCAGAAATGCATTATATGCCCTCTATTATAAAATAGTTTTAGAGCCTTGATTCTGTGATCCAAATTTCCCATCATTGAATTTTCAGGATTACACTGGACTGTATCTTCTCATTTCTAAAGTGACCAATCACAAACTTGGCTTGCACAAAGCACCGTAGCTGAATCTTAACTAAATTTTCTCAATAAATTATTAGAAATTAAATACAATTTTAATTATTAAAAGTAATTAAGCTTGCTTGCCCATCATGGAATAGCCTCCCCCTCCCCCTCAAAGATCTAGAAGGCCCAAACCCTCTTAATCTTCCTGAAGTCTGTGAATACCTGATTCTCCCTGCAGGTATTTGCATAGGATGGTAAGGAGCCCAATATAAGTTTAAGTTTCTTATGGTGCCCAGCTATTGTATTTTGTCTATTTTTAACTTGGTTTGTATTTGTTTTTCGAGTTATTAATATGTATTTTATGGTAACTGTTGTTAGCTGCCAGGATTATTCATATACAGCAAATGGGCAGATTCAGAAATACATGGGCATGTTTTTATTCCTAGAAACAAAATAAAACATGTCCCAATAGTATGCAACTGCTTTTTTTCCTTCATTCATGGTGGAAATATGTCTTTACCTGTATTTAAGTAATTCTGGTGAGTATTTAGATTTAGCTTTGAAAATCACCTGTAAGAAAACGAGACTGTGTTATTAAACATGCAATAAATAGGAGGGCTGGCTGTGAGTTCATTATATTTCAGATGGATGACTTGGCCACATCCTGCACTTCTGGCTTTCAAATTTGCAAATAGACAATATTCTATGTGGCAGCATAATTTTATTCATCAGTGTGTTTACAGGAAATATATACTGTATATCTTATCCTGGACAAAATAAAAAACCCTTGCAGTGAAGTGAAAGTAGCTTTTTATATAATCAAAGCAACCAAGCAAAAAAATAAATAAAATAACTATGATCATCCATTCAAGGACAGGTTCTTTTGAAAGGAAACAATTCTGTAATAGTGCTTGTGTTCTACTCCATAGTTCCCCAACCTTTCCGGCATTGCAGACTGCTGCAGGAGAGGGGGGGACAGGAGATAATTAATAAATAATAATAATAATAATAATAATAATAATAATAATAATAATAATAATAGTAATAATAATAATAATAGTAGTAATAATAATAATAATAATTTATTAGACTTGTATGCCGCCCCTCTCCAAAGACTCGGAGTGACTCACAACAGATGGTTCCAGGCAAGTGATTGGTAAGCACACGGGTGCTCGCCAACTGCTCGCGCAAGGGAAAATGCACATTTGTGAGCGCTCAGCTACTACTTTGGGCAGCCCAATTTTGAATACTTCATGGCCCAGTAGTGGGCTGTGACCTGGGGTTTGGGGACGCCTGTTCTAACGTATCTATTAATTCTATTGTGGTCTGACTGCTTATACTCCAAGATTAAAATAGGAAACACTATCTCAGACTGAGTTCAAATTGTAGGAATTGCTTGGATTCGGCCATTTAATTTCTTGGCATTTTTGCCACTTATCTTCCTCTGGAGTTCTTTTCAACTTTCCAGTCCAGCCCACCACCCTGGGATTGCTTGATGATCTCTCAGACCAGGTCCGTACAGTGGTGGGATGCTACTGGTTCACACCGGTTTGGGCGAACCGGTAGCAGTGGCATCAGGCTCTGCCCACCCACCCAGATGTCATCACAAATGCTGTGCGCATGCGCAGAAGTGTTGCACACATGCAAAGCACATGCTCCCATTCCCGAATTGGTAGCAAAGGTGAGTGAAACCCACTACTGGTGCTGTCCCGTGTTAAGGTCAGAGAAATGGTCAATAATAATAATTTATTAGACTTGTATGCCGCCCCTCTCCGAAGATTCAGAGCGGAATGGGCCAAATGAGTCTCATGCAGGTCAGAAAAGCACCAATGCTTGCTTCCATGATTGTCATCGACCCCTATTGACTACTGCATGGGACTTCACTATCTTTAGCTTTTTGCTTGTAGATTATTTTTATTTATTTATTTATTAAATTTGTATGCCGCCCCTCTCCGTAGACTCGGGGCGGCTCACAGCAATAACAAAGAACAATGTAAAATACAAATCTAATATTTCAAAGAGCTAAAAACCCATAATTTAAAAAACATACACACAACATACCATACACAAATTATATAGGCCTGGGGAAGATGTCTCAGTTCCCCCATGCCTGACGACAGAGGTGGGTTTTAAGGAGCTTATGAAAGGCAAGGAGGATGGGGGCAATCCTGATCTCAGGGGGGAGCTGATTCCAGAGGGTCGGGGCCGCCACAGAGAAGGCTCTTCCCCTGGGTCCTGCCAGACGACATTGTTTAATCGACAGGACCCGGAGAAGGCCCACTCTGTGGGACCTAACTGGTCGCTGGGATTCGTGCGGAGGAGATTCTGTTAGCTACAAGCAGATGGATACTCTACTGCTCAGTTCTTTTTAAACAAAGGAAATATTTCATCCTTCTTTCCTTTAAAAAAAACCCTCAAAGGGATCATAATCTTTTTTCAGAGTTGCATTATATAACATATCAAAAGTAGGAGCAGGGCATATTCAAATAGGTCATACATATAACTTTGGCACTATAAGAAATAAGATAATGATATAATTTTATTTATTTCCCATATTCAATTTCTTCTCAGAAATTGCAGTTTCCCTTCCATCCATCTTTGTGGCACCAGCTTTCTCAAACTGGTCTCTCTTTAGATTTGTATCTTTCAGCCACTAGAAATCTCATCAATGTTTGAGGAAGTTTTGGAGTTGAAGGCTACATATCTTGAGTCTACTTAGATCTGTCATAGGGGCAGGAAGAATCAGAGTTTTATATAATATGGGACAAATTCTACAACTGGTTAGGGAAAAAAACAATGAATGAAACTAAATTACATGCAAATAGAAAGAATAATCTAAAACTGAAGCAATAAAGTGAACAGAACACAATAATGTAAATATAAGATAACTATGGCATGCAAAAAATATATTAGAAATGTTGTAAAGGTATAAGTATTTGACATAGGATTTAAAGCTCCGAAAATAAATTCTGATAAAAAGAGGGGATGTATAGAACCCATTTTTATGTTCTATGTTTGTTTTGCCTTTTGTACTGTTGTTATGGTAAAATTTTAATTAAAAAAATAAAAAAGATAATAATATAATTTTATTTATTTCCCATGTTCAATTTCTTCTCAGAAATTGTAGTTTCCCTTCCGTGTATCGTTGTAGCACAAGCTTCCTCAAACTCGTCTCCCTTCAGATTTGTAGCTTTCAGCCATTAGAAATCTCATCGACGTTTGAGGAAGTTTTGGAGTTGAGTCTACTTAGATCTGACACATATTTCAGAAACAAACAGACAATCTATTACTCATAATTATTAATCATGGTTAATAAGAACATTCAGAGTGGTATATTTTTGTAGAGACAACACTCTTCTCAGAATTTTCCTTCAATATGCTTGAATGATAATTCTGGCGCTGACATTTCCCCAGTTGGTAAAATAACTAAATAATCCTCTCTCTCTCCCCCCCCCCTAAAATCTGCACCTTAAATGTATGGTTCTTATTCTTTTTAATGTTTTACATTGTATTTTAATTGTATGACTATAAACCTCCTAGGGTCGACTCAATGAGATGGGCACATAGAAGTATAATAATAAATACATAAAAATAAATAAAATAATTCCAATTCACAGCTTACTAAGAATCGGACAATGAGAAGTGACAAATAGTCCATTCTTTTTTAATACTGTATAATCTTTACAATCTTGGGCCAATCTTTACAATCAATTGGCTTGGCCCTCGGTTGTTCCGCTTTATGTTTGATTTGTTTTGATCGCATGATTGTTTCTTAATAAGGGTTTTAAATATTGTTTTTTAATATTGGATTTGTATTTTGTATTGTCTGTTGTGAGCCGCTCCGAGTCCTCGGAGAGGGGCGGCATACAAATCTAATAAATTATTATTATTATTATTGTTGTTGTTGTTGTGCTGATCCACTTTATTGCATATATGCTCTTCTCAACCCATCTCCATTATACTATTTTCCTGAATGTTCCCTTCCTTTCCCCAGCTGTTTTAGGATGGTGCTTTGGGAAATTATATCTTATAGCTATCACACACAATTAAGTGTTGAACACTTCTATCCTGACAACACTTTCAGAAACAGATGAGCCATCATGATTGTCTTCAAAATACATATTTAATTATTCGTATAATTACAGCAGGTAGAATGGCATTTGTGCGAAAATGGAAAGCAACAAAAAACCCTTCTGAAGGGGAGGTAATTTTAAAAATACTGGATTGTCTGAAAATGAGTAGATTGACAAATGAAAATTAAAGATAAGAAAGACTCTAAATATTACAATGGTGGAAATTTTATGATTGGTTAGAAAATGAATATGTATAGAAGATAAGTAATATTGATTAAATTGGAAGAAGATAGAAAGTTGAAGTTGGTAGATCCAGGTAACAAAATTAGGTAGCTGAGGAGGCAGTTTTATGTAGTTAAGTACCTAGGAAAATATAAGATCGATTTATCTAAATATCTATCCCTCTCTTTCTCTCTCTCTCTCTCTCTCTCTATTTTCTAGTATATGTATATCAGAAAAAAATAAGTTTAAGAGTTGCACCCTTAATTAAATGGAATTTGGGATGTTAGTTACTGTCTGTTACCCATAAAATGGAAGGGTTAAGAGGGAAGGGTTAAGAGGGAGTAGAGGAAGTAGAGAAGGAAGGGGAAAAGGGGAGAGGAGGGAAGTAGGAAAGCCGGAGAGAAGAAGAGGTAGAAGGAAGAGAAAGAAATAAAGAGAAGGGAGTGATATGACATAAAGGGAAATACAGGCAGGCAATAAAAGTATAAAAGGTGCAAATTAGAATGTTGGTTTATGTTTTATTGAATAGAAATGTATAGCTGTATATTTTGTAATGAATTATGGTATATGTATAGATGTACTGTGAAAAAAAATAATAGAAAATAAATAAAAATAAAGATAAGGATTAAAAACATAGAATAACATTCATGTACGGAATGGAGGCATTTGATAAAACAGTATTCATTTAAAGGTCGAAACATTCTCAGATTAATCTTGATTAATGAACACATTCAGAAAGATTTCCTGGCTATAATCCAGAAGTGAGTTGCCATTGCTTTGTTCCAAAATGTTTTTTACAATTTCTTAACCTAGCCTAGCCTGATATTCCCTGTTGATCTCCCATCCAAGGACAGATAATCCTTAATTTAGGAGCGTAAATGAACCTGGACTTATGATCATGGGTTATTGCTTGTTTTTTATATATTGGGGTTTCTTTTGGATTTTTTAACCTAAAACTGTAATTTAGATTGCTAAATATTAGATTTGTTACTATGTATTTTTTTTTACCATTGTTGTGAGCCGCCCCGAGTCTACGAAGAGGGGCGGCATATAAATCCAATAAATCTAATCTAATCTCTTGCAGTCGTAAGTCAAGGCATCATGTTATTGTATGTGATTTTTCAACATTATTTGCAGTGGTCATTAAGTGAATGCAGTGCTGGTTAAACAATCCATTTTCTCCAATGGGTGAAGGTTTTTTGCCCAGAAACTGGAAGTAAACACCAGAAACTAGCAAAAATATCATCTGATTCTTTGTCATATGACCACAGGACACTGCAAACAACCGTAAAAGTGTGTTCTTTGCCAAGCATCAAAATGCAATCATATGATTTGCATAGATGACAGAGAAAGTGTTCGCACCCATCACTTTCTATTAGATTGTATACAAAAGACAAAAAAGGACAAAAGAACAGAGACAATACAATGCATGCCACAAAATGTGTAATAGAGTGGATAATATAAATCCTAATATAGGTGGGAAAACATGTGAGCCAAATTCTAGTCCTAAAGTAGAATGGATGGGGATGTGAATATGGAAGTGAACTGAGCCAGTGATTTTGAAAACAGGTTTATGCTTCCTCAGTACTGTATTTTGTTGGAGAGGGGCTATATTTATTGAATGTATTTAAAATACCATACTTCAGAGTAGATCTACATTATATGTAATACACACAGGAATTTTCAATGTACAGTATTGTCCACTTTGTCAGTCAGTTTTATTTGTTTGTCTGAAATGGTATAGAAACCCCTGCTTGAGCTAAGACCAGAAAACTTCCCAGGCCCCTTCCTTCTATTATTCTGGAAATCTGTTAATTATGAGACAAGAGTAAGATTCAAAAAGGATATAATTCAGCCTTCCACTACTTTTTTCCTACAACTTCTTCCTCCTAAGCTCTGCCCATCATGGTTCAAAATCTAAAATAAACCCAACTAAGATAAACAGTCATAGACGCAGAGATCCCAAGAAACAGTTGAAAGGCAAGAACATCTTAAAGCTTTGCTTCTTTCATTCCTTCCATGATGCCACATTTCCATTACCATTGTCTCAATAGGTTGTAGTAGCATTTCACCAACCTTGCCTGGACACGGGGGCTAAGCAGGTTGGCCATAGTTAGTATTGGAAGAGAAGACTAACAGGACACCCCAGAAACCGTAGGCTAGAATGGGAAGTTGAAATGTACTATGAAAGAATGAGATGGCAAACAACTTGCAATATCATTGCCAAGAAAAGTACATAGACATGTCGCTAAAGCAGTGTTTCCCAACCTTGAGTACTTGAAGATATCTGGACTTCAATTCTCAGAATTCCTCAGCCAGCGAATGCTGGCTGGGGAATTCTGGGAGTTGAAGTCCAGATATCTTCAAGTTGTCAAGGTTGGGAAACACTGCCCTAAAGTCACAGGAATCAATCAAGAATGACTAATATTCTGTTTTAAACTTGTATAAGGATTATGGGATTTGAAATCCAACACCTCAGGGGCACCACATTGGAAAAGTCCATCATGATAGATTGAAAGACTCAGCCTCTTTTTCTGCCAATTAATAATTTGTTAATTATTCATGTTTCTTGGCATAACTTCAGTGGCTCTTTCAAAGTGTTTCTTCTGTCCTGTTAACGAACAATGTGTATAAAGGAAATTCTTAGCAGTTGTGCAAGTATTTCCTAGGTTTTATTAACATTTGGTAACTTGTTCACACCAAGCAGGCTGGACTTAAGGCACACTGAGGCATACCCTGTCTTTTAATTTGGATAAAGGTTGCCTCTGGACTGAGAGTGTGTACCTTGCCTCCCTTTTACACTTGCCCATGCATGTCTGATGTGACAATGTAGGTGTAATAGTTAAAGGGGTAATCTGTGGCAACAGGCAGATTTACAAGTCGAACTTGTCACCTGATATTTATCTGAATCTTTTGACTATAGTAAGTGGAATGCAATCTTAAACATGTTTACCTTGAATCACAATTTTAAATGAATCAATTCCTATTATGTTCAGTGGGAATTATTTACAGTGAAATAAACATGCAAGAACAGCAGTTTGACTTGTATTATATATTTTGGCGTTATTCTATTTAAATACTTGTTACTTGTTCACTAAAGAGTATCCAAACCATTTGTTAATGCAGGGGTCGACAAAGTTGTTCAGAATCTAGGAGCCAGCCAAAAAATTTAGGAGCCAGAATTTTTTTTAAGCAAACTTGGTTTTTTGCCGAGTCTCCACCTGACATCGCTTTCACCCCCTCTGTCTCCTCCTTCCTCTCTCATCTCTTTCCTTCCTCTCCCTCCCTTTCTCTCTTTCCTTTCTCTCCCTTTCTGTCTATCCTTTCTATCTCTCACCCCTTCTCCCTCTTTCATTCCCTTTCTCTCCCTCCCTTTCTCTCTCATTCCTTTCTCTCCCTCTTTCCTTCCTATCTCTCTTTCTTTTTCTCCCTCCTTCATATCTTCTTTCTCTCCCCCTTCCTCCCTCTTTCCTTTCTCCCCCTCCCTTTCTCTTCCTTTTTCTCTATCCTTTCTACTTCTTACTCTTTCTTTCTCTCCCTCCTTCATTCAATTTTCTCTCCCTCCCTTTCTCTCCCTTTCTCTCTCTTTCCTTTCTCTCCCTCCCTTTCTCTTCCTTTTTCTCTATCCTTTCTACTTCTTACTCTTTCTTTCTCTCCCTCCTTCATTCAATTTTCTCTCCCTCCCTTTCTCTCCCTTTCTCTCTCTTTCCTTTCTCTCCCTCCCTTTCTCTTCCTTTTTCTCTATCCTTTCTACTTCTTACTCTTTCTTTCTCTCCCTCCTTCATTCAATTTTCTCTCCCCCCCTTCCTCCCTCTTTCCTTTCTCCCCCTCCCTTTCTCTTCCTTTTTCTCTATCCTTTCTGCTTCTTACTCTTTCTTTCTCTCCCTCCATTCAATTTTCTCTCCCTCCCTTACTCTCTCTTTCCTTTCTCTCCCTCCCTTGTTCTCCCCTGGGGCTGCCTGTGCCTGCCCTGCACCACCCAACACGGACGGACAGCCCCCGGTCGTCGGTTCGTCGCCCCCCACCCCCCCACGGAGGGAGATCAGGCTGGCGAGGGCGGTAGAACTACGTCACCAGCCACTGGAGGGAGATCGGGCTGGCGGGGGCGGCGAATCCACCTCCCCAGCCGCGCGGAGGGAAATCCGGTAGGCGGGCGGGTGGCCGCGGCTCCCTGCGCGCCCCTGGAAAAGCGTACAGGGAACGGTGCCCGGGGCCGCTTTAGCCGCCCCCCTCCCCCCGCCATCTCCCCGCGACTGCCTGTGCCGCTGCAGCCGCGCCCCCCCCCCCGCTCCCACCGCCAGTGCCCTCCCGCCGGGCAACCAAAGGACACTTGCCGATGACGACAGGGAACCTTCAGCTGGGCGGGCGCTGCCGTGCCGGTGCCTCCGACCTCCCGGTTCCTGCTCGATGCCGCGGTTTCTGGCGCTCTCCTGCTGGGCCCCAAAGAAGGAAGGCGGGAAAAAGGCGCGAAGAATGGAGGTCTCCTTCCTGCCTGCCTTCTTTGGGACCCAGCAGGAGAGCGCCAGAAACCGCGGCATCGGGCAGGAGCGGAGAGGTCAGAGGCACCGCAGCGCCCTTCTAGGCGCCAGACAACATTTTCTAGGCGCCACTGGCGACCAGGCGCCTGGGTTTGTCGAACCTTGTGTTAATGCAATGTGTGACCTGACTATATTCTTTCAATTTATCCTCTAAGAAGTAAAATATGTCAAAACATAATTGTTTTCTGTGTAATACTTTTGGAAGTCCTTGTTTTCAATAAAGTAGTAATAAAACCATCTCATTTGCATGTAATGAAAGACTTGTATACCTTTGAATATTAAGGCACTTTTAATAAGTGATTCTGGTCCAAGTTCACAATCACAATAAAAGTTATAAATCATTATAATATGAAGCACTGAAGCTTAACTTCAATGAGACCTCTCCCTACTTCCTATTTTAAATGTTCTGCTTAACCTCTTTAAAATTTCAGTAATGCTTTTTCCTTGCTCGTTTCTATAAAAAAAAATCTCAGCAAAGCTTATTTATTACTAAAGACTAAATTTAATATCCACATTCCTTATCATTTATTTGACGTATTTCAAACATTAAAAGTGTACAACATGTGTTTCTTTCACGACTCCTTTCAATTATTCACACAGCACTGCAAAATAGGGTTTCTGCCTCTCTGAGCATGTTGTTATTAAGAATAGTTTTGAGACTTCCTATTTCTCTGATCCCATTTCAAAATTTTGCACCCACGCCAGCATTCAAGAAAAGATTTCCTTTGCATATAAAATCATCACTGCTCACTTAACAACAAGGGGGAAAAAAATAAAAGACACCACTACATAACACCTCCATTTGCGAACTGTATCATTTTGGTGAGGAGAAAGAGGAGAGGAGTGGATAAAACAAAGCTTGATGGAAAATCTCACTTCAGTTTTAAATGGCCAGAAATCTTTTATTTGTCCTTCCCCCTCTTCCTCCTCTTCAGAGCAACCAAGATCCAGATTTCCTGCTGTATTGTGAAACCTTGTAAAAATCAGCTGTTCTGTCCAACTGGCTGAGTAAGTGTTTTGTTGTTGCTACCTTCTCCTCTACAAATTAGAGCTCCTCCTTCTCCTCCAGATGTCCACTTTTACGGTCTGCTACCACAATAGTTTCAATAAATGGGGGGTTAGATAGAACTAACATATGAAGCTTAACTAACATGTTAGAACTAACATATGAAGCCTAACTAACTAATATGTTAGAACTAACACATGAAGCTTAACTAACATGTTAGAACTAATAGAAACATAGAAACATAGAAGACTGACAGCAGAAAAAGACCTCATGGTCCATCTAGTCTGCCCTTATACTATTTCCTGTGTTTTATCTTAGGATGGATATACTAATAATATATGAAGCCCAACTAATATGTTAGAACTAACATATTAAGCTTAACTACCTAATGTTAGAACTAACACATGAAGCCTAACTAACGTTAGAAATACTATATGAAGCTTAACTAATGTGTTAGAATTAACATATGAAGGCTAACTAATATATTAGAACTAACATGAAGCCTAACTAACATGTTAGAACTAACATATGAAGCCTAACTAACATGTTAGAACTAACATATGAAGCCAATCTAACTAAAACGAAGCCTCCTGACTGTATCTAAAGCAGGAGTCTCCAAGCTTGCCAACTTTTAAGCCTGGAGGATTTCAACTCCCAGAATTCCTGCTGGCTGGGGAATTCTGGGAGTTGAAGTCCTCCAGGCTTAAAAGTAGCCAAGCTTGGGGACCCATGATCTAAAGTAAGCTATTCGCGGCCGTAGCACCGCGCCTGTCCGGCCACCCGAGCGCGGGAATGTCCGTCCGCCCGTCCCACCCCTCCCTTACCTGGGTGAAGTAAAGGTTCATAAGCGTCAGGGTGAAAAACTGGAGGCACACCGGGAAGCAATAGAGGAGCCAAAAGGCGAAGGGGCTGAGGGAATTGGCGGCCACGAAGTCCTTGAAATAAAAGGAGAAAAGCACCGTCCGTAGAGAAGCCCAGAGCAGGCAGAGAAACAAAAAGACCGTCTGGTAGCTAAACCTCTTGTGCCGGTAGTGCAGGACCAGCCAGAGCTGGAGGTAAATGAAGAGGAAGAGGAGTGAGTAAAAGACGGTGTAGGCGACGGTGAGACCCAGCTTCACGTACGGAGGCACAGCCGGGCTCAGGGTAGGCAGGAGGCTGCCGTTCCTCAGCGCGTCCCATTCCAGGGCCTCCATCGCTGCCCGGGATTCGAGCCGGAGAGCTCGGGCTTAACTTTGCCGACGGCGGCTCCTGTTGTTGCCGTTGCCGCCGCCTTTCATCTTCGTCAGGAGAGGAACCGAGCGGACGAAAACAACCCGCACTTCCTCTTTGGCAGCGCACTGGTGGCTGGAAGCACATGATCTCGGGACGGAGGGATTCATTGGCGCGTCCTCCATCAGCAGCGCAGAGAGAGCGGCTGTTTATTTATTTTATTTTTTATTTTATTTTAATTTAAAGTTAGTTAGTTAGTTAGTTAGTTAGTTAGTTAGTTAGTTAGTTAGTTAGTTAGTTAGTTAGTTAGTTAGTTAGTTAGTTAGTTAGAATAGAATTCTTTATTGGCCAAGTGTGATTGCACACACAAGGAATTTGTCTTTGGTGCTTATGCTCTCAGTGTACATAAAAGAAAAAGATACATTTGTCAAGAATCATGAGGTACAACACTTAATGATTGTCATAGGGGTCAAACAAGCAATGAGGAAACAATATTAATAAAATTCTTAAGGATACAAGCAACAAGTTACCATCATAAAGTCATAAGTGGGAGGAAATGGGTGAGAGGAATGATGGGAAAAAACTAGTAGTAATAGTAGTGCAGACTTAGTAAATAGTTAGTTCCATTTGTATGCCGCCCGACTCCCTAAGGATTCTGGGCGGCTCACAAACAAAGAAGAACAAGACATGTAGTATTAAAATATTCGCACACCTAAATAAAAAAACCGTTTAAAGACCGTTTAAAACCTACAATAATTGGCAAAAGAACACCACTGTACAACACTGAATTGTACTACAGTATAGTACTAAAGTACCAACACAGACTTCAGAGGATAATCAGAACTGCTGAAAAAAGAATTGCTGCCAACCTGCCTTCCATTGTGGACCTGTATACTGTAATGTATCTCCCTCTCTGACCATTAAGAGTTATGTGTGGTTGTGACTGTATAATATTGATTGTTTTTTAAGATAGTGGGTTTTTAGTTAAAGTTTAGATTTGTATTGTACTGTTTTATTGCTGTTGTGAGCCGCCCCGAGTCTTCGGAGAGGGGCAGCATACAAGTCTAATAAATTGTTGTTGTTGTTGTTGTTGTTATTATTATTATTATTACTGCACAAGTCTAAAAGAGGGCAATGAAAATATTTACTAGCCCCCCTTGCCTCCTGGACATAAACTGTTTCAATTCCTACCCTCAAAACGTCTCTACAGAGCACTGCACACCAAGACAACTAGACACAAGAACAGTCATTTTGTCTTCACTAATTGCATTAGTAAGATTTGTCTCTTAACAGATTGGGTGTATTTTCCATCTCCAATATCCTGCATTAAGTGGAATCAGATCCTCAAGAAAGAATCTGTTCTTTATCAGAACTGCCAGTGAAGCGATTTCAGTCATGTAATGTAGGTTTGTCGTGTTATGGCAAACCTGGCTGAAGATTATGTTATGGATACGAGAGAAATATAGAATAAAAGTCTGCCTATGAGATCGGTCCTGGAGAACCTCCTGAGAACAAAAGTGTTTGTCCTATGACCCCATGAAACTGAGGATGAAATTATATCCACTTCAATTTCATGCCTTTGTTGGATAACTGCTATAGCAGTTTTAAACAGAAGTCTTCAAACTTGGCAACTTTAAGACTTGTGGACTTCAACTCCAAGAATTCTGGAAGTTGAAATCCACAAGTCTTAAAGTTGCCAAGTTTGGGGACCCCTGATTTTAAAGATAACAAAACAATTGTAGATCAGAGGTTTTTCCAAGCAAAGAAATACCTAAAACTAGGGCCAGGTTATCAGAGATAAAGGTGATTGTATTAACTTTAAATAGATTAGCAACTCCTCCTTTTATATTATCTACCTTTAGTGATAGAATTTTGTTTCAGGATAGGAGATCTAGCAAAGGAGTCTAGTTTTTATAAATATGTTTACTTAGCAACAAGAAACGAAAAAGGAAAAATAAACCCATTATTTTTTCTAAAAGATTAAGAACCAATGGGATAAATTTTAGTGGCAATTAGCGTATTTGGGAAATCCAAAAATAAGTTTCAAATTGTCCTATTCACTTAATTTCTGAATAGATAAAATATAAGGTGGGGTGGTAATGCAATTGTCAGAAAATCGGGGGGCGGGGATTTGTTTGTCTATTGGAATTCAAAATTCTTTTATTCTGACTTATTGCAGAATGCTGAGTATGTTACAAAGGGCATTAAAAAACACACTTTACTATTGTATATAAAGCCGCATGAGTCCTAGCGACCGGTTAGGTCCCACAGAGTTGGCTTTTTCCCATCAACTAGACAATGTTGCTTGGCAGGGCCTAGGGGAAGAGCCTTCTCTGTGGGGGCTCCAGCCCTCTGGAATCAGCTTTCCCTAGAGATTCACACTGCCCCCACCCTCCTCGCCTTCCGCAAACGTCTGAAGACTTCTGTGTCGTCACGCATGGGGCCATTAGACTCTAGCTCCCTTGGCCGATGAAAGTAATGTATGCTTGTTGTGTGAATAGGAATGATTGATTCTTAATGTTACGGGCATTTTAGATTAATTAGCTTTTTAATTAATTGGATAATGATGTCTACATTGTTTTTTATATTTTGTAAGCTGCCCCAAGTCCTCTTGGAGGGATGGCATATTAATCAAACCAGACCAGACCAGACCAAACCTAAACCTAAACCTAAACCTAAAATAAAATAAAATAAAATAAAATAAAATAAAATAAAATAAAATAATAATGTCCCAATAAATATAAGTCAGAATAACAAGACAGCAAACCAATGAAGGGTGTCTACAGTTTACAGGGCTTGGACAAATAAGGAAAATCTCACTGTTTTTTTTTTTATTTGATTCATATGGCCACCCATCTAATGAGTGTACTATAAAATTATAAAACAGTAATAGTTATTAGATGGCAAAGTCCACATTCTGGACAGAGAAGACCACTGGTTTGAAAGAGGATCATAGAGGCCATCTACATTAGGAATGAACATCCGTCTCTCAACAGGAATACAACATCTTCCACATCCTGTTTACAGTCCTTTCTGCAGTTCCAAAAAGGTGCCACGTCCATTTGCACTATTCAGGTGACCCTGAGGGCACAAATAAACCTCCAAACAGCCTCAAGGACTCTCAGAAAATATGCTAACAACCAAATGACTGCAAGGAATATAAAGCCTTTCATCCTCTACTATTCAATCAGAATTGAAGAAGCTTCTTGAATGAGAACTGAAACAACTTCAAGGCAAAACAAAGTTTGGTTCCATTTTGAAAAAGCAACTTTAGGACAACCATGACTTGGATGAGTGAGAACCTCCATAGACAAAATACAAGCCAACTATTAGATCCCTTAGCTTGCTATTGAAAACCAAGGCAGATAAGAGTAAAAGGATAAAAAGAAAGACTAAAATATGCCAATGAATGTCTGAGCGCCTATAAACAAGATATCTACACTTTATACCCAAACAACTAAAACTAGACCAGATAATGTAGTGTGGACATTCATAGAGATTGCAGAATAACAGTGATTTTACCCTTAAGATACCTTGGAAAATTGTCCTGCCATTTCCCCTTTAATCCCGTCCATCTCGGGCTTTTCTGGGCTGCCAGAGGAGCTTTTCGGTGGTGCTTAAGGAGGCTTTGGTAGTCCAGTCCTTTGGCGAACAAAGCATTTTCCTTTCTCTGGGTGCTTGGAGAGGGAATAAACCTCTGCCAGTGCCTAGAGACAAGAAACACTCCCTTTGCTCTGGGCAGCCTGGAGCGAACAGAGCATTTTCCTTTCTCTGGGCGTTTGGAGAGGGAATAAACCACTTCACTGTGGTGACTCCCTCGCGCTGCCTCCCATACACCCGGCGCGAGGTTGCCTCCTGCAGCATCTGGGCATGGAAAGGCAAAAGGGGGCACTCACCCTGGCCAGATAAACTCAGCTTCAGCCAAACCGAGGAGTCACCACAGTGAAGGATAGGCGCCGGCTACAAAGCGAGCAAGCGAGAGGAGAGGGAAGCCCTTCAGCATGGGAAGAGGAAGCAGGTAGCAGAAGCAGCTGTAGCAACTGCCTTTCGGTCAAAGGAGCAGGAGGTTCCCCCCTCTTGCTCGCCTGGGTTTCTCTCTGGCGCAGTGTATAGGAGGCAGCCTTGCACCAGGTGTATTGGAGGCACATGCTCCTCCTCACCACCTCGGAGTTCCTCTTTTATTTAAAGCCTTAAAGTTTTGGATTTTTTTTATTCCCCTCACCTCACCTTCTTCCTTCGGCAGCGACTGTCCTCCTCCTCTTCTTCCTCCTCCTCCTCCCACCCAAATTCTGAGCTTTTATTTCTTTCCTAATGGGTTTGCACGTATTATTTGCTTTTACATTGATTCCTATGGGAAAAATTGCTTCTACTTACAAACTTTTCTACTTAAGAACCTGGTCACAGAACAAATTAAGTTCTTAAGTAGAGATGCCACTGTATATGGTACTACCAGGAGAAAAGGTTATAAAGACCCACCTCTGCCGGCAGGTGTGGGGCCGTTGAAATTTTAATATCTTGCCCTGCCCAATGAATGAATGTAGGATGTATGAATCCATTTGTTTAATTTTTAACTATGGAGATTTTAGACTGTAATTTTATTTAGATTTCTAACGTGTGCATTATTTTTGTTGTAAGGTGTCCTGAGTCTCAGGAGAAGGGCGGCATAGAAATTGAATGAACGAATGAATGATGAATGAATGAATGGATGAATAAAATAAGTTAAGCAATATATATCAAAGATTAAGATATAGATATATGAGTTTGCTTACAAAATTGTATTTGAAAAGAAGATATATGTTTGAGATGTATTGAAAGTATATGATGTTATAAGCATGTTTGTATTGTGGAGAATTTTTTTTTTAATTGCAGAATAATAATAATGATGATGATGATAATAATAATAATAACAACAACATTTGAAAGCCATCAGAATTGACAAAATCTCCATCTGTCAATTGCAAAAAGCCACTTTACTGGGATCGGCACAGATAATTCGCCGCTACATCATGCAGTCCTAAGTGCTTGGGAAGCGCCCGACTGGTGATGAAATACGAAATCCAGCATAGTGATCTCGTTTGCTGTGTTGTATTGACATAATGATAGTAATAGTAATAGTAATAATAAACTATCTACCTAAGCAAAACTGATTCCTCTCAGTCAGGTTACTACTTTTCTGTCTCTTAACCGCAAACAGGCTTTTGGAAAATTGAGAGTGGTTTAATAATAGGAACCAGTAGGTGTCTCTCTAGTTTCTTTTTCCTGCACTGGAAAACCATTGGGGGGGGGGGGTTCACATTTTAGGCACCCTGTGACATGTAGAGAGTTTTTTAAAACAAAAATATGTCCTGAGGAAATCTGCAAATGAATAGCTATTTTTCCCCCTAAACTTTATTCTAAAATTCCTGATCTTTAGGGATATGATGCAACTGATGCAGAAGAACTCTGAATAGCCTCAATATTTCCGTCTTGTGCAGAAACAGGATATGCAAAGAGCTTTCAGTTCCTGTGTAATAACATTGAATCTAAATCCTGCCTATTTAGTGATATCTGGCACATAATTTGCAATATCAGACTAATTCAAATATATGCCGTATACCAGTGATGGCGAACCTTTCTTTCCTCGGGTGCTGAAAGAGTGTGCACGCATGCTATCGCACATGCGTGAGTGCCCACACCCATAATTCAATGCCTGGGGAAGGTGAAAACAGCTTCCCTGCCCTCCTGGAGATTATTATTATTATTTATTAGATTTGTATGCCGCCCTGAGTCTTCGGAGAGGGGCGGCATAAAATCTAATAAATCTAAATCTAATCCCTCCGAAGACTCAGAGCGGCTCCCTGGAGGCCGGAAATGGCCTGTTTCCCAACTTTTGGTGAGCCCAGTAGGCTCATGTTTCACTCTCCTCAGGCTCCAAAGGCTTCCCTATAGCTGGGGGAGGGTAAAAATACCCTCCCTCATCCCCCCGGAGGCTCTCTGGAAGCCAAAAACACTCTCCCAGAGCCTCTATGCAAGCCAAAAATCAGCTGGCCAGCACACACATATACGATGGAGCTGAGCTAGGGTAACGGTTCGTATGCCAGCAGATCAGCAAACAAAAATGGGAAGACATTTCAGTAATTCTTATACATGTCTGAATGAATCCAAACAGTTTGCTTATCCTGTGTTTTGATTCTTATCCTTCATTGGCCTGCTTGCCTCAAGTTTCCTAATGTTTGTTGATGTTTCTTTCAGATCTCCTCAAGTTCCTTGGTCCACATGACTTGATTTACTTTAGATTTTCTAATTAATAAATGGGAAGCTAGCTTGCCAAAACGGAAAGCTTTTATTTACCTTTATTTTCCAGATGGCTTGTGCAGAAAGTTAGCCCTCTCCTAGAAGAATGAAATATTTCAGGAAATATTAAAAAGGCAGACTATTTCCCTAAAAGAGAAATAGAAATCTTAAGACAGAAACTCAGCCCCAGTTCCCTGCCGCCAGGAGATATTTTGGTTATCTACAAGACAAAAGACTGGGCCAGTTTATCTACAAAACAATAGATCTTCACCAGTGAAGGGCTGCAAAAAAATGTACTACCACACTGGGCATGTTTTATTTTGTGGATGTGGCTTGTTGGCCATGTGACCAGGTGGGAGTGGCTTGATTATCATGTGACCTGGGGTGGCTTAAAGGTCAGGTGACTGGCTTAAAGATGGGCAACTTGACATCACTCACATCAAGGGTTTGGGTTAAAGTTAGAGTGCCTGGCCTTGCCTCAAAGAGATACAATTTCCCTATCTATTTACTATTACTGAACATCCAAAACATACTATTTAATTCTATGTACATATACATACATATTACACACAGGCACACAAATATATAAATTATCTACTATATAAACTGTATGTGTATGTACATATGCACAGCTCTTCTAAAATTATACACATTCAACCTCATTTACTGTGATAGGAAAAACATACCCAGAGCCCAGAAGGGAAAAAAAGAAAAGAACTCAAAATTTTTCTACGGTTCTGTGTGCCTGACCGTATCTGTAGGAGCCCATCACTGGGCCCTTATCTCTAGAAGCAAGCAGAGGTCCTTCCAGACTCTCTTGAGTCTAAAAACTTTAAATTCCTCCCCATCGCTCGGAAAGGACTTGCCGGAAACCGGCCTACTTACGGGATTCCATTTGTAGCAACATAAGGGGAAGGAGTGTTATGTCTCTGCCCAGTGACGAGTGGAGGAATAGCATTGGGTGTTCCTGTCACTGGGTAGAGACGAATCTTGGCGGGAACAATGCTGTGTGCTAATTGGCAGAGTATTATGGGCTGTACTATAAATGGGCTGTCACCAGCCTCTGTTACCTTAAGTTCGTTCTATTGCTTGTACCGGTTGTTATCCATGTTGGACTTGAATAAAGCAGCAGTTGATTACTACGCCGTGCCTCCGACTTAATACTGTGAGCGAGGAAAAATCTGGTAACAGAAGGTGTTCGTACTCACTGTAGTTCTCCCAGACTCCTTTTTGTCTGAAAACTGCTAGGAAAGAGAATACCTAGAGGAGGTGTCTATACTCTGACAGGGAACCAGAGTCCTCCTTTGTTATCTGAAAACTGCTGGCGGAGCAGTTGTTTCACTGGGAGACTCAGTTTGCCAGGACCCAGAAGAGCCAAATTGAATCCCTACATTGGAGGGGAAACATGGGATGCTCTAGCTCGAAGGTCAGGTTAGTCTCCCTATGGAAGACTTGCTTGACTTCTGGGACGAAAAGAGGCAGTTGTCTATCCAGGTGGGCATGAAAAATAGCATACTCACCTAATCAGGTGGGCATCCTGGAAAAAAAGTAGCATTTAGATTTATATACCCCTTCACAGTGCTTTACAGCCCTCTCTAAGCGGTTTACAGAGTGTAGCATATGGCCCCCAACAATCTGGGTCCTCATTTTACCGACCTTGGAAGGATGGAAGGCTGAGTCAACCTTGAGCCTCCTGAGATTCGATCTGCCAAACTGCTGGCAGCCGGTGATCAGCAGAAGTAGCCTACAGTAATGCACTCTAATCACCATGCCACGAAGGAAAAGGGTTGTGTAAGAAGTGGGCTTTGCTCAGAGATGAAACTAGAAAACCACTTTGGCTAAATAAAGGTATTTAAAAGAAAGGGGAAATATATAAATAGGAATGTTGGAGGTTTTGTTTAAAGGTTTGGGGGTTTTTTTGGTTTGGTTGTTTTTCTTCCTCTCTGTCTTCCATGCAATCATGTGATATGTTTGTTAAGATTTATGCCTTTCTTAATTCAGCTGAGATTTATGGTGGGAATGACCAGTGTGTATGTGTAAGCTTCAAAGTTCTGTTTTCCTCTCTTTTTCCTTTTTGTTTTTGTTTGTATATCTAAGTCTTTGTGTGCCCCGAGTTAATTGCAACTGTTAAATATCTCTGATCCCTAGAGATATGAATTTTATTATTTTTAAATATATATATATATTATTGAGAATAAATAGGGAAGGGATATATAAACAAAAAGAGGAGAAAATGCAAATACAAATACATAGCAGATTTGCATAATGCATACTAAATATTGGATAACAATAAACAAAGAAAGAAAAGAAAAAAAAGAACAAAGATATATGCTGTACATATATGCAGTGCTATGTTAATGTAATATTTATTATTTGGATTTGTATGCAAAAGTGTCAACCTTCCTGTTGACTATCTTAGCTTACAGCCTCTTAGTAACTACTGAAATATGAATTTTAAATACAGTGGTACCTCTACTTAAGAATTTAATTCGTTCCGTAACCAAGTTCTTAAGTAGAAACGTTTGCAAGTAGAAGCAATTTTTCCCATAGGAATAAATGTAAAAGCAAATAATGCATGCAAACCCATTAGGAAAGAAATAAAAGCTCGGAATTTGGGTGGGAGGAGGAAGAGGAAGAAGAGAAGGAGGACAGTCGCTGCCCAGAGCGAAGGGAGCATTTCTTCTCTCTGGGTGCTGGCAGAGGTTTATTCCCTCTCCAAGTGCCCAGAGAAAGGAAAATGCTTTGTTCGCTCTGGACTGCCAAAACCTCCTTAAACACCACCAAAATGCTTCTCTGCAGCCCAGAAAACCCCGAGATGGCTGCGATTAAAGGGGGAATGGCAGGAAACTGGCCAGGCCTTCATGCTGCTCTCAAATTTATTGGGAAATTTTTCTGGGCTTGGGTTGTTAAGTAGACATGGTTCTTAAGAAGAGGCAAAAAAATCTTGAACACTCGATTCTTATCTAGAAAAGTTCTTAAGTAGAGGCGTTCTTAAATAGAGGTACCACTGTAGTTAGAAAAGAGTTAAAAGCACTGAAAAGAAAGAAAATGCCTTCCCCCAGATTAGTCTGGCCAGCTGAACAGGGTGAAGAACACTGAGTTCAATTTTCTTTCCTCTCTGTAAGAAGAGTCCAAGTTTAAGAGGGAATGTTTTAAGTTCAGTTATAGAAAAAAATTCATTCTTGCGTTTACTGTGTGTTTAAATGATTTCATCTGTCCATCCTTTTACTGAAGCACGTGAATCCAGTTTTTCTTCCTTCCTCATCTGCCACCATTTTGTTAGAATTGCTTTATATGTTTAATAGTGGGAGTATTGATGTTTTTCTTTTCAAACTCTGTCTGCATGTTATCTACCCCCTCTCCACCCCCAGCCCCAATCTCTAATCCATTTACAATGTCTTTTCTGGGGGAAATCAACCACAAAGCGGGAGGGGCCTTGTTTTCATGTCTGTCAGCCCTAAATATATAACTCTGCAATCTGTGGAAGCTGGCTCAGATGCTGCCTCCAGAGGAGAGAGTCCATCCATTTGAGCCAGGTATTGGGTTTGAATCCAGAAAAATCATGCACAGACATGCAGATGCACCTGTGGCTGTGCTTTTGGGATTTGTGCTTGCTTGAAACCTGGCTGGAAGCTCATAGAAAGTGATATCTGAAATTAATTGGCATAGAAAATTGGATATGGTAAATTTATTTCCAGAACTTTTGCTCTGGCTGATTGAAAGCTTTCCTTTTGGGAGTCACTGAAGGAATCTTTCTATGTTGCTTCTATCAATGCTTTCCCCTTTGCATCAGAAAATTTAAACACACCCATCAAATCTCCCTGATCAGTTCAATTCCTAATCTTGAGCCAGAAAAAGCATCCAACCCATACTTTTATGGCCCATTCATCTATGCTTCCCTTAAGTTCTTGAAGGATTATAATGGCAACATATAAATACATAAATGCAATTCTAAAGACAAATTTAGGATGGCATACAATGCATCACTACACTACAAATAAATATAATACAGGTCCGCTTCATTAAACTATCCAAATAGTTTTCACTTAGGGGTATCCTGATGTCAAATAAAACACACTTTGATTTAAGAAAGAAGAAAAGATAGGTATGGACAAAATGAATTAGAGAAAAGCAATTCAAGAATTGGCCACACTTTTAGAGAAGTCTGCATCTCTATTTTAGGTATCTCTATGAACACCATCTGTGGGGGAGGAGGAAGAGACAAAAATATTAAATATCAGTTAATGACTAAAGGGTGACATCATCTGGACGTCTTATTTATTATCCTGATTAACCTCATCAATATACATGATTGCCCAAGGAATCAACAACTTTATTATTAATGCACTATTTTTTAACAGTAATGCAAGTCAATAACAGCTTCTCGCTGACCCTGGTTGACTTTCAAAGAAAAATAAGCAAAGTGAGACATGGCTAATACCATAATTTGATGGGAGACCACAAGGAAATTCCTAGGATGCAGACTGGTGAGTTGAAAAAATATTATTGGAAGAAGATAAAGTAAATCACTTCCATATTGTTTATAAGAAAACAGTATGGGCTTGAATCCATCAGAAATACAAAGACTCCGTCTGATGAAGGAGTCTTTATGGATCACTTCCAGACATGAAAAAATAATAAATTGTCTGACTCATAGAGCCGTGTTGGTTAGCAGTGGTTAGAATGCAGTACTGCAGCTAATTCTGTTGACTGCTGGTTGCCAGGAATTTGACAG
Organism: Erythrolamprus reginae; assembly: GCF_031021105.1. Lineage (NCBI taxonomy): Eukaryota > Metazoa > Chordata > Lepidosauria > Squamata > Dipsadidae > Erythrolamprus > Erythrolamprus reginae. Next base: position 337,316,542 of record NC_091950.1, on the reverse strand, counting down.
TTTCAGTCTCACTGGTTCAAGGTTGACTCAGCCTTCCACCTTCCAAAATTGGTAAAATGATGGTTTAGATTGTAGGGAGCAATATGTAAAATTGCTTAGAGAGGGCTGGAAAGCACTATGAAATGGTATATAAGTGCCAAATAAATAAATAAATGGTATATATAAGTGCTAAGTGCTATTGCTAATTATATGCCCACCCACCCCCATTCTCACAGATTTTGTCACTTTGTAATTGCAAATATTCAATTGTTTAAAGGCAATTGCAAACTTTCCATAAAACCTGTGGAGCAATTATGTTTTGAAACCTGTTTTCGTATGTCCGTCCAGCCACCTATATACAATACAGTAGGTAAGCACAGATACATTCCTGCAATACTGTATCCAGATCAGCCCTTCCACAACAAATTCACTATTTGCGCATATCTGTGATCCTAATTTAGAGGAGTACAGTAGTTATGAAGCAAAAAACACAGAGGGTAGACCTGAAGTTTAGTACAAAAAAATATGAGCAAAGAATGACTTGGGTTGCAAGCTATTCTGCTGCTGCTTCCCACATCTGACCTATACATTAAGTTGCATTAAAACAAGTTTTATATTACTCTTATATTACATTAGTAAGCTCACAAGTGTGCAATCACTCCCATCTTCTCAATCTATTTTCTCATGTTTCAATGGTACTGTACTTTAATATCTCTTTGCTATGCCCTTCCCCCCTATATGGAGACAGAAAGAATTGGCTTTTTGATAATCTGTTGTGTTGATCAGATAGAATAGAAAATGCTTCCTTAGAAAAGACTGTTCAAACACATATTTCTGCTTTTTGAAATCTGTGCACAGTGCTAATACATTATTTAAAAACTTATAATTTGTAAGGGTATCAGACTTTCACAATTCTACGTAGCTTTTGTAGTTTTCCCACCAAGCCTACAGGAAAACAGCAAAATCTTGTGGACTTTCTCAGCAGTTGATTGTTGAATAATTTCTTTACAAAGCAGGCCATTGCCTCTGGACAAATGTACACTGTATATAATGTACAAAAGAATGTCAAGCCATATTTGGAAAAAAATGTGTGGGTGTTTGTTTTGATTTGTAACTTCTAAATAGAATGAGTTGCATTATAGCCAAGAAGACTGAGGTCAAGAAGGATAAATAGTTTCAAATTCATGGAATTATTGTCTTATTCCATAAGTCTAGACAATGTTATACTGTACTAAAAGAAATTTTAAAAGGTCGTTACATTTTATGTGGATTATGTACATAATCCACCGTATATTAGCATGCATGCATTTTATTGAAAAGCAAATGATCATTTAACATTTCTGATTGACAAAGATATGATATCATAAAAATTCATTTGTTTTTTAAAAATATCTACAGTCTAAATTGAAGGAATACTACATAACCTACTGTAAGTTCAATACATTATTCCTAGTAAGACTTGTTTGCACAGTTAGATATTAAGTGTTTTGTTCTGAAAAAAAATCATTTTAGGATATTATAGGTTTTTCCAATCTATTGGCTTCCAAAGTTTGTGGCTTCTGTTCTTTAGCTGGTGGTACACTTTCTTGTCTTAGCAAAAGAAAACCCCCATTAATATCAAGAATGTGGGAGTGTGGATCATCACTTCCTTTCTGGTACTTTAGCAGCTTGGGTCTGAATTGCATTGTCTTCATTATACCCCTTATTTTTCCTCCCTCCCTTCTTGGTAGCATTCACTTAAAAGAAACTATTTTTTTAAATAGACTTTATTAATTTTCCATTATTTTCTTTAAAAACAGTAATACAATGGTACAATTGCATTGTTACATTGTTGCATTTGTTTCCTTTGAGCTTCTTCACATTTTATAAACTTAATCACATTATCCTTAATCTCATTGTTATAATGATTACAATACTAATACATTTCTATTTACATATTATACTTCTATTTTAGTTCTGACTTTTCATTTTTGTTTTTCTATGCTCAATCCATCGATGCCATCTATCCCAGATTTCATAATATTCTGAACCTTTCTGGCCTTGCAAATTTATTGTTAGTCTATCCATTTCAGCGCATTCATAATTTTTTACAATTATTGTACTCTCTGAGGGGAATTCTGAGTCTTTCCAAAATTGGGCAAAGGTAATTCTAGCTGGTAATATGGAGTATTAAATACTTGATACTCCTACTATAATAAAAGAAGCTATTTTTAGATATTTGGGGTAGTTGCTTTGAAAGCCATATCTGTCTGTCCTCCCCATGCTTATTCACATGTTTGTGAACTATTTATTTTTTATTTTATTTTATTTATTTTGTCCAATACAAATTGAAAGTTAAAGAGAATAAAAACATGTAGTAGTAAATATCAGGGAAAGGATAGAAGAAAAGATATGAGAATAGAATACATCTACTCTGTATCAATACAACTACAGTAATACCTCATCTTACGAACTTAATTGGTTCCAGGACAGGTTCCTAAGGTGAAAAGTTCATAAGATGAAACAATGTTTCCCATAGGAATCAATGGAAAAGCCAATAATGTGTGCAAGCCGCTTAGGAAAATCCAAAACATTAAGGCTTAAAAAAAAAAAAGCTGCCGGCAGATGAAGCTGAGGCGAACGGAGTGGGGGGAGGGACAGCGAGAGGTGGCAAGAGGTGGCAGTCCCAACGAAGCAAGGCGAAAAGAGCCTCTCTTGATCTCCATGAGTCCCTCCCGTTTTTTCCCACCCTGTCCTGCACCTTTCTCCTCTCTTAATCTCCATGAGTCCCTCCCGTTTTTTCCCACCCTGTCCTGCTCATTTTCCCCACACCTTTCTCCTCTCTTGATCTTCATGGGTCCCTCCCGTTTTTGCCCACCCTGTCTTGCTCATTTTCCCCACACCTTTCTCCTCTCTTGATCTCCCTGAGGCCCTCCCGTTTTTTCCCACCCTGTCCTGCACCTTTCTCCTCTCTTAATCTCCATGAGTCCCTCCCGTTTTTTCCCACCCCACTTTGCTCATCTCCCCCACACCTTTCTCCTCCCTTGAGCTCCATGAGTCTTTTCTTCCTGTTTTTCTCCCCCCTACTCTGCCCATTTTTTCGATCCTGGGATTCCCCTCCTGGGATTTCCCTACAGCATCGCGTTTTTGCGGAAGTCAGGAGGTGGGGTTTCCTATGGAGGGGAGCCTCGGGATCCCAGGATCGCAAAAACTGGGGCTTGGCTTGCAACGAAAGTCTGGAGGCAGGGCATCCCAGCGGCGGCGGCAGGTTCATAAGGTAAAAAAAGTTCGTAAGAAGAGGCAAAAAAATTCCGAACCCTTGGTTCATATCTCGAAAAGTTCGTATGACGAGGGGTTCGTATCATGAGGTACCACTGTACTCTGGAAGGGTGGAGAGTTTCCTATCCCTGCTAAAATTCAGGAAGTTTAGAGATACCTACAGGGTCTGGCAAATTGCTAATTCTGTTCATGAATATTCCAACATACACTTTGGCTACTGACTGACAATTGTCTTTTTCACACTTATCTTGGTCTGTGTGTGGGTGTGGGTGTGAGAGAGAGAGAAGAAGAAGAAAACAATTGGAGTGGGTAGGATGTGCTTTTATAAAGGGGACTTTGGGAAGTGCTCATAGACTACATTGTTTCATAATGTAAATAATGCTCTACAACACATTGAAGGATGAAGAAAGCTTTTCCAGGAATCATTACGTTATGGAACACATGCTCCAAGGACAAGCAATGTATGTTTCCCCTCTTCTTTTATTTCTCTGTACAGAGAAGGAAACAATTAGTTTAAATGAGGTAATGAGTCTGAGGCTCCTAAGTGGGAAATATCAGAAAACTATCCCAATTTTATGGAGATGTAAATTCTTAGATCTTAATTTCTTGACTATGCTTCCATGGCTGTTTCTTTCCCTGCTTTGAAGAAAGGCTCTGGCTTGAAAACCAGTGAATTAATAAGAGGCAATGGAATGTGGTGACTGTTTTTTGCTCAGCTTATAATGAGCTGTGTTCTATGCATCAAACACAATTCCTCTTTCAGTGAGCTGATGCCCAGTTCTATGCAAACTTTTTTACTTTGTCCAAGTATTATATTTAACTAAATATTTTAAAGCTGGGCAGGGGGAGGGAGAGAGGAAGAGTGGGAGGTAACTGGATTTATTTTTGCAACATTTGTATTTTTCAGTCAGCTCAAAAATAAATGCCTTTCCCATTCTCAAGAGAAGTTTCCATTACTGACCAGCAGAGACAGCTGCAAATATACTTAACAATTTTAAGTAATAAACATCATAATTAGGTTTTTGACCTGCACAATAATAGTCAAAATATATGCTCAAACTATTTCCCCCCAAAAAAACATTTAAAAAACAATAACTTGAGAAGTAATTTCTTCCACGCACACCTCATTTTATTAAACTCTATATAAAACTAAAAGTACATGCATTTATGTCTGCACATGCAGAAGACGAGTGAATTATTTCACTGAGTTGAAAGGACAGGAGTAGGACAGACAGAGACTTCTGTCCACCTGGGATTATCTGATAAACAACTAATTGGGGGCAAAGGAGACTGCAGAAGTCAATATACTGTATAAGGTTTAATCCTTTACTGCATCAGTGTTTTGTCTGCTAAACTTTTTCTTAAGTAGATAATCTTTGGTAAATCAAAGTATATTTCCATCTTAAACTTAAAGCATAACTGTGATGGCAAACCTATGGCACGCGTGCCCAAAGTGGAACAAGGAGCCATGTCGCATTGCACATGCTGTGTTGCCCATCCCTATTCTGGGTTTCAGTCATGCCTGTGTGAGTGATGATCAGCTTCAGGAAACCATAATAGCTGGTCTTCCATTTTGCAGCACGAGCATGCGTGCTACACACTTGATTGTCACATGTGCATGCTCGATAGTAAGAGTAGTTGGCCACTAGAAACTGGAAGTTTATTTTCTGGTGCATACACGACCCCCTGGACAGTTCCTCTTCTGGGTTGCGTTCCAGATGAGTGCACATGTGCATGTATGCTCCCTTTTCGGCACTCGCTGCTGAAAAAGTTCGCCATCACTACTCTATAAGAACCAAGATAGGATTCAACTAAACATGAACAACTATTGTCAAATCCAGTTGACTTCATATACTGTACTAGGATTGGTTGTGGAACTAATAACCTCCTTGTTACAACCACCACTGCTAGTGCCAAAATTTTGCAAAAATATTGATGATAGTAGCATGATCTGACATGTAATAGTGTCTTTGTTTCTCAGGTCTGGAGGTTAGGTAAGCACATTAGAGTCTTTTTTTATTATTTGAATTGCGTTTGGTTTTGGCCACCGTTACTATTTTAATTTTTGTCATGCATGTTTAATTTTATCCTTACGTGTGTTGCACAGTCACAATTGTCAGATAGGCAGCTACGTAAATTGTTTGGATTTAATTAATTAATGTTTCCATATTTTTATAGGGGATGGTGCTGAATATAAAATCATTTAGTAAATGACTTACTTGTATTTAAAATGTATATTCATTTCACTGGATGGTGCTGAAAATGGTTAATAAATTAAAATAATGTGAATTAAACACAAAGATTAAACACATAAAACAACTACTTTCCTTCCTATTTCTAAACAATATATGGGTATTTAAAACTGTATGTTTAACACATTTTTTAGAGTTTTGTTATTTTGGGAAGACATTTACTGTCATACTATAACAAAGAAATGTACAGGATCTCAGTATTACATAGTCAAAATTGTTATTTCCTTGCGTCATAGATCTTTGCAGTTTATAGTAGAAATAGTCTTCAGATTTGTCTTATTGGAGCTAGAATTCTCCAGCCAGCATGCTGGCTAGAAAATTCTGGAGATTTTTTGGAAGAAACACTAGTCTACAGAGAACTAAAATTTCTTTTAGATCCTACTTTCCTATTCAATTTTGTTGCTTATTTTTGTGTATATACATATAGTATAATACATAGGTATATAATACAGTTACCCGTACTTCAAGCCTTAATACTTTAAATATTTTCTTTGAATTTAGGGAGTTCTGATTCCTAGGGTTTTTTTAAATGACAATACAGTAGTCCCTCGCTATACTGCGCTTCACTTACTGCGGCTTCACTTCATCGCGGGTTTTCAAGAAATATTAATGAGAAAAATCATTCGCGGATCTTCGCTGGTTCCTGAGGAAGTAGATCGGCAGATTTAAACAGCCCGCCGAACTCGATCGGCAGGTTTATTTTAAAAAAATATATCTAAAATTGTAAATACTGTATTTAAATACTGTATCTAAAATAAATACTGTGTGGGAAGGGTTTATAAACACTTAAAACAATGAAAACTTACCAAACAATTACAATATAAATACTTAAATAAGTACTATCAGTCGATAAATTCCCCATCGCGGATTTCACCTATCGCGGCCAGGTCTGGAACGTAACACCAGCGATAGGTGAGGGACTACTGTAACCACAATTCCCCAGAATCACACTGTTGAAATAACAAAGACTGAAATAAAACTTAATACACTTCTTTCTTGCAGAAGAGTCATAAGCTTTGGTCAGGTCTTGATATGCAAAACAAAGGTCTGGGCTGCATGTCTTAGTAGATAACAGAGTAGATCTCCCTCATGACTCAAGTAACCTACCCAATATGTGCCATCTAAGATGATAGAAGTCCCTTTGTATTCTTCTATGCAAGAACACTATTCCTACACCATTTGGAAAATCACATACACAGGATAATTACCATCATCTCTTTTATGTTATGAGGCAGTATAGTATATTTCTGTCTATATTGAGGTACACACACAGAGAGAGAAAAGTTTTCTACAGTACTTGTAAGATGAATGTTTTGGAGTTTATGGGCGCTGTCTACACTATGAGTGGAAGTTGTCTCATCTTTGTTCTAAGTGGCTAAATTTTCTCCCTGCTGTTCTAGAAATTCAGCTGCCATGGAGCTTTGACATCTTAACATTTGTCCCCTTTATAAATAAGAGTTAAATGTGTTAGGAGGAAAATTACCCGGGAATGCAGCCTGCATGAACCCAAGATTGAGGGGGGTCTGTCAGCTGGAAGGAAGAAAGGATTTGCTTGTTCTGTTTTTCATTTGTCTTTAGATTGGTGGCAAAGGTGACAGTAACTTGGCTTCAAACCACTGTTGGGGCTTTATTTATGAAACCCACGTCAGATGAAAAGTAATTCTGGACAGTGTACATAGCACTTCATTAAACAAACAATGCTATCAAATACTTTTCAAATGCAACACTGTGTTGTTGTCCAAGTGCCTCAAGTCTAAGAGGAACATCCCCCCCCCAGCACTTTTTTTAACTATAAAAAAAGGATAAGGATCCTAACCTGAGCCATTAAAATGATGACAAGGACAAGAAGCAATGGGTGGAGACTAATCAAGGAGAGAAGCAACTTAGAATAGGAAATTTCCCGACAGAACAATTGATCAGTGGAACGGTTTGCCACCAGAAGTTGTGAATGCTCCAACACTGGAAAATTTAAGATGTTGGATAACTCTTTGTCTGAAGTAGTGTAGGATCTCCTGCCTAAGCAGAGGGTTGGACTAGAAGACCTCTGAGGCCCCTTCCAAACTGTTTTTTATCACTATTAGTATTATTACTATCACTACTACTACAAACCAGGACGGCTCATCAACAGGGAGAGTTATTTTTATTGGAGCTGCAAAAATTCGCAACGCTCCAAACAATCCTTTAAACGCCCGGCGGAAAACGAAACGAGGAATTTTTCGGGCAACTATTTGGTCGACTCTAAACGTAAATTCAAGCGGGGCAGTTCCTCCGGCAAGAAGAAATGTGTTTGTGTGTGTGTGTGAGGGGGGACGACGACGACACATTTCTCAGTTTTTTTTGTTTAGATATGCACCCATTCACGCGAGCAGGCGAGTAAAGAAACAGCCATGCTCGTCTTATAGAAAAGTGACCCAAAGAAGCAATTTCGTGGAAAAGAAGGCGGGAAAGGGGAGGAAGCTAAACGATCCCACGCTTCGAGCCTTTCTTTTTAAGGGCTTTGTGGTGGGGGGAGTGAAGGGAGAGGGAGGGAAGCCCAGGCAAGTCCTCGCCTTGCGATAGGGTAGCTTTTTTTCTCCCCCCTCAATTGTCTATTGATTGGTCGGTTCCCCATTCTAGCCAGCGCGTCCCCCCTCCTCTCCTTTTCCCTTCGCAGCCCCGGCGGGGTTTAAAACTTGTAGCGCGTCCCGCCGCCTCGCCCTTGAGGCAACTTGGAAGAGGGGGAAAAAAAGCGCGGGACCATGAGGGGGCTGCTGAGTCTGTGGGCGCTGCTGCTGGCGCTGCTGCTGGCGCCGGGGAGCTGCTCCCCCGGCGAGGGGTTCCTCTTCCCTTTCGGCTCGGCGCGGGGCGACCAGGCGTTGGAAGCGGGGGACGATGTCAGCTCCGCGCCTCTCGCGCTAGACACGCCGCTCCACTTCTACGGCTCCAGCGTCCGCTCCCTCTATGTGAGTGACCCGAGAGGCGACGAGCAAGGGGGGGATTCGGGCTGGAGAGCTGGGAAGAGGAAGGGAAGGAGGGGCCGCGGCGAGTCCTTGGGATTTTGGCCCAAGGACGAGATCCTGAACGACGGGAGGAAGCGGGGGTGGGGGTGAGGAAGGCAGGGTCCCGGAATGGGATATCCAAAGAAGGAGCGCGCGAGGATGGAGAAGTTGGGGGGGGGCAGGAAAGGGGGAGAGGCTGCGGCTGCTGCTCGGGCCGCCAGCCCAGGGAGGAGGAAGTTTCGCTTTGATAAACGCGCTGCTTCACCCCTAAAAAGGGAGTGGGGACGGCTGGCTTTGGTTGAAGGCATCAGGGTAGAAACCAGGAATGGAATAGGAGCAGCATTTAGGTTTACGTATATACCGCTTCACGGTGCTTTTACAGCCCTCTTTAAGCGGTTTACAGAGTCAGCATACTGCCCCCAACAATTAGAATAGAATAGAACAGAACAGGAATAAGGGGAATAAGGGGAATAGGAATAGGAATAGAAATAGAAATAATAGAAATAGAAATAACAAATAGGATTAGGAATAGAATTGGGAATAGAATTTAGAATAGAATATAGAATAGAATGCAGAATAGAGTATAGAATAGAATAGAATAGGAATAATGGGAATAAGAATAGGAATAATAGGAATAGAAATAGAAATAGAATTAGTTATAGGAATAGAATTAAGAATAGAATTAAGAATAGAATAGCAATAATGGGAATAAGGATAGGAATAGAAATAATAGAAATAGGATTAGGATTAGGAATAGAATTTAAAATAGAATACAGAATAGAGAATAGAATAGAATAGAATTCTTTATTGGCCAAGTGTGATTGGATACAGGAAGAATTTGCCATTGGTGCATATGCTCTTGGTGTACATAAAAGAAAAGATACAATTGTCAAGACTCATGAGGTACAGCACTTAATGATTGTTATCAAATTCGATACATTTGATAAGTAAATAAATAGGGTTCGAATAAGCAATCAGGAAACAGTCAACATTAATATAAATCGGTACAGTCATAAGTGGGAGGAGATGGCTGATAGGAACGATGAGAAAATTAATAGATTCATGAGTTCTTGTCCCGCTTTAGTCCCGTAGCCAACTGGGTGACCCTGGACCAGGCACTTTCTCTCAACACTACCAAGCAGACAATGTCCACTTCTGAGAGTGGGGGGATACCTCCTCCAGAAAATGGCAGGGCAGGGACAAGTCCCAAGTCCAAGAGGTTTTCCAGGAATCCAAAAACTGACTTGAAATGGAAAGGCTGGGAAACTAAAACCTTCCATGTTAATTGTCCATAAAGCTAGGTAGATGTCTATGTCAACTCAAGAGAGGCTTTTCCTTTGCTTGTTCTTTTGAGTTGAGATTCTCTTGTCCCTATTGCAGAGGCGTGACTGCAGTTGGGTTGTGTCTTGGGCAAGGCACACTCTTGCCTATGTTCAGGGCAACATTATCCCTCCATCTGAATTGATTGCAATTCTATATGAGTCCATGTAGTTTGCAGTTAAGTTTCATAATTAAAAATCGATTCTCCAGATCAAAACCTGGAATATGGATTTGTAAATAAGCATTTCTAATAAAGAAGAAACTCCTGTGTTCATTGTGGCTATGCTACACCAAACTATTCTAAGTGGAATGGTTTCCCTTGAGTTTCTGTGAACCTGGGGCGATCTTTTAAATAAAATGTCAACTCTTGAGAAATTGCATGGGATATTGGAAGGATAAATTATGCAGGAGGAAAGCAAGGAGATGTTTTGGGTGCGGTGGGAAGGATTTGTTCAGAGTTGTTTTGGCAATTAGGGTAGAACTTTTGCTAATTCCAAACAAAATAGAAAGCAGATGTCCTTTGTCGTGTCCCCCCCTGCCCCCCTGCGCAAGATTTGCAATCCTATCTGGAAAAGCCATTGTTACTATCATTTCAGCAGTTGAATCCACTGAAATTGCAGGTCATGCAAATAAAATAATGTTTCATGCATATCAGCACAAAAAAGCAGATCCTGTTCTGTTCTAAATATTTACATTCCTTTCTTAGTACAGTTCAAGCCACAGATTTAATACATGATTATTTTTTCATGCTGAATACTGGTTTGATTTGATCTGATCTTGGTTTTTCTCAGCATGGTAAGGATTGGAACAATGATCGGGTTAGGTCATCTTGCTTTTCTTCTCATACTTAAAATTGAAAGTATTTAGAATATGTGGATTAGTTATATTCAGGCACATTCTGATCTCGTTCAAACCGCCAAATCCCATAAAATGCTTTCAAATGTGTGGTAGCAACTAGTGGACTGTGAGGGTTCTTGAAAAAGTTAAGCAGAGATGCAGCTGGTTAATACAAATAGTCTTATTTATTTTATTTTTATTTATTTATTTATTTTGTCCAGTACATAATACACATTGAAGAGAAAGATATGTAATAATATAAGTAAAGGAAAGAATAGAAGAAAAGATATAAAGGTATAGGTGAACATATTTGAAAGGAAGAAAAGATAAATGAGATAAGGAGAGACAATTGGACAGGGACGGAAGGCACACTGGTGCACTTATGCACACACCTTACTCACCTCAAAGGAACCTGGAGAGGTCAATCATGGATAGTCTAAGGGAAAAATGTTTGGGGTTAGGGGTTGACACTACTGAGTCAGGTAATGAGTTCCACGCTTCGACAACTCGGTTGCTGAAGTCATATTTTTTACAGTCATGTTTGGAGCGGTTAATATTAAGTTTGAATCTGTTGCGTGCTCTTGTGTTGTTGCGATTGAAGCTGAAGTAATCATTGACAGGTTGCAGCATATGATCTTGTGGGCAATACTTAGATCGTGTTTTAGGCGACGTAGTTCTAAGCTTTCTAGACATAGGATTGATAGTCTGCTTTCGTAGGGTATTCTGTTTCGAGTGAAGGGCTCTTCTGGTGAAGTATCTTTGGACATTTTCAAGGGTGTTGATGTCCGAGATGTGGTATGGGTTCCAGTGCCTGATTTACGACCACAATTGAGCCCAAAATTTCTGTTGTTAAGTGAGACATTTGTTAAGTGAGTTTTGCCCCATTTTAGGACATTTCTTGTCATAGTTGTTAAATGAATCACTGCAGTTGATAACCAAGTTAGTAACAAGTTTAAGTAATTCTGTCTTTCCCATTGATTTTACTTGTCAAAAAGTTGCAAGATGACTCAGCAACTCTCATAAGTATGAACCAAGCGTCTGATTTTTGATCACTTGATCATGGGAATCCTACAAAGGTCAGAAGTGTGAAAAATGGTCATAAGTCACTTTTTTCAGTGCCATTGTAACTTTGAATGGCCACTAAGTAAACTCTTGTAAGTTGAGGATTAATAGTTGTCTTCGGATGGGAAGACATTGGGAAATCCTTTCCTGGAGTTGAAAAAAAACTTCCAGATAGCTGCGGTATGGATGTTTTGCTGAAGTCACCAGAAATTCAGTTTGATGATAAGGAAATCTTACAGTAGCAAGTAAGAAAAGGCATTTATTATGCCTCACTTGTTTGTTATATGTTTTGTCTTGTTTTGTGTGTTCAATTAATTTTTTTTAAAGGAAAGGAATTTATGTATGTCATTTTCATAAATCTGTGTCATTCATTCATTTTTTTGGACTAAATCTTCAGGAGATCCAAGGTTTCCACCAGTAATGTCCAAATTTAAAGCTGGCCACTTTAAGATTTGTATATTTATATTTATAAATGGAATATTAAAAATCTTCAGCATATCTCATAAAATTAGTGACTCAAATAACCATGAATAATAATAATAATTAATGTTTATGATAATGGTTGCATTGCAGTTGAAGAATTATCTGCTAGAATTTACTCATCAGGCATCTTTGCCATACATTTCAACTGAGTCTTTATGTTATTCCATATTTTCATGTGCCTCATATTCCTACATTATTATTGGTTATTTGAGTCACTAATTTTATGAAATATGCTGAGCATTTATAAATCTGTTTTTTTAATCTAGAAAAATTAGAAAAAGTATTTAAAATTATTGCAGATCATAGCATTGCTGTAAAGCTCTCAATAACGACTCGACAATGTAAATACCGTATTGACATACAATGAAATTGCTGGAAAATTGCAATGAATGGTTCCTGGGGCAGAAGTGACCTTATCTGCATATGCAACAGCTGTTTGGCTTTAAGACATGGAACACTTTGCCAGGATCCATTAATTCCAAAAGACAGAAGGAAGGAATAACAAGTTGAAGGGTATAAAATCATTTACAACTTTTTCCTGATGGTAAACTATCAGCTGTTGTGTGCAGCTTCATTCTTGCTTCAACAAACATTTTAATCTAGCTAAACTGTTTAGTAAGTCTTCTGCTGAGTGTGGACAAACTAAACATTGAAAGTATCAGGGATGAGATTTGCTGTTGATACTGGTTGGGGAGCCTCAAAAAATGTTATCCTGGTGTTCACTGGGAAACACAAGCAGGATAATGCTGTTGGATTTGTAAGATCTCCTTGGGAGTTTCTATAGCATGTGCTTCTTGACCTCTCAGCGACTTTCGATACCATCGACCATGGTATCCTTCTGCACCGGCTGGAGGGGTTGGGGGTGGGAGGCACTGTTCTTCAGTGGTTCTCCTCCTACCTCTCCAGTCGGTCGCAGTCGGTGTTAGTGGGGAGTCAGAGGTCGACTCCGAGGTCTCTCCCTTGTGGGGTGCCTCAGGGGTCGGTCCTCTCCCCCCTGCTATTTAATATCTACATGAAACCGCTGGGTGAGATCATCCAAGGACATGGGGTGAGGTATCATCCGTACGCTGATGATACCCAGCTTTACATCTCCACCCCATGTCCAGTCAACGAAGCAGTGGAAGTGATGTGCCGGTGTCTGGAGGCTGTTGGGGCCTGGATGGGTGTCAACAGACTCAAACTCAACCCGGATAAGATGGAGTGGCTGTGGGTTTTGCCTCCCAAGGACAATCCCATCTGTCCTTCCATTACCCTGGGGGGGAATTATTGACCCCCTCGGAGAGGGTCCGCAACTTGGGCGTCCTCCTCGATCCACAGCTCACATTAGAGAACCATCTTTCAGCTGTGGCGAGGGGGGCCTTTGCCCAGGTTCGCCTGGTGCACCAGTTGCGGCCCTATCTGGACCGGGACTCACTACTCACAGTCACTCATGCCCTCATCACCTCGAGGTTCGACTACTGTAATGCTCTCTACATGGGGCTACCTTTGAAAAGTGTTCGGAAACTTCAGATCGTGCAGAATGCAGCTGTGAGAGCAGTCATGGGTCTACCTAGGTATGCCCATGTTTCACCAACACTCCGCAGTCTGCATTGGTTGCCGATCAACTTCCGGTCACAATTCAAAGTGTTGGTTATGACCTTTAAAGCCCTTCATGGCACTGGACCAGAATATCTCCGAGACCGCCTGCTGCCGCACGAATCCCAGCGACCGATTAGGTCGTGGGCCTTCTCCGGGTCCCGTCAACTAAACAATGTCGGTTGGCGGGCCCCAGGGGAAGAGCCTTCTCTGTGGCGGCCCCGGCCCTCTGGAACCAACTCCCCCCGGAGATTAGAACTGCCCCTACTCTCCTTGCCTTTCGTAAGCTCCTTAAGACCCACCTGTGTCGTCAGGCATGGGGGAACTGAGACATCTCCCCCGGGCATATACAATTTATGAATGGTATGTGTGTGTGTGTATGTGTGTTTAGAAAATGGGGTCTTTTAAATGTTTTTAGTAGAATTTAGATTTGTTGTAAACTGTTTTTTCACTTTGTTGTGAGCCGCCCCGAGTCTGCGGAGAGGGGCAGCATACAAATCTAAATAAACATAAACATAAACATAATTTTGGGCCACACAATTCTGGGTTAGAGAGACCTTTCATCTGATTGAATATACTTCTGATGTTTGTGAGTAATGATTTCAGTCCACATGTAATCATACAGCCGCATCTAAAACCTCTGCTTTGGGTTTCTCTCTGGGTGTCCTACCAGAGGCCAAATCAGGCCAAATCATTTATTTAGCAGAGTATAGCATTCACAATACACCAAGTGGACTTAGTTAGGATCCCAAATTTTATTGCCAGTGAATCCAACAAGTACTAATGTCTCCCTTATGGCATACTTTATTAAACTCAATATACCTAAACACCGAAGGGCCTTTACTCTGGCACAATGTCATGCTCTCCCCTCAAGATGTTGTCAAAGACTGATGCAGAAAGATTCCTTACTTGGGGAGACAATGTCTTTGAGATTCTGGACACACAGAAACAACAGAGCAAGTGTTCCTCCAGTGCCTGTACTGGAAAGGCATTCATACTAGCTTCATCTCACCACTGCATAAATACCTAGGACAGTGATGGCAAACCTTTTTTTCCTCGGGTACCAAAAGAGCATGGGTGTGCACTATCACGCATGCGCAAGTGCCCACACACATAATTCAATGCCTGGGGAAGGCAGCTTCCCCCACCTCCCAGAGGCCCACTGAAGATTGAAAATGGCCTGTTTCCCAACTTCTGGTGGGCTCAATAGTTTCATGTTTCACCCTTCGCTGGCTCCAAAGGCTTCCCTGGAGCCTGGGGAGGGTAAAAACGGCCACCATCATCCTCCCAGAGGATTTCTGGAAGCCAAAAACGCCTCCCAGAGCCTCGGTGTGAGCCAAAAACCAGCTGGCTGGCACACACATGCACGTTGGAGCTGAGCTAGGGCAACGGCTCACGTGTCAGCAGATATGGTTCCGCGTGCCACCTGTGGCACCTGTGCCATAGGTGTGCTATCACTGACCTAAGGTATATGGGGCAATTTTAGACCTTTCTGCTGCTTTCAGCCCCTGCCTATCTAGCATTTTGAAAGCTTCAAATGCAAGTAGATTATTAGGTATCACTTTGGTGGTAAATTAGCAGAGTTCCATGTATATTTGGTGTATAGCCATATTGGCCACATGACCATGGAAATTGCCTTTGGCCAATGCTGACTCCCTTGGCCAAGAGATGAACATTGTACCATAGAGTCTGACATGTTGCTTTCAGATACGGTGTTGCAAGGCTCTATGCAGTATTTCTCAAAATTCATAGGATGATAACCTGTGCTATAAACTAGATTTAACCTAGTTGTCCATATTAGATTACTCTGTAGCCTGAAAACCACATTTTAACAATCACAGTGCTACTGCTGCAAAAGGCATGTATAGAGCAACAGTGTTGAACTAATTAATCACAGTAACCAATCAAGGATCCTATTCTCATCAGGTGTCATCAGTACTGAATTCCCTCCTATTCAAGAGATCTAGTAGTCAATGCTGTGTGTAATGAGATGGCTCTGAACTAGTGAAGCCGATCCCTTTCTGTGAATTAATATTGTTATAGGGTAAATATTCTGCTCTGAATGGTATTACATTCTTACTCAGGATAAGTACAGGGGAATTTTATTTGATTCATCTTGTTACTGGAGGTTCCTAAACAGGAATGATCTGGCAACACTAATTTTTCCTAATTAACTTTTAATAGTAGTCATAATAAAATTAACAATAATTTTATCTTCTAGATTATTGGAATGTGCTTTATGTGAAACTGTACTTGAGGATTACATCAGGAGTAGCTAGAGCAGAATGCAACAGCTGGGTACTCTCAGGATTAAACTCATAAAACATGAATTCTAAAGGACTTGGCTGGACTACAGCAAGTTCAGGGTTTCACAGGTGGCATATAAAGCACCACATATAATTATGTTCTGGATTCTTGAAAGAGTGTAATTCTCTGTCTGCATGTGCCTGTCCTGCTCCCTCCTACATTAAGATGTATTGAAGAGGCTCGCTTTTGTGGACCACTGTTGGGAATCATAAATTATACAGAGACGTAGGAAAATAACAGATATGGAATATATCTGAGTAAATCTTCTTTATTCCTATGCATCACTAATGTAAAGTACAATTTTCTAGAAGCCTTCCTTGGAAATCACTCTGGTGAAAACTTTTTGGGATCACTTATATTTTCTACAAAAGAATACAATGTATTGAAATTGATCTCTGGGACAAGGGATTTTGGAAAAATCTATTCAGCATAATCGTTTCTCATTGTCATTGGAATTAAATGGGACAGTGGATATCTGAACAAACAAACATGCATTGCAGAATTGTTAGAACAGTATATGGAAATATTTCATTTACCTGTTAAAAGATTTGTAAGTGGGTGTCATCAATTGCATTTTTGAAAATAATGATCACTTCACATGTAGATCTTTACCATATAGCTTTGTTTACGCAATGTCCAAAATTCAGCAAAGTCTCTTGTTCACCCCACAGTTACTCATCTGTATATAAAACAGCAGTAGGTTGCTCTTGGTTTGGACTGGTTCTTAGAGCTAGTAGCGCCGGTAGTAGTAGGCTCTGCCCACCCACCCAGGACACTTCTGAGCATGCCCAGAAGTGTCACATGCAAGCATGCCCATGAACCGGTAGTAAAATCATCTACAACCCACCACTAATTTAAAGCCTCTGCTTCTGGGGCAGAAGTTAATTTCTGTGTTAGAGGAGAGCATCATATTCAGCTAAACAGGTTTCGAAAGTATTGTATATTTTAAAATATCTGCATTTTCAGCTACAATAACATTTTTATAGAAATCCATTAATTGTGAAAGCAAACAGGAAGCTGCTGTGCCCTGAATGAAATAATTGACCCATATAGTCACTGCAATTTGTTCTGGTAAGCAGCAACTCCACACAATTTGAGATAAAAACCTCTCCTCACTCTCCCTGCTCTGATTTTTGCAAACTGTTTAATTGCCAAGTTTTAATTACAAGTTCTGCTGTGTACAGAGTTATGGCCCTTCTGCCACAACTGAAATATACCTTCTTGTTATTATAGTAATGGCATGTGGCTCATCTATATAGTAACACCACTGTGTCATGTTATTGACATTTATACTAAGAATGTCATAGTTTGAAACACTGGATATTTTCCCCCAGCCTCTCTTTAACCTCTTGCTGCTTTTTATAAATTCATCTAGCTAACTGAGGCAGAACTATGTAAATAGTGTATGCAAGAGACATCCTTATTTACAAAGGTAACTTACAGTAATGCTTAAAAGTTTATGAACTCTCTTGGATGTTCAATATTTCTCCATAAATTTGACCTAAAATGTGACCTATTTTCTGCACAAGTCCTAAAACTAGATAGAGCATCTAAGTAAACAAATAAAAACTCATCATACTTATCCATTTATTCACTGAAGAAAATGATCTAAAAACAACTTGAAGAATAACAGGGTGGGCGCCATATGGACATTAGAGGTACAGTAATGTTGTTCCATAAATGATATGGTAAATGGGACATGCTTCATATCTAGAACATGACACAGAATGGAATGAGAGCAATGTGAACATCTGTAAATTGACTGGCTGTTCATTGAAATGAATCTAAATCTATTAGGATCAAATCCAATTTATTACGCATATGTTTGTTCAGGCCAGAAAATGATGCAGCTGCTTTAATGCTTCAGAAGAAGGCTATCACTTATTAAGAAATATCCCTTTCAAAAGTTTTGAAGAGCCTTGGTTTTGAACCTTCATGGCTTCAACATATGTTTACGGTATTTTTATTTATTAAATTTATTGGACGTCCATCTTACTACAGGGCAACTCTGGCCAGCTTACTATGTTAAAAAGATAAAACTACAAAACCTATACACAAAACAAATGAAATACTGTACTATAAAATACAATGTTTGTAAGCATATGAGTAATTGCTAAAATCATAAATGATTCTTAGTAAAATTAAATTTCAGTATCTTACTTCTTTTTGTGCTGCAAAAGTTGAATTTGTAGCCTGGGTACAGAAATCTTATTTACCGGTATTTATTTTGAGTGGAGCACCATATGAAACAGAATAGAGGTAACAGCAACAGGAATTAAAAAATACCATAAGAGAAATGACGACACCTAACATTGTGACTCTCTAACATCATAATCTACTCTTCCTGTGTTCCATGTAAAGATGAACCCCTTTCCACGTCAGTTAGTATTCTATGGAGGAATCAAATTAAGGCATTTGACCGGCAACAGCACTTAGATTTAGACAGATAGAAAACTTTAATACTGTAATTATTTTCTTATCCAAAGCAAAGTCTGATTATCTATCTCATTTCAAAGCACAATTATTCTTCTGTGGCTAATCAACATCTGATGATGAATAAGCAGAGGTTGATGTCCCAGTCTTTAGCTTTTATGAAACATAGTGTTATTGATAGGGTGAATGGAAGAGGCAGACAGAAGTAGCTTCAAAAGAACAGCTCTTTATTTGGCAACTATTTACAGCCCAGCAAAGACTCTGTCTGACAGCCAGTCCTTTTATAGGGAGCTGCCAGGCAGTTAGCCAATCAGCAATCAGTATTTTCCCTCCAGAATGGAGGACCTGACTGAAGCCTATGTGATATAACTATGTATGCCGCCCCAAGTCTACGGAGAAGGGCGGCATACAAATCTAATAAATACAAATGTAATAGTTATATTAATATTATTTGTTACTCTTGAGTCATATCATCAAAGATACCTGATGAAGAGATGGATGAATAGCAATTTTAAAGCTATAGGGGTTTACACAATTAGAATAATTTCTTAAATGTGTATTCAGTGCATTAAAATTATCTGTTTTACAACTTATCCAATACTCTATTTTTGAAATGTTTAATATTTAATCAATTTGAATAAATGTTGTGATTTTGGATTAAATTGGGGAAGTTATATTTTAGGGAATATATGATCTTCTGAGGTGGTATGAATAATGAGAAAACCTACTTCTGGATTTGAGAGATCTATTTATTCCGATTTTCAGTTTGAAGTTAAGAAATCATTGCAAAATTCCCTTATGATGTGACTTCTTGTACAACAATATGACAATTTCTTAAGTCAGCTAGAAATGTTTAACAACAGATGTTTCTGTTGCTTACTAAATATCCCTACTCATTAATATTAGTGTGATATCACTGATATCAGAATGCTTTTTATCCATGAATCAAAGTTTCTGGCCTCTGAAAAATGTAGCATTGGATATTTTACCAGACAACGTAACTGGTTTTTATCTGTTTGGCCTCCTGTATGTATTTATTCAGTAGCATTACAGCTGCATCTGTTTGGGACGGTTCTTCTCAGTCCTTCTGGGAATGTATGACTATAGCAATTATCTTATCGTGGTAAGCAAATGCCAGAGTTGTAAAGTAAATAGCAAAGATGGAATCTGTACTGGTTTTTTTTTGACATCCTTATAAGGTTTGTGCTTCATAGTCAAGTAGCAGATTATTGAAAACACAAGCCTGCTAAATTAGCATCTATAGTGTAATATGCATATGAGGCTAAGAAAAATAATGGGATGGATTGTGCTGGGGAAGGTAGACAGTGATCTATTATGCTAAGCCAAAATGTGATTTGATTGTGCTTAGCTTAACATGTGCAATGAATTCAGCCATTATTGCCTACGTATCATTTTTGTAGCTTTGCATGAAGTGTAAATTCATCTACTAGTTTATTAATAAACTGTACATAACTTATGGTTTTAGCATAGGGTGTGAAACTCAACCAGTACAATCACATCATATCAGGTCACATTCTAAAGGAGTACTACAAACAAGTGTCTTTGGTTGTTGATATTGTTAATTTAAATTACTTAGCTTAATGTCATGGTTCTGAGTAATGGCCCCAATCAATTCAGGACTCTGAAACTGTTGCTTATTTCAAAGATCCATTTTATTGGGTACATCATATCGGCACGTTCAAATATGAAACCAACTCTAAATATTTCCTGTGTTTTGTCATAATAAAAGAAATAGACATCCTTCCAGCCCCCTAGTGTCACAGGTCATGGTAGCCAATCAGGTAGATGGCAGTCTGCTCAGCTACTCCTTCTGGCCATTGCGACCTCTCATTGAGATGACCTTGATTTCCACATGTCTGGCACATGGGTGGAAAATATCCCATATCCCTTCCCCCTTATACTGTATATGGCAACCCAAAAACAAAGTAATAAAGAATATGGCTTCAACTAGTCATTTTGAGAGTTGACATTTTATTTATCTGGACCACCAGGAGGCAGTACATGACAAATTCCATCCTAAATTGGGACTTGTCAAATGTATGTAGATAAATCTTTTCTCTGTACTGGGAATTAAAATTGGTGAATTATATATACCACTCTAATACTGAAGATATGAAAAAAAAGAATAAAATTGGGAGAGAATGGAATTTACAATATTAACTACAATAAATATAGGAAGAATAACTTGATAGATATTTTTCTTTCACCAATCATGCTATTAAATAAAAATGAGTCTATAGACACTTGTCAGTTGATGCATCACACAATTCTCCTAAGTGTGGAATTGCAGATTAACAAAATGAGACTGAAGTTGTACTAGAATGTTGAAGTGGTGAAGCAGACAGTAACATTTCAAGGATGTTACTGTTCATAGATATTTTATATTTTCAAAATGGGAGGTAGGCATTGTTTGATTGCTTATATCTGAGCATTTGCAACACATACTTTTTTTTAAACTAGGTTCTTACTAATGGCATCATAGCAGTGAGTAAGCCATCAAGAGAAGATGAATATCTTGGTCAATTTCCTCTTAGTTTTGGAGGTCTTGCTCCCTTTTACGCTGACTTGGATACTACAGGTGGACATGGAAATGTATATTACAGGGAAGATTCTTCCCCTGAGATCCTCCAACTTGCCACCCTGTACATCAAAAGAGGCTTTCCAAATATTTCCTTTGATCCAGAGAGTGTTGTCATTGTTACCTGGGATTCTGTGGCTCCTTATGCAGGATCTGGACAAGATGCTACTTTAGAAGTGAAGGTAAGCAGGTGACAGCCTACCACTGAAAAAAATGCATTCACTAACTTTTTAAAAAAATACTGAAGGTGTAGATGATTCTGTGCATGTTTACTGAGAATTAATTCCCACTGGAACCACCTGGCTTTATCTCCTAGCAAACAGATTTAGGAGTACAACTCCAACGTGGAATTTATTTACAGTATTTTTCAGAATATAAAACGCACCAGAGTATAAGACATACCTTAGTTTTGGGAGAGGAAAATAAGGAGGAAAAAAATCTGCCTCTGCCTCCCAGTAAACAGTACAGATGATATACACTGTTTGCTGTGTATTTCTGTGCATATTTCTGGCCCATAGAAATAGCAAAGAATTGGATAAATGTACATTGTGGCAGTATATTACTGCCAGAAAGTTTTATTAAATGTAGTCACTGTTTTGCGAAGGCCAATAGGGCAGGAGTAGTCCGGATCACAGGAGGCAATGAATACCAGAGGGTTGGGGCAGGGACACAGAAGGCCCTCCCCCACGGGACTGCCAATCGACATTGTTTAGTTGACAGAACCCGAAGGAGCCTGCCTCTGTGGGATCTTACCAGTCGATGGGAACTATGTAGGAGGAGGTGGTCTTGAAGATAACCTGGCCCTAAGCCATATAAGGCTTTAAATGTAATAACCAACACCTTGAAATGTGTCCAGAGACTAATTGGAAGCCAGTGCAGCTTGCAGAGGATTGGTGTAATGTGAGTGTACCTCGGTGCTCACACGACAGCTCGCTCAGCCGCATTCTGGACCAAATGCAGTCTCTAAGCACTCCCCAAGGGTAGTCCCATGTAGAGTGTGTTGCAGTAGTCTAACCGTGAGGTGATAAGGTCATGAGTGATTGTGAGCAGAACCACGTGATCCAAATAGGGTCGTAATTGGTGTACCAGGCATACCTGTAGCTTCCCTCTGGCTACAGCTGTTAGATGTTGTTCTAATTCAAGCTGTGAGTCCAGGAGGACACCCAAATTGCAGTTGCAAGGGGGGTAATTTCTCTTCCCCCCCCAGGACCAAAGATGGATACTTGGTATAATATTTCAGGAGCAAAATCCGAAAGATTAATGTTTCTTACAAAAATTATAAATTTTCTAGCTTTCTTCCTTTAAAGTCTTGATTCTGTATTCCAGCTTTTCTTAACTTGGAACTTTCAGAAACTCCCAGAATTTCTAGTCTGCATGGGAATATGGAGTTCCATGCTAGCTAGGAATTCTGGGAAATTGAAATTCAGTGGAACTGGAACATGTTAAGCTGGGCAAGCTTATTATTGACTTCTGCAATAAATAATTAAGCTGTTTTATGATATGTATATCATTCAGGTGTTTAATTATTATTTTTTAATTTTTTGCAAATGAAATTTAAATCTTTCCCACAGAGAAACACATTCCAAGCTGTTTTAGCGTCTTCTGATTCTAGTTCGTATGCAGTTTTCCTTTATCCAGAAGATGGTTTGCAGTTCTATAGTACACATTCCAAAAATGATAATTTACTTGTCCCAGCAACTGTTGGCTTCAGCCAACCTTCTACAGATTACTTCTTATGGGTAAAAGCTGGATCATACTATATAATTGCTAATGATGAAGAGATCCTTAGGAACCTGTGCAAGTATGTGGTTTTCATTATTTTTTTTCTAAATAATTTTCTATTTCTTAGTAATTCTATAAATCTTGACAGTGTTCTTCTATGAATAAAATGTTACTCTTTTACGTTTCATCACTTGAAGGACTCAGAAATTGTAAGTGGAGAGATACTGGTAGTTACAATTATAAAATGTGCCCAATCCTTTTCCTATTGTAGGAGAAAGTTGTTTTTTAAATAACTAATGGACAACTAAGACAAAAAGAGGATAGAGGAGGAAGAGGTATGGTGGTATCAGTGTAGGAATATATTAGATGTCCTTACATACATTATTTAGATGTTACAGAACCTGTTCAAAATTAATAATGTGAGTAGTATTACATAGTGGAAACTGTAAGGATGTATTCAGAGTTGTTGCTATAATAAGTGCCATTGTGGACCTTAGGCATGTTTATTGGGATAAAAGTTACAAGAGAACAAAATATATTTAGTTAGAAACTTTATACACTACTAAGATTTTTTTAAATAATAAAGCAATGCATAGTTTTTTCTTTAATCAAAGAGAGAAAGGTTTATAACATTCCCCAGTCCAAATGTTCATTATCTTTCTGGGAATTTCAGTTGATCTTCCTCATACAACACCAGTTCCAAGAAATAGATAACAATTGTACATTTCTAGTTTTATTCTGCAGCTTGGAAATGAATAAAATATATATATTAAACAGACACCAATTTCCTAACTCCCTAAAATTCAGCTCTGTGGTGTGCTCTGTATATTTCTGTATACTGTATGAATATACACTATTTATTTATTGATTGATTGATTTGATTTGATTTGTATGCCGCCCCTCTCCGTAGACTCAGGGCGGCTAACAACAATAATAAAAAACACTTTCAATCCCATATAAAGAGAATATTTACAAGATGTTCTACAGATGGCATCTTCCTCCAGCCCGTCTGTCTAAAATGGACCCTAAACTCTCCCCCATATGCTGGAAGTGCCGGGAAAAACCAGGCACTTACTATCACATGTGGTGGACATGTCCATCAGTTAAACAATTCTGGGGGAAAATTAGAAATATGATCGAAGGAATTATAAGGAAGGAAGTATTTATAAGACCAGAATTGTTCTTACTGGGAATATTTAGGCAACATTTTACAAAGTACGATAGACATGTAATACAGCATATTACAGCAGCGGCCAGAATCACATATACCCAATGTTGGAAAGAGGAACTTACACCAACAATATACAATGTGATATCCAAAGTATATCAGGTAGTTGAAATGACAAAATTAACCTATGAACTGCAAGATAAGGATATGGAAGATTTCCACAAAAGCTGGGACAGATGGTATATCTGGGTTGCAAAAAACAAATTGAAATAAAAACAAAATTAAATAAAGTAAAATGAAGAGAAATCAGGAACCCCAATTTCAAATTTAGAAGTAATAAACTTAAATATTACCAACAAATATGAATAAATCATAGCACTATTATACCATTGAAACAAGAAGGATATATGACTGATAAAATGATATGAAGATCACAAAATGTACTTATGTGATAAATATATAATAATGTATCAAAAGGAAGATTTTCCTTTGCAAATTAGACATAAGCTGCATGTAAAATACACTACTCCTTGAGTAGTTCTAATTGTAAACAATGATATCAAATATGTAATATATAAAGCAGAATGCTTTATCTTTCTCTTTTTTACTTTCCTATCTTCTTTCTCTTTCTCTCTATCTCGTATTTTTTCTTCTACATTCTTTTTGTGTATATACGCTTGTTTTTTGTTGTGTAATTTTAATGTAAATATTTAATAAAACTTTTTTCAAAAAAAACCAACCCCCCCCCCAGCATATAACAAATCTAATATTTAAAATAACTAGAAACCCTTATTAAAAACCAAACATACACACAAACACACCATGCATAAATTGTATAGGCCTAGGGGGAAGGAATATCTCAATTCCCCCATGCCTGACGACAGAGGTGGGTTTTAAGGAGTTTACGAAAGACGAGGAGGGTGAGGGCAATTCTGATCTCTGGGGGGAGCTGATTCCAGAGGGCCGGGGCTGCCACAGAGAAGGCTCTTCTCCTGGGTCCTGCCAAATGACATTGTTTAGTGGACGGGACCCGGAAAAGGCTCATTCTGTGGGACCTAACTGGTCGCTAGGATTCGTGCGGCAGAAGACGGTCCCAGAGATATTCTGGTCCGATGCCATGAAGGTCTTTATAGGTC
Organism: Erythrolamprus reginae; assembly: GCF_031021105.1. Taxonomy (NCBI): domain Eukaryota; kingdom Metazoa; phylum Chordata; class Lepidosauria; order Squamata; family Dipsadidae; genus Erythrolamprus; species Erythrolamprus reginae. Next base: position 337,291,433 of record NC_091950.1, on the reverse strand, counting down.
ATAACCAACACTTTGAATTGTGACCGGAAACTGATCGGCAACCAACCATTTACTTTCTCTAAGGTCATAAGAGTCCCTTAAATTTTATTTAGTCTTGTCCAATAATTTTTATGCTCAGATCTCCCCATTTAGGATTGAACAAAGTAGTTCAGGATAATTATCTTACTCTTTACTTCTATATTTGTAATTTGTGGTGTGGAACTTATATTTTTTAAAATAAAAAATAAATTACAATGCTTGAGTATGCTTTGGTTAATGTATAGTTAGGTTTTTTTTTCAATTTTTATTTTTAGGGCCAGCAATTTGGGACAACCTGGAGTTTGGGCATTTGAGATTGGTGGCCTAGATGATATCCTACCGGCCAAAGGTACTCAGCCTCCTGCCAGTGTAGAATACAGTGACTATGAGCAAGTGACGCTGGACCCTTCCATTCTTCTACAAGATCCCATTGAAATAAACCATCCAGAAGTCTCCTATGATGTTTCTGACAGAGGAGATACTTTTCAGACTGAATACAGCTTGCCTGAGCCAGCAATAGAAGATGATTTTCAGCTTCAATACCAAACTTTAACTGATCAGCCTCCAGTTAAGCTTCCACTTCCAACAGGGAAAAATCCACCTCTACAGTTTCCAATCCACCAATTTTCCAACCAGCAGGGTCAGATTATTGAAGTAGACGAAGATGACCAAACTGGAATTGGTAAGATCACCGAGAAAAATCTCTGTCGATTATTTTTCATAAATACAGTACTAAAGGCCGGTGATGGCGAACCTTTTTCCGGTTGTGTGCCAAAAGTGTGTTTGTTCACTTCCTTGACTCCCTGCCCAAGCAGGCTTCTGCTGTGGCCCCAAGCCTTCGGTGTGAAGGGAGAGAAGCCCCAGCCTCCTGTTCCTGCCCCCCTTGTGTTTGGTGGCGGCTGTCCTTACACTGCCGTTTCTCCAGCAGTTGTAGGAATAGCAGGTTGGGGTTTCCCTCCCTCTCCGCCGGAGGCTTCTCCTTCTCCTGGCTGAGAGGGGTGAGGGGGCACTTTGGAACCTTTCAGATGAAAAGGAGCAGAGCTGCCGACCATGTTGGGGATCCCCTCTCTCCCCACCCGAGCGGGCTTCTGCAGCCCCAAGCTATTAATGAATCCAGCTGAATCAGTTATCTCTGTGTGCTTCTGGTTTGATTTTTGCCACAAACTTTAATACACAGCATATGTCTTTTACTTGCTAACTTTGCATCATATTAAAAAAAAATCCTCGTTTGGGTGTGTTGATGAACAAAACATGTCTTACTAATTGAGCTAGGAAAGGCAACCTGCAGTTCAAAAGCTAAATTCTTCCTCCTAAACATTAGTAATTTATGCAATGCTGTGTTGCCATTGACTTGTCTCTTGGGGCCCTTAGCTGCCTAAGAAAATAACCCTTCTTGCAACATTGCAAATTCAAAAGTTGTTCAGGATATAGGGAATGGCCTTGAAGGGCAGGATGAAGAACCGCTAAGACTAAGACAATGATCAGACCTGCTTGAACCCATTCCAAGAAACCAGTTTGAGTAAATGCTTCAGAGAGGCCCCTGTCCAGTTCACAAGTATATAAAGTGGAGGAGATGGAAATACATTCACACTTGCAAAATTCTAACACTAAGGCTGTTTCAATAAAAGTACTCCTGACCTGTGTGATTTTGGTTTTTTTAGTCTAGTCTACCTTGTAGAGCTTATAAAAGCTTTGCAATGTACTAGATAGATATTTTTGCAAAATATCGATATAGATATATTTAAAGGTATTAAATAGAGAAAATAGCATTGTTAACTAACTGAAGGAAAAGACCGGGAATATTTAATAGTGCACTGTGAATAACTTGCATACTTCTTTGTTATCAAAGTCCATTGAAACAATCTTGATATGAATTGAGGCACTTTATACAGATGTACTCTTATCAAACATATGTATTCTAAGTTTGGATTATTTCTCATGGCTCAATGAAGTTTGAGCAATAATGAAGATTAAAATTCATAGTAAAAAACCCCAACATCACTTAACAACTCAAAAAGTATTGCAAAATATTTTTAAAAGCTTGGAGAATGGAGGCTAGAGGCAGCTGCTGAGGAAGGACAGTCTGGGAACAATGCAAGAGAAAGTCTGGTGCCAGGGATGGAAAAAGCATCTTAAGCATCTATCAATAAGTGAAATGCTGTAAAATTGGACCTTCCCATCGATCTATTTTTTTCTGGCTCTACTAGGCTGAATTTCTATTCTGTTTTACAACTGGCAGAGATTTGGATGCCGAAGAAATAAATGTGGCCAATAGTAATTCAGGAGATATTTATTTCTACAATAAGAAAGATATTCCTATATTATGTGGTTCCATACTCTGTACATTTTATAATTAACAAATAGGGAGATAAAAGACACCATAACTGTCTTAAAATTTGGTGAGCTTGACCAGTCTTCCACAAAAAGCACTCTTATTTTTTCCCCCTATATAGTGTTCCGTTACAATACAGATGTCCAGCAAAGCTGTGCAAACAACCGCCATCAGTGTGCAGTTCATGCTGTTTGCAAAGACTACCCAAGTGGCTTTTGTTGCAGTTGCATTGTTGGCTACAAAGGAAATGGCAGGCAATGTGTAGCTGAAGGTAAATATCTAAAATATAGCACAGCATTTTTCTAACGTGTCTTTTCTTTGGCAAATGTAAATGTTATTCTGTGAGAACAGACTAGGCACTGTGCAATATTCAGTCCAGGATATAGTAGAGAACTCTGAAATACTTTACTTTCTGAAATGATTAAAGAAACGTTACTAGCTACTTCAGGATTTCAAATTAATGCATAATTATTTTTAAAATTGTTCATCTGAAAAGGGGATTAACTCCACATTTTCCTGGTGTTCTTAAAGTTATTATGAAAAGAACACTACTTGCTAGTTGGTTAATAGCAATAGTAATTAGTGATATTTAGACTTATATACCACTTCATACCGTGTTTCCCCGAAAATAAGACACTATCTTATATTAATTTTTGCTCCAAAAGTTGTGCTACGTCTTATTTTCGGGGGGTGCCTTATATTTCTCAAATAAGCCAAATTCACAGGCAAAAAACCTGACACCCCCAAAGAAAGTGTACCGTACGGTACACTGATTACGGTACGGTACCTGTCAGTATGGCACCCACACACACAAACGACAGCACTTATATGGTACAACAGTATACTCCCGCTATTGCACCTTCCGGCCACCAGAGGAACTACAGTCTACGCACTGTAGTGGAGACTGTAATGGTGGTGAGACAGCAGCAGACTGTGTCTGCTGTACTGGACGGTAAAAAGCGATGGAAGGGGCCAGCAGGGGACGCCCCATTATTACGATACCGCTATGAACAGCTTTGAATGGTACCATATATTTTTCCACCGTACCGTATGTAAACTTGACTATGCCTTATTTTCGGGGGGTGCCTTATATTAGCAAATTCTGCAAAACCTCTGACATGCCTTACTTTCAGGGTACGTCTTATTTTCGGGGAAACAGGATAGTACTTTACAGTGCTTTATAATGTTTACAATATTTATAATGTCAGCATGTTGCCCTCAACAATCTGTATTCTCATTTTATTGATTTCAGAAGGATGGAAGACTGAATCAATCTTGAGCCCCATCACATTAACCAAGATCTACAATACTACAGGAATACAATACTTATATTTTCCTGTTTTGGTTTACTAGGTTCTCCTCAGAGAGTCAATGGAAAAGTCAAAGGACGGATCTTTGTTGGAAACAACCCAGTACCAGTTGTATTTGAGAATACCGACCTCCACTCATATGTTGTGATGAACCATGGGCGTGCGTACACAGCCATTAGCACAATTCCAGAAACTCTGGGTTTCTCCTTGCTTCCTCTTGCTTCTATTGGGGGTATCATTGGATGGATGTTCGCTGTGGAACAGGAAGGTTACCGAAATGGATTCAGTGTTACTGGTAATTTCTAACATTTGTTCTCAAAATTATGTATTATATGTATGTTTTAATATTTGTGATGATTTCTACATTCTCATAGCGGAATTGAGCTTTCTAAGGTCGTTATAACTATTTTAAGAAGACAACGGGCAGCAAAACCACATCATAACACACTTTTTTCTTTCATGAGCTAGTTTTTTCAACATTTCCCCATTTTATTAAAAAAATATAATCATCATCATAATATACTAGAAAAAATAATAAATAATAATAAATAGAACAACTGTAGCAAAAGAAAAAAATACTGTCAGTAGTAACAGGCTTCCTAGGTGCAGGTCAAAAACATCAGGAATACTACTTATACTCCATCAGACTTGCAAAATCACCATCATTCAATTGCAAAACACAGCTTTACTTTGGAACAGTCTGTGATGAATACCTTTAATAACAACGACTCAATAGGTGAATAAAGTGTCTAAACATCTGGCTACTCTTCAACAATCCATTATAATAAAAGCAAAGAGATATCAAAAGCAGAAAATGAGAGCGTGGGTTCCAAAGATAGGCAGAAAAATAGTCCATGGGTTGTGTAGGCAGAATCTGATTCCATAATCATGTTAAAAGTAAGATTTTACATTTAGCCAAGAAAAAAACAACACACAGGTACAGTATATGTGGTACATTGCTCAACAGTAGTAACAGTGAGAGGGATCTTGGAGTCCTGGTGGACAACCATATGAGCCAGCACTGTGCAGCAGCTGCCAAAAAAGCCAACACAGTTCTAGACTGCATTAACAAACGGATAGAATCAAGATAACATGAAGTGTTAATACTATTTTATAAGGCCTTGGTAAGGCCACATTTGGAATACTGCATTCAGTTTTGGTCACCATGATGTAAAAAAGATGTTGGGACTCTAGAAAAAGTGCAGAGAAGAGCGACAGAGATGATTAGGGGACTGGAGGCTAAAACATATGAAGTAAGTTGCAGGAACTGGGCATGGCTAGTTTAATAAAAAGAAGGACCAGAGGAGATATGATAGCAGTATTCCAATATCTCACAGTTTGCCAGAAAGAAGAAGGAGTCAACCTATTCTCCAAAGCACCTGAGGGTAGAACAAGAAGAAATGGGTAGAAACTAAACAAGGAGAGATATAACTTAGAACTAAGGAGAAATTTCCTGACAGTAAGAACAGTTAATCAGTGAAACAGCTTGGCTCCAGAGGTTGTGAATGCCCCAACTCTGGAAGTTTTTAAGCAGATGTTGGATAACCATCTCTTTGAAGTAGTGTAGGGTTTCCTGCCTAAGCAGGAGGTTGGACTAGAAGACCTCCAAGATTCCTTCCAACTCTATTGTTGCTGCTGTTGTTGTTATTATTATTATTAAAACATGATTTGTTTAAACAGTTGTTAAATTTTCTTAGAATTCAGACATATAAACTACAGCAAACAATCCACTTAAGGTTTAGCTGGTTAGGTAAAGGAAGACTAAAAGTTAATATTTCAACATAGAGAGAGTGGCTCTTCCAACAGATAAATAAAACATAATGTCATTTATTTTCTAGGAGGTCAGTTTACAAGGCAAGCAGAAGTTACATTCCTCAGCAACAATGAAAAGATTATCATTAAACAGAAGTTCAGTGGGATAGATGAACATGGACATCTTACCATCAGCACGGAACTTGAAGGCAAAGTACCTGAGATCCCATTTGGCTCATCTGTCCATATAGAACCTTACACTGAGCTATATCACTCTTCTAGTTCGGGTAAGTTAAATATACTTACTTACCTGTTGCTTGGCAAGTTTGCAGCCAAATCTATTAATGCAGGATGAAATCATTTATTCAGTCTCTGATCTCCCTAGGCTGGAACTTGTTTTTAACCACAGGTGATATATCACACCATTTATGAAACTAATTGACATTAAGTGGCTGGAACCCAAATCAACATATGCAAAATATGGGTGTCCAAAGTTAATTTATTTATTTGACTTTATATGCCGCCCACTCCCTGAGGACTCATCCACAGGGAGTGGGTGGAACATTATGATAATAATGTTCTCCTAGTAATGTGCGCAAATGCTCGGAACTTGAGCAACAATCTCTGTGATTTAATGGTCATAATATCTAGAGATAATTTGGATCTGGATGCCATAACTGAGACATGGTTTAAGTACTTCAATGAATGCAAAATATCCAATGAAAAAAAGTCTGCCTATAGGAGGTAAAAAGAGTCTGGAAGTATAGCTGACAGAGGTGTATAAAATGAGACAGAAGAAGGTGAAACAGATGCTGCTAAAGCCTCAAAAGAGAAAAAAATTGCCAAATCTGTAAAGAAGGGGGATAAAACCTTCTTCAGATATATTAGTGATAGGAAGAAGAAAAACTGCAGCATCACAAAGCTTAATACTGGGAATAATACATACATTGATGGGAATAAGGAGATCGCTGACCATTTGAATATCTACTTCTGTTCAGTTTTCTCAGAAGGCGGCTTACAATATAATACTATAGATGGATATAGCATTGCTTCCAGCTGTAGGGATTCAGCTCCACTGATCTCAGAGGCCTATGTCTTAGAAGAACTTGAACGATTAAAGATAAATAAGGCAATGGGTCCAGATGGCATCCACCCCAGAGTTCTTAAAAAACTCAGATCTGTGATTGCTGCCCCCCTGACTGATTTGTTTAACCAATCCCTGTTAACAGGAGATGTTCCTGAGGATTGTGCCTGTGCAGAAGCCAAATCTTGAATGGGCACACCACCAGTCACCAGTAGCGGCAGTAACGAGGAACCCCTGCTTACCTGCAAAGTGTTCCTGGGGGCTTGGGAGGGAAAATGGGATGGGGGGGGTTGGGAGGGGAAAAACAGTCCTGTGTTTTGTGAAACCAGGGTGTGCAGAGGGTTTGGGAGACATGCAGAGGGCTCCTGGGGACCAGGGATGGCAAAAAAAGGCCCTTGGTTTCACAAAAAGGAGGCCCGTTTGTCACCTGCCCCCCCCCCATTGTCTGGGACCCCAGGTAACCAGTCAATGTCTTCTGAAATACAATTGCTAGCTGAGGTGGAGCTCTTTATTTCCGCTACAGAAGTGTCAGAGACATCTGCCGCCTTAGCGGCTTTTAGAACATCTTGCAAAGTGGCATCCTCCTCAATGAGGAATTTCTTTGTAGGGTCACATTCCTCATACCGAAAATGAGCCGGTCAACCAGTCTGGCTTCTGGATCTTTCAATTTACATTTAGACAATACTGTGTGGAGAAGGGTGGCAAAATCATTTGTAGATTCTCCCTCAGCCTGGCGCATGTGAGCGAACTGGTTTCGGCTAACTCTTGCGGGAGTTGTCGGTTGAAAATGAGCGACGAGCTTCGTTTGAAGAGAAGACCATGCGATGGTCTCCACAGACTCTGGGTCAGCAAGCATATTATCATTATCTAGACTGTAAATAGTGGGTCCACAGTAATTAAGGAAAATTGCTCGCTTCTGATCATCAGAGGCATTGTGTAGATTGCTGGCTTGTAGGAAGATACGAAATTTTGGACATATATGAAGTCCATGTTTCATTTTCAGAGTTTAAGAAATCGGGCGCTTGAGCCATAGACAATTGCATGGCAAGTTTGGTCTTGCGAGAGTCCAAACACCCTTGTCGCCACTGTTAAGTCAGGACCACGAGAGACTGTTGAAGTTCTATTATTCTTTATTGAAAGCAAGGAACTGAAACAGCAAGACACACCAACTACGCTAGATCCCAACAAAGGCCACGGCTCCTCCATTGCCTTATTTATAGTCTCGCAAAAGCGCAGCAAAACTGCAGACGGCCTTTTAATTTTGGCGGCTTCAGTCTGATTGCCGCGCGGGAACTAATCATAATAAACCTTTCATTTGAATCAATGAACATAACACCAGTCCTCAGGTGTACTCTGCAGGCCTCCCAAACTGTTGGCGTGCCCTGTTTTTGCTTTTGTGCAGGGTGGGTTTTGGGAAGCCAAAAATGGATCTATTTGGTGTATAAGACACCAACATCTCCACCCTTTTTTTAAGGGTGGGAAAAGTGTGTCTTATACTCCTAAAAGTATGGTACAGTATATGTATTGTATCTGCAAGCTAACACAATGCATCATGTATAATTATATAATTGGTATTATTTATCTTTGATTTGTAGCAAGACATTGAAGTTGTCTAATTTATTGCAGTGTTTTAATTAACAAATTACCTTTATATCTGGTAATAAAAATTCTGATCAAAATGATTAGTTTCCAGCCATTTGCTCAAAATAAGGGATTATCTTGATTGAGAATTTTGAGGGACTACACTCCACAAATACTCCACAAATTTGTATTTAGTAACCGTCCCCCATGAACTCTTTCAATTTGGTTGGCAACTTTTATAGAGATTATAAAAACTTCAATCAAAAGCCTTTTTTTAATTTCCCCAATTTATATTTCAGGAAACCTTATGTGATCATATATAATTACCAATAAAAAGATGCTTCACATTGTTCTTTCTGTATTTAAATGTAAACATCTGTTGTGTGGAACATGCTTTACTGAAAAGACTCTGCCAAACAAACCTTTCTATAATGAAGTTGTTCAGTACTCAAGTCTTATCAATTTGCACTCCAAGAATGGTGGAAGGTCTTAAGCATAAAACGTATCAGGAAAGACTTAATGAACTCAATCTGTATAGTCTGGAGGACAGAAGGAAAAGGGGGGACATGATCGAAACATTTAAATATGTTAAAGGGTTAAATAAGGTTCAGGAGGGAAGTGTTTTTAATAGGAAAGTGAACACAAGAACAAGGGGACACAATCTGAAGTTAGTTGGGGGAAAGATCAAAAGCAACGTGAGAAAATATTATTTTACTGAAAGAGTAGTAGATCCTTGGAACAAACTTCCAGCAGACGTTGTTGGTAAATCCATAGTAACTGAATTTAAACATGCCTGGGATAAACATATATCTATTGTAAAATAAAATACAGGAAATAGTATAAGGGCAGACTAGATGGACCAGAAGGTCTTTTTCTGCCGTCAGTCTTCTATGTTTCTCTGTTTCTAACTGAGGAGGTGACCTGCTAGGACAGTGATGGATAACCTTTTTCTCATCGTGTGCTGGCACTCCACGCATGCGTGCAACCCACCTGCGCTCTCCCTGCATGTACATTATGACTCCCCCCCTCTGTGATCCCCACACACATGTGTGTTGACTCCTTCCGCCCTCACACACGTGTGTGTATGATCCTCCCCCTCATGTGTGCATGACTTTTTGCCTCATTTTGGGCCTAGCAGGCCTCCCTGCAGCCTCTTGGGACCGAAAAGGGACCCTGGGGGCACAATGTGCGACCCCCCCCACCCCCGTGCATGTGCACATATCTCCCACATATGCCCCATCCTCTGTGCATGCGTGGCAGATATCCAAAAATCAGCTGGGGGCAGTGGGAGGCACATACATATGTATGGTGGAGCTGAGCTGGGTGATGGCTCGCGTGCCCACGGAAAGGGATCTGTGTGCCACTTGTGGCATGTGTGCCATAGGTTCACCATCACAGTGCTAGGCTGACCAGATGTGGGCTGGAAAGATCCAGATTACCTCAAGATACGAACCCCTCGTCTTACGAACAACTCAAGACACGAACCCGGGGTTCAGAAAAAATGTGCCTCTTCTTACGAACTTTTTTCGTGATACGAACGCCAAACCCGAACTTCCGGGTTTGGCATTCGGAGGCTGCTGGGAAGCCCCCCAGCCCAGCTGTGACCTTTTAAAACAGCCGCGCAGCTTCCTAGCCGTCTCCCGAAGCGGAACGCCAAACCCAAACTTCCGCGTTTGGCGTTCGGAGGCTGCTGGAAAGCCCCCCCAGCCCGGCTGTCACCTTTTAAAACAGCCGCGCGGCTTTCCAGCAGCCTCCGAACGCCAAACGCGGAAGTTTGGGTTTGGCGTTCGGCTTCGGGAGACGGCTGGGAAGCCGCGCGGCTGTTTTAAAAGGTCACAGCCGGGCGGCAGCGTTTTTTTTGTGGGGTTTTTTTTGGTTGCACGGATTAATTGACTTTACATTGTTTCCTATGGGAAACAATGTTTCGTCTTACGAACCTTTCGTCTTACGAACCTCCCCCTGGAACCAATTAGATTCGTAAGACCGAGGTATGACTGTAATTGCTAGATGACAGCAGTGTGTTGAGTTCTCTGTGCCTCCAGATTTTTGTAGTCTAGATCCGTAAGACCCATGATCAATTGATTAACTGTTCAGTGTTGTTTACCATTTCATAGATTTTAAGAGCTTGCTCTCAAAAACATCCATTTGTTTGATGGATGGAGTTTAAGATTGCGAAACAAGACGTAGTGCAAAAGTTGAATTGTATGATGCAATGGGAAAATATTTCTGCTTTATTATGAAACCTGATGGGAAAAAATGGGTCATTTTAAGAAGATTCTACTGAAGTCACACAAGGATGCTGAGATTGGGAAACACTTGTCTCAGGAGATCTGCTGCTTTTCTTTAGCCGAGTTCAACATTTTTAACGTCAGCTGTAGTCTGTAGTTGCACAATATAGAATGTTACCTCTTTTAACACTGCAAACGTCTTTAGTTAAATAAAAGTCAACTTAGCATAAATTAAACACAAGCTGATTGATATTGTTGAGACTTGGCTTAAACTATTGCATAAATATAAAAAAGATAAATAAAACATTAGCCTTTTATGAAGGAATGAATTGGGACACCCCTATCCCTACCCCAAATTTATAATGGAGAAAGAAACAGTGAAATAAATTTCTGTTTTTCACGTTCCTCCCCCCATGAGTCTGAAAAGCTGTTCTGAAGACGCAAAACAGCTCTAAAGCAGCATGAAATGTGATAAAAGAGTGCAGAGGCTCGAGAAAATAAATAAGCCCCCCATCCCTTTTCCTTTGTCATAGGAAGCAGTTGTTTTTTGGAGTCTTCTGTGAATGAATTATCAAGAGTCAGTCCTATCATTGTAGAGCTAGATTGTTTTTTTGTATTTTCATATTGTTATGTTAAATGAAATATATTCAAGTGTGGCTAATTTTTATTCATATGAATTTATTTCATATATTTCAGTTATCACATCCTCTTCTACCAGAGAGTATACTGTGACAGAGCCAGAAAGAAATGGATTATCGGCAACATATACATTTTCTTATCAATGGCGACAAACTATTTCGTTCGATGAATGCATCCATGATGATTCCCATCATTCTGGTTTGGCCACTCAGCAGCTATCGGTGGACAGTGTCTTTGTCTTATATAACAAAGAGGAGCAGATTTTGCGATATGCAATGAGCAATTCAATTGGCCCAATTGGTACGGTCGGTGACAATTAGCCTGGTTCACTTCCTCTTCCTTTGCATAGAAGCCTGTCTTTGATTTTATATTTGTGGGTTTTCAGATGCAACAGTCCAGATGAAAGAGCCCTTCTCTTTGCTAATCCACCCTCCTGCTTCCCACAGAGTCAAATCAGGCATCTCCAGGATGTAAGAACTGAAAGCAACAGTCAGGCTCCTGCTGTTCATTTCTAAAATTAGTTTCTGGCATATTGCCTTTGATCCTAGAAGTCCCATTAACAGTTCTATTCTTTATGAGTTTCAGAAATCTTTGCTTAAAGTAACTTAAGTTAGTGACCATCACTGTACAATGTGCCAATGAATTACATATTTTAGTGAAGAATTACTTTCTTGTGCCTGCCTTGAACTACCTGTGCCATCCAGTATCAATGAAAGGCCCTGAGTGCCAGTAATATGAGAAAAAAGAATTCACTATCCATCCCCCATATATTACTTTTCATTACTGTTTATTGCCTTTAAGATAAATTTCCATGGTTTGCTAAACTGGGTGGGCAGCAACCTGTGGCTCCGGAGCTGCTTGTGGCTCTTTGGGCAGAAGATGGAGAAGCAGCTGGGGTGGAGTCTCAGGCGCCTCACTCTTCTGGCCCTTATTCTATTCTTTATGAGTTTCAGAAATCTTTGCTTAAAGTAACTTAAACTTTTATTTTATTTTATTTTATTTTATTTATTTATTTATTTGATTTTTATGCTGCCCTTCTCCTTAGACTCAGGGCGGCTTACAACATGTTAGCAATAGCACTTTTTAACAGAGCCAGCATATTGCCCCCACAATCCGGGTCCTCATTTTACCCACCTCGGAAGGATGGAAGGCTGAGTCAACCTTGAGCCGATGATGAGATCTGAACCGCTGACCTTCAGATCTACAGTCAGCTTCAGTGGCCTGCAGTACAGCACTCTACCTGCTGCGCCACCCCGGCTCATGCCTCGGTTGCTTGGGGAGACAACCTGCTCTCTGCCCTGAGACACTGGCCCGACCCAGCTGCAACTGATACCGCCCTTGCTAACATGGCGGCTGGTGGGCTGGGAATGGGATTGAGGAGGAAGGGATGATGGAAAAGGGGATGGGCCCGTAATGCCCTTCAAGAAGCTCAGGGCAATGGGAAAAGGTGGCTGGCCCTACCAAACTTTGCAAGCCCACCTGGAATCAGGAAAAGCTGGACCAAGTTGTCCAGCTCTCCTTGGGGCTCTTTGCTACTCTTTTTCTTTCTTCTTTTTGGAAATCTGGGCTGGCTGAGGAATGAGTGCGAACCACAACAGAGGCTTCCCTTCAGGTGGCCCTCCTCCTCCTCCTCCTCCTCTTGCGACCCTCTGGCTGGCTGTGATGGGGACAGGAGTGTGTGCACGAGCAGGGAGACCCTCATAAAACAAGCCAATGGGCTCAGCCAAAGCATAGCAAATGCACACGCAGGGTGGGCAGCCGCTCGTTTGAGGAAGGTCTCCCCACTTGTGGGTACACTCCTGGCTCCACCACACCTGACCAGGGCATCATGAGAGGAGAAGGAAGAGGAGGGTTGTCCGAAGGAAAGCTTCTGCTGTGGTTTGTTCTAGTTCCCCAGCCAGGCCAGATTTCCAAAAAGAAAATAGAAAAGGAGTAACAAAGAGCCCCAAGGAGAGCTCACTTGGCTTTGTGAGAGAGTGAGAAGAGACACAGATGCAGAGAGAGATATATACAGAGATACACACTCACATACACAGATACAGAGAGGGGTGAGGGAGGGAGATGCACAGAGAGAGAGATACAGAGGTGGGAGAGAGGGCAGATATAGAGAGGGAGAAGGGGGAGAGGTACAGAGAGGGGAAGATGGGGGAGAGAGATAGAGAGATACACAGGTGGAGAGGGAGAGAGGGAGAGACAGAGGAGACGGGAGAGAGAGAGACAGATACAGAGAGCAGGAAAGAGAGTGGGAGAGAGATATAGAGAGGGAAAGGGGGAGAGAGAGCACTGGTGAAATCCATTTTTTTTTTACTACCGGTTCTGTGGCTTGGTGTGCGTGGTGTGGCTTGGTGGGCATAGCATATACTGCAAAATCTCCATTCCCACCCCACTCTGGGGCTAGCCAGAGATAGTATTTCCTGGTTCTCAAACTACTCAAAATTTCTGTTACTAGTTCTCCAAACTAGTCAAAATTTCCACTATCAGTTCTCCAGAACCTGTCAAGACCTGCTGGCTTTCACTCCTGATGAGTGAGAGGAGGAGAGGGAGAGAGAGGAGAGAGAGAAAGAGATACAGAGGGAGAGAGAGTGGTGGAAGATAGAGGGCGAGAGAGATAAAGAGAGGGCGGGAAGAGTGGGGGAGAAATACAAAGAGATACAGGGAGAGCGGAGGAGAGAGACATAGATATAGAGATGGGGAGAGAGGGATGAAAAGGGTTTTATAGTTTCTGGTTCTCTGCCCTAATGACCAGCTGAGTAGGTGTGGTTAGGGGGGTCAGATGACTCAGAGTGAGTGATGTTGAGTTGACCATGCCCACCCAGTTTTGTGGCTCCCGATGGTTTTTTTTTTCTGTGGGAAATGGGTCCAAATGGCTCTTTGAGTGTCTAATATTGCAGATCCCTGGTTGAAACCTTTACAAACACGAGGCATATAAATGTTTTAAGCTGAGTATTTAAAAGCTATGCTGTCCAGATTTTACACCCATCAGTATCTTATTAACATGGAAACCATTCAGTGCTAACTTAAACCACATTTTCAAGAGCACAAATATAGTTTATGTAGATTATTTTTCAGATAACCTTCTTTGAAAGTATCTTCTATGGTCTCTTGGCAGATGGTTCGGGTGATGTAAGCCGCAATCCTTGTTACACGGGCACCCATGGCTGTGATATAAATGCAGTTTGTCGTCCAGGAACAGGAAATCAGTTTACTTGTGAATGCTCATTGGGATTCCGGGGAGATGGACGGACGTGTTATGGTAGGAATTTTACTTTTAATAGGGAAGAACAGGGATTATGTAAAATCAATGTGATATTTCATCACTGTATTTACTTTCAGAATCTATGTTTTGCTGTTTGATATACTATTTGTAATAAATTTGCTATACTGGTATATTTCCCCCTTGAACGTATGCCAACAGAAAGACACCTGATTTCCTCAACAGAAATAGCAGTATGATCAAATTATATTCTAAACAAAAGTACAATTTTATAGCATTTTTGCTTACCTTGAAGTCCTGAAAATTAGGACAGAATTATATGTGACAGAGATCTCCAACTTTGTCAACTTTAAGCCTTGTGGACTTCAACTCCCAGAATTCCTCAGATTCCAAGGCTGGAAATTCCTGATAAGTGTAGTATACATATAGAGGTTATTTGTACAATCTGACCTGTTCCTGCTGCGATTTTTTTTTTAAACTAGGAGGGGACTAGACCTAGATTGAGAATGTAGAACCAAGGAAGACATTTTTAATCCTGTGTTCCGATTGGAAATGGTCTTTTGCCCATAGCCCTAAGGAATGCAATTCAAATGGAAACCACAGTAAAAATGCTGAAGATAAAAGTCAATTCCTACCTATCATCTGCAAAAATGAGGGGTGAGGGAGGGGGAAACCCGAGCCAATCCATACAATTAATACTGCCTTGACTTTTACTTGTGGTTTCTCAGGGCCAAACTAAAGGTGGTTTGCAATAATAGTTAGTGCACCAGTTGTTGTTTTAAGAAAACCAAAATGTTTTCTTGGGAGGTTGTGTATCGGAACTGAAGGATGGCAGCACAGAATTGCTGCCATCCTGCTTGAGTTATGTTTGTGTTTAGAATTTTTCACAACTACACAGCAATCTGAAAATAATTTTGAACAGCATGGTAATTAGGAGAAAAAGGATGGATTAGCCATGACCCTTCACAATTTATCCATCTTCTGCAAGGCTGCAATCTTCTGAGGTATTTCAGGGTTAAAAATAAATACCCATCCCCTCTTGTGCACACCATGATGTTGTCATGATATTAAATTACTGTACTGTACTGAAACCGATTGAATGAAAACACACCAATACCTTAATCTGACAAAATCAGATACAGTGGTACCTCGTGATACGAACCCCTCGAGATACGAACATCTCGAGATACAAACGCGGGGTTCGGAAATTTTTTGGCTCTTCTTACAAACTTTTTCCGGCTTACGAACCCACTGCAGATCACAAAATGGCGCTCCGCTGGGCACCGCCGCCTGGCTGTCACCTTTTAAAACAGCCGGGGAGGCTTCTCGGCGTTCTCCCGAACCTGAACCCGAAAAGTTCGGGTTTGGGAGAACACTGAAAAGCCCCCCAGCTGTTTTAAAAGGTGACAGCCGGGCGCCGCCGCCCAGGGGAGCACCATTTTACAATTTTTCCCCCCTTGCACGCATTAATCGCTTTTACATTGTTTCCTATGGGAAACATTGTTTCGTCTTATGAACTTTTCGCCTTACGAACCACCTTCCAGAACCAATTAAGTTCATAAGACGAGGTATTACTGTACTACGTTCTTCATCACTTATGTCTTGACAAGTCACTTGACTGTTGTAACGGGTTTGCTTGGAAAACAGAGATAGCCTTTCATCTGAACTAAAGCTAAACAAAGATACAGTACATCATGTCAGAGCCCCAAATAGCATCTGAGAAATAAATCAGATTCCAGTCCAATTCTCTCATCCAAGGTTCGATTTATTAGCAGAGCCATGTTGGTCATGTCATTGCCATCCCGATACTAACTTCCTTTCAGTACCCCACCCAGATTAAGGTTCATCCCACATCCCCACACCCAAAAGTTTATCATGAGGACCAGTCTGGTTGCAGGGATGTCACCGACTTTCTCTTTACTTCAGTTGATGCAGAACAAAGATGACCTTGGACTGTAAGAAAGGAATTTGTTGTGGCTAGTAACTTTCCCTCTCATATAACTACCCCTCCCAGTTCCCCTAATAACATTCTACTGTGGCAGGCCAAAGTCACTAACTACATGATGGCTTCTACCTGACATATCGTGCTCTTCCTTTAAAGAAACAGAGATAGCCTTTCATCTGAACCAAAGCTAAACAAAGATACATCATGCTCTTCCTTTAAAGAATTGTAAGTGGCAGTTGTATAATAATATTACTTTTCTACACAGATATAGATGAATGCCAGGAGCATCCAACAATATGTGGCAGTAATAGTATATGTAGTAATCATCCGGGAATTTTCCGATGTGAATGTTTCGAGGGTTATGAACTTTCAATGGTTGAGCGAATATGCGTAGGTAAGTTTATTTCAAAACCTCCATTGTTGTTTTGGGAAATCCAGGCTACCTTAAGAAAATAATACAGGTAGTCCATGACTTACAACCATTAGTTTAATGACTCTTTGAAGTTATGATGCCTCAAAAAAAGTGCGGGACTTATAGCTTGACGTTGCATTTATGACACTCATGGTTACATAATTGAAATTCAGACATTTGGCAACTGGTGATCACATGATTGTGATTTGCAAAAAGTTTGCCAATTTTCAACACAAAATAACCCCCCACCCGTTGGGAAAACTGGATTCACTTAATGACTACCTGATTCATTCAAAACAACTGCTGTAAAAATTGAAGTAGAATTGGTGCAACTTGACATATAACTGATCCCAATTGTAGTCACTTGGCATTGACAACAATAGCATACACATCAACTCTCCTCTCCCCACCCTCCATTTCTGCCTTTTTGGCCACCAGGCACTCTGCTGCTGCCTAATCCTGCCACCCAGCAGTGGGCTACAAGTCGGAATACTAAATTGTGCTTGCCGCCGCGACTTGTAAGTTCTTGTGGGACCAGCGCAATTTTGGTGCTGCACCTGTGGAGGTAGCAAAATTGCACCCATGTTTCTGCGAGGTTTTACCTGCAGCTCCATACACAATTTTTCTACCTACACATGTGCAGCAACAAAATTGTGATGGTCCCGCAAGAACTTACAAGCCACGTTGGCAAGCGCAATTTAGCGTTCCAGCTCATAGCCCACCGCTGCTCCTACCCCAGCTGACCTTCACCATCTTCTGCTGCTTCTGACGGAGTGTGCTTGTGAGGTTTCAGGCAGGGCCAGCAGCTGCTTCAGCCAGAGACTCCCTCAATGAGAGGGAGAAACTACCAAAAGTCAGCCAGAAGTGGTGGGCAGTGGCAGGGGTAGGTGCAGTGGCAGGTTCTAAAACACTTCTACTACGAAGGCAGGGGGGGCAGAGCCTCTTGTCACTGGTACTACCGGTTCTAAGAATCGGGAGCAACCCACTATTGGGTAGGTGGTGGAGTTGGGGTGACCAAAAGGACAGAAGAGGATAGAGATGGGAGGTGGGGGAATTGAAGTGGAAGGGAGTACTGCAGGGTAGGACAAGCATGAAGTCCTTACCTAACAACGGTATATGTCTATGGACGTTCTCAGTCATCCAGGGGTCATGGAGGTCCCAAAGGTGCTTTTTCAAGAGGCAGCTGGACGTTCTGATTTCCTTTGAAGATGTTTCGCTTCTCATTCTTAGCTTCTCATAGGAAGCTGAGAGTTGAAGAGGCTTCTTGAATGAGAAGCGAAATGTCTTCAAAGAAAAGCTAGAAAGTCTAGTTACTTCTTGAAAAAGCACCTTTGGGACTAAAAACGGTGTACAACACTGGCCTATTGGTGACAACAAGGACTAGTGGAATAGCTGTTGCTAGGCACTGCAAACATGTGATGTTTTGCCTAATGTCTGCTTTGCTTAGCAGTGAAACTTTTAGTCCCAGTTAGGGTCATTAAATGAGGACTACCTGTACAATAAAAGTAGTCACCACTTCTATGTCATCGGTTTCTTAATATGGTGTACCTTGTACCTTTCATGATACAATTTCCACCCCGCCACACTTCCATTTACATAGGTAGATAAGGGGCAGAAATTGTATTGCAAAACATTTTATTACAGTTACATCCCCCTTGTTCTTCTTACTGATGACTATGTTGTTTGTTCTGCTGTCATTTATGTGCAATGAAGGACTACCAAATTTTTACTACTACACTGTGGGCGTGGCTTATGCAGGATGCCCTGCATTTTCTTTCAACATCTTACAGTGCAAATTGGGTGCTCTGGAGTGGAGCTCCATTTTCGTTACCCCACTGCGTCCCCCTCCATCCGGGCAGCAGCCCATCCCTGTTTAAGTGTAAAAATATCCCATTCTGCTCTGCAATTCTGGGTCATTCCAGTATTGCTAGAGACGATGAGGACACTTGGCAAAGAGCACCTGGGAGATTTTTACAGCTAAATAATAGAAAAAAATCAACTAAATCAACAAATGCATGTAAAAATTTAGAGCCAATACTTGCGCCCCTTTTTAAATTTTTTTAGTAGTGAAATTAATACAGTCTTGGATTTCATAACTCATAACATCTATTCTATCATGGATCCCCTAGTAGAGAAACATGCAATGTGATCCCAGCAGAATTTGTGGTGAAGTGTCTTTTTTAACTTTTACTGAATAAATTACTTGCTATATTAAAAATGTCCTAAAGAAGAGTATTGAGGAAAGAGGAGAGACATAAAACTGTGGCTGAGTTAAGATTAAACTTTAAATAAAGGGAGATTAGACAGTTGATAGTGAAGGCATGTAATGTGATAAGGTTTCTAAAGTTTTAGTCTGATGCATTTTTTTATTGTCTGCCAAGCAGCTGTATTAAACATTTCCTTATATTTTAGTAGCTTCAACATCTGTTTGGAAGAAACTTTAGTGCTTGGCTGTAGCTAGGAATGTTTTTAATTATTTTTTCTTTCTCCTTGTCAAATGCAATTGTTTAGTTAACTGTATCTCTCCTAAAGGAGAAGGAAGTAAAAAAACCCTCTAATATCTGGAGATACTGTAGTTTTGGGATTTAGTGCAGACTATACTGAGCTAGATGCAATATTCAACAACTTGTATTCTACATATACACAGTCCCAGACTTAAAGACCATAATTGAGCCTGGAATTACATGATAAATCGTTGCAGTTGTTAAGTAAGTCACTATTATTAGTAATAATAATAATAATAATAATAATAATAATAATAATAATAATAATACTTCTACACTGCCCTTTTCGAAGCAACTCAGGGCGGCGTACAACATCAACATAATGAAAACAATATGTATGAAGAAATCTAATTATTGTTTAAAAAGAATTATTAATAAAATCATAAAAATCCCCATATGCAGTCATTCCCATTCATTCAATTCAATAATTCACAACATCGTCCGGAGACAATCTCATCTCTCACATCCCCCAAAGGTAGCAGCAAAGACCACGAGAGAGGGAGTTCGTTCCAGAGGGCCAGGGCCACCACAGAGAAGACTCTTCCCCCTAGGCCCCGCCAGACAACATTGTCTGGCCGACGGGACCTGGAGAAGGCCGACCCTGTGGGACCTGACCAGTCGCTGGGGTGCATGAGGCAGAAGATGGTCCTGTAGGCAATCTGGTCCTAAGCCATGTGGGGCTTTGTTGGTCATAACCAGCACTTTGAATTGTGACCGGAGACCAATTGGCAACCAGTGCAGATCGCAGAGTGATGTTGAGATGTGGGCAGATCTTGGGAGTCCCACAGTAGCTTGCACGGCTGCATTTTGCACAATTTGCAGTCTCTGAACACTCTTCAAAGGCAGCCCCATGTAGAGAGCATTGCAGTTATCGAACCTCGAGATGATAAGGGCCTGAGTGACTGTGAGAAGTGACTCCCTGTCCAAATAGGGCCGCAACTGGTGCACAAGGCGTACCCGTGCAAATGCCCCCCTTGCAATAGCTGAGAGATGGTCTTCTAAGCTCAGCTGTGGATCAAGAAGGACGCCCAAATTGCGGACCCTCTCTGAGGGGGGTAAAGACTTTCCCCAGGTAATGGATGGACAGATGGACTTGTCCCTAGGAGGCAAAACCCACAGCTTATTGTCTGCCAAGCAGCTGTATTAAACATTTCCATCTTGTCAGGGTTGAGTCTGTCATTAATTAGATAATAAAAACAATGATGATAATGATAATGATAATAATAATAATAATAATAGTTGTTGTTATTGTTATTATTATTATTGTTGTTGTTGTTATTATTATTATTATTATTATTATTATTATCATTATTATTATTACATCCTGGGTTTCCTGGTGGGAAAATACTGATTGTTAATTGGTTAGCCATGCCTGGCAACAGACTATGTATATAGTTGCCAGGCATGGCCTTGTTGGTTGATTGTTATATCTTGCTTGCCTTGGTTGTTGCTCTTTGGCTTGTTTAATAATAAAGCTCCTGAATTCAGGCTGGCCTCACCTCTGGAATCAACTCCCCCCAGAGATTAAAATTGCCCCCTCCCTCCTCGCCTTCCACAAGACTCTGAAGACCCATTTATGTCGCCAGGCATGGGGGGATTAATGCCCCCCTTCTGATTAGTAAGACTTGAATATGGTATGATTGTGTAGTATCGATTGTTTTTAATGATAGTGGGAAATGACCAATAAAAGATTAGGAATCACTGTCGCTCTTCTCTGCACTTTTTCTAGAGTCTCAACATCCTTTTTACATCGTAGTGACCAAAACTGAGTGCAGTATTCCCAGTGTGGCCTTACCAAGGCCTTATAAAGTGGCATTAACACTTCACGTGATCTTGATTCTATCCCTCTGTTAATGCAGCCTAGAACTGTGTCGGCTTTTTGGCACATGCTGCACAATGCTGGCTCATATTTAAATGGTTGCCAACTAGGACTCAAAGATCCCTCACACAGTTGCTACTGTTGAGCAAGGTACCACATATACTGTATCTGTGCATTTTGTTTTTCTTACCTAAATGTAGAACCTTACTTTAGATAAACCTCTATTACACTGCACTATCTATTAGTTACTGATGTTTAGAGTTCCTCCCAATTCTTACTCAGCCTCCTCACTCTCTTCACACATAGTTTTTTTCCTTTTTCTTTTAAAGTTGATTTACTTTGTTCCCAAGAGTTATAGCCATCTACTCTCTAAGGGAAAAATATTTTCAGGTTTTTCAGCAGTTATGTCAGGAAAGTATGACCTCAAGGCTGTACAGACAAAAGATAAAATCAGTATAAGGAATAGATCTGCTATCCTTAGCTTGTGCAAAAGTGAATCTGAGAAGCTGCATCAAATAATGAAAAAAAACCAAAGAGGGGGGAAATATTTGAAGAGGAAAGGATCCAAGTATCCATCAAAAGATGCTATTGTTGTAGGGAAGAGAAAGCGGATGAAAGTTCTACGATGACATTTTACAAAGTAAACAAAAACCACAAGGAAATACGTCTCAGTTAAGAACTCAAAGAAATAAAAGAAAATGGCTAAAGAGATAGAGAGCTATTATAAGAAAATCAAAAGAAGATTTACAACTAAGAGGTTTATTAAAGAGAAAGCACAGAAGAAATGAAAAAGAGGCCAAAAAAAGTAAACAGACAATACTAAAGCCATTTAGAAAGAGCTTTATAGAATGACAAAAACATTTCAAGGGATTGTGTATGAGTTCAGAACCTATTCCTATACAAAGTGACTTAATCAGGCAGTACCTAGTATCATATAGGAAAAGCCATGGTACAAGTGAAAATGCATTGTGTCAAAAGATTTCAGAAAAAAATGTATGGCTATGAGATTGCAAGAAAAGAACCTGCAAAAGAATGTGCAAATTAGAATTTTTTTTACAATTTAGATTCTTAGTGGCTACGTGTGATTGGACACACAAGGAATTTGTCTCCAGTGCATAAACTCTCAATGTACATACAAAGCAACATTTTGCTCCAGATCTTAAAAAGGGAAATAGAATCACGTGTAGAACTACAGTAGTACCTCTAGATACGAACTGCTCTACATGCGAGTATTTCAAGATATGAGCCACGAGGGGAGAGACATTTCTGTTCTAGTTCCGAGCTCAAATTCGGGATACGAGCCGAGTGTCCACTAGGTGGCACAAGAATCCTTGCTTTTGGTTATCTCGGAGGGGGGAAAAGTTATTTGTTCCAGAATACGAGTTGCCTCGAGATACAAGCTCCCTTATGGAACGAATTATGCTCGTATCTAGGGGTACTACTGTATTTACCTCTGATCTCAAACCAGATAGTTAAAATAAAATAGATAATGGAAAATATAAGCAAAATAATGATTTAATCTTTATACTTGTCAACAATAAAGAATGAGAATGTTGATAGATAGCATCCCAAAGTAAAGTGAGATTAATTGTAAGAAGATATGAAAAGTAAAGATATATACAAAATGTATTATAGGTGGCACCTTCCACCGGCAACATTAGCCAAAATGTATAAAGGAACAAGTCCAAAATGTTGGAGGTGTAAAAAAATGGGGACATACTACCACATTTGGTGGACCTGCTCAAAAATGAAAAAATTCTGGAACAAAATGCAGAATTGGATAGAAGAGATTTTACAAATGAAGATAAATAAAAAACCTGAAGCCTTTCTCCTGGGAATTATAGATCAAAAAATTGAAAAAAACAAACACTACTTATTAATTCATATATTGACAGCAATTAGAATAACGATAGCTCAAAATTGGAAGCAACCCGAACCTCCTGAAGACGATTTGATAATTAAAAAAATATTAGACTGTGCTGAATTTGACGCACTAACAATTAAATTAAAAAATAAAGAGGATTCCGAACACGATAAAACCTGGATACATCTTTATAACTGGTTTAAGAAAAGAAATAAAATTCAAAAAAAAAATCAAATTAACAATACTTTATATCCTTTTCATTACATAGAAAAAAAAATACAAAAGACATATATACAAAAAACCTTTTTATAAAGAAAGATCTGTATGATATTAAAGAAATTGAATATGAATAAAAGAAGGCGGATAAGAAAGAATTAAATGATTTAAAGAACAGTGACAACCTACAAGAGAAAATGGTATACGCTGAGGACACAACATGCTTCACCAGAAAATAATTTAAAATCAAAAATAATTCAAAACTTACCTCCTGAAGGGAATATAAGTACAAATATTATAAAATATACTAAGTGAATAGTTATTGTTATTAATGTACTTAAATAAGCAATTAGATCTTTTTTTAAGAATATTTTCTTTTTGTTTGTTTGTTTGTTTGTCATGTTTGTTTGTTCGTTTATTTGTTATGCGTTGATTTAGCATTGTATTAATATAAAACATATTGTATGTAAATGTGTATATATTTGTAATAAAATCTTTATAAAAAAGAAAAGAAAAGAAAAGTAAAGATATTTTAAGAAAGCAAAAAACACAACTCCAAACTTTGAAGTGGTATCTTTTGAGTAATAAAGAAGGATTGAATTATGTCCCTGAAGTTGGTACCATTGGCTACAAAAAGTAGCTAATCAAATGGTCTTGGATTAAATAAAACTGACTGCTTCAAGCACAAATTCACAAATTTTAGGATTATGATTTGGACTACAGAAGAAATACATCAAACATCCAGCCCTTGGTTATCAATTGGGACCAAGTGGAGCAAGTTGCCAGTTTTAAGTTTTGGGGTGTTATCATAAAAGAGGACCTGACCTTGGGCGCTCACATTGCAGCAGTGGTCAAAAGGGCCCAGCAGAGATTATATTAATTGAGACTTCTCAGGAAACGACAACAATGAAAAATTGCTGGTGACCATCTACCACTGCGCTATAAAGAGTATCTTAACTTACTGCACCTGTGTATGGTTTGCTAATTTCACAGTGGCCGATAGGACAGCACTCCAGAGGGTTAACATCATTGCCCAGAGGATCATTGGTTGCCCTCTCCCCTCCTTGGTAGGGAAGGGCTAGGAGGAGAACACGGGAGGGGTGGGGGGAAGAGAGCGTGGAATGGGAGGATTCATGCTCTCCAATCCTGAACAAGCAGTCCTTGCAGGCCAGCTGCCAGGAAAGCAATCCTTGTGGTTCTCCAGCCAGAAAACTTTGTAATGGGAAAGTGAGGGGGGGGAGCCTGGCCATGAATTTGAGATGGCAGCATCCAATAGCACTGAAATACTGTGTCTCTATTGAACCTTGTTGTGAGAAAGCCAGGCTTTCAACACCTACTGCTATAGGTAGGAAGACAGGGGTGTCTCAGGAGTGGAGCCTTCAGTGTGAAGTCTCTCTTCTGCCCCCATGAAAATCATCCCCCATCCCCACTCCACTTAAATGCCCATAGGGTATTAGGGTTTGTTTTAAACTTCCAAATGAAACTGAAGATCCCCCATTGCCTAGAACCTCCTGAAAATGCAACCTCCAAAGGTTGGGGGGCTGGTAGGTGGGTGAGGCTACATTTGCCGCAACTTGGGTGTCCTCCTCGATCCACAGCTCACATTAGAGAACCATCTTTCAGCTGTGGCGAGGGGGGTGTTTGCCCAGGTTCGCCTGGTGCACCAGTTGCAGCCCTATCTGGACCGGGACTCATTGCTCACAGTCACTCATGCCCTCATCACCTCGAGGTTCGACTACTGTAATGCTCTCTACATGGGTCTACCTTTGAAAAGTGTTCGGAAACTTCAGATCGTGCAGAATGCAGCTGCGAGAGCAGTCATGGGCCTACCTAGGTATGCCCATGTTTCACCAACACTCCGCAGTCTGCATTGGTTGCCGATCAACTTACGGTCACAATTCAAAGTGTTGGTTATGACATTTAAAGCCCTTCATGGCACCGGACCAGAATATCTCCGAGACCGCCTGCTGCCGCACGAATCCCAGCGACCGATTAGGTCCCACAGAGTGGGCCTTCTCCGGGTCCCGTCAACTAAACAATGTCGGTTGGCGGGCCCCAGGGGAAGAGCCTTCTCTGTGGCAGCACCGGCCCTCTGGAACCAACTCCCCCTGGAGACTAGAACTGCCCCTACTCTCCTTGCCTTTCGTAAGCTCCTTAAGACCCACCTGTGTCGTCAGGCATGGGGGAACTGAGACATCTCCCCCGGGCATATACAATTTATGAATGGTATGTCTGTACGTATGTGTGTTTAGAAAATGGGGTTTTTTAAATGTTTTTAGTAGAAATTTAGATTTGTTGTAAACTGTTTTTTCACTTTGTTGTGAGCCGCCCCGAGTCTGCGGAGAGGGGCGGCATACAAATCTAAATAAACATAAACATAAATAAACATAAACATTTGCTGTATAAGATGCACCCAAATTTTCACTCTCTTTTTGTGGGTAAAAAGGGGTATATTATATTCCAAAAAATAGGGTAGTTTCTCTCATGTTTTAGAGACAATTTAATTCCCAAGTGACTGATGACTATTCAGTTTGGAAATGTTCTGTATTTGTTTAAAACTCATTAATCTGCCAACATTTTTATATCTCACCAAGTTGCAGCCTATAGTCAGTTGCCGAATTGTAATTCTGGGTCATCGGTGGCTTAAACTTTGATAAGATAGTGAATCATTCTTTGTATAAGCAACCAGAGCTTGCAAAGACCCCTTTCGTGGCTTTATTGTTTCTCCCCACGGAGCCATTGCCAGGTTTTGTTTATGTATTGAATTATACAGTTGATTAATTTCCAGGATCTAAATGTTGCACGCAATACTGCAGAATTTCAAGAACATATTGCGCTCTGTAGTTGGTGTCACAAGATATATTTAAGCAAAAATATAAAAATTGTGCTATATACTGTGTGCGTATCTATCTGTCTGTCTTCCCCAGATGCAAAACAGTAACTGGTGGTAAATTCTACTGGAATGATTTTGAGTAAATGCTAGTACTAGGACACACACACACACACACACACACACTAATGACTACCATCTTTGGAGTCTTTTCTTTTGTTCAAGATACAGGTTTCATTATGTTTATATATTTATGGCCTACATTCTCCTTTTCCCACATTCATTTTCAAGCAGAAATGAATACTGTCTGCAAATTCATGCCTAGATGTCATAGGAAAAGGAAGGTGGGAGAGATAATTTAGAAAGTAGGTGAAAAATTCTTCATAGCACATTGTGAATGGCAAATATGGGATTCCCTGAGATCTCCTAATTCTGTTAATGACAAATCAACAGGGTAGCAGGGTGGTTCCCAACATGGGGCCCATGCCCCACAGGGGGCAACTGGATTTTTAATGGGGGAAATTGGAACCTTGTTTAAACCAAGTTAATGACCTTTTAGGCTTCCTCCGTGTGAGTAGGAGTTCACTTTTTGAATAGTAAGAATTATATGTCAGGGTCGGGGGGGCATCAGGATGTTAGAGATACTTCGGTGGGGCATGGCCAGAAAAAGATTGGGAACCACTGGACTAGAAGCTTGGGACAAACAGAACTTGCCATGCTTCTTTTTCTTGACATCTGTAGATTTCCATCTTGACTATTGGTTCAAACCAGCAAAATGTGCTGCGAATTGTAGAGAAGTGAAACATTTTGTGCAACATAATAAACTAAATGATGGAAAGATCTACCATGAATGTTAGAACCTGTGCTTGAGAAAAAAGCAGAATGCAGGAAATGTGGTAAAAAAGAAGCAGCTAAACTGAAAGACGACTCTATCATCTATATATAAACTGCAAAATTGACAGGAAGGAAACCAAAATATATCTGATAATCATAAAATAAATAAATAGAGAGCACTGGTGACATGGGTACTAGATAGATGCCATAACACACTTTACTCTTCTAAGTAACAATTTGGCTACCCAGTGTTTTTATGATTTCTCCCAAATTTTGCAACATCTCAGGCAGTGATGGCAAAACTATGCCACGCGTGCTGGAAGTGGCATACAGAGCCATCTCTCCAGGCATGCCAGCCGACACCTGTTGCTCTTCCGGGTTCTGGCTTCGCAGTTCTCTGGCATGCAGGCACATGCTGGAAATCGGAAGTTCAGCTTCCCAGTACGTGCATGCACACCTGGGAGCTGCTCTTCCGGTTTCTGGTGTTCCCCTGCATTCAGTGCAGAAAAGGTTTGCTCACACTGATCTAAGGTATAAAGTTGATAATACCTTGAAATCCCAGCTTGGAAAGATTACTTTTACAAAGTCTACAGTACTCAGTACTGTACTACTAAGTACTCAGTATTGTAGTACTCAGTACTACAGTACTCAAAGTCTACAGCACTCAGTTTTTTCTCAGTTTTCAACATTTATTTATTTATTTATTAGATTTGTATGCCGCCCCTCTCTGTAGACTCGGGGCGGCTCACAATACAATAAAAACAGTTTATAACAAATCTAATAATTTACAATATAAAATATTTTTTAAAAACCCATTATTAAACAGACATACACACAAGCATACCATACATAAATTGTATAGGCCCGGGGGAGATATCTCAGTTCCCCCATGCCTGACGACAAAGGTGGGTTTAAAGGAGTTTGCCAAAGGCGAGGAGGGTAGGGGGAGTTCTAATCTCTGGGGGGAGCTGGTTCCAGAGAGTCGGGGCCGCCACAGAGAAGGCTCTTTCCCTGGGGCCCGCCAGCCAACATTGTTTAGTTGACAGGACCCGGAGAAGGCCCACTCTGTGGGACCTAATCGGTCGCTGGGATTCGTGCGACAGAAGGCGGTCTCGGAGATATTCTGGTCCGATGCCAGGAAGGGCTTTAAAGGTCATAACCAACACTTTGAACATCTTCTGATTATTTTTTTAAAAAGAAAAAGTTTCAATTTTAATCTTCTTTGCATATTCATATCTGATTTACAGCTATTGAACGTGAAGTGAATCATTGTTTGATGGGTTCACACACATGTGATATCCCCCAACGTGCCCGCTGCATCTACTCGGGTGGATCTACTTATATTTGTTCATGTATTTCGGGATTTTCTGGAGATGGACGTTCCTGCATAGGTGAGGGATTTGCTGGGGTGAAGTATTCTCCATATTTTTAAAAAGTTTTTTTTAATATTAATTTTTTTAAAGCAAATGTGCAATAATAATTTATATGAAAATTTTATTAATTATAACTATATCTTCATAAATTCTAAAAAGGCAGAAATAACCAATTGTTACCAGCATGAACTTATCAAAAGTTCACCGATTCCATCTAGAATACTCAGGATTTGCAGGCAAATAGCAATTGTTTGTTTCAATACTAACAGTTATAAAATAATCTCATTGTAAATATTATACTATTACTATGAATGCATATTTTATATCGATGGGGGAAATTAAATGTTTCTCCAATATTTGATTCTCATTGAATTTACTATGCCATCGACTATTCATTTAGAATTTTAGATGCACAGAATATTAGTATATTCCAACTTCCTAAATTTTTCTTTAAAACACCTTAATCATTGAGTAAGATAGTTACAACTATCTTGGAACCATTTAGCATGCCCACAATCTATGTGCATAAATGTTGTTTGTAAATTATCAAACAAATAAAAACCCAGTTGCTATGGCCTAGAGGTGGAGCTCTTGCCTCAGAATCAGGGGGTTGTGAGTTTGATCCTAGATAGAGGCAGGTATAGGGTCTCCTGCTTGGGTTGGACTAGATGACCTGCAAAGTCCTTCCAACTCTGCTAATCTGTTAAAATAGTTTGATACTATTTGACTCAGTAGGCACTATGCCTTGATTCCTTGCACAGAAAAATCCATGGGGTTGCAGACTCAAATATTTTGCAGAGGATTTACAATAAGATATTGCATAGAAGAACCTTAAATCTTGTATTATTATTCTCTTGTAAAAATAGATGTAGATGAATGTCAATCGAACAGTTGCCATCCAGATGCTGACTGCTACAACAGCCCAGGGTCCTTCAGCTGCCAATGCAAAGCAGGTTATCATGGAGATGGCTTCCACTGTGCACCACAAGGTAAACCTTTGGAATAATATGTAAAACATTTACAGTGGTACTTATACTTAAAAACTTAATTTGTTCTGTGACCAGGTTCTTAAGTAGAAAAGTTTGTAAGTAGAAGCAATTTTTCCCGTAGGAATCAATGTAAAAGCAAATAATGCGTGAAAACTCATTAGGAAAGAAATAATAGCTTGGAATTTGGGTGGGAGGAGAAGGAAGAAGAAGAGGGGGAGGACAGTCGCTGCCAAAGGAAGAAGGTGAAGTGAGGGGAATAAAAAAAAATCCAAAACTTAACGCTTAAAAAAAAAAGAGGGAGTCTGAGGTGGCGAGGAGGAGCATGTGCCTCCCATACACCCAGTGCAAGGCTGCCTCCCATACATTGCGCCAGAGAGAGAAACCCAGGCGGGCGAGAAGGGGGAACCTCCTGCTCCTTTGACTGAAAGGCTGCTGCTGCTGCTACCTGCTTTCTCTTCCTTCCCATGCTGAAGGGCTCCCCTCTTCTCTCGCTTACTCGCTTTGTAGCCGGCGCCTTTCTTTCACTGTGGTGACTCGTCAGTTTGGCTGAAGCCAAGTTGATCCAGCTGGGGCGAAGCATCCCCTTTTGCCTTTCCACGTCCAGACGCTCCAGGAGGCAACCTCGTGCCGGGTGTATGGGAGGCAGCGAGAGGGGGTCACCACAGCGAAGTGGTTTATTCCCTCTCCAAGCGCCCAGAGAAAGGAAAACGCTCTCTTCGCTCTGAGCTGCCCAGAACA
Organism: Erythrolamprus reginae; assembly: GCF_031021105.1. NCBI lineage: Eukaryota > Metazoa > Chordata > Lepidosauria > Squamata > Dipsadidae > Erythrolamprus > Erythrolamprus reginae. Next base: position 337,261,751 of record NC_091950.1, on the reverse strand, counting down.
AACGGAGCTTTTCTTTTCTCTGGGTACTGGCAGAGATTTATTCCCTCTCCAAGCGCCCAGAGAAAGGAAAATGCTTCGTTTGCTCTGGACTGCCAAAGCCTCCTTAAGCACCACCAAAGGGCTCCCCTGACAGGAATGCCAGGAAATTGGACGAGCCTTCATGCCGCTCTCAAATTTCCTGGGAATTTTTTCTGGGCTTGCATTCTTAAGTAGAAAATAGTTCTTGAGAAGAGGCAAAAAAATCTTGAACACCCGGTTCTTATCTAGAAAAGTTCTTAAGTAGAGGCATTCTTAGGTAGAGGTACCACTGTACTAAGAGTGTCTATAATTCACTATATCTTCACACTCCCATTGTTTTATTTCAAAAAGAAACTTTTCTTCATAGGCTTTATTTACCATACAGAAACAAATAAAAGACACTCTGACTAGAGGCTATTATCACTAAGTACCATTCATCAACTGTAAAGTGTTTTATCCTTCACAAAGGAAATGAATTGCTGATAACAATTTGCATCAAATTGGTAATGCTTTCTAACAGAGGTAAAACTGAACGGATTTCAAGTATAAGCTCCTAATATTGAAGTGTTACTGGTAATTAACTTTTCTTTGAATGTCTCTTAAGAATATCACTTTAAAATGACATATTGCTTCCCAGAGCTATCATGAGAAAGAGGAGTTATCTTATACCAATCTACTTCAACCTGATATCCTCCACGAGGGTTGGACTACATCTGTAGAATATACAGCTGTGCTGCTGGGATCTTTTTATCTAAATACTTTTAGGGCACACATAGTTAAGAACATAGGAATAGACTTACTGGTTCTCTCTTGAGTATCTTTGCAGTCTAATACTCAAATGTTTTCTGCATTTAATTTATTCAAATATATTATTTACAGCTGTGGAAAAAATGACCATTGGTTTGATTTTGCCCAAACCCACAAAAAAACAATAATAGCTACTTAGAAACACTATTCTTCCAGCAAAAAGAGAAAGAATAAAGACATCCACAAGGTACTGCTGGATTGGCTCTCTGACACATTTAGCCCAGCAGTCTATTCTTACAGCACCCAAATAACTTCATAAGTAAGCCAACAGAAGGCCTTCAGAAACCATCACACGAAACCTAGTGACCATTGGCCCCTCCCCTTGTATAACTTCCTTGTATGTTGAATCCAAAGTTTAAGTGCATATTGTGTAAAGAAAAAAAAAGTTTATCTTTTCACTGAACAGTGAAACAAACAGTGAGTAGTCTAAATGACAGACCATCAGCCATTTCTGATGTGATCTATATGGATTCCAGCTGACTTTGAAGAACTTGTGTGGACAGAATATGGGCTTAGGTAACCCACCTAATAGAAATAAAATTAAAGCATTTTTTACATTTTCTTCTTTTTATTGTAGAAGTAGAGAAGACCAAATGTCAAAGAGAACAAGAACAAATTCTGGCTTTGGGCCCAAGAGGACCTAGGCCAATTGGCCAATTTATTCCCCAGTGTGATATCTATGGGAATTACTTGCCAACCCAGTGCCATCCTAGCACCGGCTACTGCTGGTGTGTGGACAGAGATGGCAATGAGATGGATGGTACTAGAAGCGGCCCGGGTATCCAACCTCCATGTAAGTTGCTTCTAAGTTAATAAGTTAGTGCAATGATTTTCTTCATTTAGATTTTGCCTATTCTTACTTTTAAATTAACTAAGAAGATTGATATGTTAGGAATTTGATATATTTTCAGCTATTTGTATATCAAAATTCTGTGATTAAATGAAATGTACCTTTATACTATATATGTGATTTGAATTATTTGGTTTTATTTTATAATTAGATTTGTATTTTCAGTAATAGAAACTGCAGTAGAAAATGTAAAATATTGTTAGCATGAAACATTTTGGATACATTTTCCAGTCCAATACTGCATTTTACCCAAGTTCAGTGTTTCTCAATCTTTGCAACTTTAAGATGTGTGGACTTCAACTATCAGAATTTTTCTTGGAGTTGAAGTCTATACATCTGAAAGTTGCCAAGATTGAAAACTGGCCTAGTTGGTAACAGAAAGTTAAAACATAGGTTCTTGGTACAAACCACAGTGATGAAACATGTATTAACACCTCACATATCAAACTGATTCTTTGGACTTGCTTCCTGATGTCAGACACAAAAATGTAACTTATGTGGTTTCTATTGAGATATCATAATGCACATTTAATCAGTTGTTTCCTGTGTTTTTTGCATGGATGTCTGAGGAATGAATAATGGTTGGGGAAGAACGTCCTTCTTGGTTTTGGGGGGGCTGTTCAATGTTTTTTAATATTGTTAGTAATACATGATTGGGAACTTCACACTTACATTTTTTGCTGTGTGCATGTATGTATGATGGGTGGATGGATGGATAAATAAATAAATAATCAACTGTAATATAAACAAATAAGTTTTCAGTATTGTACCTGAATGTGTGGATTGCTACCTTTGTTTTTAATGGTTGCATCTCTTAAGCAAGAAGTATAGTATGCAGTGAACATTTATAAGCTATAGGTTTGTATGATTGCATGTTTGAGGATGCGTGCATACAGTGGTTTAATCATGATTAAGTTTTGCATTTAGAATCTGATCACTTTTTGTGGTGGAGGCCTGCATTGCAATCTGAAACCAGGGCAGCTAAGGTCATTAGACCTAAATTTCAAATAACAATGCACCAAATTGCAATCTCCTATGTATGTATTGTAGCAATGTGCTAAACTGTGAGGTTTGTACTATATTGGTAAAATTATCAGGCCTTGTAGATATGGCAAGTCTTGTCTTTGAGTAATATGTGTTTTATATTATTGGTCAATAAGGTCTGGGCACAGTTGCTCCTCCTGTTACAATTGGACCCTCAGTAAAACCAGATACAATTCCCCTGCCTCCAGGAAGCCACTTGCTCATTGCTCAGAGTGGGAAGATTGACCATGTCCCTCTGGAGGGAAATGTTATGAAGAAATCAGATGCAAAAGCTTTGCTGTATGTGCCAGTAAGTATACCAGAAACAACATGATACATTTCTTTTATTTTTTAAAATTTTCTCTATAATCTATTGTTTTTATTCTAATCTTCAAAACCATATATTATTATTTTCTTTTTTCCACCAAAAAATCAATAAGGAGTTTTCCATCATCCTTAAATTTAGACAATGTCCTATATCTAATTAAAGCAGTCATCTCAGCAAGTTCTACCATCTTCATTATCCATTTCTCTACATATTTCTATCGCTTGAAAAATGTCTCTCTAGTCCACTGCTAGGAGTAATTCTGTATTGAATGACTAGACTTAACATTGTGTCTAGTACATTTTTTGAACCCTTGCCTTAAAAAAAAAAAGTGGCATGTATAATTAGTGGTTAAAGTCAGGGCTCTCTAAAGGAATAAAATGTTCCTGAAGTGTTGTATTTTATGTTTTCTTACTTCTGAGATAATCATGCTGAACTTTTACAAACAAATTTACTCTACATGGAGCTAATTTTTATGGGCTTTCTAAGCATGTCAGGGTCTCCTATAAAGTTTTTATTGTTTGGGACTCTTTGATTTGTAGATAGCTATAAAAATTTATGAGACATATAAGATTCATCCCGGGTACTTTCTTTCTTGATGTACTTACATTTCTACTGTTATAATCTTGCAATAGTTTCCTATAAAGTGGTCAGTGTCTATATTCTGTCATAGGTTTCTTTCTTCTTATTCTTTTGTCTCTTGTCTGTGTCTGACCTGAAAAATATTCCTCTAATCTTCCATTTTCTTCTGCAATTACTCTGAGTTTCTTGCTATATAGTAGGGTCTTAATCTTTTTAAATAGTTCAGGTCCTCTGAATGGATTGCTTAGCATTATATTTTTTTTGAAAAGGTAATAGAAATCATTGATCCTGTACTTTCAACCAAAGTTGCATTTTTTCCATAATTCCAATTATACACTCATGCCATATAGGTATGGTACATATCTTTTTTATTTGAAGTTGAGAGGCTAATTAAATTGTGCCAGGAAATTTAGTTGATAGTATTGTGTCAATGACAACAGGTGTTAGAATGACAAATTTGAATATGGAGAAGAGAAGACAAGCAATATAAAAATAGTAACTTCCGGTCAGCTAAAGGACAGAGTGAAACTAGAATTTTATCAAGCACAAAGTTTGAGGGGAATCGATTTTTATGGTGAAATTAATATTAATTAGAATAGTTAGTATTTCATGATTCTGTAATATATTCTGATTCTTCCAGAAACCTAATCTATCTATAATTGGTATTTGGCATTTAAATATAGGAACCTCCCTTATAGAAAGTCAGACAATTGACTTCACACATTCTGACAGATGGTGACACCCTAAAGTCTCAGCATAAGATTCTTCATTTGCAAATATCAAATTGGGAAAGACTGAAATAGTGATTAGGTTTTAGCTGGGCTTACAGGGGTCTCAAGATTTAGGTGACCATCTATTCCTTTTCTATTGCTGCAATGTAATTTGTTTCTGATCTTGGGTATTGCCTTAAGCCAGAAGGCAGCACTTAACCCACCTAGACTGATTCCTAAGTACCAAACAAAAACAGATTTGATTAGAAGTAGGATATAACCTTTGAATTTCCTCACTAGTCTCTTACTGTTCATTGTCTAAAATGCAGGATAAAGTTGTTATTGGAGTTGCTTATGACTGCTTGGAGAAGATGGTTTATTGGACAGATATCAGCAGCCCATCTATCAGTAGAGCAAGCCTTGGTGGAGGAGAGCCAGTATCTATCATAAAGACAGGTAGGAATTATAGATTTTCTTCCTCACCATGTCACGCTGAACCCAATGTATATTTCCAAAGATGGAAGATGATGTTACTGCAGTTAACATTGAAGACCTCAGCATAACCTCTCACAATATCTTGATAAAAGCAATTCAACCTTATAGGGTTAGTTTAAAATTAGTGCACAGATAGAAAATTGCAGTACCATGTTACCCCCCAAATAAGACATCCAATGATAATAAACCCAATCAGGCTTTTGAGTGCATGGCAATATGACCAGGGTTCAAAAAAATATATAAAAAAGGGTCTTATTTTTGGAGAAACATGGTACTTGTCTTTCTTTGCTGAAAAATTGTTCAACATTCTGCTGCGTCAAAAAGCTTTTTAGTTGCAGAAAAACATCTAATCATCTAATCAATTATTTTGAATCTCTAGATTCACTTGGTCTATTACTACTACTATCCAAGTTCTCATACAAGAAATCATATCCAGTATTGATACTAATGGAATGGTACCAATGTTGCTCTGTTCAAAGAATCCATTGATTGTTATATTTATTGGGTACAGCCAAAAACTTTAAAAAATTGTGTAAATTTGAATTGACATGTTGATAATGTTGATAAACCAGACTGATGGTACCTATTAATATTGGAATAGCTTTGTTCCCAAACCAGTAAATACTGATTTGATTTTGGAATATTTTGGAATAAAACACTGTTATGTATTGCATTTTTCAACTTTTGATCGTTTTCAATTTTATTTTAGTATAACAGACAAATGAAGACATATAATTATATGTAATTTATTTCTTTAAAGTGATGTGTATTAAACCAATTTTGTTGTGATATTTTAAATGTTGTTTTGATTGCATCTATTGCTATAAGAGCTTATTTAATTATCCCTAATTTGTATGTACAGTGCAGTCCCTTTATATATATATAACTCAGAAGTAAATATCCCCAAGCTCAGTGAGAGTTACTGCCTAGAATGGAGGTTTCAATCTCAATGAGAACAAATAACCTACTGACTGTTTAGAAAAATTCTTTAAAATGTATGTAAGGGACTTGTGCCAACTTGGATGAAGCTCTTCTAGCTGCTCATATCTCACAAGGCCACAGAGCAATAGCACAGCTGCTTCTGTGAAAAAGTTTTAGCAGGGAAGTCTGCATTAACCCCTTCTTAATGAGTAGAAGTGGCTTTGCATAGGTGAAATCTCTATCTCAGCTGAGTAGACTATGACCTTTATAATCATCTGTTCAAGTAGCCTCAGAAGTTATTCCATGGGGAGAAAGGTGGTATCATGCCCTGAACCTTCAACTCATTTCCATTCTTGCATAATCCCAACATTACAAAAAAATGGGGGGAACAATTATAATGTTACTGGTTTGTTTAATCAGCTAGAAATTTTCATCACAAAGTATAGGTTTGAAAACCTGAAAAAAGAAAAGAAAATGTTCAGTACTCTTATGTGTTATTTAAAATAAGAAATAGAGTCCCTACTCTATTTCTTATTTTAAATAACATAGGAGTGTACTGGGGTTTATACATAAAGGATAGTGTTAACTTTTTTAACAGGCAGAATGCAGTATATTTTTAAAAAAATGTATAACATTAATTTGAAAACAGAATTTGAAAACAGAATGTGCTTATAGTCTTGGCCAGTCTCTCTTGAATAGAACAAAACCCTTTTGAGCATAAAAAAATCCAGCACAGTCGAATAAATGTTAAATATTTTTTAAAATGTCTATACTCAATCTGGGTTTGTGATCAGTCCTTGGAGTTCAGTGAGGAGGTTATCATCTGCTATTTCCTGTTGCCTTGAGTCTGGTCACTGTCCAAGAAAAACTAGTTGCATACTAGTTTTCATAGTTCTTTTTTTTTTACGAGTTCTTCCAAAGTTGAAATCTCTTTTCCAAAACAATTAGCTACTTATGACCCTAAATTTTCTCCTGATAACTAAAAACCAATTGCTTTTTTAAAATACTCAAAACAGATGTTTCTCTGTTTGTTTTTCTGTCAATAGTTTAAAATCATAGTATTGTACCTCTATCAGAAAAGTATGTGTTTTTATTGACAATATTTAAGTATTTATAGGTTTTCTCTAATTTAGTTTCTTTTACTAAAAAACAATATTTTATCATATTTGTGTAATTATACAGGCACCCAGTATAATTAAGTATACATATTTAATTGTAGATGTCTATATAGAATGAACCTACAGTATTTGTTTTAATTAGAATGCTAAAAGCCACAATATGATTAGCACTAATGGGTATAGTAACTTATACTGTACCCCAATATATTATACTACTATAATTTAGGGTTAGGTGGGACTTATGTTTAAAGCCTCACTGAACCTTGGAGTTTGCTAGGTAACTTTGGGCCAGTGACACTTTTTAGTTCAACCTATTCAAGGGGGAAGTTATGAGAGAGCAATTGTGTTATTCACTACTGTGAAAATTTTATCAGTCAATTAACAAAATAAATATATTCTTCTTCCACGCATTGTATTTATGCTATTTATATTGAACATAGGGCAAGTGTTCCAACAATTATTATAAATCCATAACTAAGAAATTTTGTATTGAAATAACAGTTGAAATCCACTTATGCTAGTTTTCTTTTACTTTCTCTTCAATAGAATGGGTTGAATTTGTTTCATAATTTCTCTCATATAGTTTTTTGATTTCTTTAAGCATAGAAATCTGCCTTTCCCTTACCACTAAAGAGTTATTACTATCATTTTTATCAAATCCTATTCACAACCAACATATACTTGAATTTGCCTGGAGTATGATGAGATATTCCACTCCAGACCAAATTGGTTGAAAATCCTCAATATCTACACTGGATATACATAAAAACATGACACGAGGTCTTAGAATTTTGCTTATTATTATGGACCCCTGCATTTTTGGTGTTTGGGGTACTGTATTACTATTGTAACATTAGATGCCTCAAGCTCTTTTCAGAAGTTTGAGACTAAATGCAAAAGGGAAATCTTCTGAACAAAATAAACTTCATCAGAATTCAAGTATGGCTTTGAATGTTGACCCATGCCCTTTGATTAATGTTTTTTCTTTATGTCTATTTCTTCAAGATTTGGAAAGTCCTGAAGGAATAGCGCTCGATCACCTTGGTCGTACCATCTTCTGGACTGATTCTCAGCTTGACAGAATAGAGGTAGCCAAAGTAGATGGCACCCATCGACGTGTATTGTTTGATACTGAGCTAGTGAATCCTCGAGCCATTGTTGCAGATCCTGTGAGAGGGTAGGGATGTCAAATATCCTGTTATTTTATTCCTATCTATCTCCTATTCCTACAGTCCATGCTAAAACTATCAATTTATAATATGTTATAGCCAAATAAATAAACTGTATTGTAGCCTGATATGATGCGTGAATCACACAACATAGGGGTCCCTTATCAACCTGACTACAAATTATCCAATCCGTTATAGTTCAGTCTAATACGTTGTGTGAACCTGGCCTCTGAAAGTTGAATTTCTTTCAGTTTAGGGAGCAGCTTGGGGATTTCCTGTTATATTTATTTATTTGAATTATGTGCCATACATCTCGCCTAGAGGTGACCCTGTACAGCTTACAAAAATTAATATTGTATAGAAATTGAATATGATCATATTTTCTTTGCAAATGATCTTAATTTGGAATCCAACAGTAACTCAAGACTAGAAATGGTTAGAAGGGTATATGACAGTGATGGCAAACCTTTTTTGGTTCCTTCCCTGATTCAACCTGTTGTTTTGCTTTGCACATCCACAAATAATTCACATGGGGAGGAACTGTTGTTTCTCTTTTGAAATTCATCAGCGCTGCTACAAAACTGGGAGGTTTTCTCATATTGATTCTGTATATTTCTCCTCGCCAGTCCCTTCCCTTCCTTTCCTGTTAGGAGAGCCTTCTGCAAAAAGGGCCAATCATTCTGATTTTTCAATGATTTTTTTGTAGTGCACGAATCAAGAAAGCAACTGGGGAAAGCAAAAGGACAACTTCAGTAGATAAAGGGATGGGAGGTGTTTTCCAGCCCAAATGACTCAGGGCACCGTACACCCCGATACAATGTCTGTTCTCAATCAGAAATTCTTTCCTAGAAGATTTGTCCCCAGTTTTCTCCAACATCCCCTTTCCCCTCCTGGGAATCTACAATTACTCCTCTCCTCATAATTAAGTTGCTTTTTTTCATTTTTTTTCCTCTTTTGACCCACCACATTGTAGGATGACTGTTTTACTGGCAATCTTACACTAATCACAATCTATCTTATACACCACGCCAGTAAAATATTTTGAATTCTTGAATTCAAATGAAAGCCTAAATTGAAAAGACCCATAGACCAGTGTTTCCCAACCATAGACCAATGTTTCCCAACCTTGGCAACTTGAAGATATTTGGACTTCAACTCCTAGAATTCCCCAGCCAGCATTTGCTGGCTGGGGAATTCTGGGAGTTGAAGTCCAAATATCTTCAAGTTGCCAAGGTTGGGAAACACTGCCATAGACTATAAACCTAACTGTAATTCTGGTGCAGAAAAGAGGATTAAACTGAGGAAACGTATGCTAAATTGACAAGCAGTATGCTAAATTAACAAATAAGAAGAAGCAGTATAATATTTTTACTTCTTGGTATATATGCAAAAACTTCCCATGTATTTGGTAGACAAGTGATTTTTAAAAGGTCTGACCTTTTATTTCTCTTGGGAAGAAAAGCTGTATTCACATGAAAGGCTCACTGACCATTCACTGAGCCAGGGGTTTACTCCAAATTTTAGTTTCCCACAAAACGCTGGCTGAGATCATGCAACATAGTAAACACGCTAAAATATATACATGAATTAATATCACACAACTGGCTAAATATAATATGCTATGTCCTATTTTTCTTTTAAAAAACATGTTATGGCTTAACTTGTTCACTCAGTATGTTAATATAACAGCTGTTTCTTTAGGCTATGCTGCACTATAAATTTCCCAACTTCATTTAGATTCAGTGTATAAACTAACTACTTGCATAGCACCTTAGATTAAAAAGTGATTGAGTGATTGGAGGTTCATTGGATTATGTAACTAGCAGCTAAATCTTGAATTTTATCATATCAGTGATCAAATTATTATCAAAATAAAGTGAAGAGGGAAGTACTATGCCAATATGCAATCTCTCCCAAGTCCAGCTTGACTCCTGGTGTCTTAATGGAAATATCCATGTAATTTTATTAGAAATAATACTATGTAATACCAATACTCTCCTTATGCACAATCATATTTATTTATTTGTGTGCGTGTCTTTATCAATACACTCAGAAACCTTTACTGGACAGACTGGAACAGAGAAGCTCCTAAAATTGAAACCTCCTATATGGATGGCACCAATAGAAGAATTCTTGTTAAGGATGATTTGGGATTGCCAAATGGGCTGACATTTGATACCTATTCTTCATTGCTGTGCTGGGTAGATGCAGGTAAAGCCTTACACTGTAGAATGAATTAAATTGATGAAATAAATGAGCAGTTTGATGCTAAAAATATTAAGGTGTAGTCATGATGGTGCTACTTTTCAGTACTCAGGGACCTTTGCACAAGTGTGTGTTGTGCACCAACTATGGCTCTACTTGGATTGAGAGTCACTACTCACAGTCAACCATGCCCTTGTCACACCACGATTAGATCATTGCAATACACTCTACATGGAGCCACCGTCGATGAGTGCTCGGAGACAACAACTGGTCCAGAATGCAGCTGCACAAGCTCTCGTGGGTTCACCTAGCTACACCCACATTACACCAATTCTGTGCAAGCTGCACTAGCTCCCTATTGGTCTCCGGGCACAATTCAAGGTGTTGGTCATTACCTTTAAAGCCCTACATGGCTTAGGGCCAGGTTATCTTCGAGACCACCTTCTGCCACACAACTCCCAGTGACCGGTGAGATCCCACAGGGTTGGTCTCCTCAAGGTCCTGTCAGCTAAACAGTGTCAGTTGGCGGGCACACAGGGGATGGCCTTCTCTGTGGTTGCCCCAGATCTCTGGAACCAGTTACCTCTGGAGTTCAGAACTGCCTCCACCCTATTGGCCTTCTGAAAAGCTGTTAAGACCTGGCTTTTCCGGCAGGCCTGGGGCCGTTATTCTCACGGTTGTAATCGGCGAGATCCGGCCATGAAATGATATGTATGTTTTAAATTGATTTAATGTTTGGGATGTTTTTAATATTTTATTCTGCTGTTAAGCTTATTTTTTTCACATGCAGGGACCAAAAGAGTAGAATGTATGGATCTCAATCAACGTAGTCGTCGAAAAATCCTTGAAGGAATTCAATATCCTTTTAGCATTACAAGCTATGGGAAGAATTTATTTTACACCGACTGGAGAAGGTATGATTTTTGATTATTTTATATTATTTACAAAAAAGCTTGTGCTTTACTCATAGTCTCCACTCCCCTACCCTAAGCCTCATATAAGTGCTAAAGACTTCAAATATTCTTAGAGAAAATCTGTATATTTTTTTAAAAAACTCCTGCATCCACTGCAGGCAGATAACTGAAATAAATTTCCTGATGTGTATATGTGAGTTTTTGTGGACACGCCAGAAAGTTTTGGTTTATTTAGGTCTTTCTCTCCTTCTTTCTCCATTATCTTGTATTTTATTTGTGACACTATTTTGTGTGCCATAGAGATGCTGTGGTAGCAGTGGATCGCACAATCTCTAAAGAGAATGACAACTTTCAACCCTATAAGCGCACTCGTCTTTATGGAATAACAACAGCCTTGGCTCAATGTCCAGCAGGTAATGGTGCAAAGGTTTTTTTAAAATAAAAAATTAAAACAAAATAGAGGCTGAAAGTCGCCCTGAGTCCTTCAGGATTGGGCAGGATATTCCTAATAGAACAAATAGTACAAATTTAATTAACTTATTGCATTTCTTTCTTTTGATTGCTTTAGAAGAGCTAAAACAAACAGCAAATATTAATTTTTCCTGCTTGGTAATATATTTTAGTAGATTCGGTAAATTAAGTTCCTTTCATGATTGATCAGCGCTATCAAAAATAAAAAGTTTTTGATATGCTTTCTGCTGAAATGAGAAATAAAGAAAGATTTTAAATTATTCCTTGCTTATTCTACTGTGTTTCCCACAAAATAAGACTGGTTCTTATATTAATTTGTGCTGCAGAAGACACATTAATGCTTATTTTACAGTAAGGCCTTATTTTCAGGGAAATATTGTAGTAAAATGTGTCCATCTGACTGACATCTTAACTGGAGCTTATTTTGGGGGTAGGTCTTATATTACAAGCATCCTGAAAAATCATGCTAGAGCTTATTTTCCAGTTGGGTCTTATTTTTCAGGAAAACGTGGTATTTCTTATCTTATTTGTGCAATTGTTAAACAGGCAAAAGAGCTAAAATAGAAGGTGGGTCTAATGAAGTAATGAAGCTCTTGGATAATATTTGCCAAATTTGAATATTAGTTATAGCTTGTGTGACAAAAATGCCATTGCAGAGCTGACTAATAGAGTTTTGGCAAGTATTATTCAAGACCACTGAGAAGAATTCTAGGAAAGAACTACCCAAGTTAGTTATCCTTTCTTGCTATATGTTACTCACTAATCAAATACACAGATTTTCCAATCCATTATTATTATAGTTTGTCAGACAGTTTACCAGATATTTACTGTAGATTAGATTCTCTGAAATAACCAAGGTCCTCACGTTTACATATCCAACCTGATTTAATATTTGTTTTGCCAAAAAAGTTTAAAGGATGGAGATTTGTTCTCCAAGCTTGTGGGTTGGTTTCTGAACGTTTTGTTATCAGGCTAGGTAACAGCTTAGCAGATGTCAGTGTCAATGTTCCTCTGTTTATAAGGGCTTAAATTCTACTGAAGTTGTTACCTAACCTGGTAATGAAATGTTCGGAAATAAACCCACAAGCTTGGAGAATGAGCCTCCACCCTCACACGTGCTACAGATATTTGCCACCATTGTAAAAAGGTTTTACAGTGATACCTTGTCTTACAAACTTAATTGATTGCAGGACGAGGTTCTTAAGGTGAAAAGTTTGTAAGACAAAACAATGTTTCCCATAGGAATCAATGGAAAAGCGATTAATGCGTGCAAGCCCAAAATTCACCCCTTTTGCCAGCCGAAGCACCCGTTTTTGCACTGCTGGGATTCCCCTGAGGCTCCCCTCCATGGGAAACCTCACCTCCAGACTTCTGTGTTTTTGCAATGCTGCAGGGGAATCCCAGCAGGGAAATCCCAGCATCGCAAAAATGAGCGCTTCGCTGGCAATGGAAGTCCGGAGGTGGGGTTTCCCAGCGAAGGGAGCATCAGTGAAATCACAGCATCGCAAAAACACTGATGTTCTCGAAACCCCATCTCCGGACCTCTCTGTTTTTGCGATGCTACGATTTCACTGAGGTTCCCCTCGCTGGGAAACCCCACCTCCGGACTTCCGTTGCCAGCGAAGCGCCGTTTTTGCGCTGCTGGGATTCCCCTGCAGCATCACAAAAACATGGAAGTCCAGAGGTGGGGTTTCCCATGGAGGGGAGCCTCAGAGGAATCCCAGCAGCACAAAAACGGGCGCTTCGCTGGCAATGGAAGTCCGGAGGCGGGGCATCCCAGCAGTGGTGGTGGGTTTGTAAGATGAAAATGGTTTGTAAGAAGAGGCAAAAAAATCTTAAACCCCGGGTTTGTATCTCGAAAAGTTTGTATGACGAGGCGTTTGTAAGATGAGGTATCACTGTATTTAATAAATAAATCACTTGGATTCATTAAGCTGGCATATATATTTTGCAGGACACAACTACTGTTCCTTGAATAATGGAGGCTGTACTCATCTATGCCTGGCTACCCCAGGAGGCCGTTCTTGCCGATGCCCAGATAACATCATTGGAGTGGATTGTATAGAAAGGAACTGAAACTGTAGCTCCCACTCTGAGGAACTACACTGCCACTAAGTACGCAGAAAGTTTCCTTAAGATAATGGAAAAATTCCTACGATAATCACTGCTCTTTCCCTTGGAGCTGGAAGTACATTGCAATCAAATATTGGCACTTCTCTGCAGACACTTGTTATACATTCCTTTTTTTAAAAGAAACAAAAGAACACAAAATATAACGACTACCTGTAATTGTGCCAGTTAAATAAATCCGCCTAAACCAGTTATTGTATGAATTATGGTAACAGGCTGTTATAAAGCGCAAGAGAATCAAATATTAAAGAGCCATGTTTATTTAGTATGGGATCATATTTTGGCAATTCATGTATAATTTATAACCAGTACAACTGAATGCTGGGCAGTAAAACACCAGGAAGGAATTTAATGAAATGACTTGAAGTCCAAAATGTACGAGTTTATTTGTAATGATAATCAGCTACCTAAGCCAAAGAGAATCTCATGTTTTTATGCCAAATATCTTAAGTACAATCACTTTTCCACAGAACTCTTGAGAATACAAATAATATTAGATGCTCTATTAAGAAGGAGCAGAGTGATATTAAAAATTGACAACTTCTCCGTACAATTCACTTAATACTATCTTTCCCCAACTTAATTTTCTAGAAAGCAATTGGGGAAGTTAAAGGATATACATGAGTTATTTGTCTAATTTTAGTAGAAGAATAAACAGCTTTTAGCAAACGATTGCAGAATTCCTTTGCTCTTTGACCCTATGGATTTCTGCATTGAACAGCAAAAACTGCAAACAGTGGAGAAAATGGTTTCAGATGAAAATTTGCCAAATATACTTCATAAATTTTATATCCATTTTTTTCTAGCAGAGGTAATCCTCATTTAGCAACTGTCTTGTATAGCGATAGTTCATAAATATGGTGGTAATAAATGGTAATTAAAAATAATTGTCCAGCCAATGCATGCATTTTTGATGACCAACCCCCCCCCCCACACACACACTTTAGTGTAGGAACTGACTAAAGCCTGGTCAGTTTCAGCAGCAACTGCCAGCATTGAATGAAATGAGCTTGTTAACTTGGGGTTAGCACTTTTTAGGGATCATCAGAAAGCTGGTCGCGAAGGCAGCGCAAGGTTCCGCCTACTCACACGGACACCGCCATTTGGGGTTTTTTACCTTCTGGGCAAGTGCAAAGCGTTCTGTGCATGCACAGGGGGTAAAAGAACCCGAAAGGGCAGGTGGGTGGAGCCTCGCGCTATCTTTGCAACCAGCGCTCCGACCACCAACAGGCACAAGCGAACCAGGAGCATTTCACCCCGAAAGCAACTCAGTAATAGCTCATGTAACCAATCACTTTGCAAGAGGGGGAAAAAAGAAGTCAGGCATAGGGCATTGTATCAGGCAACCTTTCTGAAGGAGAAGGCTGTGATCTTTGCAGTGTCTCTCTCTTCTTTCTATCATATGTCTGTTTGTTGTTTATTTCACTTAAAAACTGAGTCACAGTCACTAAATGAGGACTACTTGTGGTTACTTTGTGTCCAATTTAGACGTGTTTTTTAATTACATATGGCAAGAGCAATTGCTATTGTGAAACAACCCATTAGGTAGATTACTTATATTCTTTAGTCATTGCATTTATTCCTAGATATAAAGAAAAAAAAGGAATAGCTTTCCTGTGCCACTTGCTAGCATTCAAATTAACAAAGCAGAGTCTTATAACTCATAATCTGTGGGTTAATAAAAATATTTCCAAATGGTTTAGTAAGATTTGCTTCTCTGATAAATTATATCTACAGTCCAACAAGCAAATCAAATTCGTCAAGATAGCTGTTCCAAAAGGCAGCAATTTATTTTTTTAAGAAAATAAAATATGCGTCAGAAATC